>NW_006434709.1:22109643-22122294 GCF_000325575.1 Pteropus alecto
TGACTTCTCACTGCGTTGTATTCTTAACTTGATGTTCCTTTTAGGTGCTCAGGGACAGATACTGGCTTTTCCTCTTCCATCATCCATAGCAACACCCAGCACAGGGACTAGATAGAGTCCCTGCCAGGGATAATAGTGGTCAAGTAGTGGGCCCCACATAGACGTGGCATAGGCTGGTGCCTTTATCATAATTCCTTGCCCTTTTTCGATTCTTACCCCCGAAGCATAATCTTGATTGAAACTTTGCTTTCAGAATTTATAAGGTCAAATAGTCACTCATACCAGCACTGGGCTAGTTTCCCCAAAGCACTCTTGATGTATAACATTTCATTTAACATTTCATTCCTGAGAATCATGAGTCATTGTGGACAGCGAGGCCCAGGGCCTTCGTCAGCCAAATGTCCCTTCTGGGAGACCTTGCCTGGGGCTGGTTGCCTCCAGAAGCCTTCACCCCTAAAAAAGAAAAAGACATTTCCAAAACTTCCCCCTTAGGGCCCTCTCTCTTCCATTGTTTATCTGACTCTCCGATCTTCCTTTCTTGTAATACTCAGAAAAGAGGAATGGCTGCTGCTCGTGAAATACTGTTCTCCTCCACCATGGATCTGAAGCTGTATTTGTATCTGCCTATCAATTGCATCCTAGGTAATTTGAATTCCCTTTGGTCTTCTTAGGACTACAAGATACACTTGCTCTCTGGAGGTGCGTCTTCACCCTCCTGCAGAGTGAGGAGCAAGCCATCAGAGACACAGCCACGGAAACCGTAATGACTGCCATATCACAAGAAAACACCTGCCACTCAACAGGTACCTCGTTCTTATGCTTCTGCAGTGCCTCATTGCTCTTGAACAGAGGGTTGGCACACTTTTTCTATAAAGGGCCAGCCAGAGAATTTATATTTAGGTTTTGTTGGCCATCTGGTCTCTGTCTCGACTTTGCCATTTTAGTGGGAAAGCAGCCATAAACAATATATAAACAAGTGGGTGCCCAGATTTGATCCACTAGCCATAAGGTCGCTGACCCCTGCTCTAGGCTATCATAGAGAAAAATTGTTTTCAAAGATAGAAATCTAATAAACAATACCTTCTATTAGTCACATTGTCATCCTTTTTTAAATAAGGCCAAGTCCTGATTATCTGTGTGGTTGCATAACCTGGGAATCATCGATCCATCTGTGGTCATAGTTCCTCCATGAGTTTTTACACATGACAGAAACAGATGAATGTAAGTCAGGTTTTTCCCCTTTGTGCCTTGGCTCCTCTTTTGGTGGCAATGTTAACCCAGGAGGCAGGAGGGGAGCAGCCTAGGTGGGTAGTTCTGAGCTCATAGCCACGCAGCTCATAATATGAGTTGGTACAGCCAGGGCTCTTGTTTTCTGTACGTGAGGGCAAATGCTATGGAAGCAAAAGGGAACTGCCGGCTGCAGGTGGAAAATGGGCTGGTGGATGGAAGGGACGGATGGTTCAGAAGCAAGGTAATACCTCTGGACAAATGGCCATCTGGGAGGGTGACTGCTATGATGAGCTGGGTTTCTGTCTACTTGGGATTGGGTGTCAGGAACGATCTCTGGGTCAGCCATCTCAAAGAGAAACAAGAACACCATTTTGAGACAAGGGGTCACAGGCCAAGCAAAGAAGTTTGCCTTAGTGGTTAGCAGAATGGGAAGAGAAATAGCCAGATGGTGTTTATAACCAATTCAGGGTCCCTCATCCCCGTGGCTAGGGCTTTGGTCTCCGGAAGCTCCCCTTGGAATGTGTGAACTTCCCCATACCTCAAACCTCTGTTGCAATGGTCTGGTAACTTTTCTCTGCATATGTAGAAGAAGCTAGTTTTTTTAATAACCTGTCAGTGTTACTACTGTGGAGCAGGTTTAGCCATAATCAGCTTTGTCCCTCTGTGGGAAAATATTCAGATTTGTGCTGCAAGTGATGTACAAGCAGCCTTCACCTCCCCGCGCCCCTCTCGTCCCAACCTGTCATAGCTCCTGGATATCTAAAATTCTATCATAAGTGATTCGTTGCTTTTCTTCTTTGCAATTGTGCATTTTCCTTAGAAGGACCCACAAAGCACCCAGTGAGTGCTCAGTAGATATTTGGTGGAATATAACACTTGCTAGATTTTTTCTAGGACTCTCTCCACCAAAGCTGGGAAAGATCATTTCATGGTGGAATTCCTAGGTGAACCTCTTCCTTCCTAATCTGTAGTAGGTCTTTGCCCTACTACTTTTATTTCTTTTAGAATTCTTCCAAATTCATTTCTAACAAAACTATATTACCATATTATCTCTCCTAGTTTGAATTTTTTCTCAAGCAATAGTAATCAATAATTATATATTGAATGCCCTTTGCATGTAAAATTCCACATGCGAAAGCCTCTGAGGGAATAATAAATGTAGAAGGCTACTTGTCTATCATTGTATTCCTCATCTTCATCTATAAAAACGGATTTCAGGTATGAAAAAGACAAGAATTCTGTAACAACTAAACGTAGGATTGGATTATACCCTGGACCAGATCCTGTGCTAGAGGGGTGAAAAACCACATGAGAATAACTGACAACATTGAAATATTATCTGTAGGTTAAAATCAGTGTTAAATTTCCTGAATTTGATGACTGTATTGTGGTTTTGTCAGAGAATGTTATTGTTCTTGGGAAATCCACAACTAAAACATTAAGGGGTAAAGAGGCACAATGCCTGCAACATACTCTCAAATGGTTCGGAAAAAATAAATCTGTACGTGCATATAAATAGGAAACACAGATAGGAGTTGCTATAGTTGTATCTTTTCTGTATGCATGAAATTATTCCAAAACAAAATGGTTTTTTTTTTTTCATCCAGTTCCACAATTAGAAAAGACCAACACAGTATATATTGATAGACATCTGACTGGTTTATCAACAATTCAGACCCCAGGGTAACTCCTATTATTTTCCCCTAAATTATATGAAAACATTGTCCACCTTCCCTTTATTTGGAGTAAATTTATGCATCCAGAAAAAATCAAACTCAAGCTGGATTCTTCAAGTTCAAAGATCTCAGCAACATAACAGCACTGTGGGGACACTCGCTCAGCACTTCCCTGGAGTTCTCTGTACTGCATGATGGCAGTGCTTAGACAGAACTTCCATATTATGGCTTGATTTTCTTAGGCAAAGAATATAAATACGTCTACTTTAGACTGAAAAGTAACTGAGCGCTGAGGATCATCCCCAATTTTTCACTTTAGTCAGAGTGCATGGCGGGTAGACCCAACAGGATTTGCGAGCTGGAGCTTGTGGGAGGTGGGAGAGAAGGGGAAGCAGAGATGCCTTCAAGGTTGCAAACCTGTAAGGGATCCACGGGAAATAACCTAGTTGTGCCTCTGGCACTGATGTAGCAGTTGGGCTCTGGGGTTCCAGGAAGTGAAACTACCCAGAATCGAGAAAGACAGAGGCCACAAGTCACTGTGATCTGGGACAGAGTATTCCTTAGGCCTTGGAGAGATTGGCAATGGAAATTGAGAGGGCAAAGGGGGACCTTCATCTTCTGTAGGAACAGAGTGAACTATCCCGCTCTGTTCTGCTCTCGCCAGCACACGGCACCATTATCCTGGGAGCCCAGCACTCTTTAAGAGGGCCAGCTATTGGTCCCAGTGGGCACTGGCTAGAAACTGTTGAAGAAGAGGCAAGCATTAAAAGAGTCATTCAGACTTCATCGCCCTAGCATGTCGCCTTGCACACAGCTGGCTCCAGGTGTCAGTTTGCAGAGTAAGCTAATGGTTCTGGAAAGCCCGGAGAAAGTAACTCCATGGTTAGATAGCCTTGTGAGGATGGGTTCGTTGTTTACCTTTTTTGCCTGCTGATTTCTCCTGCTGTCCTCCTGCTAGTCCTTCACCCCACGTGGTCACCAGGAAGGTGAAACTCACAGCTTAAGAGCAACTCTGAGCAACCTCTGAGGCTCCATCAGCTTTGGAAGATGGACTTAAGAGAGCCCCAGCAGTGAGACCCTCTCCACCCCGTACCTCCCCGCTCCTCTATGCCCGTCATAGGGCACACCAAGAGGAAAGAGGAAATGGCATTTCTGGAACTTAAGAATAGGGGCTTGAAATTTGCAGCTAGATAAGAACGTGTTGGGCAGGACTGCAGGGGAAGCCCCTCTTTCTCCTTTCGCTGTTCTGACTTTACCTCAGGCCTTGAAATGCTCTGGAAAGAGCTCTAATTTCAAGAACAGGAAACCAAGGCCGTCAGCTCCGTGGTTCCCACCCCTCCTGGGCTCCTCTTTTTCCACCTGAGCAGCTCACGCGTGTCTGTCTTATATACTATATCAGGATTTCACATCAGATTTCATTTGAACAAGGGCTTCCATATGAGGAAAAACAACCTGAACAGTATTTAAATTTAAATCACTAAACTTGAGTGATTCTCAAGTTAGGCAGAGTTCTGGATGAAAGCAGCAGGGGAGGAACCTGTGAAGGTACAAACGTTAACAGGCTGCTTTTGGAGGAAGAGAGGTTGAAAAAAAAAAACCTTGAAACGCACACACACTCACACGCCACCTACAGAGCTTGAGGATGGCCAGAATTAAACAATTGGGGGTTTATTCCATGGCCTTTCCAGCAGGGGTATTTGAGCCTTTCCTTTTTGTAGAGCCCTTTGACTCCCATGTGGGGTCTCTGATGGGTGTAACTTAGTATGTTGCAAAGTCAAACTGGAGGACTCAGGACAAGAGGGCAGATGGCACAGACCTGAGAGGTCCCTCAGGGATGGCTAGATGTGTCGGCACCCAGGTGAAATACCACACACACACACACACACACACACACACACACACACACACACGTATTCACCTGGCAGAGGTGGGAGGCTCTGAACTGGCCGAGACAGGGAAGGGTAGGCAGGGGACTGGCTTTCTGAACCGCCTCCTCAGGCTCCCTGCCCTTCCCAGCATGTGGTCTCTCCCTCTTTCTTCCGTTTCTGCCAAGGAGGCCTAACTGAGATGGCCTCCTCCCTTTCCTCAGTTCCATTTGTGAGATTCAGAAAAAAATTTCTGATAACCAACAGTCAGCTTTAGCTGATTCAGGATAAGAAAGGAAAGCCTGTTAACAAAGAATTTCAAGGGGCTCCAAATCTCAAACCCATTGTCAGTTTACGTTCAAGAAGGAGGACTTCTTGGTAGAAACTTTTTATTTTTTTAAATTGAGATATAATTGACATATAAGGAAGAAATTTTCTTATGAAAAAACTGTAAGAAAAAACTTTTAAGAAAGAGACAAACACAGGGAGGAAGAGAAGCAAGAGCTGAACCCACGCGCGTGTGCACGACTGGTGGTTCTTTTCCTTGGAGTACTGGCTCCGAGTAGCTCTGATCCCTCCCGTTTAAACAGGCCTCTTACCCACAAAAATCGTGTAAAACCTCTGCTGATTCTGCCAACTATAAATGTGTAGTGGTGACACGTGAAATCCCACCTTCTCTGCAACGCCCACTCCTCCGGGATCTCCCTTCCCTCTGAATCCCTGTGGCATTTGGTTATTATATCACCCCAAATAGCCCTTGATTTTCTACTTTTGTATTATTTCCTCTATCATGTGCTTTATTTGGTTTCATTTTCCCAACTAGCCCTTGGGCCTTCTGTTAGGTACACAGTATGTGGTCAATTTGTGTTGATAGACTGACCTCCCACCATTGTAGGCCACCTAACAGTAATTGTCTCAGTCAGTCCCAAGTTCTCTAAAGAGGTTAGGGTGCCCTTTGAAACAAGAAAGACTCCCAAAGCTGGCTGACCCTACCTGCTAGAACCAGCTTGAGGAGCAATGGTTTTGCAAACTCTGAGTGACTCACTCTATGGGTTGCAGGCTGTTGCGAGCCCTGTAGTACTTGTCCCTTCCTTACTCTTATCTCTCAGGTCTGCGTCTCAAGGCTGCAGGGCCAGGGAGCCAGCCTGGGGCTGCAGGGGCCATGGCTCTGGGTTAACAGGAGACACCACGAGAGCCTCTGTGCTTGGCACATGGAGACTCTGGAATAACAGTGGAGCTTAGCAGGGCAGTGGAAGAGTGGAAACAAGAGCAGGATGTAGAAAAACAGACTCAGAAGCTAGAGAGTGGGGCAGGAGGCGAGCTGCATTGTGGGGCTGAGTTGAAACAGTCATATAGCCCAGGGTAAAGTGAAGAAGAAAAGCCCCAAGGCCTGCTCAATTTCCCCAAAACTGTATTTCTTCCCCCCACACCCCTCCCCCCTCACACACATACACACGTGCACCATCGTCATCCACACAGACCCCAAGAGCCAGCATGAGAATATGAACACATGTCACATGCTCCAACCCTTGAGCAAGCAGGCAGGGAGGCCGGGTCACTGTGACATTACACAGTGGCCCCACAGTGACTGAGTCAGCAAAGCCCCAGGCCTGTGGGTCTTCATGCTAAGTCACCGATGGTCCCACCCCTGGAACCTCTAGAGCTCTCTACCAAGTCCTCCTGCCCACCCAGCCACATGCTCACTGTGGGGGCCCTGGGCTTTTTTTAATTCCTGCAAGTTTGTGAGGTCAGGTCCTGGAAAAAGCACTCCCTGAGTGCGGCCTCTCTCTTCCCTCTGCCTTCTAATAGGTTCTTTCCTAAGCTACTCTGATACAGTGGCTCCAAAGTGTCTTTTCTGTTCTGTGGTGCCAGGGCCTAGCCCCAGACTCAATTTTAGAGGGCCTTTAAGCTCGGTGAGTGTAATATTATATGCATGTACCAAATACCTTTTTCTGGAGAAGGGTGACCCAAAAAAGTGAAGAACTACACTAGAATGTACACTCATATCTGTCTCCCAGTCCGACGTAAATTCCTCTTGGGACAAGCTCAACTATTTGTCTCTCTCTTTTCTTTGTGCCTATTTTAAAATTCTATATTGTTTTTTCACTCCTCCTCCCATATCTACATAGACGGTCCATAGCTTTTACTATTTAATATGAGGCAAAATGTGGTGACATCAAGCATATTCATTTATTCATTCATTCATTTATTCATTGAACAAATACTTACAAATTGCCTGTCTACCAGGCTTGTTTCGTGTGCTAGTCTAAGACACCGTCATCTCTCACCTGGACATCTGCAAAACCCTCCAGCCTAGTCTTCCTGCCTCTGCCCTTGTCTGCCTGCAACCCAATGTCCACACGGCTATGAAAGGGCTCTTCACAGGGAGCAGGTCAGATGATGTTGCCCTCCTGCTCAGAACTCTCCTTTGTCTTCTTTTCTTTCTTAGAATAAAACCCAACTCCTAAAGTAACATACAAAGCCCCTACCCTGCCTCACCTGGCTTCTGTCTCCAGCCTCATCACCTGCTATGCCCTCTCCACCTCCTTCTCTTCTCTAGCCACCCCAGCCTTCTTTGGGGTTCTCCACTTGCCAAGCTCACTGCAGCCACAGGGCCTTTGCACTAGCTGCTCCATCGACTTGTCACTTCAATCTTGGCTTCAGCGTCATCTCCACAGAGAACCTGCCTTGACGACCCAATTTATAGTAGCCACTCAGTCATTTGTTATTACTTCACTCCCAGGTTTAATTCTCTGCATAGGTCTTTCACTGTCTTATCATTTTACTGTTTGTCTGCCTTGTTTGTCTCCCTCCATCAGAACAAAAGTTCTAAGAGCTTAGGATTTTTGTCCATTTTGCTCGTTACTATATTCTCAGAACCTGGCACATAACAGATGCTCAGCAAAAATCACTGTTGGATAATCAATTAACTGAAGGAATGGAGTAACCTATCAGTCACAGTAAATACAGTAAAGAGATTAGTGTTTTTAGAATCAACCTAAGGAGGTGGAGCTGTTTGTATTCAATTGTGAAATTGCGCTAAGGTGGTAGATCCTTGTTCTGGCAGATTAAATCAGCCACCTTAGGTCCCCCTTCTTCCCAGAGACTTTAACTCAACAAGGAGCTGATAAAGCATCTGCTAAGGCTAGGCCACTGTGGCAGATCCCACACTAATCCCACCTTTCCCTCATCAATCCTTCCTGTCCTGTGCTGGATGCAATTTCTTAGACAAGAATTTCCTCCGCCGGGGCCCAGGACCCAGCACAGGGACAACCTCTCAGTTAATCATTAGGCCGTAGTCAGGAGTCTGGGGCTGGTGCTGAGTGAATCCGTCTTGGAAGGCAGAGGTTGGTGGCATCAGCTCTGAGGACGGGGCCCCTTCCTCTTGGGACCCCTTCCTCCTGGGACCCGTCTGGCAGCCCCTTCCCCGCTCTGAGTAGGCCAGTGGTGGGGTGGAGGTGAGGAGGACAACGTTACCCTCGGGGTGCTCCTGCTGCATTTTACCTCTTCAAATCCTCACAGCTACTCTATAAGATATTTTACTATTTTCTCCATTTTAAATATGAGTAACCTGGAATTCAGAGAGTTGAAGTAATGTACCCAAGGTCCTGTGGAAGTGTCAAGCCAAAGTTGGAGCTCAGTTTCTATGGTGACAAAGACCTTACACTTACAGCACCTCTTCTATGACGGGAAAAGGAAGCCAAACCTAGCCTCTAGGTTTGGAACCCAGGAGCTAATAGAAAGGGGATGTTGAATGTCTTCTAACCTCACTGTCGTATTTGAAAGAAAGACACTGGAATCCTAACCCAAGAAAATGGGTTTGGAATCCGAAATAAACAGAGCTTGTCCTGGGGAAGGAAATAGAAGTTGTGGTGGCCAGGGCAGTTGCAGCCAGGGATGCAGGAGGTCCTGCATCAAGGCTGATTGTGTCCCTATTTTCCAGTCCTCCTTCGTAGCAGAAGGGACTCACACGACTCAAGAGTTTTAGAACCTCTGAAGCCCACGATTTCCCCAGTGTCACATGATTAGTGGGAGATGAGGTCTAAAACTCAGATGTACTTACTTGAGACACAGAACAGCACTTCTCTCTACTGCTCCCCAAGCCTTGATTTACAGAAAGGAAGTGACAGAAATATAGGGGTATCCACTAAGAATAATCCGGACTCCGGGGTTGGAGAGAACCCATCAGGGCACGGTGAGATGGGTGCTGTGGGGTAAGGGCAGAGGAAATGCAAGCCTTCCTTGAAGAGAGGGCTGGTAGGAACTCCAGCGTCACAGGGACGGGAAGAACAGAGTGTTCTATGAAACCAGGCATCTCCCAGCAGCAGAACCACACCCTGCAGTCAGCCCTTGCTCCCTGCTGGGCCTCTCTCTCAGGGCTGTCTGGGTGTTCATCTGTATTGTCAGTAGGGTTCCAGGGGAGGAAACAAGAAGTTAGGAATGGCACTGCTAACTCCCAGGCCGACCTCTGGAATTGCCCAGAGAGAAGGTGAGGGGAAATGGCTGGTGAAGGAAGAGAGCTGTGTAGGAACTGGTTCTCTTTTCTCATTTATTCCTTCAAAACAAAGATGCCCAATCAAGGCAGGAGCCAGTGTGCTGCCTCTCCATTCCCCTAGCTTTGGTGGGCTGTCTTGGTGGAGACCATCACCGTGTACCAAACTGCCTTTTTCATCAGTTACTGTCCCAGGAAGCCTGGGCCCCTGATGTTCCCCTGCATCTCAGCAAGCGAGTCGCTGGCAGCCAGCCCCCTGATGTGCAAAAACAGGCGCAAACTAATGCTCCTGTCTTAGATGTGGGAGCAGGTTGCCACTGCCACTGAATCCTAGGCTGGGCCTGGTTGCTAGGGTGATGGGATTGTTTCCATGGCCTCCCAGTGACTAAGCCCCAGAGAGACAACAACAGACTCCTCTCGAGGAAATGAGGGTCATTTTTGTATCATTTTGTCTCCACTGTTGCTGTCCCTGAAAGCTAAGCTCCCTGGGCCCAAGGTGACTGACCCCTGTGGGATGATAAGCCCACAGTCTGGGGCTTAGGCCATCTGGTGCTGACGTGGCCGGCAGGGTTTTGTCTGCCCATAGGGCAAACCCAGTGCCGGTGATCCTCAGGCTGCTGCTCACAGCCTCAACTCTCCTCCCCTGTGCTCTCCTTTCCCGACCTCAGGAGCCCTCACTGTCCTCAGCTAGGCCATGTCAGGGTGCAAGATTTCTCTTTTCACTATTGCCAGCAGTCTTCCTTTTTTGAACCTAAGCCAGCTTCAAGAGTTAGGGTCACATCTCTCTCAGGGATGACCGGATAGGCCCCATCCTCATTTAGCCTTGGGCTGGTTAGAATGACCGAGGAGTTCAGCTGGCCCTTCCTGAGCACCGTCCACGCCTTCCATCAGCACCGGCTCCTGCCTTTCCCCACCCGAGTCCATTCACCTACAGAGTTGCCGGAGGGCTGATCTTCTTCCTCTGGTCCCAACACCCAAATGATTGTCAAACCGGGACTGTTACAATATAGCTGCTGCCCTACTACAGTAGCCCCTCATTCTTCAACACCCTGCCACAAAACCTGCCTCTTCTCAAGTCTCTCACAGTGATCACCTGGATTCCTTGTTCCCGCTGCTCTTTTTCACTCTAAGAATCCACAGGGCAGGAGAGCTTACAGGCAGAAGACCAGAACGAGAGGTGGCTCTGGTGGTGCCAGGGCAATACAGGGAGAATTTTTATCTGTGCTCATGGTGTGTGTGTGTACGTGTGTGTGTGCGCGCGCGCGCGCGCACGTGCGCATATAAATATGCAGGTTGTTGTGTTGTAAACCTTTATGCCTTTCTGGGTGGATCTTTGTAAAGGGAACATGGAAGCAATTTGGATGTGAATGTATGAGAAGAATAGGCTTTTAGGAGATAAGCTCTGGCCAGTTTACTGATGCATCATATTTAGCAAATGTAAGAGATCCCGCCCCACCCCCGCCCCACTGTCTAAATGAGCATATAGCTGCTGCCCTACTACAGTAGCCCCTCATTCTTCAACACCCTGCCACAAAACCTGCCTCTTCTCAAGTCTCTCACAGTGATCACCTGGATTCCTTGTTCCCGCTGCTCTTTTTCACTCTAAGAATCCACAGGGCAGGAGAGCTTACAGGCAGAAGACCAGAACGAGAGGTGGCTCTGGTGGTGCCAGGGCAATACAGGGAGAATTTTTATCTGTGCTCATGGTGTGTGTGTGTACGTGTGTGTGTGCGCGCGCGCGCGCGCACGTGCGCATATAAATATGCAGGTTGTTGTGTTGTAAACCTTTATGCCTTTCTGGGTGGATCTTTGTAAAGGGAACATGGAAGCAATTTGGATGTGAATGTATGAGAAGAATAGGCTTTTAGGAGATAAGCTCTGGCCAGTTTACTGATGCATCATATTTAGCAAATGTAAGAGATCCCGCCCCACCCCCGCCCCAATGTCTAAATGAGCAGGGAATCCTCACTGTAGTTTAGTAACTCAGCTTTTCAAAAGTGATTTCTTGTGAAGCTGGTCTTCAGGAGCCAAGGCAGGAAGCATCAAGTGAGAATCAGAGACAAGAGTTGACAGCAACTTTACCCACTCTTCCTTCCTCTCGCTTTCCCTTGCTCCCTCTCCACCCTCCCCCCACCTCCAGATAAAGTACTCAATTACTGGAGTACAACCAAGGATCTTAGTTTGAGGCATATTTTGAAGTGGACTTTCAAAGTGTTTTGGGGGGGGGTTTCAAGCACGAAAAAGCTGCTGTTTAGTCAGGATCGAGGTTTGACACCTGTAACAGAGAGACCAAATTAAAGGTGGCTTGAACAAGGTAGCAGCTCATTTCTCCCTCCTCACATAAAAGGCTCAGTGGTCTACTGTGATGATCCACAATTATCAGGGTCCTACTCCTTCTTTCTTGGTACTCTGCCATTTTCAGTAGACACCATCCTTCTTATGGTCCAAGGTGGCAGTTTTAGTTCCCACTGCCACATCCACAATCCAGTAAACAGAAGGAGGGAAGGGGAAGGCACACCTAGAAGTTACGTGCACCACTTCCAGTGGTGTCTCACCAGCCAGGACTTAGTCATGTGTCACATGGCTCAGCAAAGGA
This sequence comes from Pteropus alecto, assembly GCF_000325575.1. Lineage (NCBI taxonomy): Eukaryota > Metazoa > Chordata > Mammalia > Chiroptera > Pteropodidae > Pteropus > Pteropus alecto. Next base: position 22,121,503 of record NW_006434709.1, read on the forward strand.
GGCTCAGAAATATGGTTTTGAGCTAAATGGACCTATACACAACTAAAAAGTCTACTTCTACGTAAGGAGAGAAAAGTGGATTTGGGGAAATAGGGCCTTCACCTGTCACTGTCTCCCATCTTGTTTTCACACAGGTACTAATTACTGAGTTCCTGGAAAGTTCTGGCTGCTTGCTAGCAGCTGGGGACATAGAGATAAATAAGATAGAGCCTCTGGCCTTAAACTGTTGGGAGTTTACCTTCTCACTGTTATTTCAACTAAAAGCAACAAGTTCCCCTTTATTTGCATCCAAATTATTGTTTTTTAGCAACTCACATTTTATAAGGAAGGAATTATAAGAAAGCCAATTTTATAAGAAAAATAAATAATAATAATTTTAATCTAATTTTTTCACTAACTCGATGAGTTTAGTTGCTTATATCCCCATTGTATTTCTTAGAACCACACACATCACCAAAAATAAAAATAAAAATAAAATTTTAAAAAAACCTCTGTTAGAAGATAAGGTTGCAGACCTTGCAATTGCATTACCCACAGCTAGAATTTACTAGAAGGCTATCTCTCTAATGGGGAGGTTGGGGAGACCACACTTAAAAGAGACCCAAGAATGGGGAAATGGAGGAGAGAGTCCAGAGGGCATCTCTTTACATATACCCCACCCTTTCCGTCCTCTGTGCTGTTGCTCAGATCCGTCTTCTGCCCAGTATGTCCTTGTCCACTGACATAAATGGTGCTGGTTCGACAGCCCCAGCCCCAGGCCTCCCTTCTCCACAAAACCTTCCAGGCCTTTGT
>NW_006434709.1:22122324-22145608 GCF_000325575.1 Pteropus alecto
TTTCCCTCTGTCAAGCCCACACTGTTTAGCTCTTATATCGTTTCTGGTTATAATCTCACCCACACTATAAGCTTTTTAAGGGCAGGAGCCTTCATCACAGCAAAACTGGGCATGCTAAATTCTTGAGTAGGTCACGTCAAGCTGACATATTGCTCCTAGAGCATGGCGGGGGTTTTTTGGTGATGAATGTAGATGTGTGGTTTGGGGTGGGCAGCTCTCCTTGGGTTAGGGTCCCTTGCCTAGCCTCACAGAGAGCCCAAAGGCCCCCCGTGAGCCAGCACTGGGACTTCAGAGGCAGGTTAGAGTAGGATGAGTTGCCAGGGGCTCCCTGAGCAATCCAGTTCCATAATACCAGAAAATGAAATTCCTCTCTTCTTTTAAAAGTCAGTCATAGAACACAGTGGTTCTGGTTCAAAGTTGCAAGTGTATGTGGGTTCCCCCCCCCCCAAAAAAAAAGTAAAAGAAAAAAAATCAGATTCTTGCCCTCTCCTCCTCCTTAATCTGTTCCAAATGAGAGCTTTGAGGAGGAAAACTCCCAGAACCTACTCTGTTAAGCAAATTGGTTTCTGCTGTGGAGTGGGGCTGGTGTGGGAATGGAGTTAGGAAAATATATGGAACCTGACATAAAGGATTTGGGTTATGTTTGGAAAAGGATTCGAGTTGTTTTCAGGTTTTGAGTTACCGCTTGGGCATGTTTGAAGAAGCAGCAGTGAGCGGCACCTCGACCCACAGCCTTGTGGTCTTTTCATTCAGCTCCTCCTGCCTGGGCTGGTCCCTGTTAAAGATGCCTTGCTTGGCAGGCTGACCAGGAAACCTTCCTTCATAAATAACTCTCCGGGGGAGACAGGAGTGATAACAGACATTTTAAGTGGGAGCCGAGCTGCCTTAAGCACTTAGAAAAGGCTGTGCCTAAGTCTGGCTCTGGAATTTTCCTTGCCAAGGCAAGTGAGCACTCTTCAAGTTTTCAATTTGGTTACTCTAATTTTATTATTTCTCTAACCTCTCTAACCAGCAGGATGATTGAGGCTCTGATTGTGAGTCCTGTTTTTATTTTTCACATTCTATTTTTATACTTGAAGCTGTGGTTATAAAATATACACTCAAAAATGTTGGCTCTGTACCCACAAGACCCAGAGGCTGTCCAGACACAGTGTCAGGGCTGCTCCCAGCAGTGCTCCTGCTCCCCCTAACCCTGGCCTTTCGAGGAGGACGGGAGGGACAGTAGCTGCCGTAAGAGACTGGTACAACCATGAGCAGAATTTTGGCCAAGTATTTTAGATTCTACTCTGAGAAATTGGCAGAAATATTTTTCTGGTAGCTTCCCAGGCACACAGTGAGGGGTCAGAATTCTTAGAAACAGAATTCCCAGTTTCAGATAAAAGGTTCATTCATCTCCATATGTACAATTCTCCTGGCCCCCATCTTCCCTCACCACCTCTGCAGAAGATGTGTGCAGCATGGCACTTAAGCAAAAACTATGAATGTTTCATTCACCACCATTTGCTGGAAATGGTTGTAATGTCCATGTTACTGTGATCTCAGAGAATGGGCATAAGAAATGTTCCCAAATATTGACCTTCCTGTGTTCTTCTCTAGCCAATTCCAGCTCTCCGCTCCCCCGACCCTCCCATCTCTTGCCTTCTCTTTTTCCCTTGTCTCCTCCCTTCCCTTGCTTTCCTCCAATCAGAATAGATCTAGGAATCTCCTGGTGTTTTTTTCCACCTTGGTTATAAGCAGTGCTGGGTCTTTTTGAACAGATTTGGACATAAATCTTAAGATTGTTTTTCATCTTTGAAAAAGCCGCTTCTATCAGCAAGTCATTATTCACATGTAAGGGGCAGGGAAAAGTTCACTGAATTTCAAACTTCAGTTTCTTTTCACTCTGTCTTACAACAGCCATTCCCCCAGAAACCACAGAAATTTTAAAATTCGGTCCCAATAGGCGAGGTGCCCTGTGACATAGCCTGCTAGGACCAGGGCCAGCCACCTGGGAATGGGGGAGGGCAGAGGAGAGTAGGGTGTGTTCGCCTAGATTGGAACTGGACGGCTCGAATCCATGGGGGGAAATCATTTCAGAGTCTCAGAGAACTAAATACCCACTGTTCTCATTTTAGAGTGGTGGATTTTGTGGGTGGGGAGATTTGGGGAGATGGGTGATATTTATAATGAAAGCCTTAACTTAGCTGTTACTATAAATTAAAAATAAGGAATATAGTATAATATAGCTAATGGGCTAGAATATACTTCAGTTCCATGTTAAACTAGCTAGAAAAGAGATGAAGGGAGGGTGAATTTGGAGCAGATGGGAAGAAAAAGGAGAAAGGGGGTCGGGTGGAACAGAGAAACAGATTCCCAGTCAAGGACCTGGCTTTCTCTGACTTTCTGTTTTGTCATCCTTGGCATGTTGTCTTTTGACCTCACGCTTGTTTTCATGGTTACAAGATAGCTGTTGCACTTTCAAATATCACCCCAAAAAATAGGTAGGAAGGAAGGAGCAATAACATACAGTTTTCTTATCACAAGTTTCTTTTTATCCGGGGAGAAAGCCCCCAACAGGTATTTCCGTATGTCTCTCTGGCCAAGTCCGGGTACATGGCCATCTTAGCTACAAAGGTAGGCTGAGAGGGGAAGAATCATGCAAAGGAGAATGAGATGGAGCTAGACACATCACTGGTAGCTGGATGCATCATCTGCAGAACAGAATTGGACTTCTGTTAGCAAGGAAGGAGGGGGATGGCTGACGAGTTGGCTACTAGGCAAGGACGGAGGGTGGACCCAGGAAGTGCTATGACACATGTAGGAAACTATAAGTGCAGTGTGAGGAGCGGAGGAAGGATAAGAACTAACACTAGAGAGATAAGGGCCAGTTCTTCAAAAGCCAAGAATGCCCTGCTGATGACTTGGCTCTCAGTGGGAACCTTCTCAAGTCCTAAGGAGAAAATTGAAGAAACCATTACACATTACCCAGAAGAGGGAAGGAGACGCCAGTGCCCTCTAAAGCAGTGGTTTTCCTACTTCAGTATGTACACAGATCACCTGAGCCTCTTGTGAAAAGAGTTTCAGATTCAGTAGGTCTAGGGAGGGCATGCGATTCCACATTTCTTACAAACTGTCAGGTGACGTTGATGCAGCTGGTCAAGAGACCATACTCAGAGTCACAAGACCCTAAAAGATATCTCTTGGGAAATAAAGACCCAAATGTGTTTGTTAAGCTTTTTAGCATAACTATTAATATAGCTGCAATAGAAATTAAGACTCAAGTCATTAAAGAAAAAAAGATAATAACCCCTTATTATGGTGGTCACTTTATAAGTCACGTAAATGTTGAATCACTATGTTGTACACCTGAAATATAATATCGTATGTCAACTATAATTTAAAAATTTTTAAAAATTTAAAAGGTAATAACCTTTAGATTGAGTTTTTCCCCCAAAAAGAGGCAAAATTTATTGTATCTTTTAGGAATCCTAATGTCTACATGTAACTGAAAAGCCAAACTGTGGTTAAAACACAATGGAAATTTCTCTCTCTCAAGTTAAAGCCGTCCATAGGAGGAGTTCAAACTGATTGGCAGCTTTCAGTATGAGGGACCCAAGCCCCAAGCTTCCCCTGTCTTTCTGCTTCACTATCCTGGTATATGGTTTCCATCTTCAAGGTCACTTCTTGGTCCAAGATGGCTGCTAAAAGCATTAGCCATCCTACCCTCATTACAGATGAGGAGAAAGGAGAGCAATAAAGATATCGAGCCCTCTCCCTTTTAGGAAACCCTCCCAAAGTCCCATAACACAGTGGTCTCCAACCTTTTTGGCACCAGGGACTGTAGCTCCTATGAGAATTTAATGCCTGGTGATCTGAGATGGAGCTGAGGCAGTGATGCTAGCACTGGATATTGGCTGCAAATACAGATGATGCTTCGCTTGCCCGCCGCTCACCTCCTGCTATGCCGCCTGGTTCCTAACAGGCCATGGACCTGGCACCAGCTCGCACCTAGGGGTTGGGGACCCCTGCCATAACATACTCCTGTGTACTTCTCATTGGCTATAACTTAATAATGTGGCAATATTTAGCTGCAAGATGCACAAAGAAATGTGTTGTTCTGGTCTGGACACATTACCTACAGTTTTCCTACTAAAGAAGAAGGGAGCACATCTAGCTATATGTTACTTCGATATAAGAGATATACCCAAAATAACATGGAATTGTTGAAAATAAAGGGACTGACAAAACTATTCCAGGCAAATGGCAACAAAAAGAAAGCAAGGTGGCAACAGTAATATTAGGCAAACTAAAATTTCAGACAAAAGTAGGAAGATAGAGAGGAAGGGAAGCATTGGATAATGATGAAAGGTATGATCCACAAACGAGGTAACAAGCATAAGCCTTTAAATGTCAGGTAAAATAGTGTCAAAATATACTCCTACCCTCCTCCAAGTAGAAATTTGTTAAAATTACAACCATAATAATATACTTTAACCTACCTTTCTCACAATGTATAAGGTCAGGCAGATGAAACAATGAGGTTGTAGAGGATTTGAATGCCATGTTTAATACCTTGGATATGTATAAACTTGGTACTCTACAGACAGAAAATAAACATCCATTTCAAATAGCTGCATAACATTTACAAAACTTGATTATATTTTGGGTCACCAAGAAGATTTCAATTCCATAAAGTAGGAATCTTTCTAGGCCACATTCTGACCATATTGCAAGAAAACTTGAAATTTAAAATAAAAATATAACAACAAAATACCATTGAATATTTACACACATCTTCTAAATAAGTTATGCCAATGACAAAACAAAATTTAAAGACTCCTTTGAGGCGCAAACAGATGAAAACACCATCAAGATTTAAGTAGGCACACCTCTCCTCAGAGGAAGTAATTGCAGGGTATTAGACAATTCAGTTTTTATCCTTAATATACAAATAATTATTTTAAAATCAATAAATTGAAGATAATAGAAAAAGAAGCTAAATATAAAAACCACTTTGTGAAAGAAAAAAAGCCATGAATAGTACAAGTGAAAAAAAATGGTCATCCTGACTAATAAAGAAATATCAACTAGAACAACAGTGTGACCTGTCGTTTTCCCCATATCTTTCTGGCAAAAAATAAAAAGATTGCTCTGACCTAGAATTGCTATGGCCATGAAGGCATGATCATAGCTGGTGGGACTGTAAATTGGTATGTTTCTAGAGGGATTTTAATGGTACCTATAGAAATTTTAAATGTATATACCAATTGATCCAGTAATTCCACTTCTAGGCATTTATCCTATAGAAATACGTGCACATATGCAAAGATACACGTACAAGGTTATTCCTTTCAGCATTGTTTATAGCAGGAAAAGGAGCAACCTAAATGTCCATCAAAGGATTAGTTAAATAAACTTTATTACATCCACATACCATGAGGCAGTTAAAAATAATGGAGTAAATCTAATATGAACCAACATGCAAAGAAATCCATGATATATCGTTACCTGAAAAAAGCAAGTAGTGGAATAGAATGTATGGAATGATCCTATTTTAAGCTATAATAATAGTAGTTGTTGTTATATAAAAATACTTTTTGTTGTTTTTGTTGTTGTTGTTTATCTAGGAAGCCATATTATAGTCTCTGGTGCCTATAGGGACCTGGCAAGGAGCATAAATACATCAACTGGTTGGGTGTGCAAACAGAGGGAAGAGTAAGGGTGATGGTGAACAGAAGAGCATGTGCTGTCTCATTGTAGCCAGTTCTTGCATTTGTAACTTTTCCAGGTTCCCCCCAGAATTCATGCCTCAGGACTCAGCAGCAACTCTTTCTATTTGGTTTCAGCCCCAAGATGGCCTCCTGGCCCCTTGGCTAGAGCAGCAGCGATGGCCTCTGTCAACATCGCTTTGGGTCCACTTCCACAAGTGCTAGGTGAACCTGGAGCTTCTGGTTGAGAGTCACTCACAAAGTTATGTCACTCACAAAGTTATAGTGACTAAAATTGAATTTGAGATATTTTTTAGCATCCTAGAATTTATAGACTGTGTTTTGTTTGGGCTTTACTTGCTCCTTAGTGTTCTGCAAGCTTACTCTCGACCTCAGAACCTCCAGCATCTTCAAGAAGCTCCACAGGGGTCAATGTAACCCTGTGTAGAGTTACTCTTTTTAGTCTTTATAACCAGGGAGAGGAGACAGCATGCTCTCAGCTCTACTGGAGGAGAATAGCAGGTGATTAACAGCTCAAAGAGGAGAAAACTTGAGGACTGATATCCCTCAGTTGCTCATTTCTGTGCTGCTTAGCAAAATCTCCATGCTGTTTCACTCTTCATTTCCAAGAGTGGCCTTCAACTTAATTTTCCCCTTGACCATCAGTATAAATATTGGCCTGGTCATTGAGGCTACAGTCTAAAGAATGGTTTGTCCTCTGGTGTAGTGTTGCCAGATTTAGCAAATAAAAATACGGAACACCCAGTTAAATTTGAACTTATAAACCACAAATAATTCTTTTGTATAAGTATGCCCCCTGTGCAGATTTGGGATATACTTATCCTAAAATGTTATTCATTCTTTATCTAAAATTCAAATTTAGCTGGGCGTCCTCTTTTTAATCCAGCAATTCTTCTCCACCGGGTTCCTATGGCTCCCCCATACCAAAGGGAGGCATCTGAAAGTTTAAGGATGAAGAATAGGAGGAGTCGTATGTAATAGTTACCCACGAATAAGCCTTGCTCTCAGAGCATTATAAGTTACCTCCTACAGAACACTCCCCTTTACATGCCTCTTCCCTCCTCCCACTCGCTTCCCTACTTCTGAGCTTCCCTATCCTTCCCGCCTATTGGCTTTCTTTCTTTTAGTCTATGACTTTCCCCTACCCTCGCCCCTCCTTCTTTTTCCTCATTTTGCTCTCACTGGTTCATAACATAGAATTAAAGTTTACGTATTTGAGTGTTGGTTATAATTACAAACAAGGTTTCATGTTCCTTGCTGTAATTTAAATAGCAGGGGAATTTAACTTTTTGCCTGTGTTTCATTTTCCTTTCATTGATAGTGGCCGTAAGTTCATTTTTAGCTATATGACTCATTGACCTTCACCTTGAGCAGGAAGAAAGGTCTCCCATTTCCAGGATAAGCTCATATTCATGTTCCTAAGATGGATGCAACGGGGAAGGTGGGAATGGAATAGATTGAAGTGGGGAAACAAAAGGAGATTCTACTAAGTTGACCCATTCAGGGGAGAAGGAAGCTCAGAAGCTTCTTGTACTGCCCCAAAGCCTAGCCTTTTGGAATTGGGCCCAGCTGCCCAGGGTGGGGCATGCCTCTCTCCTCTTTGTGACTGATCACCTGACTACTTTGCAACTACCAGTGAGAAGCAGCCTCTAGTAGACAGTGAAGGACATGGTTTGGGGCCTTCTGATTTTTTTCTCTCCCTTTCCCTATGGAAACTGACACTCGAATGACACTTCATTCTGTTGCCCTGCCCAAAACAGATGGCATCTGGACAGTTCTCTGAGCTCCCCCTACAGTAGAACCTCAGGTTTCCAGTTGCTATCCTGAGGGACTCTGATTTCTGTCTCATCCTGCATTCTCTCCTTGCCTTTGTTTCCCCACTCTCCACTCACCAACGGAGAGACCTCTACCCATAACCGAGGAGGTGCTTCCCCATCTGGGAAGGAGATTTTTGAAAGGCAGTGCCATCTTGGAGAGAGGATAGTGATCTGGGAATCAGAGCGTTGCCTCTATCCTGAACTAGTTGTTTCTGCTCTCTCGGCCCCAGTTTCCTTGTCTGAAAAATGGGAGTGATCATACATCTCATAGAATTGCTGTATTAAAACATGAATTAAAAAAATGTCGAAAAGTAAACAAAGTCCATCCCCAATCCAAATGCTAAATAATATTTTTTTAATAGTAGAAAACCAGAAATTTGTTGTTTGTTATAGAATCCTTTTCCTTCATTTACCTTACCACTTTATTTTGGAGGTGTCTTTTTATTCCTTCTATCATAGTTTCATGAACTTCTAGGTGTCCCTTCCTATCTCTCTTTTCAGGCACGGGAGACTTTAAAAAGCTGAAGAAATAGGTATGACCTCTTTGACATTTTAGCATATGTTTCGGTAGAAAGGAGTTTGGCTCTTTCAAAAGTCTGACCTAACGGTTTGTGATGGAGTTGAGGTATCTCCTTCACTCTGTAGAGGAGGCAGCTACGTGAGTGGAGTTCAACACATGCCAAATGGCTGTAGCTACCCAAAGAATTTTGGATCAGTTGTCTCAACTTTGATGAGAATAAAATAACAAAGCCTCACCCACCCAGAGCCTGTTGTCTTTTGCTGAGCAAAGTCATGTCAGCCATTTAGTACAGAGGCTTTACCCCAGCTGGAAACCTGATAATGAGTGAGGCTTAAGAATCTGGGCTTCCCAGAATGTGTGGGAAACTGAATATTAGAGGCCACAGCATTCCGACTCTGATACTTGGACAGAGCTTGTACATTCCCTTGGTTACAGCCATTTGGGGCTCTGAAAGGCACAGTGATTTAGCCAGTGCCTTGTCTCAGCAGTTGCTCTGAGGCCCAAACCCCTGGTCACCTTGAAGTTCTGTTCAATCCTTCCCTTCGAAGTAGCCCCACAGCAGTGAAAAACAATGAAAATCAGCCACACCCCTGGAAATTCGTGTTAGAGAAAGAAGGCAACAGCAGGATCAAAGCTTCTTGTAACCCAAGAATTCCTCAGCAGCTCGAGTCCCTTAATAATTATGGTTTGGAGATTTGCCAGAAAGCAAAACCACTTAGCATGCCATATTTAACAATGAACAGTTTTCTATGTTCATAATAGTCACTGTGCAGAGCAAATAGGCACCTTGAACAAAGAGTAGGATATTTATGTGGATGTAAAATAACCCACACTACCTTAAACCGAAGCATGTCTGCAGCAAGGAATGTGGCACTTCCCTCTGCACTGGTACCTGCTTTATGAGTAAGTTGGAGAAAGGCTACGTACCCTGCCCCCATCCCCACCTCCCTGCATCAAAAAAAATTTTTTTTTAACTTAATTTATTTATTAGCCAACTTTATCCCCACTCCCCACCCTCCCACCCCCCGCCCCATTTCAGCTGGTTTTGGAGTTCGAAGTTGTTTTATATATCTACTAACATTCTAAAAAGCCGGTGTCCCATGGAAGTGATGGCCAAGGGTGGGTAGGAAGCGGGTATGTACACCAGCCGGAAGGTGGAGAAAACAAGCCCCAAGCCCTGAGGATTGGTGGACATGACTGCTAAACTCAGGTCTGTACATTAGTTTAGAAAACTACCCACCTTGGACCCTGTTTCTCTGTGTCATTGTTTGTTCAGTTAGTTGTTTTTCCAACAAACACTTGTCACTGGAGGAAATTGGAGAATGGCTGTTAGGAGCGAAGTTCATTAGAACTGAAGCTTAAAGGATGGGTATAATTTCAGTGAGGAAAGATGGGGAACATTCCAGAAAGATGGGGTGACCAAGTGTGAGGCCTGTTCAGAAAAGGAATAAATTAATAGGGTGCGAGCCTCAAGCGTGTGAGTAGGATGGGGTAAGATGAAGCTGGGATGCAGGGGTGGACCTTGGGATCAAGAAGGACTCTTTTACATGCAAAGGATGCAAAGTCCAACCCAACCCACTTCAGCAAAGAGGGGCACATTGGGTCATATAAGAGAATTCTGGGGCTAGGGCTGGCTTCAGATGTGGCATAATTCGAGGTCTCAAACAATGTGATAAGGACCTGATTTCTTGACACTTCACCCCCCTGCTCTTATTGGTTCTATCTTCAGATAATCTCTCATTTTCTTTGGAGTTGGAAGATAGTTTTTGAATCTTGATGTATTCAAAGACTGTCAGTAAAGTCCCATTGCCTTTTAAATGGCTCTAGTGCAGTTCCAGACCCATCCCAGAACTAATCTCTGAGGGAGGAACATGATGCCCTGGGACAGTTGCCCATGTCTGGGGTGAGGGGCAGAGACTAAAAGGTATGGAGGGGCTAGCTCTCCAGGGCAAGACTGGGGTACAACTATCCGAAGAAGGTGAATGGAAGCTAGGCCACGAAAACAACAGATGTCCACTAAAATCTGGATACCATTTGCACCAGAGAACCAGTAAAGATTTTTTAACAAATAAGTAACGTGATCAGAGCTATGCGTTAAGATTAATTCAGCTACAGTTTAATAGCTGCCATGTGCTTGGCACATGGTAGGGGCTCAATAAATATATATCGAATGAGAGATAAATGGATAGATTAGGGGCAGGGAGAGAAAGAAATGAAAGGTAAGGAGCATTATTGATAGTTTGGGAGGGGAGCTACCAAAGGAAGTAAGGAAGACTCATCAAGAAAATCAAGAAGTCCCATTGTCATGAAACTCAAATAAGGAAAATACTATGAAGAAGACAGGGTTGGTGAACTGTGTCGAACACTGTCAAAAGGTCAGGTCAAGGAGAAGGACTGAGAAATTGTCATAAGAGACTTGAGAGAGGGAGTCCAGTAGTGTAAGGTGGAAAGCCAACTTTGAGGACATTAGAAGTAAGGAGGAGGTAGGTAAATTAAGGGCCTGAGTGTGGATTTACTCTGTAACATCATCTGTCTTCTCATCCTCCCCCTTCAAACTTAGCAAGAAAAAAAAAAAATGCTTCTTCACCTCCACACATTCTTCACGTAGCACCTTATGCCATCTTCACGACCTTTTTCTACCACTCTGCCCTTTTCTCCCATGTGTCTTTAGGCTCCTTCTCCCTCTGCAGGCCTATCTCTCATGTAAATATTGACATTACTCCTTTGTCCTAAAACCACATTTCCTAGACCCTGCGTTGCTTTCAAACTAATCTTTTAAAAGAATCATTAGAGACATTTTGAACTTGGAGGGGGACAGAAGTTTGAGCTTATGTTGAATGTTCTTTGTAGAAGACAAGATTCTCTCTAAGAATGAGCGGCTAAAGGAGCAGGATATAGGGACAGGGAGAAGGTTGCAACAGTTTAGAGGTTCGGTCAGGAGTCACCAAAAAAATGATGGAAGATTAGCCAGGGGAGAGTGAGAGGCCAGCTAAGAATAAATAGCATGAATTTATAGAGCCTAATCGGCATGCTGCCTCTCTTCAACTAGAATCTGTAACTGAAAGTAGAAGAGTGGATTGGGTTTGGGGAGAGGTAGTTATGGAACACTGTTAAGCCTGTCAAGTTGACAAGAGGGTTGGGGGCTAAGAAGAACATCACAGACCCAGGGTGCCCAGAATATGTAGAGAGAGTGAGGAATGGCCATGAGAAAGGTCAGGGTCAAGGATGTGGTCAGGATTAAAATGAGGGGGTAGTTTCAGTGGAAGAAGTGGAAAGTTAAACAGTTGTATTAGGTTATTAGAGAGGTCATATGGTGTAGGAGCCTTATTGTACAGACTATGTGATTTAAATCCCATATCTTAACCTATGTCTCTGCTTACTTCATGTATAAAATGGGGCTCATAGAACCTTTAGAAGGTTGTTGTAATTAATACATATGCAATTCATACATATTAAGAACTTATGATACTGCTTATATATAATAAGTGCTTAATAAATGTTACCAATGATGTTCATTTAAAAGTGATGAAAAAGCTTAGAATTTGAAATCTTGACATTGAAACAATTCTAAGTAACAAGTTCTCAGATGCCATCATGGTTATTGGGGATAGAGTGAAATTGGACCGGGAGAATATTGGAATTGAAGAGGCTGAGGAACGGTGAAACCAATTACTGGGAGGGATATCTTCATGCATGTTGAAGCCACCAGTGGGGTGGCAGTGACTCCGCGTCAATGAGAAAGGCCAGGTCTCTAGTTACGGTTAACAAGAATGGGGAGGTAGTAGTATGGACTTCGAAAGTAGAGAGATTGTTGAGTGAGAACGAGGAGAGGGTTGTCTAGAGGTGGCAGAAGGAGCATGCAGATCTGAGTCAAAGACTGAGGAAAAGAAGGAACAGCCCCCACTGGACATTCAGGAGTATGGCAGCTCCTGCCAGGGGGAGAAAGAAACAGGGAAAAGATGAGAAGTATGGAGAATTTGCTCACAATAGAATGGATTTTGATGGAGAAGAGCTGTTTTTCATAATAGCTTTTAAGAAAACCCATTCCCCTAGCCTGGAGGCAAGTCTGAATGAGGTTTGAGGGTAGGGGAAGAAGTAGAAAGGAGGCTTTACAGTAGATTCCTAAAAAAGCCAGTAGAAGGAGGCTCTGTCCTTCACCTTGATTGCAAGATATATGACATTAGACAAGCTGGCTCAGGACTGCGGGCTGGTTCTGGGCGTGCCCCAGCTGGACACCACTCCCTGACGGCCCGCCCACATCTCCCGCTCTTTGAAGGCACACAGTTCTGCATGCATTTCCCAGGTCAGTGCCACTGGGCACTCTGACAGAAGGACAAGGAGAGCTGATGTTAAGGGCTTCTGCTTTTAGAGAGCAGACAAATGGCTTTAAGGGGAAGGAAACAGGACACCAGCAAGCTTCATGGCTGTGTTCTCTTCCAAAAGCACTGCTCTGTAACGTAATTGTATTCAGACATTTTTTTTTTTTTTGCATGACGTCAGGGAATAGCCTCCTTTAAAAGCTTTCATGAAAAAAGCACGACTATAAAACAGACTCAGGCAATGAAATGGAAACCAGACAAGTGGGTCTGCATAATTTGGGTAAAGAGATTTCTCCTTGCAGTTCTGTGATCCGATTGCCACTCTTTGCATAAAACTCTGTTTCACAGGCCTCACTTACATGTGAGTCTTACGTTACAGGTGCTCTCAGACATAAAACATCTTCATTACTGAACGCGATGAGGTGCAGGAAAGCAAGGGTTCCCTCCTCAGTGGCTGTTCAGGCCACCTTCCAGGCATGTGACCTTTCTAGTCCTCCAAGTCCTAAACCCCTTGTCCTTGTGTGAGCCCAGCCCCAGCACTGCAGAGGGAGGGCTAGACCCATGTATGCCTTCATCTATCTACCCCTCACACCCCTGCTCAGTGTTAGTGTTTGGGTTAATCTTTGGGAGATGTGTCCCAGGGAGCAATAGTCATTGAAGAGGCACTTTCTTACCCACCCCCTTTTCTTTAAAGCCTCAGGGGCACAGAATTGAATTACCCATCATCCTCTGTTCTTGGCACCCTCTGACTCCATCCCCAAGGAGATCTTTTCTTTTTCGTATTTTTATTTCTTATTGAAGTAAAATTTACATTATATAAAATTAACCATTTTTAAGTATACCATTCAGTTGTATTTAGTACATTCACAATATTATGCAACCATCACCATTATCTAGTTCCAGTGCATTTTCATCAACCCCCTCCTCAAAAAAAAAGCCCCATGTTTATTAAGTAGTCACTCTCTAGCCTCCCCTCCCCTCCCAGCCTCTGGCAACTACTAGTCTGCTTTCTGTCTCCATGAATTTTTCTATTTTAGATATTTCATATAAATGAATCATAACATATGACCTTTTATGTCTGGCTTTTTTCACTAGGCATAATGTTTACAAGGTTCATCCATGTTGTAGCGTGTATCAGTAATTCATTTCTTTTTATGCTTGAATAATATTCTATTGTATGGATAGGTCACACTTTGTTTATTCACTCATCCATTGATGGACATTTGGGTTGTTTCCACTTTTCGGCTATTGTGAATAGTGCTGCTTGGAAGATTCACGTACAAGCTTTTATTTTGAGTACTTGGTTTAATTTCTTCTGGGTATATTTCTAGGAGTAAAATTGCTGGATTATATGGTAATTCTATATTTAACTTTTTGAGGAACCGGGGGTCCTTTCTTGATAGTCATTCTCTTAGGTCTGCTGTGACAAGGAAAAACAGGCATATACAACCACATTTCCACTCTCCCTAGACGTCGACCTGGTTCTGCTAGATTTGGAAAGAAACCAAAGGAATAAGTTTGTGAAACCAGGAGTCTCTCTGGAAGTGAATGAGGTCACCAGAGAGGTACTGGTAATCAGAAAAAAAGGCAGTCTGGGTGGGGGATGGGGAAGGGATAGGGTGCTGAGAGGATTTGGAGCCACTAGAAAAGACTGGACTAAGGCAGGGAAAGAAGTTAGTGAGAAGGGAACTCAGTTGCCCAGAATGAAGGGAAATGTAAACCTAAAACACCATGGCTAGTGTGGCCAACACACTAGTGATGGAGAAGGGATACAAGAGAGCTGTGGGCTTCTTTTTTCCTATAACAGTGAGGGCAGGGCAGCTAGGTAGAAAGAGCCTTCCGTGCTGAGGAGTTAGGACATTCAGGCTTTGAGGAGCCACTTGAAGGCTTTTAAAAGGCAACTTTAGAAAGATCACCCAGACTGGAAGCATGGAGGCTAGTTCGGAGGTTACCATGGTTCTTAAAGGCAGGCTCGTGTGGGTGAACCTGGGAGTGGCAGTGGGGATGGAGAAGTAGGTACAGTTGTCACGACAGCTAACTGTGGATGTGGATGAGGGCCAAGGACAACATGCCACGAAGTAGAAAGGGCAGGAAGTAGCAGAGGAGATAGCGCCAAAGAGACCTTGGGAGCTCCAAAGCCCTGTATGCAAGGCTGAAGATTCGAATGAGATAAGAGGTGAGAGGCTTCAAGTTCAGGGACGGAAAGGTTGTGGAAGCAGGCCGGACTCCCACTTGAGTGAGGACTAAATTCAGAAATTCTGTGTAAATACAAATATCGTCATTTGAATTATACCAACATTGATTAATTTTCATGAAGAAAGATTTTTCCCGTGTAACTCCATCAAACCAATTTAATTCCTTGGTCAACTTTCTGTGTCCGTCGGTTAAATCACTTCTACTGTTCTCTTATTTTCTTAAGTATCGACTCCTTTATGTATAAATTTAATAATGAAGATTTGATTTTTGGTCAAAAATTTTAATCAACAAGAGTTTTACCATACCCCATTTTAGACGGTTAGTTTTACTTTTTAATGTTTGTTTGCTCATTTCCCCCTTGGTGGTGATTTGCAGTTACAAACAAAATGACTTCTTTGGTCAGTTATTGTGAATTTTATCATGTGCTATTTAGCCATTGTCAATTTAGCTTTATATTGACTATTTTTACCAGTAATACTCAAGGCAAGATCAAAACATCCTCGAAGTCAAAAACAACCTGCTTCTTCTCAGAGTTCCTCTTTCTCCTAATCCCTCCTCCCACCCTTCCCAGTGAAGGACTGGCACTGTTTTTGTTCTGTTTAGACCTGGGAGTGAGGAGAGGGTACCAAGAAGGGAGCTTTCTGGATTCTGGATAAGGCTGGGAGACAGTAGTGGTAAAACCCTAAGGCGAGAAGAATTACATCCTTATTTTTTCTGATTTCAAATTTCTAGTCTTCAGTTACACTTTCAAGACCATCTGCATCCACTACCTTCCATGTCCCACCAATGTGTTGGGGAAGTTGGGCAGCCCCCCATCTTGAGCTCCGTGCTATGTGTCCTGTGCCTGGACTGGACATGTCTTCAGGGCAGCTCTGGCTCTTGGCTAGCACAGCGCCTTGTACTCATGACAGTTTTGCTGAAACGAATCCTTTGGTTCCTTTCTCTATGCCATCACAAGCCCTAAATAAGCTGAAAAGGGTGAGGGGTGGGAGTGGAGAACTAAGGAGGATCCTCGGGGGCGGGTGGCATCGAGGTCTGGTGAAGCTTCAGGAAGAACTCAGAAGGGGCTGGTCAGTCTTCAGAGCTCAGGCTGAAAAGCAATTCCCTGTAAGAAAAAGGAGTTCTAGTAGTGAAATGAGCTAAAGAAAACTGGAATGACTTCAAAGAAAGGGAAAAGAGAAATTGCAAGATCCAGGTTCATCACTAAAGAATGTGGAATGTGTCTATAGAGCCTTGAACTCTGCCCAAGCAGAGGAAGAGGGGGCCGATAGAAGAAGGGGATCTCAAGTTGCCCAGGGCCCTCCCTCCCCAAAGGAGGCCTTCCAGTCTATAGAAATTCTCATTGTACCTCACCTCATCAAAGGCACTTTTGCCTGCCTTTACTGGCTCACTGGGCAAGGTAAGGGAGATGGGGAGAGCTGGTCAGATTGCCCCTTCCAGAAGGAGAGTTTTGGGGTGAGTGACCGTGTTAGAGAGGAATAAAGGCACCTGCCTTCCATGAAGAGGTGGAAGTGACTGAACACTTTGGGAAGCTCAGCAGAGTGAAACCACCAAGGAGCAGGCAGAGCACAGGGGAAGTGCCGGAGAGGGCGGGTCTTATCTGGGGCCAGGGGCTTACTTTGCATCTTGCCCAGGAAAGGCCTGACATGGTTCAGGCCAAAGGAATCCTTGCCGAATGGAGGAATGCCAAATGTGTTCCAGATGCTGTTGTCCAGAGCATCTCTGGTCTGGACCTAGCTCACTCCTTATCCTGTGGCCCCTTCACACCCAGGGGCCCAGGGAAAGGCCTTTGTTATTCTGGAACCACCATGGATGAAACCCACCACAAGAAACAGGACAGTGAGCTGCACATAAAACTGGGTTTAGCTGCAGTACTCTGAAAGGTTCAGTTGCTGGTGGGTGCCACTCCCCACCTCCACAAGCTGAGAGCCCATAGGAAAAGCGGATCTTTTTCACAGGCGTTGTTGCCCGAGGGTGATATTTGTTCGAATCCATTCCTTTATCTTTGGTGTGGTTGGAAGTGAACAGATCCAAGTATTTTTATAAGCTTTAAGCTGAGGGTACTATTAACCTATACTATTAAGCTATAATTTATCAACTGCTTTTTGGTGAAGTATAGCCCTACTGAATAAGAAGTGCACACTTTTAACTCTTATGAAATGCTTATTTGTTTTCTTTCATTCAGGTTGGCTATGTTCATTTTTAAAATCAGTCAGGGAAATGTGTTATATATATATTTATGTATGTATATATTTATATATTTATAAATTACATATGTATATTTACCCAGTGATTTGAGGTGGGCTCACATTTTTTAAATTATAGGGGTTTTTTAACTAAAAATAAAGGGTTTTAAAAAAAAAATCTTTTCTTTAAAATGGAAACAGAGGACTTGCTGGAGTATTTCTGGTTTTACGAAGGTCACCAGGGAGGTGTTTCCCTCAGGCATGTGACTATGTCTGCCGGAACCTGTCTTTGGGGGCTGGGTCTAAGGAAATTTTGGGAATCCTGGTCATTTGTCCCATATGAATATGGCTAGAAAGTTAAGAAAAAGCAAATTACCAATATTTGAAAGTTTTTCCTCAAGTATTTTTAGAATTCCAAATGATGGTGTTTTTATCCTTTCCCTTCAAACCTGGAAAATTTTTCCACCTCCAGACAGAAAGGGCTCTGTCACAAGCTATTCATCTCAAGTGGCTGCTTTTCACCTGTTGCCACCTCTCTGCCCAGAGTTGGTGTGAAGGGGCTGAGCTAGGGATTGCCTTCCAATAAAAAGGAAATGAAGAGATGAGCTCCTTTTCATTTGCTGGGGACCTAGTCCTCTGTTTCCTTATGAACACTGAAGAGTGCCATCCGTCCACGTACTAGAGTGTTTACTTGAAGAGAATTCACTGAAGGGACTATTTACAGTTGTACAGGGTTGTGGGTAGGCTTAAGGCAGGGTTTCTCAACCTCGGCACTATTGACAGTTTGGGGAAGAGGCTGTAATGTGCATTATTTAGTAGCATCCCTGGCCTCTACCTACTACATGCCAATAGCACCACCGCCAATGAATTGTGATGACCAGAAAAGTCTCCAGACATTGACAAATATCCCCAGACATTGACAAATGTCCCCTGAGGGGCGACATCATCTCTGGTTGAAGTTCAGAACCACTAGGTGAAGGGAAGCAGTAAGTGATGTTGAGTCACCCAGGGTCTAGCAACAGTAGGAAGCTATTACCTCCCTACCACTCTACAGCTGAGAACAGAGGGAATGGGCATAACAGAACCTGGTGAGAGCTGAATTGGGGGCAGGGGGTACAGCCACCACCAAAACCTTGGTGACTTACAGGGGAAGATGTAGGAAGAAGAACCCAAGTTCTCTCTCTTCCTACCCTCCAAAATCTCAGCATCACTTTTGCATTAGATGAATCCAACTAGATGCCAGGTGGCAAGGAAACCTGGGTCAATGCAGTCCATAGAGGTCAACCTCCTGGGCACTGATGGGATAGACAAGGACGAAGAATGGATCTGGGTTGGGAATAGAAAATAATCAGTCAATTCATCCATCCATCTGTTCATTGAATACTTATGTTTAGCAAAATGGTTAAGAATATAGGCTTTGGAGTCAGACAAGCCTGGGTTTCTATCTGGCTCTACCACTTACAACCTGTATGATTAATCTTGATTGAATTACTTCTCTAAACCTTCAATAACCTTGAATGTAAAACGGCAACATGATTCTATCTACACATGTGGCCTGATTCTTGTAATCTTGGAGTCTTCCCACTGGGGAAACACAAGCCTAAGTTAATTGCTTAGGACAAGATTCTAACCAAGTGCCAAGTGGGCATTATCTGCTCTGTGCCCAGTGCTATTATATGATGACCCTAGAAAAAGCAAAGACGTGGGATTTGGCCACAGAATGCCCTCCCTCACCATCTGTGAACAGATTGAGTGCTGTACAGATATGAGCAGAGAAAGGTCACAGTGGGCTGGAGAATTCCAGACCACAGGACCTAGGTTGGGTCCTGAGAGACAAGTAGGCCTGTCTAGATGAGAAAGAAGATCAGGCAGGAGGAATAGTGAGTAAATCAAAGCCATGAGAGTGGGTAGAAGAGGGAAGGCTCAGAGAAGGGTGAGGGAGACTGGTGAGAGGAGAGCTTTGGCCAAGGGTCTCAGTGTTCTCATCTGTAAAGGTAAGGGGCTGGCCTGGGGCCCACTGCCTTCCTCAGTACCTTAGTGTAGGGTTCACAGACTCACGTGCCTCCAGGGGTGAGGTGGGAGGCATTAGGGTAGTGCCAGACCAGATGCACAGATGCCTCCTGTAGGGCGTGGCCAGTGCTCTGCTTAAAGCAGCTGTTATCACATTAAAATGCAGATCTAGAGACGGCAGGTTCTAATTTTCTGAATGTTCAAAAGAAGTTAGAAATTTGGATTTTTTTATGAGTAATCTCCTGATTTTTCAAAAACCATGTGAGCTGTACAGAAATTGTGTAAAGACCAAACAGTCCATTTGCACCCCTGTGCAGATGCTTCTGATAGGTCCCTTGGGGCCTTAAACCTCTAAGATCTGTGTGTTTGGTTGGGTTTTGCCTCCATGTGTACTGTCTTTTAAACAGTGGTTTCCAGGGTTTAAAAGCAAAAAGAAGTAGGAGGAAGAAAGGTCCTCTTAGGCCAGGTGAAGTTTGCATTCCCCTCTAGACTTAAGAGCATGGCCAGGTTGGGAATGGGGGGAAGGGCTGGTTGTAGTCCAAGGACACCCATTCAGAGCAGTGAGTGGGTGGGTCATAGGCTCAGTGCTGCAACGCCCCCTGGCTCTTAGCCCAGTGCATGCTGGGGTTGGGGCTGCCCTTGGGAGTACTGACCAGCACATTTGGTTCTTTTTCGATGAAATTTTTTAAATATTCAGATAAAGAAGAGAGACTAATACCACAAATTCCCATATTCTCAAATCCAAACTTCCTGTTGGTTCTTCAAAGCTGGAGTTATCACTCCTCTCCATTCATTAAGACACTAACCTTCCTCTGGGCCATTTGTCCTAGGTAGGGGGTCACCTGGGAGCTCTGTTTAGAGGTAAAGGCTGAGATGATGACCTACGATGGTGTAGCCATGAAGTCCTCCCCCAGAATGCCATGCCTGGAATCCCACCTCTGAGCCCTGGCTCTGATGGCCCTGAAGAGCAGAGAGCCCTGGGCTCTAGAAGTGGAGGGTCGGGAGAGGCAGGGAGCAGAGAAGCTTCCAGCACCCCCAGAATAGCTGAATGGCAAAGTCAGCAGCTGAACCAAGCTTCAGTTCCACACTTGTTTCTCATGACTAATTAAATATAGTCTCTTGCCCTGCTGAGGGGAAGTGAGAAGTCTGTGGAAAAGACTAGAAATAATGGAGTTTTCTGGAAACAGCCTAGTGAAACCTTAAAATATTTTCACTCACTAAGAAAGCACAGTAATACTCTATCACACAGTGCCTCTACCACCCCAGGCCTGCTTCAGCCCATGTGACCCTCCACTTTCACCTCCAGTTCTCCTCAAAAACACCCCTCTTCAATGGTCAGGTCTAATCTCTCTGCTCCTCCCTTTTCTCCCAGCTGTACTTGACTTCTGACCCTCTGCCTGCCCAAACTTCCCCTCCATGAAGCTCTCCCTCTTTCCATTCCTCACATTTTTTTTTTCTTTTTCTGTCTTTTCATTACTGCTAGTAATGGGATAATTAGTCCACATCATACACCATCTTGGACTATTTCCTGACACTTCATAGTTGTCCGTTTGCCTCTGACTAAATTATTTGGTGTCTGAGAAAGGGGACTGGGGTTTTTCTCATGTTTCTCACAGTGCCCCCTCCCCCCCCCACACACACACATAGTAGGTGACCAAAAAATACTTATGGCTATGTAAAAGTTTGAATTGACAGGTGAACGGATGGTTACGTGGGTGAGTGGATGGAGAGTTGGTTGGACTGCAGAGTTGAGAGATTTTCCACAGATACCTGAAATTCAAGTGAGTTATCCATTCACAAGGATGGAAGACACAGGATTAACCACTTCTAAAAGCTCATTTGTTGAGTTCCTAAGCCATTTCCAAATGACTGAATGTTAATCCCCCATTTTTCAGCCTTGTGCCACACTCCCCATAGCCCCAGCCCAGATCTAATTTACATACCACAAAATACACTATATTAAAGTACAAATTTTAGTATATTCACAAGGTTATGCAACCATCACCACTATCTAATTCCAGAACATTTTCATCAACCCAAAAAGAAACACTGTCTCTATCAGCAGTCATTCCTTATTTTCTCCATTCTCCAACCCCGGGCAACCACTGATCTACCTTTTGCCCCATGATTTGTCCATTCTGGATATTTCATATAAGTGGAATTATACATTATGTGGTCTTTTGTGTCTGGCTTCTTTCTTTCACTTAGCATAATGTTTTCACAGTTCATCCATGTGGTAGCATGTACCAGTACTTCATTCCTTTATAGCCAAATAACATTCCATTATATGGCTTTACCACATCTTATTTATCCATTCATTGGTTGATGGGTGTTTTTGGTTGTTTCCGCTTATTGGCTGTTGTAAACAATGCTGCTATGGCTATTCATGTACATGTTTTTGTGTGGACATGTTTTTTATTTCTCTTAGGTGTATGCCTAAGAGTGGGAGAAACTTTGAGACTATTTTCCAAAGTAGCTGCACCATTTTACATTTCTACCAGCAGGGTGTGAGAGTTCCAGTTTCTTCACATTCTTCACTAAAGCTTATTGTCTTTTTTATTATAGTTATCCTAGTGGATATGATGTAGTATTTCATTGCAGTTTTGATTTGCATTTTTCTGATGGTTAATGATGCTAAGCATCTTTTCATGTGCTTTTTGGTCACTTGTATATCTTCTCTGGAGAAATGTCTAATGAGATCCCTTGTATATGTTTTAATTGGGTTGTTGTTGTTGTTATTGTTGTTGTTATTATTATTATTATTGGGTTTTAAGAGTTCTTTATGTATTCCAGATCCAAGTTTCTTGTCAAATATAATATTTGCAGATATTTTCTGCAATTCTGTGTTGCCTTTTCACTTTTTTAATGATGTTCTTTGAAACAAACGTTTTCAATTTTGATAAAGCCTAACTTTTGTTGCTTGTGCTTTTGATGTCATTTTTAAGAAACCATTGCCTAATACAAAGCTTTATTTCTATGTTTTCTTCTATGAGTTTTATCATTTTAGCTCTTAAATTTCAGTCTTTGATAAATTTTGAGTTAATTTTTGTATATGTTGTGAAGTAGGGTCCAACTTGATTCTTTTGCATGCGGATATCCAGTTGTCTCAACTCCATTGGTTGAAAAGACTATTCTTCCCTGCCCACCCCGCCCACCCTCCCATTAATTGTCTTGGCACTCTTATCAAAAATCGATTGACAAAGTATGAGGGTTTATTTCTGGACACTCGGTTCTGTTGATTTTTATGTCCCTTTCCTTATGCCACTACCACACTGTCTTGATATCTGTAGCTTTGTAGTAAGTTTCGAAATCATGAAGTATGAGTCCTCCAGTTCTGATATATTTTTCCAAATTGTTTGACTGTTCTAGACACACAACAGATTCTTCAAACACTTATTGCTTTGTCACTTGCTTTCTTGTTTCCTCGATGAACTGGTGAGCTTGTGAGAGCCTGGCTGGTCTGCAGGGTTAGGTGAAAAATTCTTCTCCCTACTCTCCAGCTTCCCCTTCACAAGGCATTTGGCCTGTAGAGATCTGGGCTATTCAGACTGAGCTGTCTTAGTCCAGAGCATGGTAGAAAAAGAGGGAATTTGGCGGGATGCATCTGGCTCCTCAACTGGGAGATCTAAATCCAACCAATCCTCCCTTCCCCGCACCCCCATCCCACCGTTCCTTCCCCTTTCTTCCTCATCTTGCAAGGTTAGTGTTTGGATAGTTATAATTCTATCTAGATCCACTTCCAGCCAACTCACCAGCTCTTCTCCTTGCCTCTGTCATTCTCATCACTCTCCTGCCACATCTAAGCATGATTCATGGCAAAATGGCGCAGGATGGAGGCTATCTGTCCTGTCATGTGGGCCTTCTTGGTGGCATCTCTGGTCATCTCCATGTGTCCTTAATGGACCCAATAGGAGTGTTGCCTGAGCTGCAGGCACTGATTTTGCTGGTAGATGAAACTTATTTCTTCACTGTGGTGCTTTTAGCCCTTGCCTAAAGGAGACAATAAAAACAAAGGGTGGGGGAAAGGCGGGGTGAATCAGAGGGCAGATTTTTTAGAAAGGTTTCAAGATAAGCTGACCTGCTGCTGGTGCCACAATACTAAAGACTTACAGCTTTGACCTTTTTTCAAAATATAGCCCCAAGCTGGGAGCTTTTTTAATAACTAAAAGTGATAAAGTCTAACTTCTTCATCTCCACGGAGTGATGGGTAGGGTGCAGGTAGGGTGCAGCCCGTGCACTGAGATAGACAGCTCAGGGCCACCACTACTGACTCCGTGAACTTGGCCCTGTTTACCCAACCCCTATGAGCACAGCTTCCTCATTTGTTAAATAGAGATACCTCCCTTATGGTGGTAGGAACAGTAAGGGTTCAATGGAAGGAAAATGTTTATCATCAACAATAATACTAGTTAACCATTTGATGAATGCTTCCTTTGTGGCAACTCCTATGTTAGTGTTCAAATTAAATCAAGTGGGGATAAAAGAAAGATCTTATGCTCTCCAGAGCTATAAACTAGAATGTTTTGAG
>NW_006434709.1:22145735-22152031 GCF_000325575.1 Pteropus alecto
ATGTATATTTTCAATTCTTTCAGAGTTAAAAGATGCCAATTAATTCTGCCAGACAGATTTTGAACCAGTTGAGAACTACACAGAAGAGTCAGATAGAGATTATATTGTAGGTGAAGGCTGGACCAACATCTGACTCAGACCTATAGCCAAAGTGCACCTTCACACACACCCCTTTTTCTGTTTCCTAGTTTAAGTTCTGGTTCCAGGCTGCAGAATCCCAGCATAAGGAGCAGGGACACTAGAGGCAGGTGTTGTAGGGAATTGACTTGAGGCTCTCGGGGTGATACCATTGGTCCTTTGGCTGCTTCCATGAGTGAAGCTCTATTTTTGTGGGCTCTAAGTAGTCCCGGCCCTCCTGAGGGGGTCACCAAATCTTCTTATCTCACCATAAAGACAGTGAGATCTCTGGAATGTTGGTACTGATTCTCCAGATCTGTGCTCTGCATACACAATGAAACTTATTGCTGATCTCAGTTTCTTTACAGCCACGTAAACCTTTGTGACTGTATGCAAGTAGGTTAACCTATCTGAGCTCTGGATTTCTTATATGTGAAGTAGGAATAGTTACCCAACCTATAGGACTGGAGAGAAAGTACTCGGTTGGGGCCTAGCACATCATAGGCCCTCATGGGGGCCGTCACGCTGAGCCTGGTTCAACACCATGAGGAACTTGGCTTTCCATTCTAGACTGAGCCTTCTCCCTATGTGCCAAGCAAGTCTCTCTTGGAGCCAAGTGGTCAGGGACACATCTGTGGGCTCAAGTTGGAAATGTGGATTTGGGAAGGACAAGTCTCAACAGAAGTGGGTCATTGAAGACAAGCGTTGGTGCATGGAGGTTCATTGTCTGGTTGGTGGGATTCCAGTTCCATGTTTCAGACCTCCTCCAGATTGGGGGTGGGAGAGGCGGAGTTGTTGGCGGAAGTGTCAACACCCTGAGCCTCCCTTCAAACCCATATTTAGGACTGTCTAAGGCAAAATGGTGAAATAAGCAATAGTTTCCCCAAAGGACCCACTTCCTCTTTCAGCACCCTTCCCCCAGCCAGCTAAGAAAACAAGTGTCTGAAAACGAATTCACTCCAAGAGGGCAGCAAAATATGAGCTAATTCCAGCCCACCACCTGTTGTACAGCCTATGAACTATAACACAGCGGTTTTTATATTTTTAGATGGTTGGGGAAAAAAATCAAAAGAGTATTTTATGGTATGTCTAAATTACATGAAATTCAAATTTTATTGAGCCATAAATTTTATTGAAACACAGCCACAACCATTTGTTTACTTATTGTCTGTAGCTGCTTTCGGCAGAGTTGAGTAATTGTGACAAAGTCTAAAATATTTACTTTCTGGCCCTTTAAGAAAAAGTTTGCTGATGCCCTGCGCTAAGATATTAGAGATTCAGGTGCCCGGTGGGATTTGCTGTCAGAGAAAGGGGCAAACCAATGGAATCCAGGCCTTGTGGCAGGCCTGAGAGGAGACACCGGGTGAGAAGCATTCCTGATATTCTTGCAATTACACTAGACGGCCTGAGGGAAGCTAAACATCTAGTCCTGCAAGTGGGGCTGCTTCTGTCCACACTGGGAGAAGGGGCATGGAAATGGTGGGGTTCAGGCCTATGACTCATTCTAGCTGTGTAGACAGCAGGACACAAAAGTGCAATGATAATCTTTAATGAGCCTATCCCACTGGCTTCCCCACCCAGCTGGTGGCAGTAATTTTACCTGAGGCCTTTCATGTTCCCAGAGTCCAACAGAGACTCCCTGGAGCAATACATTCATCACTTGCCTCTCTCTTATTTCTGCAGAATTTGCCTTCTGTCAGGTGGATGCCTCTATTGCCCTGGATCTGGCCCTGGCTGTGCTGTGTGACCTGCTCCAGCAATGGGATCAGCTGGCCCCTGGACTCCCAGTCCTGCTGGGATGGCTATTGGGAGAGGGTGATGACCTCACGGTCTGTGTGGAAAGTGTGCATCAGGTAGTCCTGGGGTCTCAGGGCAGTGGAGATGAAGTTGGAGTGTCCTAAACCCACTGGATGCAGCAAAGGCATACTTAAGCCGATAGTGCCTGCTGCAAGTGTGCGTCCGGATGCTCAGAGTAGTAACGAATTAGGAAACTGTCCAAACGTCCATGGCAGCCTGCTGGGGGTTTCGGGGCCGCTCTCATGCTGGCTTTTGGGGTTCTGGTCTGTGGGGACAGAGGACTTTGAAAGAGACCCCTTGGAAGCTGAGAGTTGAATTACAGAAAATTCTTATTAGTCAACATTAGAGCTGGAGGCTCCCTATTGTGAGCTCTTAAGGTGAAATATTTCCAGAGAACTGAGGTCCTTCCAGGGTAGAAAGAAAACTGTTAGCCTGTCCAGGTGAGAGAACAGTCAACAGGTAGGGAAACTGAGGACCGAGACAAGCAGCAAAAGCATCTTGAGTACTGAAAATTCATATCCACCAATGTCTGACTCAGCTGGCCTTCTTGGCATCACTGGCAGGCTGAGAGTTCAAAAAGCAGCCTGTTTACAAGAAATTCGGAGACAAGATAAAGTGTCTGTGATAAAATGACCTTGAAAATCCCCAGTATTATAGAAATTTGATTTCATACTCAGAGACTAGTTAGTGTCTCATGTTTGGTAATTTGCTCTTTTTATGCTGCTGAGAGTTCCCTTCCTCCCTCCTCTCTCATTTCTAGATATACCCTTAGGTCTATGGCCCACTCCCATGTTGAGGTCCCCTTTTCAGCACCAGGCCCCCAAAATATCTTGGCTTGGAACCATAAACACATCTTTATCAAAGGTCATGTTAAGTCTGGGGGTGGGGGTGGGGAATTCCTCTCCAGTAGAGAAGTACAAGTGAAAATAGAAGGTGACCTTCAAGGCTGCAAGTGGTGTGTATATGTGGGTGTTGACAGGCGAGAGTGGGCCCCCGCTCTGGTGGGGGAGGGGACACATCTCTTCTGCATCTGGTAGGACTCTGGTCTGGACTAGGGCTTGTCAACTTTCTCCATAAGGTTGATTTTTGGCTTTTTCATTTGATTGAGGTGGAAGAAGACTACCTGTTTGAAAAAGTAGAAGTCAACTTTTGGGCTGAGACCCTGATCTTCGTAAAATATCTCTACAAGCACCTCTTCTGTCTCCTCTCCAAGTCCAGCTGGCATCCCCTCAGCCCTGAGAGGCTCTGTCATCTTCAAAGGACAACGTCAGAGCAGTGCCACCTCCTTTCTCAGCTCTTCAGAGAACTGCCACCAACTGCTGAGTTTTTGAAGACAGTGGAGTTCACAAGATTGCGTATTCAGGAGGAAAGGACTTTGGCTTGCCTGAGGCTGCTGGCCTTTCTGGAAGGAAAGGAAAAGGAAGACACCCTCGTCCTCAGTACTTCGGACTCTGTGGCAGAAGCAAATCTGTTAACTCTTCCAGGAACAGAAACGGCTTGTTGAAGAAAGAAGATTTGGGGGGTGGGGACAGGTTGGGGGTAGATTAGTCCCCCACTAAACCTGCAGGAAATGTGAACATAAATCAAATATTTTTCCCCTTCATACCTCCCCCACTTCTGTGAGTCTAGTCCACCTACAGAGGAGTTTTTCTTCAGTTCACTCATTCAAGGCAGCCTGGTTTATTGCAGCTACTGTAGGAAGTGAGGCTACCATGTTGAATATTTACTCTGTTCCCAGGTGCAGGCCACCTGCAGGCCTGAATTAGCCTTTTTTGTCCCCCAGGACTTCTAATGTCCAGCCATAGCTGGCCTGCATTTTCTATGAATTGACTACACAGAATTGAGTTTTAACACATGATTCCCCATCCCCCCCCCCACCTCTTTTTTTTTGGCTGGATGTAAGAGCTGGATTAGTTGGCAAACAGCCCACTTGGTCAGAATTCCAAATTTTATTCCAGTTTAGCTAAAGCAGAAATATGTTCCAAATGTTGGATTCTGAGATTAAGGATCAACTTCAAATAGTTTTGTTTTTATTGTCTGCATGTGAGTCCTGCAGTGACCTACACATGCCATCCTAATTATTAAAAGAGCCATTGAGAGCTCTTACCGCCTCTTCCCCCCACCCCCAGAGTGTTTGTGCTAATGCTAGGATACCTGATTTTGCCACCCAGTGAAAGCATAGACTCTTGGCTCTTAAAAAAGGAACCTGGAGAAAGGAGAGCCAGAATAAATGATTTATTTGATGCCTACACTGTTTACTATCATTTTCTAGGTGGCAATAACAAGAAGTTTCTCGTTTAAGATGCCAGAAAACACATTTATCCATTTCAGTAATTGAATCTAGAAACCTTAAGGGTTTTCTGCCTTTCCAAGCCCAGCCCTCTTCCTCAGACACCCAGCAGGTGTCACTCTTGCACACATTTTGCTTCTGGTCCTGTTTTTCATTGGCTTGACATTTTTAACTTGTAATTTCAGGATAAGTGTAACCCACAGAGAGTTATCTTGAAATTCATAGCTTGGATGGGTCGCAGCCTCATCCACATTCATTTTTCATCCTAGTTATCTAAAAAGTCATTTCAGTTAATAGTATGTAAACTTAGTCTGGCTTTTAGGGTTTATAAACATGTTTAAATCTCAGGTGAGCTGTCACTTAGAATTATTTTATTGATGTTTGACGGTCTGAAGGGGCAGTTTAGAAGAGAGTTTGATATGATCATTTCCTACTGCAGAAATGCTTACATTTCTAATATAATTTGTCTCTCTCTGAAAGAATACCACCTAACACTAAAAACACAGCTATAATGGAAGTATAGAGAAAGAGCTCTTTAGGAAGAGGCAGGGAGAAGAGTTAACTTAGTGTCCAAAGTTTTGTCCTAAAGAGAACAGGAAATTCCCTGGGTAGTTTTGCAATCAGCTCAAAATATGGTTTTTTTTTTTTTTTTTTTGTGATCCTGAATTAATTACCTGGTTAGGCATCTGTGTAGCCCACACTTGATGGAAAGTTGCCAACCTAACATTTCTTTTGTTCTTAGAAGACCTGGCTGGTGAGAAGTCAGGGAATTGTTGGCATAATGTGATAACCATGGGAGAATAATTATGAAACTGGCCCCAGTAAGCCCAGTTCATTAGAAAAGGCCAGTGTTCCTTTTTCTCCATTTAAAATGAAATAAAAGCAGTTACATAATAAAAATATTTTACACCAGCAGGTACTCCGTATCAAAGCACATTGGTACCTTAGCATGTTTACATATTATCTCCAGAATCCTTCTACCAACCCTGCAAAGTGGGTATTCTCATAGCTGTTGACTAGGAATTACCCCAGGATTTTATCTTGACTGGCTATGGCCAGCCTGGGAGGGCAGAAAGGACAGATGTGTCACTGGCTTTGTGTCTGAAATCTTGTTGACCTTCCAGTAGCAGTGGCAAGGGAAATGGCTGTCTCACACTTTCCTGATACATTACCAGGAAAACTGTAGAATACCCTCTTGTCATGGCCCCCCTCAGAATTTTGTTTTTGGGCTCATTTCTACAAAGAACATAACAGTCAGGGTGCTTGAAGTGTCAGCCACAGAAGCTTAGCCCTGTGCAGGGACCAGGGTAGGCTGAGTAGTCAGAGTAAAGTAGTCACCTCTTCTGAGGTCACTGCCCTAGGGTCCACACTCTGCGGACGAAGATTTGGTGTCCTTAGCTCTACATTCACGATTCTGTGGACCTGTACCCATCTGGCCATAGTCAAGAGACCTGGCTTTCTCCATTTTTATGCTTTGTCAATTTGTCTTAATAAATAAGATGGATTATACTCATCTTTTAAACACCTTCACAGATAACTCATTTGCACCTTGACAAGGTGAGAGATGAATAAAGCAGGAATTATCTTAGTTTTACCAGAAAACCCAAATACCAAACAGTTTATGTGATTGGCCTAAAATCACATGGCTTGTAAGGGGCAGGGTCTGAACTCCAAACCCTAAGTTTCTGATCCTAAAGTCCTTGCAGCCCTACCCTGACTACCTCCCTGGGCAGGTGGCAGGGATTACAGCTGTGGGCCACTGCACTCAAACTGAACTCTAAGGAGTCTGTTCCTGAATGATAGGTCTAGCTCATTTCCTTCCCGGTTAACTGAGAGAGGGAATGAGCACCTAAAAGAAACGAGGGCAAGGAATCAGCAAGAAATATCAGTTTAGGAAGGGGATGTGGGTCTCTCAGCTTTCTTCCCTGATGGGTACTGGACCTTCCAACTTAAGCCCAGTTGCAGTCTAGGTGGCCAGGTATGCAAAATCATGGGCCAGGCTCCAGCTTTCTGGCAGCATACTTACGACAGGGAGTGACAAGTGTCCTGCGACAGACTCTTATCAGCCTGAATGGGGCTGCTAGCGGCTTTA
>NW_006434709.1:22152089-22154443 GCF_000325575.1 Pteropus alecto
CGGGGGGACTGCCCCATACCTGGAGGCCGCCCTTTGGCAGAAGACATCCTATCCCAGCACAAGCTTTTGGGGTATGAGACTGACAAGGAAAGGCGACAAGTCCATCATCCGAGTCCCCTATGCCCAGCCCTGCCTGGCCGCGGGGTCGGCTTCAGCCAGAGCCTGCGGCCCACAAATTAAGGCAGGGTGCGTCTCCCCCAAAAGCCGGAGGGAAAGGGCTTGCAGGGCGCGCCAGGCCCAGGCTGAGGCAGGCACGGAGCCTAGTTGACAGCTGCACCCCAACTCCCGGGAGGGCTGGAGAAGGCCGGGCTGACCACAGCAGACGGATGGGGTGGCGGGAAGTCGCCTCCATGCCTGCGCGGCTCTGCCGGCCTTTCTTCCCGTCCTCCCAGCTGGCTCCCCCGCCCGGGACGCCCCGCGCCACTCCGCGCCTTTGGCCCTGGCTCAAGGTCTTGTGATGTGATTAGCAAAGCCAGCGCCTTGTCCTCAGACACTCGGCCCTGCCCGGCAAGCCCCGGCGCTCGAGCCCTGTTTACTGCAGCCTGGGCGGGGAGTGGGGCGGAGAAACCGGCCCAGGCTCCTCTGGGCGAGACTGCCTCGGCAGCCGCCCGCGTGGCCGCTCCGCCCCCACCCCCACCGTGTCTCCACGTGCAATCAGATGGAGCCGCCATCCACCGGACTCAAGCCGAGCCCCCGCCTCCCCGCCCCCAACCGGAGCACCCTTTGCAAACCAGCCGTGCCGCACGGACGGCTGCAATATTCTCGGATTTTGCAATTCCCGCGTCCAGTATAAAACCCAGAGTGGGAGATAAAAGCTCCACAATTTCGCCTAGCAGGATCGGGCGAGGAAAGACACGTCCAGGATTGCTGGGAAAGACACGTAAAACGTGCTGGGGATTTCCAACAGTGCAGTCCTACAGGAGGGGAGCAGTATCTACCCGCCGCCACTCAACAGCACCCATCTAGGCCGAACTCTCCACGCCGCCCCGGGTGCTGGGCGCCGCGGCAGCCTGCCCCGCCCCGGGCCTCTGCCCCCTCCCCCAGAGGAAAAAAATTGGCGGCGGCCAATGAGAGGCCAGGAAGGCGCCTGACGTCCGCGAGCCAGCGGGCGGCGTTGCCTGGAGACCCCAGCCGGGTCAGCGTTCTGTCCCCTCCCCCGGCACGCCCGCCCAGTGGCTGCCGCGCTTCGGCGCTCTATATAGGGCGCGCGCTCGCGGCCCGCGGAGTTCCAGCAGTTCGCGAGCTGCCGTCGGCTCCGCGCGGGGGGGGCGGGCCGGGCGCCCCGGGGTGCGGAGGAGCGCAGTTTGCTTCTCTCTCCTTTTCCCCCACGCCGCACTCCCGGCACCCTCAACCTAGTCCACGCTGCCTCCCTTTCCCGCTTTTCTCGCCCCCAGCCAACTTTCGGTCCCTCCCCGCCCCTCGCCCGTTATTCGTCGTGGCTCGAGCCCGGCCGCACCGCCCCGAGGGCTCCTCTGGACCTCCCTGCCCGCAACTCCGACCTTTACAGGATCCAGAAACATGTCGACCACACTTATGTCCGCCTTCTACGATATCGACTTCTTGTGCAAGGTACGCGGGGGAGCAAGGAGAAAGGAAGGCGGGCAAGCAGGAAGCCCTTCGAGGTTTCAGACTTTATCTTCTGTCCTAAGCTTTTGGGGGACCCCTCCCCACCTTGACTTTTTGGGGTCGAGAAAAATCCCGAAGTTTGCAGTAGTTGTGCTTGTGTCTTGTGGGCGGGGAGAAGGAGCAGGGAGGGAGGAAGGGCAGGAGGGAGCGGCTGTAGCTGTTTCTCCCGAGCCGACCGCGGCAACGCTGCCCGGGGCTTCCCGGACCGAGTCTGCGCCGCCCAGGCCGGCGGCCCACAGGCTGAGGATCACATGTCGAAAACCAGCGCGGCCTGGAGTGGGAGTCCGGCTCCTCCCAACGCGAACTTGATTCTTTTGCGCCGTATGGGTGGAGGGTGGGGGGCGAATCGAAAGCTGCAAAAAGGAAAAAGAACCAGAGGCTGGCAGTTCCTCTGCAACTCGCCCCAACTCTTCTTCCCCTTACCCTTTTTCATTCCTGCCCCGCTCCCCTCCTTTTGGCAGACGGAGAAGTCCCTGGCCAATCTCAATCTGAACAACATGCTGGACAAGAAGGCGGTGGGGACGCCCGTGGCCGCCGCCCCCAGCTCCGGCTTCACACCGGGCTTCCTCCGACGGCATTCAGCCAGCAACCTGCACGCGCTCGCCCACCCCGCGCCTAGCCCCGGCAGCTGCTCGCCCAAGTACCCGGGCGCGCCTAACGGCAGCAGCTGCGGCAGCGGTGCGGCCGGCACCCCGGCCTCCTACGGCACCCTCAAGGAGCCCTCTGGG
>NW_006434709.1:22154487-22157278 GCF_000325575.1 Pteropus alecto
CAGCGAGAACGGCGAGCGCAGCCAGCACCTCCTGCACCTGCAGCAGCAGCAGAAGGGGGGTGGCGGATCCCAGATCAACTCGACTCGCTACAAAACTGAGCTGTGCCGGCCCTTCGAGGAGAGCGGCACGTGCAAGTACGGCGAGAAGTGCCAGTTCGCACATGGCTTCCATGAGCTGCGCAGCCTGACCCGCCACCCCAAGTACAAGACAGAGCTGTGCCGAACCTTCCACACCATCGGTTTCTGCCCCTACGGGCCGCGCTGCCACTTCATCCACAACGCGGATGAGCGGCGGCCCGCGCCGTCGGGGGGCCCTTCTGGCGATCTGCGTACCTTCAGCACCCGCGACGCGCTGCACCTGGGCTTCCCGCGGGAGCCCCGGCCCAAGCTGCACCACAGCCTCAGCTTCTCGGGCTTCCCGTCGGGCCACCACCAGCCCCCGGGGGGCCTGGAGTCACCGCTGTTGCTCGACAGCCCCACATCGCGCACGCCGCCGCCGCCCTCCTGCTCGTCGGCCTCGTCCTGCTCTTCGTCCGCTTCTTCCTGCTCGTCGGCCTCGGCAGCCTCCACGCCCTCTGGCGCCCCGACGTGCTGTACCTCGGCGGCGGCGGCCGCGGCGGCAGCTGCCCTCTTGTACGGCACTGGGGGCGCCGAGGATCTGCTGGCGCCAGGCGCCCCGTGCGCCGCCTGCTCATCAGCCTCGTGCGCCAATAATGCCTTTGCTTTTGGCCCGGAGCTGAGCAGCCTCATCACGCCGCTCACCATCCAGACCCACAATTTCGCCGCGGTGGCCGCTGCCGCCTACTATCGCAGCCAGCAGCAGCAGCAGCACGGCCTGGTGCCCCCCGCACAGCCCCCAGCGCCGCCCAGTGCGCCCCTCCCTGCCAGTGCCGCTGCACCTCCTTCGCCGCCCTTCAGCTTCCAGCTGCCTCGCCGCCTGTCCGACTCCCCCGTGTTCGATGCGCCCCCTAGTCCCCCGGACTCGCTGTCGGACCGCGACAGCTACTTGAGTGGCTCCCTGAGCTCTGGCAGCCTCAGCGGCTCCGAGTCGCCCAGCCTCGATCCCGGCCGGCGCCTGCCCATCTTCAGCCGTCTCTCCATCTCTGACGACTGAGGCAAGAGGGCGCCAGTGAGGAGGAGGAAGGGAAGGCCTTTTCTGCGGGTGTTGGAGGGCGCCCCTGCCATCTTGTCCTTCCTAAGGGCAGGGGGCCGCGGGAGTAGGGGGTGACACAAGGCACAAGCAGACTGCAGGCCGGACCGAGCACTTGGACTCGAACATATGTGCCGGGAGGGGCCCCCACTCCTCCCCTTTCGGTTTCCTCTTGTTTTTTATTATTATTTTTATTATTATTACGAAGTTTCATTCTTGTTGAGCAAAAAAAAAAGCCAACTAACTTTGTATTGATGAACAAAATATTCACAACAGGACAGTTGTGATGCGAATAGAACAAAAAGCCAAACACTTAAACTTTTTTAGGTCTCATGAGTTTGGGACTCTAGAAAAAAATCAACCCAGCACCAGCAGCTACCAACCACCATTCCATATCTTCACTTGAAAAGCATTAGTTACAGTCCAGATGTGGGAACTCTTATCTTGAGAGAAGTTTCTCATTGTCTCAGACCAGTGTAAACAAACCAGCCAAGCCACCACCTTGCTAAACCTATAAGCTTTTAGAATTTAATATTCTGCCAAGAATATGCCTTTATAGTCGTCATCTCCATAGGTTGTTTTGTTTTTTGTTTTTAAACCGAGTTACACGTGTCTGGGAAAAACCCTTGCATTCCAAAGTTTCATACTGGTTACTGGTTTTGTTGCCACCACTTGGTGGATGTTTAATTTAGAACCATTTCGTCTGCTCTCTCTGGAAGCCGTGGGCAGAGATTAGTTTGTAATTGTTGGGGAATAACTGCTGAATTTTTAGCTGTTTTGAGTTGATTCGCACCACTGCACCACAACTCAATATGAAAAAACTATTTAACTTATTTATTATCTTGTGAAAAGTATACATTGAAAATTTTGTTCATACTGTATTTATCAAGTATGATGGAAAGCAATAGATATATATTCTTTTATTATGTTAAATTATGATTGCCATTATTATCGGCAAAATGTGGAGTGTATGTTCTTTTCACAGTAATATATGCCTTTTGTAACTTCACATGGTTATTTTATTGTAAATGAGTAAAAAAATCTTAATTTAAGAGATTGTATGTAATATTTATTTCATTAATTTCTTTCCTTGTTTACGTAAATTTTGAAAGATTGCGTGATTTCTTTACAGAAATCTATCTTGATGCTGTGGAAGTAGTTTAAGGAATATCTTATGAGTTTTCTTAGAATGTATAATGGTTGTAGCCCATCCAACTTTAAAGAAAATGACCACATACATTGCAATTACGCTTAAATGTGGCATTCTTTCCTCATTCCAACTTTATAAATTAGCAAAAAATGTTTTGGTTTGCTTATTCCACCAGTTCTACTGTGACATGCTCTGCATATAAAGACATGTAGCAATAACGGGGGATAGTGTCCCAGTGCCTTTAGAGGGGCCAGAAACTTGCCTTAAATCTTCCTCAACCAAATAAGTATTTTGTCTATTAGTGCTTGAGAGAATTTGAATGTAGGATGGGTTCAACTGCACAAAAGGAAAAGATTTTTACCACTTTTTTTTTTTATATAGATAAAGTGAAGAGGCCAACTTAGTGCTAAAATGATATGTATTACATGAATATGCCTTGTTTAATTACAGAAAATTCTAAAACTTGTACTATTTTTTTTTTTCCATGTAGA
>NW_006434709.1:22157321-22187921 GCF_000325575.1 Pteropus alecto
TAGCTTTAGTTTGTATGTACGTAGGTACAGTTGGAGCACTATGTATGTATGTACTCTGGACTACTTTGACAGAAGTAGGTATTTGAATGTAACTTGAGTTGTAATATATTTTGGGGAATCAGCTCACTACAAATTGTGACTGTAAACATTGTACTGTAAATGTTTTGTAGTTTTCCCCCAATAAAATTTTTGGGAAAAAGTTGTGTAAGCTTTTTTGTGGGGATATGTAACTTTCTAGCTCCCCACCACTTGTGTCAGACCTCACCCAGGTCTTAGCGGGGTTGCGGGCTAGGATTTGCAGAGCTGACAGAGCCTGCCCTTCCATATTTTATAGAAGTTCTTTTAGCTGAAAGTATTTGACTGTCAAGGGCATGAGTTAGCTGTTACCCTTGGTAATAAGATGCATCCTAGTGTTGGCTGACTGGCTGGTGGTAGCTCCTGGCTGGGAGGCCTGAAGGGGTGTGGCCTGCCTGTGAGTCACCAAGTGGATCACGTGTCTGCAGTGGCAGCTAAAGGTCCGGATTTTTTTTGCTGGGATGCCCAAGGAACAGAACTGCTTGGCTAGGGAAAGGAGGGCGGTCTTGCCAGGCTGTGGGCTACAGGCCCTCAGAATGCTGAAATGGAGGTGGGGTGTTAGGCCTGGGATTTGCCTGGACTTTGGAAAACGTGGTTGTGTCCTTGTGGAGAGAGGAGGGAAAGGGACAAAAGATTAAACAGGTTAAACATATCTGGGTAATGTTTGTTTACGTGGACAGCTTCCTCTGGGAGTGAGCACACACCCTATTTATGCGAAAGGATTACTGTCTTCTTTTAGACAACTAGCCAGAAAGCAAATTCAACCCAGGTCTCTAGAAAAAGGCAGAAAAAAGCAATTTCAAAAAAGCTGATTCTCAACACAGTTGAACAAAACTTGAGTATGGTTTATTTCCTACAAATCACTTTAAAAATTTAAAAAGCAGGTTGACAAATCCATGCTCACCACCCAGACACACTTTCCAAAGTAAGAGATTTAGCAATAATTTGTTTTCTTATCTACAGCAGCTGGGCTCTATCAACCAATACTTACATCCCTTCTCCCTGCCTAGCTGGGGTCTCCTGTGTCAAGCAGCTGAGCTAGGCACGGTGGGGGTTAGTCTGCAGAGTCCCGCCAGGCTTCAGGCAGCTGTTTCAAGTTAAGGATGATTGTGCTGGTGTTAGCTGGAGCATTTTGGTGCTTGGTCCATGCTGCCAAAGGGAATGGGCAACAGTTTCAAAGTTCTCCCAGATTCCTGGCCCCTGGCTGAGGGCCTCAGCGGTGGGGGAGGGGAAATCCGAGGGCAAGGAGGGCTGGGCCTGGAAGACCCTGCAGGCTCCTTGGCCTCTTCACCATAAAGAATGTACAATGGGGAGGAAAAGTCTAAAACGTGTTGCTATTTAGGCCAGGCTGCATTTCAAAGGCCTTGTTTCCACTTCATTCCAAAACTTATTTTTCTTAAACAAGTACTTTTTGATCAGCTGGAATGTCAGACTTCTTTTTGGGGTAAGCCACATTCATTTTTTAAAATTGGTTTGTTTGCAAGCCCAACTTCTAAGGGCGTTTTGTATTTTAGACCCAGTGGAGAGTGGAAAGCTGGGGGAGTCATTCAGAAATTTCCTTGCTGCAGATCAATGGAGGGTATGTAGGTCATTGTCTCTGCAGCAGCTGGAATTTACAAACAAAACTCTCTGCTATTGCTTGATCACCCTTAACAAAGTTTTTGTTTAAATTAGGGGAACAAGAAGTAAAAAATTGCAAGTAAGGACAAGCCAGGATTCCTTTCAGGGGCTGGGGAGCGGAACTAAAACTGACTCTGGTTCCAAAACTGCATTACATTCAGGATAAAATTCTTTTGTAGTCTGTAGTATAAATGAGTCCAGAATGTGATAGCATTTAGAATATCTTAACAGAGGCATTTCCACAGGCTGTTTGAAAACTGAAGTGTTTTTTAAGCAACCCAATTAGTGTGCACCACTTTCTAAATTATTTCAGAGAAGGGATGCATACATATTTTCTACCACTCACTTTGTCTGAGTCTACTGCTGAGCGCATAAGCGGGGGGCGGGGGGGGCACAGGGGGGGCGGTGGCGCACAAAATAACTATTGAGGAGGCCAAAGCTCTGCACCCACCCATGGAAATGGAGGATTGTAAACTCTGCAGCAGTTCAGGGACCCAGATGAAGGGGCCAGGCCTGAGAGGGCCCAGTGCAGTTAGGAAAAACAGGCATAGCTCTTAGCTGCAGGTCTGGCCCAGCACTAGGATGCTCAATGTTAAGATCTGCCTGGGGAGGTCTCAGAAAAATCCCCAAGCTGAGTGTGTACAGGGAAGCATGCTAGAGTGCCTTTGAACCTGGAATGGAATCATCCTCATGCATTTGCTCTCCTGTTTTGCTTGTGGTGACAAGAATGAGGGCAGATGTGACTCTGTGTCTTCTTGAAAGCAGAAGTTGGGTCTCTGTGCCTTCCTTGGCCTTATGAATTAGTGGGAGTCAACACAGCCCATAGCCAGGTTTACCTTCCATTGTTGGCCTATATATCCACTCTCCATTGTTGTTACCTCATTTAATTATGTTTAGTTTTTCTTGTTCACACTCCAGGGATGTGCAGACCTGTGGCCATCCAGGGCAGATCCAGTTCCATGCTGCTGGCAAGGCCAAGGACAGTGGGGCCAGGGCAGGGTGGAGGGGGGGCAGGGGGAGCAGGGAGGAACCAAGCCCTGGCTGCTGAAGGAGCCCTGCAGGAAGGAGGTAGGTGGGGACCTGGGCAGCAAAAAGCCACAGTACCTCCAGGGCCCAACCCTGCCTAGGTGGGGCCTTCCATCCTCTCCTGACGGATTTTGCTAGCCCTGGAAAGCCTATGAGTATGTATATGTCTAAGGGTGTGTCTGTGTGTGTTGAAGGTCTGTGGGGGTGTGTCCATGGGGAGGGGTGTATATGTGTATCTGTGTTTTTGTCTATCTAGGTGGGTGTGCACATGTTCATGTGTATTATGTGTGCAGGTACTCAGGTGTCTATGTATGGTGTT
The DNA here is from genome assembly GCF_000325575.1 of Pteropus alecto. NCBI lineage: Eukaryota > Metazoa > Chordata > Mammalia > Chiroptera > Pteropodidae > Pteropus > Pteropus alecto. The sequence continues at coordinate 22,160,362 of NW_006434709.1, forward strand.
TCTGTGGGGAGTACTGGTCTGTGGGGCTGTCTGGGGGGGTGTGGACCTAGGTGGCTATTGATATGTGTGGGGTGTGCATGTACGTCTGCAGGGTGAGAGAGTCTGTGGATAAGTGTAGAAATCCATGTGTGGGTTTGAGTGTGCCTGTTGCTGTGAGTGGGTGTGCCTGTGTAGCCGATGCCGCATGGATAGGTGCATGGGTCTGTGGGACATGAGGAAGGATCTGCCAGTGTTGCTGTATGTTTGGGTCTAGATGTGTCTGTGTAGGTGGGAGTGTGTCTGTGTGGGGGTGGGGGTGTTAACAACACCTACAGAGGAAAAGCAGCCCTTTTTAGCAGGCCTCTTTCAAGTTGAAAACTGCTTTCAAAACCCGGAAATGATGGCCGGGCTGTCATCCGCTTCCTGCAGGGCAGTGGGCAGAACAGGCTGAGTGGGAGGGTGGCAGACAAGCCTTCAGACCTGCAGGGACCCTATACCCACCTTACTGTGGGGCACACCTGCCAAGGACAGGCCTCCTGGGCCTGACGGCAGGGACATATTTAGAAACAGTTAATTCTCTGGTTGGAGGGGGAAGGGGCCCATTTTTTTCATCTGTGCAGAAATAGCTCTTGTCAGATAGGAGTTCTTGTGCCCTCTGGGGTGAGGGGCAGCTCTGAAATAGAAATATATTAACGATTTTAGGCAGACAAGAAAACTCCTAAGCTTGCTTAAACGGAGTTTAAAATATTTCTCTAAAAATAAGCTTTGTTTTCCTTGTGGATTCCTTTGGCAGTCGGGCCCTCATGTCAGGGTGCTTTAGCTGGCCTGGGAAGCAAGGTGGAATTTTTAAAAAAGCAAGTGTTTCCCAGCTGTGGCCTTGGAAAGTTCTCCATTTTCCATTTATTAAACTCCTAGTTTCCGGCTAATTAAAATTATTTTCAAATAAAACTCCCTGGCCCAGCAATATTTGATGAAACACACAATTCCCAGTGACCCCCTCTACAGGAGGCCAGGCCCCTGCTGTGGGGTGGCCTGTGACCCCTCCATTGGGCCCAGTGCCAATTTTATCAGGAGAAGGGAACCCTTTGAAATGCAGGCCAAGGGCCTTGCTACCAGATCCCACCACTCCTGTGGTTACAGGAGTGAGAGGCTGCTTGCAGGGCATTCTCTGAGCCCTGTGCCACTTGAGAAGGTGCTGTGGGTCATTGGGAGCCTACTGTTTCATTCCCTGCACCCCTGAGCCGAGAAGGGGTGCACTTCAAGAGTGGGGAACTCAGTTAAGGTATGTGGCAGGTGATGCTATGCCACCAGATTGTCTCTTCCTGGCCTGGCTACTATTGAAGCTTCATGTCCAGTCGGGTCAATCTGCTGGGACTTTATTGAGCACCTACTGGATGCCCAGACCCTAAAGTAACACATTGGGAAAATGGAAATCAGGGATGCTACAGGGCAGGAGGCATGTATGACTGAGGGCCAGACTTGGTGAGATTCAGACTTGTTAGCAGGTCCCCCTCACTGCCCTGGGATTCAGTCTAGACATCAAAGTGGTGGATGCTGGGAATGCTGGGACTACTGGCAGAACCTTTCATTCATCCCGCAGACAGTTCTTGATCATCTAGTAAAACTCTGCATAGGGGTAAAAGGTGAGCTGACCGATGTCATCCATGCCTTCATGGAGTGTACCTGTTTTCAAGGTTCACTCATGATGTAGCTTGAATCGGCCTTCACTCTTTGGTATGGCAGGATAATATTCCCTTGTATGGACATACCACATTGTGTTTATTCGTTCATCAGTTGATGGACATTTGGCTATTGTTGAACAATGCTGCTATGAATATCCATGTACAAGTTTTTGTATGGACATATATTTTTCAGTTCTTTTGGTTATATACCTAGAAGTAGAATTGCCAGAGGACATGGTAACTACCGCTTAACTTTTTGAGGACTACCAGTACTGTTTTCCAAAGTGATACACTGGTTTTTGTAACTATTTTATTAAAGTCCGTTTCCCCTGCTCAGCTTGATGCATGTCCTATTTTGTTCACATTAAAAATATGTACAATTGTTCACGATAGCCACAAAGTGGAAACGATCCAAATATCCATCAACAGATGCATAAATAAACAAAACGCGATATATCCGTGAAATGGAATAGTATTTAGTCATAGAAAGCAAGGAAGTGCTGATTCATAGTACAACATGGATGAACCTTAAAAACATCATGTTATATGAAAGAAGGCAGACACAAAAGACCACATATGGTATGATTCCACTTACATGAAATGTCCAGAATAGGCAAATCCACAGAGACAAAAAGTAGATTAGTGGTGACCAGGGGATAAAGGATGAATGGGAAAGACTGGTGATAGATATAGTGTTTCTTTTTGGGTTGGTGAAAATATTCTGGAATTAGATAGTGGTGGTAGTTATAAAACCTCAAGAGTATACTAAAATTTGTACATTTGTATACTTTAATCTGGTGAATTTAAATGTATGTGAATTATATCTTAATTTTAAAAAAAAAAGTATACTCAAGCTGAAATCCAGGGTATGAAAGAGGACAGGGTATGAGAGAGCCCCTGTCAGAGAAACTGACCTCACTTAGGGTCCAGGAAGTTTCTAAAGAAGGGTAAAGGGTAAGTAACAGTAAGGCAAAGGGCCAGTGAATTTTCCAAGTAAAAAGAGCAGCTGGGTGTTCATCTCAGCAGCATATAGACTAAACTTGGAATAATACAGAGAAAGTCAACATGGTCCCTGCATAAGGAAGACACGCAAATTCATGAAGCACTTCATATTTTTTGAAGGTTACTGGAATTGTAGTCATCACTTTGTAAGGTATATAGAGGTTGAATCACTATGTTCTATACCCGAAACTAATATAATATTATATGTCAACTATACTTTAATTTTTTAAAGAAGAGCAGCCAGTGCAAAGGCCCTGTGGTTAGAGACAGCATGGCCCCAGAGAGGAAGGGAAAGATGAATACATTGCCTGGGAGTGGAGAACAGAGCAAAGGGGCACAGGATGGGGCTGGGGCAGTGGACTTAGCCTGCCCTCTGCCCGCCACCAATTCCTCCATTAGAGCATGATACTTTTGGTTTGGTGACTTTTATAATGCTCTCTTATGTGATCCTTTGAAATTTTCTATATTTTGGTTAAACATTTTCAATGAAAAAAAAAAACTTCCCTCAGAGCCCCCTTAAAAATGTAAACACCCCTGAGAGGGGGACTCATTTGGACCTTTCGCTGTAGAGGCCAGTAGGTTATCACCAGTGGGAAAGAACTGCGACTCTGGAGTCAGAGGTGGGGAATGGGTCCAAGTGGTTGTCAATTAACCCATTGTGTGGCCTGGAGCGCAATTCACTGTCTCTTTGAGCCTCAGTTTCTTCATTTGAAAAAATGGATTAATCTATTGTCCTTGTTTTTGTTGTAAAGACTAAGTGAGATACTGTTTGCAAAATGCTTTACCCAGTGCCTAGAGGTGTTAAGTATTCAACGAGAATTAGCTGGCTGTTATTATTACTACCATTTTGCTTCCTCATCTTTCACTCACCCTCCTCCCACAGCTCATGCCCACAGGTCTTCTGGTTGGAATGTCTTAAGGATTCTAACAGCAACTATTTATGGAAGGCCTATTAGGTACTAAAGCTTTATGTATATTAATAACAGTCTTTATACCTACCCAAGACTGAGGGACTGTTACCCCATTTCAAAGGCAAGGAACTGAGCTCAGAGAAGTTTATGCCCAAGGCCAAGCAGCTAGGAAAAGGCCGAAGCAGAATTCAAAGTGATCTAAGGTGTTATTCCTTCAAATCGCCTCAGGCTACCTCTCAGACTCCACTCCACCTGCCTTACGCCCACACTGTCTATAGCATATTTTCACAATTGTGCTTTAAAACATGATTAGTTCAGGTTACCTTTCACTCAAAATCCACTCAGAATGAAATCTAAAATCTTAGCAAGGCCTACGAGGTCCCACATTGTCTGTAAGACCCTCCCTCCCCTCCCACCAGCCCCTTCCTGTCTGACCTTGACAACCTTTCCCTCATCCTGCTCTAACCCACACAGGCCTCCTTGCTGTCCTTAATCATGCCGGGCTTGCTGTCTGTCTCAGGGCCTTCGCACTTGCTATTCTCTTTGTCATGCTCTTCTACATGTCTGTTTCCTTCAATTTCCTGCTCAGTGTCATCTTTTCAGGGGCCACCAGGCCACCCTCTCTAAAACAACAGCCTCACTTGGCATTCCTTCTCTCTTGTCCTGCTTTATTTTCCCTAGCATTTGTCATCCCCTGACATATTTCAAATTCCTTTGTTTATGTTTGTATATATTGTCCTTCCTTCTTAGACGCTAAGCTTCACACCTCATCAATAGGTACCTGATCTGAGGAGAGTCAAGAAAATCCCCTATTCTGCCCTCAACCAAGGGCCTTAAGATGAGAATGGCAACTGCTTTCCTTTGGAAATTTTAGATACAGCTGTGCTGTCCAATATGGTAGGCACTAGCCACACGTGACTATTTAAATTTAATTTAAATTAAACAAAATTTAAAACTCACTTCCTCAGTTGCACCAGCCACATTTCAAGTGCTCAATACCCACATGAAGTTAAAAGCTGCTATCTCCATCATTGCAGAAAGTTCTCTTGGACCACAGTGCTATTCTCAAGTGTTCTATTAAAATGCAAAGAACTGTAAAGAAAGAAACTTCTATCATCTGACCCTTGAAGTGCTGTCCTTTTCCAAAGCAAGTCCTAGGACACAACCGTGGTGCCCTTGACGACTCTTCCCTCACAAGCCAAGGGAGTCCAATATATTCCAAAGCTACCACGCTGGCAGATTGTAAGCGCCAGTAGAGGAGGAAAAAAGGGACTGCCCACCGTGTGGCACTTCACAGCCCCGTCCGACAGCCTGAGACCTACCTCCTCACACCTAGACGTAGACCCTCATTCCAAGCCCCTTCGTCCCTCATCTCCACAGCTGTGGCATCACATCCATCCGGTCACCCACACCAGCGCATGACATCCTCCTGAAGTCTTTCTCTAGCTTCCCTCTACTCCTTTCCTCTGGGCTTCCAGAACCTAATATCTCTGCTTTCTAACCATGCCTAGATGCTGCCCCCTCTCTGTCTTTACCACCTCAGCAACTCAGGTTCCCCCTCTCACCTGGACAGCAGATGAACCAGGAGCCCAGCTGCTCTTCCTCCCAACCACCATTCCTCAGAGACACCTAGGCAACCATGCCCCTCTTGCCTGAAGACTCCGAAGGGTGCCCTCACCCCCAGTTCAAATCCAAGCTTCCAAACATGTCCTCAGCCTTGATGCTCACCACTCCTCAACTGCCCTGGAGCTCTCCTGACAACCCCCTGCTTCCTCAGCCTCAGCTAAATGCAACCTCAGATCTAGCCTGCCCACCCACCCAGCCCCAGCCCCCCAGGCCTTTGAAGGAGCACAAAGCACATTGTCCTATACTTACATCTTCCTCTCTAGCCTGGAAATTCCTTCAAAGCAAGAGCCATCATGTTCCTCCTTGCGTGCTCCAACCTAGCTCATAGAAGGCCCTCAATAACTTTGTGCAACAAAACCAGAACCCCTATGAGAGTGGTACTGTTCTCTCCCATTTGACAGATGTGGAAAATGGAGCTCAGAGAAATGAAGACACTTGCCCAAGGTCTCCCAGCTCATGAACGGTGGGGCCACGGAGCCACCTCACCCCATGCAAGGGCAGAGAGCCCCGTCTGTTCAGAAGGGGGAAGAGAGGCACTGCTCCTCGGTAGACATGGTCTCTAGCGGAGTTTATCCTCTTATTCCAAACCTATTCAGGCTTGTTCTGAATATTCAAACCGTAGACATTGAATTTCAATATGTACAAATGAAAAAGCGCCCCCTGCCCCGCCCAACCTTCCTCCTGTCCATTCAGTAACTGCTCTGTGTAAGGAGTTCCTGAGATGTGATTGTGCAGCTCTATCTATAAATATCTACGCACACACACACACACACACACACACACACACACACACACACATTCGTATATGGTTTCAGTTCACTAAGTGGCGTCGTGCTGTACCTCCTGTCCATCCGCACTCTCTCTCCACGCAGCGTGCCAGCACCTTCTTTTAATGGCGGCGTGGTATTCCATATATGATGGCCGCCAAGGCTCTGCACTATTTCACTTTTATGCACGTCCTTATACACAGACCCTTGGGTGAGTGTTTCCATCAGATCAATCCCTAGAGGCAGCACTGCTGAGTTGCGGGGCAGCTCCCATGTTTCTGTGGAGGTAGCTTGCATTTAAAACCTTGAAACCAGCCATTCTAGGAACCCTCCCAAATAGTTGCACTAAATATTCACCCTCCACTTCCCCCTGTGCCTCAGAGGCCATGTCTATTCCTGTTTGTTCCTTATATGTCTGTTCTGAGTTTCTGGAGTTCACATAACAGGGGCTGCCTCCTGGGTGCTAGTCTTTCTGTCTTCTTGTCCTATTCCCCAGCCTTCCCATGGCGAAGCCCCATCTTCCCCACCTCCAGGCTCTTAGAGAGCAGCCCACGTTTGTCCACTACCTGGGCTGTTGCCAAAGACTGCGGCTGCCCCCTGGGGCCCCAGGCAGGCCTGGGTCAGTCCCACCACGCTCAAGGGTACCTGGGTCTTGCGGGCAAGGAAGTGGAAAGATTCTCCCACTAAAAATGTGACTGTTGGTGGTGGCAGCAGAAATCCTCCTGAGACAATAGTGTTGCCAGCCGAGGGGGTGAGACTGTGTGGATGCGTCTCTGTGAAAACATGTAGGTGAGTGTGTGTGTGAGTGTGTGAGTGTGCGTGTGGGCACGCGCGCGCATGCACACACAGGAGTGACTGTTTGCCAGTGTGCGTGTGTGTTTTAGGGGGCGGTTGTGTCAGGCGTTATGTAATGGAGGCACTCCCTGGGGCCAACAAACCGCAGTGGTGTAACCGCCGCTTGGCTGGGCCACCAGAAGGAAAGGAGGGAAATGTAAACATATTCTGGGCCTTCCCCTGGCCCTCCACAATGCAGCTCTTCTGGTCCCCAATTCCCACCACCTTCAGCCCTGTGGGCTGGCCTGGAGGTAGTGATAATAGAGGCCCAGGAGGCTGAGGCCAGGGGTCATAAAAACTCTACAAGGACTGAATACAGCTCTTGATCCTGACCTAAAAGACAGAACAGAGAGAAGAGTCTAGCAGGGTCTACCTGGGCTTCTCCTGGGTGTGCCATAGGCCGTGCATCTGTCCACAGATGAGGCATGCAGCCTTCCTCACCCACAGAGCTGTCCTCTATTTAATGCCCAGAAGTCTCTACCTACCATTGCCCTGCAGCGAACCAGTGTGGTCTCACTGCTCACCTGCTCCCATCTTTGTGTGGCTTCAGGGTGCAAAGGTATACCTCCTCCCTGCCCCTAACACCTCATACCCAGCCCAGACACCTGCCTACCAGCTAACTCCCAGATGCTCCGCCCTTTAGCACCAGACCCAAGGCTCTCTCTTCCAGAAGCCTCCCCTGTCTGCTCCAGGCAATAGTCCTTTCTCTCTGCTCTAAACTTCTGAGGCATCTTTGGACATATAGCCTGACATCTGGCCATGTACAATCATCCTGTGTTTTCTAATTGTCCATTTAAATAATAATGGCCAGAACTTATGCAGTACATTCTCTGCCAAACCCAGTCCCTCGAGGTGCTCTCATTATCACATATCATCCTTGCCCAAAACCTAGAAGGTAGAGTTCTTACCCTTATTACATAGCCAAGAACCCAAGCAGGGAGAGCATCAATGAGCTACCCATTACTACACAGCTACACCTAAAAGATTCTGGTGGCAGAGCCTTATTCATAACCTCCCATGGCTAAGCCCCGCACTTCCAGGCTCTTAGAGAGCAGGAGTTGTTTCACCTCCCACCTTCCCTAATGTACAGCCAGCTGGGCACCCACAGATGCTCCTAAAAAGGCTGTGGCTTACTCAGTGGCCGGCATGTAGTTGGTGCCTTTTAACTGCTATTTGACTGTGTAACTGGTTGAACAGAATGGAATAGAATCTTTTACTCAGAACAATAGAGTGATATGTTAAGAACAGGGGTTTTTGGAGTTACACAACCATATGTTTGTAGGCAACTCATGAACCTCAGTTTCTTCATCTGCAAAATTCGGGAATGGCCATTGTGTCTTCTTCACAAGATTACTGAGGATTACACATAACACTGTGTATGGCAGGCTTGGCTCAGTGACTGGCTTGGATCCCATTCACTGGAATTGCTAGGTAAGCCTCATTCCCTGTTTCACAGGTAAGGAATCTGAGGCCCAGAGAAACACCTTTCCTGAGATCTTGCAGTGTTTGGACTGCAACTGCAAATTACTGATTCCTAGCCCAGACCCTTACCAAGACAGGCCAGCATTTTTCATCCATAACAATGTGAGTAGATGTGGTAGGGTCAATTGAAGGAAGATATCTTTCTAGACTTTAAAAAAGTTTTTGATTAGCTAGAGGACAGTGTCTTCTAAGAAAGATGGGCACCTGCATTTTCCCACCCCAGTGAGGGGAGGAGTTAATCAGGGAGGACTTTTCAGGAGGAGGTGAGTATCAGTGCTATCCTGACCCTTAAAGGAGGAAGACACGAGGGCACAGGCTGCAATTACTTGGAGACAGGTTTTCCAGGCCTCCATAGGCATGCCTCTCACAGGGCGAGGGGCCAGTGGGATGGGTCCTTCCTCCCATCCTCATTCACTTGAGCTTTAGACCCTTTGAGTAATGCCAACCCTACCACCTTCCCAATAAAACGTTAGCTCCAGGAATCTTTTCTTGTTGGTCTGCTTTACTGTGTCCCCAGTGCTTAGAACAGAGCTTGGCACATAGGAGGCGCTTAACGAATACTCGAAGGAACGATTGCATTATCTCCTCCCTCCTGCCAATTGTACACTCACGCCAGGTGTCTTTATTCCTGCCCTGTTATGTCCCTGCCAGCAGTGTTCTCCCAAAGCCTTTGTTTGGCTGTATCATGCCACTTCTTGCAGAAAGGCTTTCAGGATTACACTTGCCCATGGCGCAGCCTCTCCTCTCTGACCTCATCACAGTGCAGATGGTGCCCAGCTAAGTTGTTCTTCTCTTAGCTCAGGTCGATTTCAGAGGAAGAAGGTGGGTGGGCAGGCCAGCTGCCTGGGGCTGTGTAGGAAGCAGGCGTGGGGATAGTCCAAGGCTTGGGAGGTTGAGGCTCCTGATACCTATGGTTTATCCAAAGGCAGGAGATAAGGCCTATACTTTCCTCTTTTGACTGCTGGAGCCTTTTGCTCCAACTTCAACCAACCAAGGCCTGTGGCAGGGGAGCATGCCGATGAAGCAAGAGGCTTCTTGTAACCTGGGTGGGCTGCTCAGCCCCAGGAAATCCAGGGACCCTGCAGCCAAGGCTTGCCTTGGGGGCTTCCAGTGGGCTGGGAGGTTCAGGGTCCCTTTGCCCTTGGGGTCCTTCCCTGAGAGGCCTTTGCACATGTTGTCACCAAGCAGCCTGTGTGTCATTATGAGTGTACGGGAGGGCGGGAGAGAGAGAAAATTCTCTTCACCGAGGTGGAAATCCAAACCAGGGAGACAGCAAAATCCAGAAAGCTAGAAAGCAAAGATGACTCAGGAGACAGATGTGGTCCTGGCCAAAGTCGAAGACAGGGCAGGGCAGCAGGAAGGAAGGGGGAGCCCAGGGGAGAGGGAGAGGTGGCCTTCAGCTGGCTCTGTTGTCATCTCCCCACCCCCAGAGGAAGCATCTTGCCCGCTCACTCTGGCCTGTGAAGACCTGCAGCACTTGGCCCATGCCGTCACCCACCCTCAGGGCTAGAGGAAGGTCCAAGAACTATAATGGCTGGCCTCCCTCAGCAGTAAAAGGATCTATTATACAAGGATTAAATGACAGAAAATATACCACACCTGGTACACAATGAGAAAACAAAGTCAGGGCCTCCCTCTCTCTCCACTTGGGCACCATCCCTGTAAACATTCCTGCGGTTACTCCTTCTGGTGAAGTCACTGTCCACAGGGAGCCTGCCTGGCACTGGGACTCAGAGGAGGAGGGATGCAGAGGGGCTTGAGATCCCCTCAGCCTGCCCTGAGTGGAGGGCAGGGTGTGAACTCTCACCCCTTGTTCAGTCTGGAAGGTCTCTTTGCCTCTCTTGGCCCCTATTCACCTGCTCCTTCTCTGCCCAGCTTCCTCCAGCCCTCCAGTCCCTGGACACTCCAGCATGGTCGTGCCTTCCCACAGCAATTGCTGGCCACCTGGAATTCCAGAGCACAGATCTGGAAACTGACTGACTGGTTCTATCTCAGTTTTCCCACTTATCAGCTGTGCGGCCTCAGGTAAGTTTCTCAATCTCTCTGTGCTTCTGTTTCCTCATGCATTATTCCCCTGTTCCCTGGAGGTCCAAGGGGAAATTTTGTTTCATCAAATGGCGTCCGAGTTCCAGAAGGGTATAGGAAGCTCATTTATTAGACCACACTGTCTTTTAAAAATATCTACCTCCACTTCAAGAGAGAGTTCCCCAGTGTTACAGGGGCAGAAACAGAGGTTCAGGGAAAGTGCATGCCTTGCCCCAGGCCACCAGGCCTCCCTGCCTCCAGGCCCGCCCTCTGCCAGAATTGGGTTAATTGTAACTTTACTTTCTGAGCTTGGAGGTCAGCTGGAAAAATTCCGGTCCTGTAGTGACCTGGGAGAGTGGGAAAAAGGTAAGCAAGCATTTAAAATGCTCTAAAAAAAGAGACTGGACACCACGTAGAGGCAGGTTTGCAGGGAACCAGTCCCACCACAGCACACCCGTGAAATGGCAGATTCCACGGGGCCCAAGAATGGGCTGGGTCTTCACATGCTGATCAGAGGGACGTCCAGGTTGTGAGGTTAAGTTAAATGAGCAAGGGAAGGTTGTTACAACACAACCTCTTTTCCTGCACATTCTCTTTAACAGATACACATACACATGTGCTAGTGTGGGCATAACATTTTTTTCTGGCAGGCAACAGAAGAAACTGTTAACTGGTTACCTTCACACAGAATTTGAAAAAGGGTAAAGTGGGGGAGAGTTTTACTTTTATTTTAAACCTTTCTCTTTTGTTTGACTTTCCTACCATGTACACATGTTATTATTATTTTAATGGCAGCAGCTGTTATCTGGGCACTAGGGATTATGAACCATTCTACTCTTGTAATATCAAAAAGAAAGATGTAATGAAAGTCGGTGGGAGAGGGGGCGTGGTGTCATTGAGTCTTGCTGTTGAGGGCAGGGCTTGACTGAGAGCAAGAGGCTAGAGGACCATGGATCCCAGAAAGGGGATGCGAAGTGAGGAGGGTCCTGACTTGCCAATCTTTCCTCCGCCTCCCCCAGCTGGCACAGGAGGCTTTGGAGGAGCCCAGGCTAGCTCTCAAGTCTTGAAGCCCTGTCTCCCAGAGCCCAGGCTTTTTTCCTATGGGGTCGAGAATCAGGAACTCCCTTTGCCTGAGCTTTGCCTGCAGTTTGCATGTCTTACCACTGCTTGTCCAGCTTCCTGATCCTCTGGTCCCAGTCTGCCCTGGGAAGCTGGTGGAGCATGTTCTGTGGCCAAGTGCTCTCTGCCTAGTCCTGTTCTCTTGTCCTTTCATCTCCTACATCCCTACGGCCAATGCATGGACAGGAATCATACCCCACTGGCCAGTCCTGGAGGGGCTGGGGATCTGCCGGGGGATGCATGGTTGGAGAGGTGATGCCCTGACTCTCTCTACAGTCATGGGCTGTGGAGCTCCCTAGTTTGCAGTCACTGCTGGGCCAGCACCAGGGTGAGGCAGCCTGTGGTCCTTGGCTTCACTCACCACTGACCACATGCCAAGCCATGACCCACATCTTAGTGGACAGAGACACCCCCACAACCCCTCAAGTGGAACAAGTACTGTGAGCTCCATTTCACAGGCTGAGAAACTGAGGTCCATGTTGGTAAGTGACTTGCTAAGGCCAATGGCGAGTCAAAGACAGAACAGAGCCTAAAATTCAGACATACCTTCATCCTGGTTGCTTGACCCTCAATGGTAGGCTGATAAGAAATGAAGTTAATATGATCTCAGAATCACTTGAAAAAAAGAAAGACCCAGCTGAACATCATATATCATTAGGAACTGTGAATTAAAAGAACAATAAGATACCACTGTACACCTATTAGAATGGCAAAAATCCAAAATACTGACACCACCAAATGCTGGAGAGGATGTAGAGAAACAGTTACTCTCATTCATTGCTGGTGGGGATGCAAAATGATATAGCCACTTTGGAAGGCAGTTTGGAGGTTTTTTACAAAACTAAACATACTATTTATGATCTAGCAATTGTGCTCCCTGGTATAACTCATTCCAAATAACATGACTACACAAAAACCTTCACACAGATGTTTATAGCAGCTTTATTCATAATTGCTAAAACTTGGAAGCAACCAAGATGTCCTTCAGTAGGTGAATGAATAAATAAACTGTGGTATATTCCGATAACAAAATATTTAGTGCTAAAAGGAAATGAGCTATCCGGCCTTGGAAAAACATAGGGGAAACTTAAATGCATATTACTAAGTCAATCAGAAAAGACCACATACTGTATGATTCCAACTATATGACATTCTAGAAAAGGTAAAACTATGGAGACAGTAGAAAGATAGTGGATGCCGGCTGTTAAAGAGGAGAGATGGATGAATACGCAGAGCATAGAGGATTTGAGGAGAAGTAAAACTGTTCTGTACGATACTACCTTAGTGGATACATCATTATACATTTTCCCAAACCCATAGAATGTACACCACCAGGAGTGAACTCTAATGTGAACTATGGACTTTGGGTAATAATTGTGTCAGTGTAAGTTCATCAGTTCTAACAAATGTACCACTCTGGTGAGGGATGTTGGTAATGTAGGAGTTGTTTGTGGTGGGAAGCAGGGGGTATAATGGGAAATATATGTACTTTCTACTCAATTTTGCTGTGAGCCTAAAACTGCTCTAAAAAAAAATAAAGTCTACGACAAAACAAAGTGACCCAACGACAAGGGTTCCAAAGGCCTTTTCTACAGTGTCTTCCATAAGAGGACACTGTTTCCCCAGGGAGGTGGGGTGGGGATGCTCAGGGCCAGTGGCAGGCCCCCAGTGCCGGTGAGGCTGCAGGGTGGGCAGCCCGTTGGCCGCCCCCTCCCTGGCTTCCTGTTTGGGTTCCAGAGAGACGTTTGGCAGTTTCTGCAGCTGAACTGGGAGTGGGTTGGGCTGGTGAGAGAGAAGACACTTGCCTTGCCCTGGAGCAGGTGGGAGGCTGGGGGAAAGGGGGCTTTCAGTTGTTGGAATCTCAGCTTGTGGACATCTAGATGCTCAAATCCAGACCTTCAGGCCCTTAAGAGGCCAGTTCATTCGGCTCTCTTCTTCAGTGCTGGGCCGTGCAGCAGGGGTTTCCGACATCACTCAGGCCCAATACAGCCCATGCAAGCAGATCTTACTGGCCTGTGTGCTTTGAGCAAGCCACTTTATCCAGGTGAGCCCCAGCTTCATCACCTGTGAATACCTAGAGTAGGTATGTGTGTTCCTAAGGGCAGCGCCTATTCTCATGGCAGATAATGAGATACATACTTAACGTGTGTGGGAAGGAAGGAAGCCTCGCCTTGTCCCTTCTCCACTTGCCCCTCATCTCAGCTTACAGCCTGGCTGCCCTGCCTCTATGAGAACTTGATCCCAGCTGCAAACCTGCCAGGAGTGGTGGAGAGCAGAAGACACAGCTCTACCGGCCACCCTCCTCCCCCCGCCCCCAAGCTCCAAGCTGATCAGCCTAGAGGCATATATAGGCAAGTACTTTCTGAGGGAGCAGCACTGGGAAAGGCCAGGGGGATACTTAAAGCAACCCTGAGGTTCAGGGAAGGCTTCCTGGGGAAAGAAACTCTCATGGCAGATGTTCAAGGATGAGTAGAGTTAGCCAGGCAACAAAAGAGAGAAAGGTGTTCATTATCAGAGGTCCAGAGGCAGGCAAGCATCTGATGTGGGCAAGTCTGTGGTTAAAGAAGGTGCCGGGAGAAGCCAGAGGCAAATTAGTACAGTTCAGCCCACTCATCCCACCTCCCTAGTCCTAAAATTGGCCCAGGACCTCCATGCCCTGGGGTCTCAGCAGGATCACAGCCCCTACAGGCCTGGCTCTGCCCTGCCTCTGCATATATGACAATCAAGCTCTGCCAGGTGAGCTAAGCTCAGGCTTCTCTGATGCATCTTATGGCCCCAGGGTGGGGTGGGGCCTGATTCACTAGGCTCTGGGGAGGCCAGACCATACACCCTCAGGGCCAAGGAGGTGGGAGCTGGGAAGACAGCAACCCTCTTCCCATCCAGGCCCCTGCAGAGAAGAAGGCTACAAGGGACTGCAGCTGGAGGGGCGTATCCACCCCACTCAGTGAGGCTATTTGCAGACTGGAAAAGCACTGCCTCAGTCCCCTCAGTGGGGTGTGCCAGTAGGAAGGCATCTCTTTAGAGATGCACAAAGAGATACTTTGGAGTTAGAGCTCTGCAGGGTGGGGATGGAGAGCAGAGGGGGTATCCAGCGTCTGCTTCTGCAGCCCTAGAAGCAGCCCACATCGCTTCCTCTCACTGTTTCCAGCAAGGCTCGTAGAAAAGAGGACAGTGGGATTCAAAGTGTGGGCCTGCCTCCCTCTCCCCCATTCGGCTTGGTGCTCTGTTCCCCTCTCCTTCCTGCACTTTGGGACAGAACCTGAGATCCACTCAAGGCATTTGGAAACCTCACTGAGGCTTCAGGGCCCCCTGGGGCCCACAAATCCGTTACTTCTCTGTGTTCTTTGGGAAAATAGAGAGCTTCCAAAAGAGCTCATGCAAATATATGCAAAAGAGATGCAAATAAAATATTTGAGAGTCCCACATTGCAAACACTGGCTGAGCCTTGGGTATTGTTTCCCTCCTTCGTGCTCAGCCGGATTCATCAAAATTTGTGAGTGTATGTGTGTGTGTATGTGAGAAAGGCAGAGACAGAAATGCCCAGCTAAAGCAGAAGGTGGAGGGCCCAGCCAGGGGCCATGGAGTAGAGGTTTGGGCCCCTGAGCCTGAGTGAAGGGGTAGGGCCTGGGCTCCACTCCCCTTCCCACAGGAAGGTCTAAATCACAGGATGTGTGCATTGGGGGTGGGAGATGGAAACGTTGTTTATAGCTGAGAAGCTCATGTTTCCTGGGCTTCTAAGTGCCCTCTGGAAATCCTCAGCAGGCTCTGTCAAGGAAGGGGGCTAGGCAGACTCTGGGGAGCAGTGGGCCGGGGAAGGGTGCCCAGCAGATGCAAGCAGGGTAAGGCTGTCAGGGTAAGCTTGGCGGGGGAGGTTCTGCTCTGAGTCTGAGACAGGCTGTTACCACCAAGGACACCTCCCAGGTGTCGGCCTGGAAGCCTCCCTTGGCGCCAACCAGAGGCCATTCTGTACGCAGTGTCACCGCTGCCCGGAGGAACTCGTGTGGGAACCACACCGCCAGCAAGGCACTTGACCTCCCGGGGCCTCGGTTTCCTCATCTGTAAACACAGGCAACGGTGTGAGGAAACCACTGTGCAATGCTGATTCTAAGCAGCCCAGGTCTGGTAAGATGATTTACAACCTGCAGAAAGAAGGAAGGTGGTGAGTCCTTCTAGAAGTCTCTGCAAGAAGCTTAGCAAAACGTCTTAAAGTGATGAACAGTGTTATAGGAGGGACTTGGAAATCCCAGAGTGTCTGAGTCTCGCATGTCACATCCCCTTGGGTCACATACTCGGTACTGAGGAGACAAGGGTCACCTTTGCTTGGAAGAATCCCATGTGGACGAAGGGGTGGGTCCTATGGCATGACGAGTACAAGTATCAATATATGTGAGAGAGTTAAAAGGGAGAAGGAAAGACGGTAACTAGTTTGGAGAAGAGCTGAATTGGGGGTTGAGGCAGCAGTGGGAAGAACAGTGCTAGGTTTTTTTAACATTTTGTGCGGCTTTGGGGTCAGGCAGGCTAGCCTCTGCCACTTTCTGGCTGTTTGAACCTGGCCAAGTTCTTTTGCCTCACTCAGCCTTAGTATCCCCATCTGTAAAATGGGGACGATAATGGCTGTCGCCAGGGTTGTAGGGGCATGCAGTTCTGCATGATGCATAGGGAGGCAAGTACAAGCCCATGAGGGCGCTTGGCAGGCAAACCCGGGGCTTCCCCATGAGCAGAAACTGAGAGCTCTTCAGTAGAGTTGTGTCTTAAATAAGGAATTCAGTTTTTCTAGAAAAAGACTGAGTGAGCCCTGTGTCATTGTGTGTGGTTCCTTCAGTGGGGAGGCTGACCACTGGGTACTGGAGGGCAGGCCTCGGGCTTGGGTGTGACAGAGCTGTCCCCACCCCCCAGCCTTTGGAGGGCCGCATGGGCTGCACGGTTGAACTTCAAAGGACCGTTCTAACAGATGCAGTCAGTTTCCTGCAGCTGTGCAACAGCCCACGCCAGCCTGAATCACCCAGGGCTGAGGGAAGCTGGGGGAGCAAGGCCCAGCAGTGCCTCTGGCTAGGATAGTCTGAGAGGCTTCCTGGAGGGGGCTCCCAGATCCTCACTGTTAGAGGGAAGAAAAGAAAAGCCTGGTTGGGAACGGTATGCTCCTCCGTGATTCTTTAGTGAAATAAATAGCTGTAGCCCAGGGTGCTGGGGCTTGGTATGCGTAGTCAGAGCAGTCTTTTGGTGGAGGAAGGACTTGAGAGAGAGGAGATAAGGACACTGATAAACTAGATCATACAAAGGAATGTAACCTACTGACCCAAGCTGCCCTTCAAGCCTCAGGAACACATAGCAGTTAGCTCGAGGCGAATCTTACTCCTCCAGAAAGCCCACCAGGAGTGTTTGCAGCAATGTAGCTGGCAGCTGCGAGGCTATAGGGAAACTTCTTAGGTCTATGTTGTGGCATTTGAGAACAGAACGGGGTGGGCATGGGTGGGAAGAAAATGGGCTAGGGCCAGGCCAAGGAGGGTCCATGGGGAGGTGGTAGCCAGAAGCAAGGGGCTTAGAGGCCCTGCGTGGAGGTGGCCCACAGCAGGTGGGAGGTATTTTTAGGAAGGCTCAGGTGCAGACAGACATTAGGCACCCTGGCCCGACAGGTGGTTAATATTTAATCCCTTCCTTAATCATTAACTCCCTGACTGGCTGGAGAGAAATTGAACTGTTGTCAAATCAGTAACCACAGGCTGGGAACAATGTCCACAGATCTCATTGCCTCTCCCATAGCTGTGAATGCTGGCCAAGTGGAGTCAGCCCTGGCCTTGGGGGCCCTGGTTCATCTCCTTCCCATGGTGACCTCAGGACATGGTGGGAGTATGAGGTCATGATCACCCTCTAACCCCTGAGGCACTTACTGGTAGGGAGCAGCAGGGGCCTGGAGGTGGTGTCCACTCAAGTGAAAGGATTCCAGGCCCTGCTTCCAGGCTCTGTGACCTTCGGTAAGTCACGTAGCCTCTCTGAACCTCAGTTTCCTCATCTGTGCAATGAGGATAAGTATTATTATCTCAAAGGATTGTTATGAGATTTGAATGAGATATGGTGTACAAGGAAGTACTTTGTAAGCCGAAGACTGAGACTGCAAACAAGTTAGAGAAAGTACAGATGGAAAGATAGAGTAGATTTCAAAGATGAAAGAGGAAAGCTAGAGTGCTCTGGCTTCTATTCACTTAAATGCAGTTATTTTTCAATTCAGTTGGTTTTAATTCAGGTCAGTGAGTGTGTATGGGCAAGGCCATGTCTCCAGCCCTAAAATGGGCTTTGGGCATAATTTGAAAAGGAGTCAGCCTTGCAGAGAGTAAGGGTGACCAAACTCCAGGCTTGAACCAGAACAAGATGGGCAGTGTTTGTGATATAGGTCAGCAGGTCAGGGCTGCAGGGTCAGCGGGGAGGGGGAGGGGGTAGGCAGCGTGAGCTGGAGGGTCAGAGCAGGCTTCAAGGGTGAGGCGGGCAGGGGAGTATCTTGAGGGATAAGTAGGAGCTGGGTGTGTAGCAGGAGGGAGGACTCCTGTGTGCATGCTGGCATGTACCCAGGGCATTTAGGCACAAGAACTCATTCATATAAGCAGAACGTGCAAAGGTGTACACCAGTCATGCTTACACACACACTCACACATGGATGTATACAGTGACCCATGGGTGTGTGGACACACACATACAGGCGCACCCTGGAGCATGTATGCGCCTCCTCTCCCAGCTAGCCCTGAGACCGGCTGTGGAACTCAGCATTTCTGAGCCTGGCTGACACTAGAGGAATGAAGTCTCCAGGGTGCACAAAGCCATGAGGTCTGCCCCAAAGCAGAGTTACTTTTCCTCTATCCCCTTTTTTAGCAAAGGTGCAGCCGCAGACCCATGTGAGTGTGAAAGAGCTTCAGGCAGAATTCAGAATCAGCATGGGGATCCGTACACATCCTCCAGAAGGGACAAGAAACGGAGAGGAGGGGGGTGGAGAGACCAGGCTGAGGCAGGCCCGGGGGCACCAGGCCCAGGTGGGTGTGGAGCTGGCCTTTGGGAGGGAGGGGCTAGAGGGGCAGAGAGAGGTCCTGGGGAGCTACTAGAATCTCCAAGAGCCGAGCTTCCAGCCCTTGCTGGCTGTCCCACCCACATCTCATGCTCAGGCTGGGACTAGGCCCCCAGAGCCAAAAAGAAGCCAGGCAGAGACTCCTCAGAAACTGGTCTGAGGGTTCATAGAAATAGAATTCTATTCTATTCCCCTATGTAGTCCTTTCCTTTAGGGCTATATAGCGGCCTGGGATAATGGTCCTTCTCTGAGCTCTCTAGGCAACTACTAAGACTGTTTAGGAAGCCAGTCCTGATCCATGGTCCCTGCCCTAAGGAGCTTCTAGTGCAGTATAGCCAGGACAGGATATAAAAGGTTCACATACTGCCTGGTCTGTGAGGGGCCTAACAGAGGCATAGAGACCACCAGGGGCAGGCCATTGGTGGTTTAGAGCCCAGGCTCTGGACCCAAACTGCCAGAGCCTAAATCCTGCTTCTGTCTGTTTCCAAAAATGTCACTTTGGGCCTGTTACTTACCCTCTCTGTGCCTCAGTTTCTTGTGTATAACGTGGAGATGATAATAATAAAGTACTTGCCACTTGTGGTTGTTGCAAGGGTTAAATTAGACACAGGGCCCAGCATAGTGCCTGGCACATGATAAGTGCTGGAGTTGTTTGAAGAAAGAGAACGTGTTTCTGACTTGCATGTTCAGGAAAGCTTCCTGGAGGAGGAGACATGTGAGCAGGCCCTTGAAGAACCAGCAGGGTTTTTACCCTATGGAGGGGCCCCGGTGAGCAGAAGCAAAGAAGGACATGGCATGTTTGGGGGACATGAGGAATTCCGCGTGGCCATAGCCACTATCTAGAAGATGGGAGCAGGGGTAGTGTTTGGGGTCTAGAGTGTTTGGGGAAATTTAGGAATGTTTGGCTATCCTGAAGCATTGAGAACTCAGGGAAGTTCATGAGTGGGACCCTAACAACACTAAGGCTGAGCTTTGGCAGCAAAGAGCAGTCCTCGTTGGAGGGAGAAGCTCAGGCAGAAGGCCTTCAGAGGAACAGGAGCCCTTTAGGAGGCAGGTCCCGAGGCTCTGGGCTGGGGTGGTCTGGGAGGCTGGCCTGTGACCAGCAGAGAACTACAAGTGCTGAATCCTCATCTGTGGGTCTTTCTCCCTAGGTGGACTCAAAACACTCCCTCCATGAAGTGCCCTCACAGCAGCCTTTGAGCATGCTCTTTGAGGCCTCTTACAGCCCACACATTCTATGGGTCTGGCCCGGCAACCTTGGCAGGTCACACCATTTCTCCTGCTTTTATTTTTTCCTCTGTCACTGAGCCTAGGCATCCTGTCCACCTGGGATGTATAAGCCCCAAGGGGAGGCCCTGCTGCTTTTCTGGCCAAGGTCATGCCAAAGGTTGGGCAGAGAGGTTCAGAGCAGGGAAGGACCCAGGCCATAGCTTCATCTCTGTTTTCCTGGGGTGGCCCCTCAGCTTATCTTAGTCGGGGCAAGGCTGGGGTGAGCAAGGAAGAGATACTCCTTCAACGGTCAGATAGTGTGACAGGGTGATAAAGGGCGCAGGCCCAGAAACTGGCTTAGAGAGGGAGGGACAAGCAAGGCTGTCACTGTCCTGCTCCCCTCCCCCACCCCCATTGCACCCTCTGGGCCAACTGGGTACAGCCCCGGCCTTGCACCATGCCTACCACCCATGGGGCAGGAGGAGGGAGAAGAGGCCACAGGAGTGGGTGTTTGAAGGTTGGTTGGTGGTGGCCTTTGTACATTGTCTCAGGGGGCAGAGGCCAGGCTACAGGCAAAAGAAAGGGAGACCGACTTGTCCTGGTTTGCTAGGGCCTTCCCAATTTTAACACTGAAAGTTTGTCCTAGAAAATCCCTTAGTCCTGTGCAGATCAGGATGGTTTGCCTGGGAATGTCTATGCTTTAAACGAAAAGTCCCTTATCCCAGGAAATCCCTCGGTCCCAGGGAAACAGGGACAGTTGGTCATGCTAGGAGTAAAAAAGAGTGAGTCTGGGGGTGTGAGGGAACTAAGATGAGGGGAGCAGACAGCTCCTTTCCGAGTTTGCATATCCCTGATTCTTAACCATGTCCACTTATCCTCACTACACACCCTGTATGAGGAGATGGCTCAGGTTTTATCTTGAGTTGACAAATCTGGAAGTTGGGAGCTGCTTCCCCAGAGGGCTCATTTGCCAGGCTGAGGCTGCATGGCTGGAGAGCTCATGTGAGAACGCTGCCTGCTCTCTGCCCTCTGAGAGGTTCAGAGGTAGAACTGGGCCGGAGTTAGGCAGGTAGGGGCGGGTGGGGGGTTCTGTGCCTCACGACTTACTGCTCTGGATCCTGAGCTGCTGCAGCACCACAGATATAACCAGCAGCCAGCTCTCTGAGTTCTGGTTTTGCTGAAAATCAAAATCAGGGCACCTGCCTGGTTTGGAGGTATAGTTAGAAGGCTCCGCTCAGAGTCTCTGTCCCCCTGGCCAACCTCAGGGCACCTATTAACTTGGCTCTGCCCTGTGTGTGCCTCTGATGGCCAGAGCAGTTTCTGGGGACAGGATGGGAAAGCTGTCAGGTTGGTGGGGGGTTAGTCGGGGATACTTCCCTGGAAAGAGCTCAAAATAAGATAGAGATGCCAAATGGAGACTTCCTGTAGCCTGTAGTTCAGTCCGAGGCCTCCCTGCCTCCCAACTTCAGGGCTTGATTTTATCCCATACTCACCCTGGAAAAAGAACGGACTTTCCTTACCTGGGATATGGAAATCCCAAAGACCTTTGTCCCCAGCACCTCTGTCCTCAGAAGGGCACTGGCCAGTCAATATGGGGCCAAAGCCCAATGGGGGAGGTGAGGGTGGGGTCTGGGGGAGGAAATAGAGCCTCCGGGAAGGGAAAGGCCTTGGACTTTCTGTTGGAGGCTGGGCCTAAAGGGATGAGAGAAGAAAACTGTATCCGAAGCATCCCCTAAGACAGCTCCCCATAAATTAATTCAGTCGATGCAGGTATTTGAGAGACTCCGCTAGGCTCTGGGGAAGCATCTGAACCAGACGCCCACAGAGCATATATTTCTACCCCACTTCCCCTCCCAAGGATTCCAGAGTTGGTTGGGTGGGCAAACTCTGTTGGTGAAGTCAGCTGTGGTCCTGCTAGTAACATCAGGGTTGGCAAATGGGCTAAATCGAGCCAACTGCATTCTGACTCTGGGCTCCATTGCTTCCAGAAAGTCTTCCGTGCCCCTCTACTCCCCCAGCCCCTCCCAAGGTAGACGTCTGCTTATAATTCACCTCATTTTACATTGGATCACACACCCTAATGCTTTTGCCTGTTCACTTCCGCAGTCCCTCCCCGCAAGTCGTGGTCCCTGTCTGGTTACCTCTGAACCGCCAGTGCCTCACAGGCGAAATGCTCAGAAGACATCTGGAACATTAATGTGTGGTAAGCCATGGGACCCCCAAGAGTGACCATGAAGTTTCAGACTGGTGAGGGCCCTGGAGAGGGGGCCGGATAAGGGAGCTTAGGAGCAGCCCAGGAGCCTCGTCTAGGTGTCCTGGGGAAGAGCCAGGAAGGGTGCTGCAGGTGGGCTGATTCTGGGGCCATTTGTGTCTCTAACTCAGCCTTTCCTCACTCTCACCCTAGACTCAGCCACGAGACCAAACTGTGTGAACAAATGGTGCTGATGGTCCAGGGGCTGGGACGGAATCCCCCCAGACAGGCCGACCAAAGGGTTCCATAGCCAACTTCCTAGGTCTGCAGGGAGCCACAGGGAAGGGGGCCCAAGTTGCAGGCAGGGGAGAGGCTGGGGGCAGGGCTACCACTTGGGGTGTGGCCGAGGGGAGAGGTGCTGAGGGCAGGGGAGCCAGGCTTGGTTGGCCTTTGAAGGACAGGCCTTCCTGGGGAGGAAACTTTAATCGCCCCCAATTAAACCATTGCCGGAAGCTTTTAACAGCCCCATACAGCCTTTCAAGGACCACCCTTTTGTTAGGCAGGCAAGCTGTTATGCAAAAAGAGAGTGGGCCAGGGCGCCTGACCACTCACCCCAGGCCCCACGGCCAGCCAGCCCCAAAGTCCAGTCAGCCTCCAAAGAGGCTGCTTGTTTGCGAATCAAAGGCTGGGCACCCGGCTTTGATCTGGGGAAACCCAACCCTTCCCTGCCTCCCCAGCTTCAGTCCCCCTGCTGAGGCTGTGAGGCCTTCGCTCCCCCAGTTTCTAGATCTAGGGGCAGCCAGGCCGGTTTCTGGGATTCTGGGAGCCTGCCCTTGCCCCTTACTTCAAGAAGTAGGTCTGGGGGGATGGCGGAAGCTTTCACTGCTCCCCCTGCCCCGGTCCCGGTCAGGAAATCCTGGCCCCACCTCCTCAGGCTGTTCTTAATGTCTTCAAGGCCCTTGTGAGAGAGTGTGGTCCTCAGGTGGGTGTCATCTGGGACCTTTTTAGAAATGAAGACTCTCGGGCCTACCCTAGACCTACTGGGTCAGAATCTACTTTTTAAGAAACCCGAGGTGAAGTTTGAGAAGTACTGCTCTAGTGTCTTCTCTCTTGATCTCCCCCCACCCTCCACCAAAAGCAAGAGAAAGTACAGGATGACATTAGCAATGTTAGATTATGGGCAATACAGCCTTCAGCTTTCCAAATTTTCTACAACATATAATTTCTAAAAACATCAATGACAAAGCCCTTTCTATAGATAGGAGCTTCTGGAGGACCCCAAATGGCAGACTTCCATTTGGTCATTTGGTTAACATCGAAAACCTCCACCCTTGATTTCTACATCTGCTCCCTCATTTCATCCTCAGAACTGCCTAAGGAAGACAGGACAAGCATCCCCATTATATAGAAGAAGAAATAGAAGCCCAGGAGAGTTTGTGGACTGACTTGAATCAGTGGCTGCGTTAAGGGGGAAATTCAGGAAACCCATTCGGGGCCTCCCTAACTCTCAGATTCAGCAGGGCTGCCACAGACAGCTGTGAAGTGTGTACACTGCACAAAGGTGCCCGGCCTGCGGGTGGATGAGGAGGCTGACATACAGCTCCCACTCCACTCGCCAAGAGTGCCCTGATGTGGACAGGGCTGCATGTGCTAGAGGAAGAAGAGCTTTTCTTCTAATTTACGCAAAAACGCCATAGAGGCAAGCAAAAGCCAGAAGCTTCCAGAATTTCCTATTTCTCATCTCTTCCTCTTCACAAAAGCTGCCAGTCAACAAGCACCTACTATGTGCCAGCCTTCAAGCTTAGTGCTTTTCTTTCATGATCCCCAGGACAATTCTCTGACTCAGACTCCTGGATAAAAACCACTCCTTCTGCTTCTTTTCTTGACACTGGTTACTGCAAAACCAAACAAGACCCAGAGCACACTCCACATGAGTCAGATCCTGTTGGGACAAAGGTCTCGCTCAGCTGACCCCAGGATGAACGGCCTGGCTCATCCAGAAGAACACCAGTAGGGGTTAGTCTAGACACATTTTCTGGACATTCTCAGGTCTTTGAACCTTTGTCCCATCTGGGGCAATTTTTGAGTACCTGAGGGGTACTGAACAAACCCACCTCGCTCTCCCTCCAAGGTTCCACAGCAGGCTTAGCACTTGGAGAAAGGCAGCAGGCAGGGTGTTTAGACACCATGGGGCTTTGGGGCAGCAAGGTGAGGAAGATAGTTTGGTGCTCAAGCCTTTGAGAGCAACGGTCAGCGAGCTTCTGTGAAGGGTCACAGAGTAAACATTTCAGGCTGGTCTCTGTCACAGCTACTCAGCTCTTCCCCGGTCGTGCACAGACAACCAGAGACTTATCTAAATGAATGAGTGTGACTGTGTTCCGATAAAACTTTATGTATGCACACTGAAATTTGAATTTTATGTGATTTCCACATGTATTAACATTTTTATACTTTTTTTGATTTTTATTTTCCAACCATGTAAATACCATTCTAGTCCTTGGGTTGCACAAAAGCTGACTGATAGCAGAATATGGCCTGCAGGGCCATGGTGTGCTGGCCCCAGGTCGAGAGCAAAGGATGGTCATCAGTCTTGGATTCAAGTCTTGGTTATTTCATTAACCGAGGGTGGCATTTGGGGAAAGTTGCTAAGCCTGTTTCCTCTCTGTCAAATAGGGGTGGCAGTGTCTGTCATTCAGGGGGTAAGTGAGATTAAATGCAAAAGCACTTCCTAACTTCAGTGATTGGTATGCAGTAGGCACTCCCTAACGTGAGCAATGCACACTGCAGCAGGCTGTTTGGAGGTCAGTGGGGGAGGGGGCTGGAGAGGCCAGGGACCCTTTCTGGAGAAGGTCTGGGGTAAGCTGGGCCTTGATTGATGTGAGAGGTCTGGCCAAGGAAACTGGGCTCAATTCTAGGGTCTGGAATGGCCACTGAAGGTTCTGAAAAAGAGACCCTTCAAAGTGGGGCATAAGAAGGTCCATCTGCAAGGACTGCCTGGAGGGAGGGACACTGGGGAAACACCATGGGCCTGGGAGACCTGCGATGAAGTTACATGGATGAGGCCAGGTGATTGGGAGCTGAGGGGGCAGGGGTAGGGGTGGTTATTAAGGGAGTGTCAGAGATGACAACACAGCCAGGTGTTGTGTTTTGTTGTTAACCAACTGCAGGTACTAAATTAGCCCCCTTTTTAACTGCAAGCACATTTCCAGGTTAATAATTTGAGGGGGCCTCCTATTTTGCTGATCTAGCAGCCCATCTTCCCCCTCCCCCACCCCACCCACTATGGCAATGCCATGTTGTTGTAGACACCAGTGCCTTTGCTCCCCTGTACTGAGTTGCTCAAGGGTAGATTCCTGAACAAAGCTGAGCCATTTGGAGTCCTTCCCTGAGATTTTGTTAACTTGGTATCAGAGAGACTATGAATAAGTCCCTCTCCGGTGGAGGGAACATCAAGATGTGAAATGCAGGCCCAGCCTGCAGCTGTGTTCCCTGTCATGAAGGAGAAGTCAGAGAATCAGTGGGAGAAAGATGTTGATCCCAACAGGAAGCAGAGATGAGAAGCTTAGTGTGAATCTCTTGAAGGACCAAGTTCCTGGCCTTTGTGCGTGATTTGGTGGTTCAGTTTCTCCTCTGATTGTAGGAGATATCCAAAATCCTTCAAATAAACTCCTCTTTTTGTAAAACTAGTTTGAGTTTCTTATCACTCGCAAATGAAGAACACTGCTGACAAAATGCATCATCACAGCCTTTTTATCCATAATTTATTGTGCAATTGCTGTATGCTGCTAGACACTAGGTACGTGCCTTACCTCCATTACTTAATAGTATAATCCTCAGTCATGCTGTGACCTACGGGTACTATCATCTCCATTTTAGAGGTGATAAAACTGAGGTTCCAGTTCCACTAGACACTTAAATGGGGTGCTCCTCAGGCCTTGGGACTGGTCCTCTTTGATTAGCATTAATTACTCTCTCCCAGGCAATCTTGTTCATTCTCATGTTAATTCCATTTCTACAATTCCCATCTTCAATCTAGACCTCTTTAAACTCTAGGCTCATGTATTCAGCTGCCTACTCGATATAGATATTTCAAACATAGATCTCTAAAACTATGCTCCTCCTACCCCTCCTCCCAGTGAATCTGTCCCTTCCCTGGAGCTTCGTCTTTCAGTAACTAGTCTTACACTCCGCCCAGTCTTACACTCCCACATCAGAAACCCGAGAGTTATACCGGACACCACCTACTTTACCTCCATAACCACCCTATCACCAATTCCTGTTATACCCACACCCTAAGCATGCCTCAGCTCTGCTCACTCCTCTCCAGTTCCACCTTCTCTTCCTAGTCCAACCATGTCCCCTCTCCTTTGAAAGATAGCCTCCTCCATAGTCTCTCGAATCCACTCCAAGCCATTATGCGTTCAGCTTCTGGAGATATTTGTGAAAGAGCTCTAACTATTACCCCCCACCCCCCACCCCCAAACACACTCCTTAAAACATCTCAATGGTTCTAGTTGTAAGTCTTTCCCAAGGCCTTTGTGGGTGCACCGGATCTGGCCATTTCTACTCTCCAAACTTACCTTGAGTCTCTCTTTTGTTCACTCACTATGGACTCCTAGCAGTACAAGTACCAAACTCTTCTGACCTCAGGGCCTTTATACATGCTATTTCTGCTGTCTGTACAGTGTTCTCTACCTCTACTTCTTCAGCTTTTATCATTCCTAGGTATCCTTCAGGTCCTGGCAGAAACCTCAGGGATACCTTCTTTTAGCCCTCCAGGAAATATTATTATCCCACAGCACCCTTCACTCTCTGTAGCACTCAATAATCCTATGATTGGATATGCATTTAATATTTGTCTCCCTTGCTAACCTGTAACTCTGAGGGCAGGGGCCAGATCTATTTTATTCATCACTGTACCTGCAGCACCCCGCAGTTTCAGGCACAGAGCAGACACTCAGAAGTATTTGCTGAATGAATGAGTAAAATGACAGAGACTCAGAGAGGACCCCTGACTTGAGACCCAGGGTCACACTGCTAATGATGGAGGAGGCTGGGCAGCAACCCCAATCTCTCAGGCTCTGAAGTGCGCTCTGTTAACTTCCGTGCAATATTGGCACCTTTGGGGGATCCAGGAAGGAAGAGGTTGAGAAGCTGGCCTCAGGTCCTCATACTCATTAGAAAGGATGCGGGAAGCAAGGGGGGTCTGGGGGTGGGAATCAATCTCCTGCCAAATGGAATCAGGCTGAAGGTCAGGAGAGTCCAGCACCCAGGAACCCCTGTACGTGCTTTGCCTGTGTTGCCTCATTTAATCCCCTGCTAGCCATGCAAAGCGAGCTTATTATCTTTTGTTACAGACAAGGAAATGGAGCTTCAGAGAGAGAAAGTAACTTGCCCATAGTCTCCCAGCTAGCAAATATCAGAACAAGGATCTGAATCTGGAACTTGAGACTAAGAAATCAGCTATATGGGACAATCAGTGCAGAAAAAATGGCAGGACAGGTGCCGCAGCTGGACTTCAGGGAGAGCCCGCAGCGCGGCCACCCTCCCTCCATCACCTCACCCCTGCGGGCCATCCTTCAGGACATCTTTTTGAAATTCCAGAAGCTCTTGCAGGAAACCAAAGAGCCTTTCCATGCAATCCATCAGGTCGCCAGACCCTCCCAGGCTGGCGCCTACCTC
>NW_006434709.1:22187931-22238530 GCF_000325575.1 Pteropus alecto
GAGTTTGGGGCCTTGGTGTGCCTATCCTGCTGGGGCCCATCAATGCCCTCGGTTCAGGGAAGGGATCTGAAGGAGCCTTGCCTGCTGGGAGAGGGGGGTGAGGAAATGGGGAACTGGGAAATATCCTCAGCTTGGCCTTGGGTGGTGGGTTTATTTTATTTAACATTGCTTATAGCGACCCCCCCTCACCCCTTAACACCACTTACATATAGTTCTTTTTAAAAAGTTAACATTGTTTATATAGCCCTTTGTAAATATGAATAATACTGAAGGAGCCTTGCCTGCTGGGAGAGGGGGGTGAGGAAATGGGGAACTGGGAAATATCCTCAGCTTGGCCTTGGGTGGTGGGTTTATTTTATTTAACATTGCTTATAGCGACCCCCCCTCACCCCTTAACACCACTTACATATAGTTCTTTTTAAAAAGTTAACATTGTTTATATAGCCCTTTGTAAATATGAATAATAATCGATGCTCAGAACAACTCGATGAGGTAAATGCTCTAGTCCCCGTGTTTTGCAGGTAAGGAGGTTGAAGCAGACTTGCCCAAGGTCACCAGCAGTAAGCGGCAGGGCTGCGATTTGAACCTGGGCACCAGTCTCTGGTTGCTGTGCTCTGAAATAGCCTCCTCTCCGCTAGTGGAGACTCTGGAGGCGGAGGGTCCCTGAACATCCTGCTCCATCCATCCGCACGTGGTCCGAGGCCTCTGTGGGCCTCGGGAGATAACTGATAATGGGGTTCTTTCTTTTCTCACATGCCCAGGAGTTTGTTTACCTCGGGTGAGGCGAGTTGCCGCCCCAAACAAAGGGGATGCCGGCCGAGATAACCCAATCGTTCTGGGCCTGGCTAGGCCCGTTGGGAGGCCAGGATTGAACCCAGCCTGTTTTGAGGCTGAGTTCAAGAAACTGCCAGGGCCTGGCCACCACTGTTTGTTGCAAAACAATGAGTCAGCCTGGCAGGGAAGGCAGTAGGAGGGTGAGGAATGGGGTAGAGGGCCTCCCCCTCCAGCCCTGGCTCCAGCCTTTCCTATGGTGGGTTCTGCTCACCCCCACCCTCCCAGCCCTTAGGAGGCTCACCAATTTCCTTTTTTGTTGTTTGGCTGCGATAGGAAAAATATTGAAAAATAGAAAGTGCCCTAGACAGGAAAACACTCTGAAAGCTGAAACTTGAAACCCTCCTGCCTGAGCCAACACCCCAGTGGGGGGTGGTCAGCCAGCCAAAAGATCCATCCCTGGCTCTTTCCCTGGCAGCGACCCATGATGATACCTTAAGCCCTGGCCAGTAGAAAAGAAAACTTGGAGGTCCAGAGATGAGTGGTGACCTGCTCAAGGTCACGACTGGTACGGGGGGCCAGGAGGATAGGGCAGGTGCTGTGAGAAGGTCTCAGGAACCAGGTTACTGGTCAGGAAAAGTCTGGAAACATACACATCCTTTTTTTAATTGGCCTTGCCAAGGGACCAAGCCCTCCATCTCATGTGGGACAGCCCGCCACCAGAGGCACATCAGGGGATGTGGCAATTCTCTACCGAGAATGAGCCAATGTAGTGGCCCCTTATGGATCCTATCTAGCCATAGTGGGTGTTACAAACCACTCCACTCCTCTCCTGGCCCTGCCCCCTCCACCTTCAGGAACTTTTCTTGCTCTATGTAAGAAAGGGAGTGCTTCCCCTTTGTTAGAACAAGACAGAGGGAATTTGTTCAAGGTCACAGAGCAAATTCATTCATTCATTCATTAAAACTTGTTGGGCTATTGCTGAGCAGACTCCATAGAGGAATGAGGCAGGACACAGTCTCCTCAGAGCCAGCTGCTTAAACTACTCTGTAGTATTACACTTATCAAGATTTATCTGCCATAATTGCAATGGGGACATGAAGGAGTCTGACCTAAGTGGCAGGAAAGGCTTCCTGGAGGAGGCAGACAGAGCAGAGTCTTAAACTGAGAAGGAGTGTGCTAGCGCTGGGAAGTGGCAGGGGAGGGTGTTCCGGGCTGGGGAGAAATCAAATTCACCTGCTCTGGGCCCCCTTTCTGGGCTCTAACCCCTGGTCTGCAGGCATTACTGAGCTCCTACCATGCACAACACGCAGCTGGGAACTGGGAGAGAATGCAAGGCAGCTGACACATGGCGCCTGCCCTCAAGAAGCTTCCTGTGTCAATGGGAAGACAAAATTATTGTCTGAGGAGAAGGGTTGCCCTGACGAAAGCCAACAAGTATGAGGGTCTCTATTGTGAGTCTCTATGCAGGACGCACCTTATTTAATCCTCTCCAAACCTCTATGAGTAGATATCCTTAGCATCCCCATTTTACGGAGACAAACAGGCCAGGAAGTATTAGTAACTTGGCCTGGATCACCACTTGGTAAGGAGTGGAGCCAGAATCTAAACCAAGCAGCCTGACTGTGGAGCCTGGGCCCCCAATCACCATTCTTACTCCAGTGGTGGGGAAGGAGGCAGCTGGCCTAGACTTTATCTGGTGGGCAATAGGGTCAGCAAAGGGTTTTGATGCACAATCTGACTTGCGTTTTGGCCCAATAACTCCAGAGGCCACTTGGAGGATATATTAAGGGCACAAAGCAAAGGGGATGACTACCTCAGTGTCCAGATGAGAAAGGGTGAAGTGGGGCAATGGGGGTGCTGAGTAAAAGGCATTGCTCAGACAGGTAGAAGACCCTGCCTCGGCCCTGCCCTGGCCTCATCTTCAGGAGACTAGTCCTTGCTTGACCTCCTCTGACTATCTGCTGCCAGTGAAGCCCAAACAGTGGTCATTTGTCCAACAGGCACCATTTGAGTGCCTACTAAGCACAGGAGCTGTCAGCCCTGGGATAAAAGAGGGCCAGACAGTCCCTCTCCTTAGGGAGCTCGGAGTCATGTGATGCGGTCATCTTCAGTCCTCAAGCCCATGCACTTCCTCTGTCTACCCTCCATAGCTCCAAGAGAAGTTTCCATTTACATGCTCTTCTCTAATTGTTTAGGCATCCTCCTCCCCCTGCCAGCGTCTCTCTCAGGTCCCTGGGAGACTGAGACTCCTCTGTCTTACATTTCCCATAGGACCAGGTACAGTTCTGATTACATAACTAAGTACTCATTTAGTATCTGCTGAGACGAAAGTCTTGAACCCAGACCACAAATTCTTTAATCCATCCAGGCAGTTTTTAAAAAGTGCTGCTGGCCCTCGAGTCCCTGTCAAAGAGTGAAGCTGACTGATGAGCCAGTTTTGTGAGATCCTTTCCTGTTACTACAGGCTCTATGAGGATAACACTGCTGAGCCTTTAAGGCCTCCAGTCCGTAAGCAAAGGGCGGCTCTCTGAAACTGTCCGTCACCCCAGATGAGCCAATCAGCACAAAACAGCTGGAACTACAAGCTGATCTAGGTGATGAAGGGAAGATCCTGGCCAATGTTGGGATGGCTGTTCTGCATTACCAGGAGCCCAAGGCTATGTCAGACTTTGACTGTTATGGTTGCTAAGCTGCAGACATGTCTGACTCTAGGAAGAAAGGGACCCTTTGAAACTCTTCCTGCCTTCTGGGAGCCTCAGTGCAGGTAGCTCAGGAGTGAGAAATGGGGCAGGGCTGGGAGTCCTGAACTAGCCGTGAGAGGTCAATAATGCTGGTGTGCATTTTGGGGGCTGTTATTATTTCTGGAACTTGCATGTTTTTATTTCCTCTTTGCCCTTCCTTGAAATTTACTAAAGCCCTCTGGGAACTTTCAGCTGCATCGGCTGTGAGTGTGTGGGATCATGGGAGGTGAGGTAATGGATGAGGAGAAGGCTGCTAGGGGCGAGGCCAAGCTCAGATCAGGACCAGGAGGTGGGGGATGCTGACACTTTGAGTTTTCACCAGGGGTGTTCTCTCTTCCCCTCCCAGACCCTGTCCCGGCAGTGGGGCGGCCCACGTCATGACTGGGACTATTTCCTCCTTTTAGTTCTGGCAAAGCTACAGTAGGGGAGTTCCCCTTCTCTGTTTGTTTTGATTCTGTTGTTTTCTTAAAGAGAGGAAGGAAAACCATCATCACTTTTTCGGTTTTATGAACAAAGGCAGGCAGAGAGGATGTTCGCTTGGGCTGGGGCTGTGGGTACTGGGCCTCACCTCCCTCTTCCCTTCAGCCTTCCCTCTAGCAAGTTGGAGCCCCCAGAAAATGGATAAGGCCCAGTGGTATAGGGTCAAGTTTAGGTGCTGGCTTGGCCTTTTAATGATTTTTAACCTCTGTAAGATGCATCTGTAAAATTGGGAGTTGTCAGATCAGCTTTATAGGATTGTTGAGATTAAAAACAAAAGAAAAATACTAACCTGTAAAAACACAGTGTTGGGTACACAATAAATGCTCCAGAAATGTCTTTCCTTTACTTCCTTCCATTGTGTGTGTGTGTGCATGTGTGTGCGTGTGTGTGTGTGTGTGTCTGTCCCTTTGGCCCAACTGTATGGAGTAGGGGGAACTTCTCCACTGAAAGCGGCCTCCCCACCCCTGTCTTCCTGCCTGTGCATACATAGCTGGCTTCTTCCCCAGCAAGACCTGCAAATTCTGGCCTTAGGAGAGGCTTCAAGAAGTAAATGACAGGTAAGGCTGGACGTCTTTCTTGGTTTCTGGAATTGTCCCTACCCTGCTGGGAAGCAAGGAGGCCCCTGAATTTCTCCTAGCCTTAGTCCTTCAAGCCCCATGCCTCACCGGTTTGTATCCCTAGGGCTCACCCCTGCAGCCTTGGGGCAGACGCCCTTTGATGAGATGTTGTGGGCGGGGAGGCTGCCCTGACCAGACAGAAAGGGAACCCCATCTCGCTCTTAGTACCTCCCTGGGCCCAAGCTTGCTCTGAGACTTGACCAAGATGTGCTGCTTTTCAGGGCATCGGTGTCTTAGTCTATGAAATGGTTCCTGAACTTTTTGCATACACTCTTATAGAAACAAAACATTTTGCAGACCAGCTCTCTGCTCCCTGTGATCACAGTTAACTTTTAAAATCCTTTGATTGAGAAAAAATATACAAACAACCATACGCATTCAGTAATGCTTTTAAATAAGTGTATGTTTTATTCCACAGCTTCTACAAGCAAATGAAAATGTCCCCTTACGTGGGAGACATCAGCTTGCAGGTGACACTGACACCTACGGAGACTTGAGGTTACCAGGGTTTCTGAGTCTCTGAGGGCACAGACAGCCCTGGGATTGAGTGACTCCTCTTTGTCCCTCCTGGGGCTGACCCAGAAGACCCAGGCACCTACTGGGCAGCCACAGGCCCGGATATAAAAGCCCCACAGTGACTGACAAGGATGCATGTAGTGTAGTGGCTTTTCTTTAATACGTGGACACTGCCTGGATTTTAATCCTTGCTCTGCCACTAACCAGTTCTGTGATCTGGGCACATGTGACTTAACCTCTCTGGGCCACAGTTTTGTCATCTGTAAAATAGGGGTGATGGTAATGGTGAGTTTTTGTGAGGATTAAATGAGATAAGGAATTCATGGGACTTAGTGCAGGTCACAACTGGTGCTTAATAAATGTTCCATTTAAAAATGAAAAATAAAAACGAGCCCACACGTACCCCTGCTTGCCTTCTTGCAGTTGTTGCTTGCCATCATGTGGGTTGGAGCAACCCCTTCGGGAATGGTTTCCTTTACCTCTCCCGGGACCCCTCCTGGCTCCCACTGACATCCTGGCCTCCCCTCGCCTGTCTTCCTTCAGGGCAGAGCTCACCCTGCTGAGCGTGCCCCTCCTGCGTTGGCTCTGGCTGGTCCTTGTCTCCCTGACGCCAGGACTCCCGTCCCCCCACGTTACTTGGCCAGGCCCAGCCCCCACACCCAGCCCCAGCCTCCTCCACCCCAGGCCCAGGCTCTGCTCATGTGGATTCCCAACCACATGAAGGAAGGCACACGGAAAAGCCATCAGCCCAAAGGCTGAGAGGGATGTTTGTCAAAGCAGGACAGATCTGCGGCCAGGGATCTGAAGGGAATGCGCTGGGACTTGAGCGGAAGCAGGCTTTTCAGGGGAGCAGGGATGAGCTCCGAGGAGCTGGCATGGGCAGGGCAGGAAGGAGGCCCATTAACACTTCAGCCCCGACTGCGCTTCATCCGGCACCTCGGCCGGGGTGCACACAGGAACGTTTGTCCTGCTTTCACTGTGGCGCTGTGTTCGAAGCAGCCCCTGCCCTCCCAGCCCCAGGTGGGCGGTGTTGCATAGGCACAAATGCCCTTTATGAATGGGCAATCCTGGAGGAAGGCAGCACCTTTTCGAACTGGGACCGCCCCCCACACTTCAGAATTGACCCTCGAGCCTCCTCCCCCCTGGCAATGTAGGCACTGCAGGGAGCCTGGTCACAGTGGGTGGAGGGGCATGGCTTTGCCTGAAGGGGCCCCACGATCATGGGGCTACATCCCAAGAGAGAGCAGCCAGGTTTGGAAGAGTCCTTCAAATGACCCTTCCCTCCAGGGCTCATGCTGGGGGATGGTCCCCTCGCCTTGTCTGCTGCTGTCTCCTGGAGCTGAAGTAGATTTTCAACTCCTGGAGAGGCTCTAGGGTGAGGGTGTTGCCTTGGTGAGGCCTGCAGAGGAGAGGGAAAGCAGGCGGACCCCACTTATCCTGCATCGTTCTTTTTCCATCTCCCCAGGAGGAGCGGGGTCTTAATCTAGAATCTAGGGACAACCTGACCATCCCCTTCATGGAGCCCAGTCCATGTGAGCATGGGACTGAATTTTCAGAGGGCCCCTGGTGCCCTTCCGAGGGCCGGTGGTGACAGAAGTCACACATCTCACAGACAAACCCTCCAGTCAGGCCCCACTGAACTTCAGTTCCCCATTCACACAGATCCTCAAGCTCCTCTCCCCCTCCCCCAGGCCGGCCTAGTCTTTTGCCCATGTAATCCATTGACAGGTGCAGACACGGTGCTCGCTGCCTGTCTGCGCCCCCTAGAGATGGCCCAAGAACATGCATTCCCCTCCCCCGAAGGGAGAATCAGACTGAATTGTTTCTCCCCAGGGAGGGGAGGGGAGCAGGAAGGGGAGCATGGATGCTGAGCCCTACTCTCTGTGTCCACGACTCCAGGCTTACCCTGGGTGCAGGTAACCGCTTTCTGTAGATATCATTGTCCTTCTTTTATACATGGAGAGACCAAAGAGACAGAGGCCCTGCCTTCTGGGGTTTGCAATCTCACTGGGAGGGCTTATAAGTAAGGGACAAACCCGCATGCTGGGTGGAGGGGCATCCTCTCTGGGGTGACTGAGTCTTGCCTAATGGTAGCCTGCGGACCCTACCTGATGCCCCTTCTCTCTGCTGGGTTCTGTGTGGTGGGCAGACATGGGGAAGGGAGGGTGGAAGGGAGTGAGAGAACAAGGCCCTGCCTCCGTGCCTTTTCTAGGCCAGGTGCTCAGTCTCATGAGCTTCCCTACCTCCTGGAGACCCCCTGCGAATGTGACACCACTCCTGACCACAGCCACCAATGTTGACTTGGGTTCATCTCCTACTTGCTGGCCAGGCTGAAGGAAATGTACTGGAGGGTGCAACAGTGGCTTCAGTGACAAACCCAAGACCTTTCACAGGCTGCAGAGCCAGAGGCAAGGCTGGCTGTCCAGGCACAGACACCCCCCGCAGCCCCAACACCACACAATTACAGACAGAAGCACTTCCGCCACGCCCAGCACCCACAACACGGATATCCACTAGGACACACCTCTGGCACAAATGCATTCTCACCACCCCCACCCAGTCCCCCGTGGTACAGCTGGGCAACGCAGACATCTGTGCCCACCTCACAGCCGAGAAATGCACAGCATCCTCTACCCCACGTGTACGCCACAGCTCGCTTCACAGATACCCACTCCTGACCTCAACCACACAGGTGAGCTCACCAATTCAGAGACATGCATCCTGTCGGAGACTCTACAACACCTGTGTTTGCACACGCACAGGCCACAATCCGCAAATATGCACTGGCCCCAGAAGTCTGAGCCAAGCCCCTCATCTCCCTTAGTAGTGGATCGAGGTGCATACGCTGAGAGACGATTCATTTATAGTTCACGGATTTTGAAGGGGTGTGTGTGTCTGTGTGTGTGTGTGTGTGTGTCATTCATTTATAGTTCATGGATTTTGAAGGGGTGTGTGTGTGTATGTGTGTGTGTGTGTGTGTGAGAGAGAGACTATGAGATTATGCAGACAAGCTAAGTGGAAAGGAAGAGAAGGAAGGAAAAGCTCTGTGACCCACTTCCAGCTTAACAAGGCCACATTTCAGCTCCCCAGCCAGGGGAAGGGCCCATTTGTCAACATAGCGGGGCGGGGAGTGGGGGTTGGCTGTGGAATGGTAAGCGAGGGTCTGTCCCCAGATGTATTGGACTAAGGAGGTGGGAACGCCCTCCAGAGACAGTTGCTCTTCCCCTGTCTGTACCTTGGGGGTGTGAACTTAGCTTCTCGCCTTCCCCATACCTGTCTCCAGGACCTATCTAGGTGCTTTGGCTGCACTTCCCATTCTTGACCAAAGCCGTAGAGCCCTGCTGTTTATCCTCCCCATAATCCTGAGGTCACACATCCCCACTACTCACAGCCTGGCCTACTGCTCTGGTTTCTAGGATTCCATATTTTCCAGCCACCTGCTCCCCACGCGCCCCTCCAGGCCTTCCTTCTAGCTGCGTTCACTGTCTGCAGTGCTCTCCGCTCCCCGGTACTTGTCCTCTCCATCCTCCAGGCTCAGGCTTCTTCCTGAACTCTGCCTCCTGGCCCTGTGCTCCTCCTGCCCCAACCATGGTTTCTATGCCTTATTTTCTGAGTTGTGAGCCCACCCACTCCTCCCAGTTAAACTATGAGCTCCTAAAGGGCAGGCTCTGGAATTTCTTCTTCTTCTGCATCCAGAATACCCGCTTTTCTACCCCGCTCCCTGCTGCCAGCAGGGCCCTGAGCACCAGCAAGTGCCCAGCAAGGTCTTTAGTGATGGACAGACAGTAAGGGACGAGAACAGAAAAGGCAAGGGGAGCTCTTCCTGGACCTGAGCCCTCCAGGTAACTGGTTGCCCTCTAGACTTAAATCTCTGGGATAGGGCCCTTCCCCATTGTGCAGCTCATGCAGGCTGAGACAGTGAGGGAGGATTTCTCACCAGGCCCCACCCCACACAAGGGCCCAGAAGGCAGGGCAGAGCCTTGTCTACTGCACATCTACTCAGGGCCAGACCTGTGCTGGCTTTTCTCATGAAGTCACTTACCATACAATAGCCCTATGATGTGGGGGCTTTCAGCCTCAGTTTACAGTCGAAGACACTGAGGCCTTGAGAGGCTGGGGAATTTCCCAATTCATCCAGCTGGTAAATGGCAAAGCCCCAGAGCCTGTGCCCCTTCCACGGTACCATCCTGCCCCTCGGGCCCCTGACCCTCAGCAGCCCCTGCCTCTGTTCCCAGTTCGCCCTCTGAATCTCACTGGTCTCTTGACCTTAAACTTTTGCTCTGCTCTGTCTCCCTGAAACTCTTACCTGTTTCTGCCCCTTTTCTCCCCTCAAGTCCCCACGCCTTTGTTTGACTGCATCTCCTTTAACTTTCTCCTGGAGCAGAGTGAGATCTGCCTGTGGTTGAAGATGTTTCTGTTTCTCATAGGGAGCCAGGCTTAGCACACCCTTTTGCATGTGGAAGGCTATTCTTGAAGCAGGGATCGGAAGCTAGACAGCGACCTGTCCTTTCTTCTCCAAGGCTCCAGCAGGGACCATGCACCCAAGAGATGCTCTTTGTCTGCTTGTAGCTCTCTCTCTGGCATGCTGTCTCACACACTCATGCACACACACACACATACCACAGCATACTTGCGTTCAGAGCCTACACAATCCCCATTGCAAATGGTGATGGAAAAAACAGGCAATGGGCTCTGGGAAATGCATGGGGCAGACTCTTCTTGTGGCACAAACTCAAGTGAGTGATCCCAGCCTGCAGATAGCATGTAATTATTTAGTAATAAATCACATTCCAACCCCAAGCCGGCTACCTATGGCTTTTTTCCCTCTCGTGCTCCTTGCCAGACCCGCGGTGTCTTGGCTTTGGATATGAAATGTGGTTGTGATTTTCCTGCCTAACCGAAGTCAAGGCTGATTCCTGGATGAGTTTAGTTTTGCTGGGAGATAAAGACTGACCCAGATTCTTGCGTTTTGATGTTATGGAGGGTTTCCACGGGAGGAGGGAGATGGATAGTCTTTGGATAAGGGGTAAGGAGTCAACTCTTTGCCACAAGGGGGCTTTGGGTGGCCCACTTGGGAGTTAGCACAGCTGGGGATGGACCTGACCTGCCTTGTGTAGCCTTCATGACACAATTGGGAACACAGCCCTGGCAGGACTGTGCCTCACTTGAAGTGAGGGTGATCGAGTGACTTGCTTTGGTCAATGAAATCTGATTAGAATTGATAAATGCCACTTCCAGGTAGCAACAGTAAGAGCTAATGTGTGAGCTTTCATATTTCTTCTCACTGCCATGGTAATGGTGTTCATAGGAGCTTTCTTCCGCCTGGGTCCCTGAGTGAGGACAACATATTTCAGAACCCTCCAGATGACCTACAATGCTCATTTGGCACGAGAGAGAAGTAACTCTTTACTGTTTTAACTACTGAAATGTTGGGATGTTTGTTAACGCAGCAAAAACTATCCTATCCTGCCCGATACACCTACCTTATAAGGTAAGTGAGAGGATTCATAAAATAACGCACATGAAGAGCTTAGCAGAGGACCTCTAAATGTGCTGCTTCCTCTTCTTCCTTCTCCTACTTCTCTTCTAATGATTTTTTTTTTCATTTTTTATGCAGTTTTGAGCCAAGCCACAAAAATTTACCACCTACTAAGTGTCTGGTACAGGAGCACAGATATGATCATGGTGACAGATATACATGCAATAACTGTCACATAATGTGCTAAGTACAACATTACTGGTGAGTTCAGAGCTAGGTAAGCCCAGGGGAGGGAGTAGTGAGTCTATTGGAGTCCTTGAAAGTGAGGTCTGAACTAGGCTATTGAGGGCTTGGTTTGATTTCTTTGGGCACAGCAAAAAGAAGGTGCATTCTAACAGTGAGAGAAGCTGCCATTTACAGAGCATCCGCTATGCGCCAGATACTGAATCAGACGCTTCAGCCAATTCTCCCCTACTGTCAGAGCAATGACAATATCCATGACGTGTGTACTGTCCTTATGCCATTTTATAGATGAGAAAAACCAAGGCCAGCGAGATTGCCCAAGGTTGGGCAGCTAGTAAATGGCAGTGTGTGAAGGTACAGAGGTGTGGCAACTTCTACCTGGTCTTCAGTCTAGTGCCTCTGGAAGGGCCACATTATACTGCAGGGACACCAGTCTAAGAATGTGTCCGTGCTCTACAACGTGGCCTGAGGTACTTTTCCCAAACACAGCTCTGGTGAAGTCATACTCCTGCTCGTGAACCTGCCGCAGCTCCCCCCAGCATTCTGGACAAGCTCTGGGAGTCTTGCCGGCTGTTTTGGACCCCTGCCGACCTTTCCGGCATTGTCTCTGGCTCCATTCATTCACATTCTCAGGGTTCTTGTCTGGGCCTGAACACTTCCTCCTATTTTCTGCCTCAGGTTTTGCTCAAGCATTTGTTTGGAATGCCCTTTTCCAGTAGAGTCGCCTTTCCCCCAGAGTTCAGCCCAATTCCCACTTTCTCTCTCTGCCCCAGGTGTCCTTGCTGGAATCCAGCTTCGAGGAGTGTCTGTTGAGTTGATTTGATCTGGTCTGAATGATAAAATGTGCAGATATTTGATAATATTTAATATAGAGATTTTCAGTCATACACATACATATATAATTTATGGATTTGTATAAATAGATCAAAGGTGTGTGCTAAGAGTTTTCTTTGCTGATAGCAGCACACAATCAAACAAGTCTGGAGACGGCTGCCATATAGACTATGGGAAATTATTGAGGGTTGCCATTTACTGGCTGTGTGACTTAGGCAAGTTACTGGGCCTCTCTGAATCCAAGTTTTCCTCTGTATGAAATGGAAATAATATTGGTTCCTACTCCATGGGGTTAGTGAGGGCCCAATGAAATAAAACTCGAGAAGGAAACAACACCTCCAAGATGTGTCCTGAGTCCCGGCCTGGGGAGGGCCCTTGCTGGGTTCAACCATGCTGCTGGTGGGTCCTGACAGGACAGGCAGAGGAGGCAGGGGGAGAGGGGTGGCCCCTGTTGATGGGGACTCTGTAGCTTAGGCAGACTGGGCTGAGACAATTCCAGTGGTGTTTGATAAAAGGCGGGGGCTCTTCTCTGGTCAAGTAAATATTACTATAAGAAAAGTCCGTCTCTAGGGAACGGCTCCCTCCCTCTTCCCCCTTGAGGGCCAAAGTCCCCAGGGGCCAGTCTGGAGGCTCCTTTTATGTGACTGTAAAATAATCCAGGGCCTGGCCTGGTCGAGCCTGGGCGGGTGCTGACGCGCAGGGCGGCATTGATGTGGTCAATGATTACCTTTTATGCCTGGCCATAAAGACAACTGCCCAGCCCCCAGACAATGCCCCCTGCAGACAATGCCCTGGGAGGGTGGGTGGACACACACACACCTGCCAGGCAGGGACCTGTCCCTGCCTGAGGTCTCTGAGGACATCTTTGCCAAGCCTTTCCATCTCCCCCAGGAGGTTTCTGGAGACTTGTCCCAGGAGCTAAGGGGGTTAGGGTGGCTGTAAGCGGAGCCCAGTGAGGTGCGAGACACAAAAGACCTACATCCGAGGCCCTGGATCCCAGGAGAGGGTGGTCACCCAGGCTCAGGTACTAAGTCTCAGTGGGAAAGAGGGTATTCTAGGACAGAGCAAAGTCCAGTCCCATTTTACAGGTGATGCAGTTGAGGTCTGGATGCACAGTGACTTGCCAAGGGTCCTGAGGAAGGAGACAGCAGCTTACTGAGCTAGGAGTAGGACCCAGGTCCTCTCTGACATCACTGGACCAAGAGGGTCCAGGTGAGAATGTCAGGGATCAAGAAGGGTTTGGATCACTTCTCAGAGAAGGTGTTTTCCCTGAGGCTCAGAGGGGAGCTAGGAAGGACCTGAGGGCCTGGCTCGGAGGTTAATGTTGCAAAAAGACCTAGAATGAGCCACTTGGGTGGCCATAAGGGCCACACGCAGGGCCCACTGTGCTCACACTGGCCTCTCCCACAGCCCCATCTCTCCCTGTCCTAATGGGGAGTGGGGAGGCCAGCTGTGAGGGGGCAGGGCTGGGGCATAGATAGCCAGATTAAAGTCCCACCTTTTGGGCTGATAAGGCCCATGAACCTTTGTCTGGCTGGAGGAGCAGGGGCTGAGGCCCCTGGTAGGGGTTCTTCAGGGTCAGGTACTTGGGGTATCACTGTGGGGTGCCCGAGGCTGGAGGTCAGGAGGCCTAGACATCACTTTCCTTCTCTGGCTGAGAGGAGAACTCTGCATTCTTTTCTTGGTGGGAATTGAACCCAAGACTCCACAGGGCAGCTCTTGGACAAGTCAGGCTGCTCTCTTGAGGAGAGAGGGCTGTTATTCACAGTGGTCATAAACGCTCTGTGGAATCTAAGTGAAGAGCCCGGGCCAAAATGCTCCAATCAACCTTTGACTCTGATAAAGATAAGTGGACCCAAGGTGATAACACACAAACCAGAAACTGTCAACACGCGCTAATTAGGATACTGGGTGCTTAGCCACACCCACTATACCTGACATGGGGAGAAATCTCGGGTGGGGGAGCTGGGGTTTGATCTGGATGGGGGAGGATATGGGCTCACTGCCTGTACTTCAGCCTTATGGCCTTTTTGTCACCTTCTCCTTCCAACAGCTTCCCCACCTCCACCCTCACCCTTACCCCGTCTACATGACATTACATAACAGAAGGAACAAAATATATTCAAACATTGTGCAACATCACTTGATTAGCATGATGTAACACAGTGGAAAGCGTCCTGAGCTGGGAGCCAACACACCTGATTCCAGCCTTGCTGGGCATGACCTCGAGCCAGTCATTTCTTTTAGAATGTCAGTCCCCTGCTCTGTAAGACGGGGGCTCGAAATGGCACAGTAACGCAGTAATCTCCCACTGGGGTCTTGCTAGGTCTAAAGTTCACGCTTTTCTGCTACAAAACACTGCAATCTGCGAAGCACACAAAACATGTCGCAGGTGCCACCCAGCAACGCTGGGGTGTGTGTGACACTTGACAGAATCGCAAGTTTGTCCGCAGGAGAGCGAGGCTGTGCGAAGGGCCCCAGGGTGTGGACAGTTCTCAGGGTCCCTGGGAACGCTTCCCCTGTCTGAGCCTGCTGCCTGCTCTTGGGTGCCTGGGGTCTATTTTGAAATCAGTGCCCCTTAAATAAATGTGGCATCAGCTCGATGGTTCATTCCCCTCCCTTTCCTGCACTCCCACCCCTCCAAGTAGAGATACGCACTGACGTGGCCGCCCAGAGGTGCTGAAGGTGCTGTGCTCTGCTGGGGGTTCCCAGTGTTCAGGTTCAGACTGGGCCCGCTTCGAGCTGGGGAAGTTGCTGGGGGGCCCAGCCCCACACGTCTCTCAGATTCAGCCCAGCGCAATTCCACTTACCTTTTAGTAAGGCCCAGCCTGAGAGGAGGCAGGGGCTGCTACTTTTCTGGGGAACTGGTGGTAAAAGCATGGACAGAGTTGGCCTGGGGTAGATGCTGGGGTGAAGAGAGGGGAAGAGAGTAGCTGGGGAATGGATCAGAGGGAGGCGAGAAAGGAGGAGGCCTCTGACCATCCTTCCTGTGGTCCACTTCTCTGGGCAGCAAAGAGTCACCTACACTGCACGTTTGCTAGGTTCGGTGCTAGGCAGTGAGGTGGGGTGGTGACTCAGACCCAGGCCTTCAGCAGCTCTCATAGAGCTCAGATGGCGGAGAAGGGCACATGTTAATGCCTGGGGACTGAAATAACAGCCTCAAGAGAAGTCGCTGCAAGGGGCCGTGGCTCTAGGCCGGGGGCAGTTTCTCCTGCGGGAGCAGTGGACAGGGGTATGGTGAGGAAGAGAACGGAGAATTCTAGAAGGCCGGTAGAAATGCATCATTCCTTAACCCCTCTCAGCTTCAGCTTCCTCATCTGGACAATGGGTACAATTAGTGATACTTTCTTCATAGGCTTCTTATAAGGGTCAAATGAATGAAGCCGATAGCACAGGGCCTGGCCAGGAGCAAGTACTCCAGTGTTGCATGATTCTTTCTTCATAGGCTTCTTTTAAGGGTCAAATGAATGAAGCTACGTAAAGCTCATAGTACAGGGCCTGGCCAGGAGCAAGTACTCCAGTGTTGCCGTATTGACTGCTGACTTTATGGTTAGGAAGGTAAGGAAGGAGGGCATTTTGGGCAAAGCCACCAACAGCATGTACATGGGTGCAAAAGGAAACCCCAAAGAAAACAAAATACTCTGACCCTAAGTAGTCCAGTAGGTTCTGGGAAGACATATGGAGCCACCACGAGTGCCAGGGCAGGAGCATGCAAGGCGAAGATGTGGAGAGAGCCATTCAGCAATCACTAGGTCCAGCCTAGCGAAAGTGGGGCCCAGCAGAGGAGGCCCTATTGGGAAAGTCCCTAAAACTGGGTCACCAGGGCTGACCTCAGCATCCAGAGGTCGAGTCAGGGGCCCAAGGCTTTGTGTAAGAACAGAGCCCCTAAGTAACCAGAATTTGTGCCCATTCTGGAGTTGAGAACTAGAAGCACGGGCCTCTTTCCCAGGCTGGGCTGGCTCTGCTTTCCAGTACCAGGAGGTGCTGGGGGCCCCATAGGAGAGGCCAGGAGGCCACACTCTGTACTGGCCCAGCCCAGCACTCCTCCCTGGCCTGCCTCAGCCCCACACCTAGACGGTTTCATCTCTGATCAGAACGTGCCTGGGTGTGAATGGGAGTATGTGTGTATACATGTGTGTATACATGTGGCAATTCTAGATCAAAGAATGCTCAGAAGGTCCTGCTACAGGTCAGTGAGGAGTGAATGCCTGGCCCATCTGCCCAGGCTCTGCCACCCAGACAGCTCCTTTCCACCTAAACCTG
The DNA here is from genome assembly GCF_000325575.1 of Pteropus alecto. Lineage (NCBI taxonomy): Eukaryota > Metazoa > Chordata > Mammalia > Chiroptera > Pteropodidae > Pteropus > Pteropus alecto. Next base: position 22,203,879 of record NW_006434709.1, read on the forward strand.
CTGGGCTTTGAAGGCAGCAGGAGCTGACAGGCCTCTGACTCAGGCCGGCTAAGGAGGAGGGACTAGAAGTGCCCGGACAAGGGAGGAGCCCATTTAGTCATCTGTTGAGTGGCAGGCCCCACACTTAGCCCTGGGCAGGGGGCACAGTTGTTGGGGCTTTTCTGCCACCACCTAGGTCCGAGTTAACTGGGAGCTGATGCCAGGGGTCAGCAGGCTAGGACATGCTCTTGGGCCAGCCTCAGCAGCAGGCAGAGGTCCCTGAAGTAAATCCAAGGCAGATGGTTGAGCACGGGCCCAGAAGGTCTTTGGGGATTTGCTGCAGCACAGTGTTGCTGACAGCTCCTGGGAAGCCTGCATGGCTCATCCTGCATGGTGAGCTGTCAGAGGCAGGCCCTGCAGCACCCAGAACAGGGCTGGACACACAGTGACACAGTCTCTGGTAATGGGATGGTACTGAGTAAAGCTGGTGAAAAAAACAGCTGGAGGCCTAAACTCCTCTGAGTATCCAGAACCAACCCCAGGAGACACACTGGATTGGGGAGGGGCATTCTTTGGGTCTCCAGCCTGCCAAGGCCCCTGTTGCAGAGAAGAGAATTGGCCCTGTTGTCACAAGGCCACTCCAAGCTTGGTAGCCCCAAGATGTAGCTTCTGTAGGACTGTGGGTGGGGCCCTCCTCAGTTTTACCCCATGAAAGCCACAGAAGTGCAGTGGAAAAATTGCCCTTGGAAGAAGCCGCCTTTGAGCTTTCCAGGAACGCTAGATGGAGTGGAACCAAGGTGGCAGGGGACAGGATGGGAGTTGGGGTGGTATACTCCAGAACAGACTCGCACCCAAACACAGGGGCCTGATGCCTGGGGCCATGGAAGGACCAGAGAGGGAGAGAGAGAAGAGGTGGGGCTGGGGTTGACCTGGAACGTCGCATGTCTACGCTCTTAATGCCAAAGGCAGCCTGGACCAAGTAATCTCGCTCTTTCTTGTTTAAAAGGAGACATGGTGCAGTGGTTTAAAGTGCGAGCTCTGGAGCCAGATAGCCTAGCAATGAATCCTGACTACTCTACCCACTCCTGGCTACTGTGACTTCAGGGAAGTTGCTTCATCCATCTCCCTGTCTCAGTTGCCACGACTGTAAAACGGGCATCAGAGTAGTGTTGACCTTACAGGGTAACTGTCAGAATTCAACGAAATGCTTAGAAGTGGGCTTTACACAGATGGAATACTTTACAGGTGTGATTGGTCCTTGCTGAGGGAATGCACTTCATGTCAATCAATCAGTCAATGCCAGGCCCAGGCCCAGGCCCAGGCCCAGGCCGCTGCTGAGCCCACATGGGGTGTGGCAAGGCTGCCAGCATCAGCACATCCAAAGTTCCTGGACCTGCTGAGCTGGCAGAGGGCCTGCCCTGGCATTCCCCAGCCCTGAAGAAAGCCCTAGAATAGTGCCTGGGCGTTCCAAGGTGTCAGTGGGTAGAGAAAACGGGATTGGGAGACCCTTGCCTTGGCTGTAGTTTCCTTCCCCAGCCTGATGACCTCCTCTGCCCACACTGTGGGCTGAGATTGGCTGACTGGTCAGTTGTGCATCTTTTCCGTGGAGAGTGGAGGGTATAAGGGTACAGAATTCACTCCATGGGAGCTGTAGTGATGAGTGTGTGCTTATGGGGGTCCAACGTCCTCCAGGCCATGGGCTCTCCCCTGCTCTGACTAGAACCCTATAGCAGCTAGTCCATATCAGTCCATCTGGCACTAATTCTTAGCTGACTTATATTTTTAATGATTTCATCCAGCTAGCTAGTTGCTTAGTCAAGCAACAAACACTAATCAGGCCTTATTGTGTTAAACTTCAGGTATACAGAGGTCTCTGTCTGGAATGATAGGACCAGTCCATGGGGTCCAGGACTGAGATGAGAACGGGTTTCCTGACTATGAGAACAGTGTGGACCAATGTGTATTGGAAGGAAAAAGCCCACCCAAGGCATGAGACGTGGTGGGAGAGAGGGCAAATGCAGGGCAGGAGACACGGTTGGAAAGGAACATCAGGAAGGTCCCTGTGAGTCAGGCTAAGGCTTTCTCTGGAAGGAGCCATCGAAGGTGAGACTTCAAATAGCCAGAGGGTGAGGAAGTGTTCCTGATACCTCAGCAGGCTGGAACCAGTAGCTGTTCGGTGAACCGAGTAATGACGGTGTGGTGTCCAGGTATATCTGAGGGTCCAGGTTGCCCTACGTTGTAGATCACACAGTTGGAGCTGTGCAACTCAGTGGCCCTGTGGCATGTGGGGATGTGATGCCCAAGTGTCAGTGAGTGTGGGGCTGTGATTCAGGCAATGGGTACATATGTGCGTGTGTCTGCCATCACTGGGGCACTCCCCAGCTACCTTTGGAGCTGGGTGTTAGAGGTATTAGCCTATAGATATGGCCCTTACCCTCACGGTATCCTATTCAAGTGAGAACACCTTGAGGTGACACCACATCTGGGCTTGTACCTGGCAGGAAGTCGTGTCTCTGGGCATCAGGCCAAGAAGGGGTTTGCCTCCCTGGGAGCCTGGTCTGAGGAGAAGATGGAGAGTGGGAATGGGGGGAAGGTCCGGGGGTGAGTAGCTGGGTCTTCAGGCCCTTATGGGGATTTAGAGAGTGACTGAGGCGCAGCTGTTCAGTGGTTATCCACCCATTTCCGTCTTTCCATTTGCTCATCTATCCTCCTGTGTCTTTCAGTCCAGCTGCCAGTCTATCCATTTATTCATCTGTCTGTTTCTGGTCTTCCCTTCCATCAGCCTGCCCCTCTCAGACACTTCATTCTTGAGTCCTCTGATTCAGGCTGTGATCACCAGCCTAGCTCTGACCATCAATAGCTCTTGGGTCACAGTACACTTTCCTCGTTACTGGTGCTCAGGCTCAGTTGGCCTCCACTTCACCCTATGGTGTCATGAAGTCCTAGGATAGACATGGTACTCCTTAACTAGTTCTAGAATCAAAGATGTTCAGATGCCCCTTCCAGCCCTCTTCCTAGAAGGTTCTCCCATCTCTCTCCGTACAAGGCTCCTCTCCTCCAGGCAGTCCTCCCTGACCACCAGCTGCAGCCTACCCTGTTCTGCTCCTGCCTCCTTAGGCTTCACTCTGCTGCAGCCTTCTGCAAGCTGTGGGAGTCCCATCCGAAGCCCTGTGGGAGCAGAGCCCAGTGCTCCTAGATGGAGAGAGGCAACCTAAAACAAGGAGCTTCCTCGGAGCAGGGGCCCCTCAACAGGGCATTTCCCAGGACATGGCTCAGCCAGACCTTCCCCTAGTCGGCACTCCAGCACAGGGCTGTGGTTCCCCCCAGCAAGGTTTTCTTATGGAAAACTGGAATTCCCACTCCCTCCCAAGCAGCCTAGATGCTGCTGCTTCCCTGGGGAACCCCCTCCCCCACCCACACTAAGTTCCCTCCCTGGCTTGGACTCTGGGTGTTGGTGGGCCAGGCCAGAGAACGCCAGGCCTCCTGGTTCTGCCCTCTGCAGGGCCTAGTAGAACTGAACACCGAGGTGGGGATGGGGGAGAGAATAGGGGGTAATTAAATATAGAATTTATGTATGTGTGCATGTATGCATCCATTTATAGAGCAAACATTCCCTGAGCACCAGCTATGTGCCGGGCACTGTTACAGCCATTGAAGGAAGAGCAAACAGAGGACAAAACCAGCAGGGGCGCCGCCCTCAGGAAGTTGGCGTTGCTAGAGGTGGGAGCCCCAGGAGCTGCTGGGTCTGTGTCAGTGAGTGCCGGGCAAGTGTGAGTGTGGGGAGAGAGTGTGTGTGGTTGGCCCAGAACATAGTCGGGCCTAAGCAAAAATGTGTGCATCCTTGAGTGTGTGCCTTCGAGGGTGTCTGTGGATCCCCTGGGGTCTGTGCTAGGTATTTGGAATGTGTCTGTGCAGGCAGAACTGGCATGCTCATGCCTATCAACCAGTTTGAGAGGCTGTGTGGCAGCCACACCTGGCTGACTTCCAGGCTGTGGGGCTCTATTTTTAGAAGTGACAGGCTGTAGATCCCTCAACACACCTGCTCAGGTGCTCAGCTACTGAGGAGGGCCCAGATGGCCTGCTGGAGCAGTGACACTGTCTCCGCCAGAGCCACCCGCTCTCTGCTACACAGGCTGGCACTTCAGACAAGAAACCTCTGGCCTCTAGTTAAGCAGGGTGGGCTGTGCCTGAGGCCCCCGTGATGAATCGATGGGGAATCCCAGCTCCCATGCCCCGCACCTGCAGTCATACCTCCTCTCCCCTGGGATGCCCCGCCCTACCCCGCTTTGCAGGAGTCCATCTCTGGAATGGTCCAAGATACTGCTGGCCCACTAGGCCCAGCCCCATCACCCTGAGAGGTGGCCCAGGTTGAGCTGGAGATGGGAGGAGAGGCGGGAAGTAGGTCAGAGATGACCTCTCTTACCAAATGGCTGGGCCCCTCCACCAGCTCCTCCTTCCAAGGGCTTCTTTCTTGGCTGCAGATGGACTGGGGCAGAAGCTGTCTCAGAGAGGCAGAAGCGGGGCTGCCTGTATGTTACCCTCCTCTGCCTTTGATCCTTCCTCCTCTCTTCCCTTCGTGTCTCATCCTTTCTCTCCTTTCATCATCTTTCTAAAAGTTAATGATAATGTGCACGAGGCTCCAAGTATGCTGCAGGCACAGTGCTAAGTGCTTTACATATATCATCTCATTGAACCCTCACAATGACCCTGTGAGGTCACTGCTATTATCCCACTTTACAGAAAAAAAGCTGCGGTTCAGAGGGATCCGAATCACCCAGTGGGGAGGGCACAAAGTAGAGGTTCAAGCCCAGGCTCGCGCAAGCCCTTGGTTACACTGTATCCTTGGCTCACTCTCCGCTGTTCTCTTCCTAGACATGGTCTTGGCGGGAGTTGAACTGTGGCCCAAGAGCCCCTCCCTGGGCTGTGGAAGGGGCATGCAGAAGGAGGAGTGAATGACAGACACTTCCGGAATCCAGATAGTGGCCATGGAAGAGCTGCAGGGGGATCCCAGCCACCTCCTATGCTCTGGCCTCTGCCCTGCTATAGAACCTTCGATGGCTCCCTGCTGGCATTTACCGGGGCAAGCTCAAAGTCCCCTCCGGCTGGCCTGCAGCATTAACTGCACTACTACCATCTCCTCCTCGACAACACCTTCTCAACCTGGCAAACGCTTGCTCCTGCTCTGCCATGGGCCTTTGCACATGCTGCTCTCCTTCCAGTGCCGCTAAAGGGTGAGAATAAAAAAGGCGATACTCGGAGCTAAGCACCTACCAGCTTCATTTCATTTAATCTGCATAATGTCCCTAGAAGCTAGGTTCTCTTGTGCAATTTGTACAGATGAAGAAACTGCTCACAGGAGGGCAGCAGCTTGCCCATGCGGCTAGAAAGCGCACAAGTGAGCTTCAATGCTACTTGTTTGACTTCACTCTGCCATTCGATTTCATTGTACCGAGTGTGACAGTGCCAAATCCTATGCCAGTGATTGGGGATAGAGACAGTATTAGGGGAGGGGGCTTACACACACACACACACACACACACACACACACACACACCCTTGCCTGCATGCATGCTCATGTGCACACACACATGCCCACTCAGGGTCCTAGTACCACTTTCCGTAGATCCCCTCTGCCCTTTCCCCTCCCAGTTTTAGATGGGGAGGGAAGGCAGACAGGGAGGAGGAGGAAGTGCTGAATTACTCACCTCTCAGTCTTAAAACCTTCATGGTTGTGACTTAGACCCCCAGATGGTCCCTTTCAAGGAATGAGCTCTATTTCCCTTTAAAAGAGGGCGAGAGTAGGAAAGAGAAAAAACACATTTTGTTCTGATGTCTCACGATGTCATTTGGGGACAATTTGTCCCTTTTCCTCCCCATCTCTGTGCCCCCAACTCCCACCCCCATCCCAGGCTGGTCCTGAGACCACAGACAGCATCACCTCCACCCTATCATTCCCTGTATGGGCCCATCACCCCGCTTGCTTTCCAAACTCCTGGTGTCTAGAGCTGAGCCACTAGGATGGGGCTGGAGGTGACACAGAGAGAGTTTCTTCTAAAAGACAATCAAGAGGTTAGAAGAGAAGCCAGAGGTCCTTGCTTAGACCAAGATTCAGATCTGATCTTTTTCATTGCCTCCAACTTTCGCTGAGGTCAGCTTTTTCTTGGACCAGAAGCTCCACGAGGCCAGAGAACTTGTCTGTCTTGTTCAGAGGTTTAGAGGCTTTTAAAATAAAAACCACCATTGGCTTTTGACACACTTATTTTGGAGGCCCCACCCAAATCACATGGAACATATTAAAACATACTCTGATTCTACATGAATGTCATTTTATAGTAAAATTTTTAAAAGGGTTTTCAAATTTTGATGATTATGAAATTATCCAATATGGTAATGCATTTAACTATAATTTTTGACTCTAATTTTTTGAAAAGCATCATACATATTTGGAAATTCTTTGAAATGAGACCATCTCAACCAACAAATTGCTTTCAAACGTAATAAAATGTTCATGAGTTCCAAGTTCTCTAATGAATTTGTCATAAGATTATGTTTGGTTGACATTAAATTACACTTAGTTTCAATTCTTTTCTAGTCTTTTAAAAATATTTTGAAGCCAAAACATTCTCAAATGTTTCTGCAGGAACTTGAAAATTTCATAGGTCCCAGATACTTTGCCTCTGTGACTGAAAGAATAAAGAACCGGGAGCATAGTGGCTCCTAAACACTTGTTAAATAGAGGTAAGAGAAAGAGAAATACAATGGGTGGGTTGGAAACACGGAAAAAAAAAAAAAGAAAAAGCTAACAGTACCTTATAATAAAAACTGCAAATTAAAATGAGATAATTGTTTTCATCTTTCAGATGGGCAAAGTCCGAAAAATGGTTTTGGTACAATTTGGTGCAACTTTTTGGAGCACTATTGACATCCGTCAGACTGCAAAGTGCACATACACTTTGCCCCAGCGATTACACCGAAAATACAGAAAGCCCATCAGTCTATTCGACTGCGGGAGGAGGAGAGGGGTGGAATCTGGAGGCTTCCTCCAGGAGGGCCTGAAGGATGGAGAAGGCTGGAAAGAGGGGAAAGAGAGGTCAGGGAAGTTTGCGGTTTTTGTCCTGGGAGGGCTGCCTCCCCTGCCCCTACCCCAGCCCTTCCCTAGGGGGTAGGACTATTTCAAGCCTGGAAAGTCCCCATCCAAAAATGATGCCTTGTATATAATATGTGGCGATGAATTGTGGTTGACTGAATGGATGGAATCAGTCAGAGGTCAAGCCAGGCCACAGTGTTAGTCATTCCTGTCCCTTCCCTGAACACCTCCCGCCACACAACGACAACAAATGACTTTCTCAGGGCTGCTCTATACAGCTGCACAGGCTGTCCACTGCCAACCCCATGCGATCTTAGACTGCATGTGAGTGATGCCTCCTGAAGTGGTAGAATAAGGTGCACCTGCAATACACTGTCTCTTCTTTCAGGCTCAGGAGCACTGAAGCCACGTTGAGAGTGAGAAGGGTAAGATGTCCCAATGTCCCAATCCGGACATTGCAGGCTTCTCCTCTCTTGCCCTCCAATTCCTAAAGGCCTTCCCTTCCTTCATTCCTCTCTAACTTGGCTTTAAGGCGACTTGGCCAAATATGGCCTGGAACTTGTAGTATGATCTTGGTGAGTGAGTCCCAGAACCTTCTGGGACTCAGTTTCTCCACCTAAGAAATAAATAGATGTATAGGGAGCAATTCTTGATGATTCTTCTTGGCTTAAAGGGACTTTATGGTGACAAAGTTTGAAGAAATGAATCCTGATTGGATGTGGCATCCTCAGAGGGGACAATCCCACTTAGTCCTGCTTGGCCCTCCGTGCCCTCAGACCCCAACTCAGTTTAGGGAGCAGCATCCTTGAATGCAAGGAACCTGTGTGGGGAGCAGGAGTCCTTCTCAAGTCCTGACTCTGATGATACCCACTATGCGCGACTGAACAAGCCACGGTGCCTGCCTGGGCCTTGGTTCCCTCCTCTGCAGAATGGGCACTTAGTCCAGATTGGCGAGTGTCAAATGCTAGACTGAGTCCATGATGGCCTTTCTTTTCCTCTTTAATTTCTACAATTTTTGTTTTATTATTTCTAATTACAAACATCACATATGTTCATAAAAATTCAAACAGTGCCAAAATAGGTAACGTACTAAGTGAAATCCAATTCTTCTTGAGAATCGCTGCTATCTCACTGCTAATTATTTTTATAACTTTAAATTCTGATATAATTTAAAATCTACAAAAAAAGTTGCAAGAATATAGTACCAAGACTCTGGTATACTTTATACTCAGATTTATCAACTGCTTACATGTTTTCCCTTTTGCTTTATTTCTCTTTCTGTGTATACATGCGTATGTGTGTGTGTGTGTGCATGTGTGTGTATAATCTCTTCTTAAATTATTTGAGAGTAAGCTGCAGACATAGACCCTTTTTACCTCTAAACACTTCAGGGTATATTTCCTAAGAACAAGGACATTCTCTTACAATGTAAGACTTACATAACCCCTGCAGTTAACAAAATCAGGAAACTTGGCATTGATACAATACTATTATCTAGTCCACAGTCCATGTTCAAAGTGAGTTGTGCCATGACCTTTTCATAGATTTCCAGCAAAAGTAGAAAAATCCAAACAACATAGTTTTTCTTAAAGCCAACACGTATGTAGCTTAATTCTAAATCATGCTCTCCCCCTGTCCTTTTATTTTAACTGGTGTTTAAGATGTCCCCTTTTTTACGAAATGATGATGAGAGTAGAAAGTGGCTTATTTGTCATTTGCTTTTGATATTTTCTTACTTGGCAAAATAAGAAAGTGGGTGGTCCTTTGTTAGTCCTCAAACATCTTGGGCAAAGATCCCAAGGTGAGGTCACCCCAGTGCCAATGTTCTCCTATTCCAGGCGAGTCAGATCACCGAAGACTCGACTCGACTCTCCTCTCCTCTCCTCTCCTCTCCCCTCCCCTCCCCTCCCCTCCCTTACCTTCTCTTTCTCTCTCTCTCTCTCTCTTTCTCTTTTTTTTTTTTCCCAAATACTTTTCTGAAACCTTTCTGAGAGCACAAGTGCTCCTGATGCTAAGACTAGGGGATGGGAAGGTCTCGCCTCTCAGGCGCAAATGGTCTCACCCCCAGCAGAGTGCATCTTTATCTTTTCAATAGCTCTCCATCATCTATATGGAGTGTTCCCTACTCTGTGAGTCTTAGGAGGAGGCAGAGCCCTCCTCTCACCCTAGAAGCCAGACTTAATTTTCCCAGGTTCCTTTGCAGCTACAGGGCAGGCATGTGACCTGGCTTAGCCAATCAGACACTCACTCCAGAACTCTGAATCTTAAACGGGTGATACAGAGAAGCAGAGGTGGGATATATCTGACAGAATCAGCTTCAGGAGCAGTAGCAGGAAGAGTTTTCAGGGGCAGCGGCACCTCAGGGCCAGTTGTACTATTGTTCTCCCTGGTCTGACCCTGAGGTGTGATTTTGGGTTGGGGTTCTAGCTGCAGTCCAGTCCTCCCTGGTTCTTGAACTTGGCTCTCCAACTAGCCCGAGGAGTCTGTGAGCTTTCTGTTGCTTGCAACCAAGAACCTGAGCAATAAATACAGACAAGCCAGTATCATAGGAATGGAGAAGAGCTGGGGCCTGGAGTGTGGACACATCGGGATTTGGTGAACAATGATTCTGTGGGGTGGGCAGCCACAGAAGAGTCTAGTTTTCTTATCTGGATAGGACAATCTGTCTCGATGCTAGATAGGGTAGCCTAGACAGGAAGTGCCGTGGGTGAAGGGTAGGAGGGATATGAGAGTAGAGAGTCTAGAGCCTGAGGATGGGGCTGAGAAGAGGGAGATGAGCTCAAGAAAGGTGCGTGTGTGTCTGTGTAGGGGCGAGGTGGCTCTGTAGGAAGAGACAGCCAAGCTGGGTCACACGGTTCCATATGCCCAAAATATATTTTTTGACCCTTTTCTATCTGCCAGGCAGTGTATTAGTTAATAAGTCTGGAGGTGTTATCTTCACTTTACACGTAAAGAAAGGGTGATACAGAGAGATAAAATAACATGTACGATATCAGAAAAGCAGAAAGGGACAGAGCCAGAATTTAGACCTGGGTCTGTCTAACTCCAACATTGATGCTCTTAAAAACCAAAACAGATGCTCAGATGAGGGACCAATGTCTCTGCCTCAATCCCTGAGTTTTTATATACTTCCCATGAGCCCTTTAATCAAAATACCGCACCCCCCACCCCCAAGTACTTTTTGAGGCAATTTAGTCGAATAATAGAATCTGGGGCCTGGCTCACTTCGGAAATACCAATCCTCCCCTCCTCTTTCCCAAAGCCAGGTCCAAACAAATGAGCTGTAGCACACACAGTTGGTTGCCTACTCAATGGCCTTTCTCCCTCCCACTGCCCTCCCCTCAGCATCCACTGAGCCTGGGTTTGTTCCAGGTGTTTATTCTTCTCCTTCTGAGCTCCGGGTTTATACTGTGGCAGTAATCGTGGCAGTATTGCCCTTGCTTGGGAAAGATTGCATGGGATGTGGCTCAATTCTGGCCAATGAGCAATGAGGGACAGTCTGTCCTGGGGACTTGTGGGAAAATTTTTGCTTGACCTTAAAATGGGACACAAGCATGAGATGTTTCTCGTTTTTTTTTTTTTTTTATTTTGTTTAGTTTTATTTCTTATTTTGCGGCTATGGACATTGTTGTGTGACAATGTGACATCTGGAGTGGTGGCAGCCATCTTGTGACCATGAAGCAAGTTAACCAAGGACAAGGCAACATGCTGAGAATGGCAGAAGGGAAGGAAAAGAGGAAATAACCTGGTCCTTGATGATGACATGGAGCTGCAGGATTAACCTTTGCTGAAGCTACCCTTCTCCTAGACTTCTAATTCTGTGAGATAACACATTTTCCTTTTTGTCTAAGCCAACTAAATAGAAGTACTCTGTTTCTGGCCACTGGGAACATTTTTCACTAATGCATGAGCCATGGGATCAAAAGAATAAACACCTAATGTGCTAGTTTGATATGTTAATAGCTGACAGCAGGAACAACAGCCATTGGTTAAATGAGGGAAATCTAATTCCTTGACCAAGGGAGGCCCTAAAAATTCCCTTCTCTGCTGATTCAGAGGGAAAAGAGCACAGCAGCCTGAGGCCCTGCGCTCTGCATCTTGTCCGGACATGTGGGAGGGCTCCTATCAGGAGAGAGGTCCACTCCTGGTCAGCTGAACTTCTGACTCCCATTTCCTGCAGGATCAGCAGAGGAAAGCAGCTTTATTTACTGAATCGGGATGGAAAACAGATGTCCAAGCACCCCGCTGGGCCCAGACTCACCCTGGACAGAGGCTGGGCCTGTTCTCAGCTCTAACCCCTCCCCCCAACCTCCCCCAACACCGTTCCCCACATCAAATCCAGATGTGGCTCCTTCCAAGCTCTCATAATAATTTTGATTTGTTGTAACCTTTGCCCCCCAGCTCAACCCTAAACTCACCAACTCTCCAAAGAGAAGAATAGGAGTTACACTACAAAATATTTGTCAGGAAGCCCAAGTAGGGTAGAGGGGAATGTGGACTTGAGAAGCAGGCCAGTGTGGGTTCAACTATAGCCTAGCCTCATGCTAGCCTTGTGATCTCAACCATTTTATCAGTCAGCAACTGCTGTGTAACAAGCTACCACAAAACCCAGTAGCTCCAAGCAGCAACTATATATTTGCTCACGGTTCTAAAAGTTGAGTAAGGTTTTGTGGGACAGCTTATTCATTCTCCACACAGTGTTGTATGTTGTGGGGTCCATGGGATAATGGGGCCTGTGTAGGAAAAGAGAAGATGCGTGTGTGCCCACTCTGTACCTTGCTTCCCTAGCCCTATATAAATCCCTTTTCTTTCAGTCCTTCCTTACTATCAGCAAGCCAAAGATAGTGTTGGTAGAATGTGCGCGTATCAAGAAGAAAAGCTCTTCCTCTAAGTGGCCTGAGGCGATTTTTAAAAATGGTGTGCTATTTACTTGACCCATAAAATCCTGAGAAATCATGCGAATCAAGAGGTTCAAATCTTCTCGTTCACTTTAAGAACAACCATGAAACTGCTCAGGCCATCAAGGATATGAGTATCTGAAAAACCACCAAGTATCTGAAGGGTGTCACTTTATGGAAGCAATGGGTGCCGTTTTGTCATTGCAAGGATGGGATTGGTAGGTGTGCTCCAGACAAACAGTGGGGCTGGACACAGGTTTGGTGACCTCAAAACATGCTGAATTTTTCCTGCGCAGGATTAAACGTGAAGAGAGTAATGCTGACATGAGGGTTTAGATGGAGATTCTCTGGTCACTGAGCACATCCAGGTGAATAAAGTACCCAAGATACGGTGCAGAACTTGTAGATTTCCTAGGTGGGAGAACCCATACATGAACACCCCTGCCACATCGAGGTGATCCTTAATGAAGCAGAGCAGATTGTTCCTAAAATCAGAAGAGGAGGTTGGACAGAAGAAAAAGATATCCTAGAAGAAATAAAAACTGTGGCCCAAAATAAATTCAGCATAAAATAAATGCAAATAAAAGTACAAGCAGAAAAAAAAAAAATAACCCAGAGGAGAAATAAAAAGCTAAACTAGTTTTGTGCAGTATTTTGTGCAGTGTTTCCACTGTTCTAATAAGAATGAAATACATATGTCTGTATGAGCCAGGCAATATGAATTGCATGATTTTGGTGGTTCCATATATGAGTTAAGTGCTCTTATATTTGCATTTAAAACTGGCATTGCATAATATAAAGTCGTGCAGTAAAATTTATGCTATTTAAAAATTAAATTTTTTTCTTTACTCTGAACATTAAGTAGTAAATAAAAAACATCACGATGACTCAAAAGAGACTATGGAAGAAAGGAGAGCTTTATATTTTAGTTCCTCTAACAATGTTTTTTTTCTTGCTTTTTGAACAAGGGACCTCCCATTTTCATTTCTTCGAATCCTGCAAATTATGTAGCTGGCCTAAGGGCCAGGTCTCTTAAGGCCTAGGCCAAAACTGACATAGCGTCACTTTTGCCATATTCTACTGGTCAAAACAAGTCACAAAACCAGCCCAGAGTCAAAGGGGTGGGAGGAGGAAAAGAGAGTCTTGAATGGGGAGCAGCCTTTAATACAGAGATGGGAGGAATGGTCGGTGGTTGTCTTTGAGGATGATATACAGCAACCATTGGTCATGACTTGTCTCATCCAAAGTCTTCTTATCTGAAAAAATGGGACTAATTCTACTTACCTACCATGGTTGTTTGAGAATGAAGGAATATTGTAGTTGCAATTCCTGGAACATGGTGATGGCTCACTCAGAGTTGGTCTCCTCCCTTCTTCTTTAGTCTTGCTTTATAAATGCTTACCTATTTGCTATTTCATTTCATTCATTTTTAATTCATTCAACATTTGTTGAGTCCTATGACCCAGGTACCACTCTAGGAGCTGGGAATCATAGTGGAGAATAAAATACACGAATGTCCCTTATTTGCATGGAGTTTACATTTTCATAAAAGAGACAGACAAAAAGATGAGGTAAATAAATATGTAGTATGTTTGTGACGACATGGAAAGCGGGGATGGGGAATAGAGAGTGCCCAGGTGGGGCTGCAGTGTTAGCCAGTGTGGCCAGGAAGACTTCACCGAGGATGTCATTTGAGTACATTCTGAAGGCAAAGCAGTGAGGATATTCCCCGCAGAGGAAATGGCCAGCGCTCCGAGGAGGGCTGCCTGGGGTGTTTACGGAATGGTGAGAAGCCCAGGTGGCTGGAGTTGAGATGAGAAGGGAGAGAAGGAAGCTGGGGAGGGCAATGCCCCATGGCCGTGGTCAGGACTTTGCCTTTTACTGGGGAGGAGACGAAAACATACTGCAGGTTTGGAGGAGGGGGCAGTGGCTTCAGGGTGGGCCATGGACTGGAGCCGGGAGCAGAGGATGGGGCAGGGATGCCAGTGGGATGGTGGCCCGGCTAGAGTGTTTGTTCGTGGTGGAGGTGGAAGAAGAGGCTGGATTCTGAATAGCTTTTTGGAGGTAGAGCAGAAAGGATTTACTTGTCACCTCACAGTAAATTAAGTTGGCAGGAAATTCTCCTTTTATAGAGGGAAAATGTAACCTTACAAAGGCTGAGTGATGTGCACAATACAACGTGATTGCTAAGCAGTGTCCCTCAGTAGGCAGGAGGGCAATGGGGTCTGGCTGAGGCTGACTAGTAACAGGCGTGTGTGGTCTGCATGTGGGTGTGTCTATGACGGGTCTTTCTCGGGGTCTCCTTATTTGTCTTCCCATCTTCATCTGTCCCCATCACCACTTCCCATCCTCTTTATGTTTTGCAGACACATCTCTATTTTCTCTTGGGACCATTTCCAAGGGGCCTATGTGCATCTGGTACCCAGGAGAAACAACCCATGTCTATGAGGGTATATGTGATGCGTGTGCATTGTGCACAAATGTGAGTGCACAAAGGTGTCTTCTTTTCTCCCTACCCATTCAGATTTGCTCCCATCCTAAAAGGAACCGGTCAAATCCCCCTCCTCCCTTTTCTAGTTCCTGACCTCTCACTGCGGGTCTGTCAGAAACACACTGGGCTAGCCCCCATCCTTTGATGGTGGCCTGGTTGGTTTAGAGGGGATCTATTTCCTAGAACGCTAGCTCCCTGCAGGCACACTCCTGCCCTCTGGTCAACCATCAGCTAAATCTCCTGAAGTCAACTGGCTCCTCCTTCCTCCTCCCCATAGGTAGCTTTAATAGGGGGAGGGACAGAGACCTCAGAAGAGTCTGGTGGCCTCCAGCAGGCAGAGGCAGGTGCGGCAGAGTTGGTGGCACCCCCAGGCTCCCTTCCAACCTGTGAGTGGCCAGCTGACCCGCCAGATAGCAAGATGGAATTCCACACTACACTCTCTCAGCGAGCTCCTGGGAACCAACTTGTTGAGGTCCTGGGACCCCAGAGACTTGCCTTAACTTAGAGAGGCCTGCAGGCCTTTGGGCAGCCTGGCTCCATCCTTTGCTTCTTCCCCTCCCTACCCCCTAAGGGTCTCCAGGCTTAGGACCTCCTCCCTGAGCTCAGGCCCCAGACTAGTCATAGGCTCCCTCAGGTCTAAGCCCCTTTTCACTCTCTGTCCCCTTCTTAACATGACATTGGTTCCTCTGAGAGCCCTTTGGCTTGTCCTATGGGTACTGGAGAGTCCTTTTTCTTAATTTGTCGGAAATCAGGCCCTTGCTTTTAGCAAGGTGAGCAGATGTCAGGAGGTGTGGGGCCACTTCAGTCCATCCCTCAGGCCAGCCTGCCTTTCCCGCAGTCCTGGCCAGGCATGCCCCTGCCTCAGGTCCTTTGTTCTAGCTGTTTCCTGTCTGGAATGTTCTCCTTCAGACCCTGCTTGTCTCCTCCCTCTCCAAATGTTTATTGAATGTCACCTCAATGGGGCCGACCTGGGTCACCACATTCAATACATAGCGTGACTTGTACGCACGCACAGACACACACACACACACACACACACAGACACACACACACACACGCCTAGCACCCTTCACATCCCAGCCCTGCTCTGTCTGCTGTTTTCCCATATCACCCATCACCTACTTACTCTCTACGGACTTACTTTACTTGTTCCATCTGTGTGTCTCCCCAGTAAGAATGCTGGCCCCGTGAGGGCAGGGATCTTAGTTTTGCTCACTGCTATTTCCCAAATGCCTGGAACTGTGTGGAACCATTTAGATGCTCTGCAGGCATTTGTTTTGGTTGTCGATTGGGACTGTTGCTGAGAGGAGAGAGACTCCTGGGAGGAATGTTTGATTCCCTGGTCAGAGGGTCCGGACTCTGCGCCCTGCTGCCCTGAGGGAGGTCCAGCTCCCTTCTATCCCACTTGCCCTCTTCCCTGGCCCGGTGTCGGTGGTGGTGGCTGGGGGGGAAACTGCACCCCGACGCGGGCCCTGGCGTGCAGGCTGGCGCACACCTGCACACTCTGTCTCCGCGGCCCCACCTCCCAGCCCCTGAGCACATGCCGCTGACGTGGCTGTGGTTTCCAGGCCCCAAAGGTGCAGATTAGTGTCAGGGCATCCTGTTCTCTGTGGCTACAGAAGCAGGGGGAGTGGGTGTGGGACAGTCTCCTGTGCAAACAAGTACACGCAGAGGCCCCTTCTCTTCTCCTTCCATATGTACACACACATATGTGCACACAGATGGGTAGAAACCGGGCTGGCTACTCTTAGGCTACAGGCATGGGAGCTGTGCACCCATCTGTACCAGGCCCTGCTGTGGGCAGAGAGAGAAGGCAAAGGAAGTAGCTGTGGGCTTTCTTCTCCACACCTGAGCTTCCACCTTTAGTGCTTCACCCCTGGTGCGTGGCCACCCAGCCTCATTTCACATTGCCCCCTCGATTTCTCAAAACCACGTCCCTATGGGAGGGATCTGGCATTCAGCCCTAGGTAGGGTGGTGCTCCTCTGCCCCTACCAGGTCTGCCCAAACCCCAGGTCCAGCACCTTCCCTGTTCCAGGAATACTCACTTTGCAGAGTGGCAAGTGTGGCCTCCGGAACCAGCCATGCTGGGTTGAATGTCTGTTCTGCTTGACCTTAAGTAAGTTACTGAACTCTCTGTGCCCCAGTGGTCTGGAGATTAAGTAGGTTCATATATGCAAAGTGCTTAGCGCCGCACCTGCTGTACAGGAAAGTTGTCAATAAATGTTAGCTGTACTCAATAATAAAAAGTAGTCAGTAAATGTCACTATTTTTGTTTTCTGTCTCAGAGCCAGGAGAGAACTGAGAAATGGCCTTGATCAGGGCTTGCAGCCCAGCTCTGACCTCCCAGAGTGAGTCGGCTGCTTCCAGGCCACCTGGGAGCTTGTTGGACACTCAGAATGCCAGGCCTCCTGGGGGACTCTAAGGCAGCAGGTGGTGGCAGGAAAGGGGTTTCACTCCTTGGCCTATAGGCATCTGCAACTAAGTCCCCCCTCTCAGCCTCACCCACCTGCACCTTCTCTCTTCTCCCTGCCTCTCCAAGTCCCCTCTGTCTTGCAAGGCTCCTTCAGGCCATCTCCTACAGGTAGAATGCCTGCCAACCCTGCTGCCTGAGCTCCCACAGCTCCTACTTCTTGGAGCTTCAGTTTCCTCAAAAATGAAAGATGATCAAAACTCCCACATTATGGGATTCACACCAAGTGAGGTCATGCATCCATGAATGCATGGCCACAGCAGCCAATCAGAGCTAACTATTGCTATTATCTGCACCCCCACCTGGTGGGTCCTGTTTGCTGTTCTGGGGCTCCCAGCAGGACTTAGGAGCCCAGACTCACAGCAGACCGCAGGAAAGACTTGCTAACCAGGGTGGGCTGAACTGAACTTTGCACCTCCCCGAGTTGGGCTCTGAGTTGAGAATGAATGAGCACGACTGGAACTTGAGAGTGGATGGTGCTTACCAAAAACAGCCTGAACGAAGGAGGAAGGAAGAGAGGACAAGCTGAGCACACCCTGGGCCCCAGAGGAAGTTGAAAGCTGGGACGTGGTGCGACAGTTCAAGGACCCACAGGGCAGGCCCTACCCCACCCGCACCTGCATACGTCAGTGGAGAGTGCCTGACCCTTGTACAGCCAACCCTTCTCTCAGGCCCTGGATCTGTAGAGGTCCTAGCCTGGGGGCTTCCCTGGCTATTTGCCCCACGTCTGGTCAGCTAGCAGAGCTTTGTGTCTTTAGGTCAGCATTGCCCTCTCCAGGCTCTTTTTATGAAAGGCAACTAGTTAATAGCACCTCTTTACTGTCTCCCCATCTCCTTACCTCTTCCAGGTGTGGCCCTTGATGATATCTACCTGGTGGTTTCATATCCACAAGCTCATTTAATCCTTCACAATACTCTGAGGAGTAGGCATTTTACAGATATGGAAACCAGCTCAGAGAGGCTAAGTAACCTGCCTGAGGTCACACAGCTTATAGGAGACTGGCCTTCCAACCCAGGCTCCTGTCAAGAAGTTCCTCATGCCTGAGCGAGTGGCTTCTTGCTGGAAGAGTTTTCAGGGAGCCAGTGCAACTAGGCCTCTTGTTTGTCGAGAAGGAAATGGATACGCAGCGCTGGGAAGGTTGTGCCTCAGGTCATGTCACAGGCTCCTGGCAGAACCAGGCAGGTGTAGAGAACTTCCTTTTGGCATCGAAGGCCTGGTAGGGGAGGCTCTGCCCTGAAGGCAACTTTCCTTGCTGCCTCCAGGTCTGCAGTCAAGCCACTTCCTCAGAGAGAAGACTTTCTGGACAGTCCTAGCTGAATAGGGCCCTGTTACCCTCCACCTCCTGGCCTGGCTTTATTTTTCTTCATGGCACTTACTGTCGCTTGTAATTTTATGAATCAAATTATTTATTTATTGTCCCCTCTCCAACTAGAATGTGAGCTCCATGAACTCAGGGAGGGTCTATCTTGGTCCCTGGCCTAGAATAGTACCTAGCACAAAAGCAACAATTTTTTTGTGGAATGAATGAATGAATGAATGAATGAATGAAAGGAGTCAGGTAGTAAAAGAAGAAACCTACGCTTATGGGGAAAAGTTTGGTGTAAAGACAAACTTATTAAGGGCAAGCTTAACAGATACTTCTAGGTGGAGGAGGGGAAGAGAAGTAATTTAGAATAGGAAGAGGCAGGGCCACCATGTACAGCCATGCAGTCTGACACACACTGTAAAATGTGGTGCCCCCTCCAGTTGTACAGTTACCAACTTGGACAACAGTACATGGAGCCCCTGGGGATGGGGAAGAACACAGCAGTTCTGGCCTCCTCAGCAGGGCCTGCCCGAGGGAGTGAGGGAGTGATGAGTGAATGCAGCTCTGCAGATGCCTGCAGCAGGAGGAACAGGCTGTACCCTCCACGAGGACACCACATGGTTACGGTTAGCAGTTTGCCATCTGGTGGTTTGTCTCCACAGACGGTTGTCTAATCAGGGGCAACAACTCTTCTGCTATTAGCAATCTCCAGTACCTGGAGCAGCCAGTAGGACGCGGATGGGAAAATCACCTCGACACACCCCACAGACACACACTGAATGCTGTGGACAAAGATAATCACAGCAGTGGGAGGGAGGGCTGTTTCCTGAGCCGCGGCGAGCTCTGAAGGCGGAGGACACTATGTTCTGAGACTTCTCCACTGAGCAGACGACTCCTGAGGAACCTGGCCCGGCCCCTTCCTCCTCCTCAGCCCCACAGGCTGGGCATAACAACCACCACCCTGCGATCGTGGGGTTCGTCTTTGATGAGTCACCTTGCCCACAGTGAGCCTTGCTGGGCGATGTTATCAGTGTCTCTGCTCACTTAATTCCTTGGTTGACATCACCACCGCCTCCGGTTCTCGGCACTGCTGCCTGCAGCCTGGCATATCCTGGAAAAGAAGGCGGTGGCGATCTCTTGCCAGAAGCTACCAGGGCAGGTAAATTGGGACCCTCAGTAATTTGGTCTTTAGCCTCAAGGCGCTTGGCCGAATTTCTTGCTTTGCTGCCTGGGGGCCTCAGTTTACCTCCTAGGACATGCTGTCTGGAGTCAGGTCCCGAGAGAGACTTTTCCACCCTGCTCCATACTTACTCTCTTCTTCTTCTTTGGATGTGGGTCAAGCTGCTTGTCCTTTAGCGTGTCCAGTTGTATCCTTGGGGTGCAGTCCCCAAGTCCAGCCCTCTATTGGCTCAGGCTTTTGCTCCTAAGTTCTGTCTCACGCAAGCCTAGCTGCCTCCGAGCATCTGTGACGGGCTCACACTATGTTGCTCTGCTGGCCTTCGGCCTGTCTCTCTGTCCAGCCACTCAGACCCGAGGCCCAGCTCCCTCAAAGGTCCCCCAACTCCTTCTTTTGCCCCCATTTCCTTGGGCAGCTTCCTGTGAGCCTAAGGCAGTCCTTCTCCTTTATAACCTAGCACCCTCTCTCTCAGAGCTCCCTTCGCCTTGTCACCCTTCTCAATGCTGACTTGTGGCCAGTGGCACATGGAAGATGCCATGGGGTCAGCAGAGCAGTGACAGTGGTGATTACAAACGTGGATGAGAAGGGCGGGGTTCAGGTCCTCTCCCCACAATCTCCTACTCTGCCCGCTTCCCGCCATTTTCGATGGACAGCAAAGCAGATGAGATTGAGAGGCCGCAGGAAGAGGCTCAGCTCAGGCCTGGGGGCTGGACCTCAGTCTGAGATGGGAGGCTGCCCAAGCTTGGAGGTGGTGAGGGGAAGTGGGTGGGGCTGGGCAGAGAGAAGAGCCAGTCCTCTGAACTACCCAAACAGCATCCTCTGTGGCCCCAAGAGACAGCTCTCAAAGGTTACTGCCCAGGGCCAGGACGGGGAGGGGGAGGTTTCTCAATACCGAGTCACTTTTACTCTAGTTATTTGACCAAAATGAATTGTTCTTAGAAGGAAAAAGAAAAAAAACAAAACAAAACAAAAAATAAAACCCACCACTGAGGTCACTCCTGTTTCCCCAGCAGCTGACGAGCAGATCTTGAGAGCAGATAGCACACCTGGGCCGGGGCTAGTTCTTATTCACCACTCTCCCCACAAGAAAGCCAGCAGGGTTCTGCTCGCCACTCTGCACCCAAACACCGCTGCCACCTCGGCATCCTGGAACACTGTAGAATGCTGTAGCAAGTAAGGATGGGGGCACCTGCAGGGAGGCCTAGGGGAGCAAGCCTGGGTTTAGCCCCACACACTGCAGTCTCACTGGGTCACATAGCAAATGAGAGAAACCATTGAGGAGCCGATGAGAAAAAAATATGAAAGAGCTTTGCAGTGTTCGCTGGCCAACCAGGGGCTGGGGTCCTGTTGGGGAGGGAAAGGTGAGTTAGGGAGGGTTTCAGAGAAGAGGCCGCAGCTCAATGGTTTGAGAACATTATATTAGTTGACTACATCTGCTCTTGTATCTTTTAGCTTCCCTTTAAGCCCTGATCCAGTTCTTATTAATGCGCCCAGGGAGATGCACAGGTGCACACCTTGAGAATGATGGGCACCATTGCTGAGCTCAGCTTGTGGTCTCTTTAGATCCCTGGATCCTTTTTCAAGTTTGAGAACATGGGACCCTTAGTTTAATCTAGTGTGCATTCTGCTGTAGTACTTTCCTCCTTGGCTGCAGACTAAGCTCAAACGCTTGTCAACCTTGACTGCTTTCTTCAGTTTGGAGAGGGAAGCCTGATTCTGGTTATAGTGTGAGCCCTTATGCCCCTTTAACCCTGAGCCCAAAGCTCGCTTCCACTTACATAGCTCACACACACCACAAACTCATTTATTCCAGCCTGAACTTGTTATCTTTCTCTCACTAGCTTCTTCCTCCACTTGGGTGCTAGATCTTAGCTCATGGTAAGACTCCCTATCACCCAAGCCAGAGGCTGAGTCACTCTTGACCACTGCCTTCTGTCCACCACATCTGATTAGGTTTCTTGTCTAGTGGATTCTAACACTTTGGTATTTTGAGGCTTCATCTCTTCTTCCCCCTTCCCTCCATCCCTACCTCCTAGTTTTTGTAATAGTTTAGATCCCCATCTCTTTCCTTAAGAACAACCGGTGGACCCAGTCAGATCTCCACACAGCTGCCAGTGGGCTCTCTGCTGAGGCGGTGGCACCCTTTCCTTCTGGTGGCTCCTGCCTGCTTCTCTGGCCTCATGTCCGGCACTGAAGGACACAGACACACCATGTGCATGCTGGAAATGCCTGGGCTGGAACTGTCTTGCTCAGACTGTTGGGAGTGCCCTTCTCCTCCTTGTCAACCTAGAGAGTATCTTCCTCCTCCTCCAGGAGATCTCCCAGACTGAATATACACGTGGGTCACTCCTTCCTACGTGCCTCGCTCTACTCTGTCCATCCCATGCTGGGGGTGCCTCTCCAACTATAGACTCAATACTGACCTCTGCCACAGATGCGGCCTTCGTCCTTTCTCCACCTAGACCCTGACCCTTCCAGGAGCGTGGTGGGTAAGCACCAGGCAGACCTGGGTGGCACTTTCCCTCTGATGAACTCAGACAAGTTACTTTATCTCTCTGAGCTTTCCTTTCTTCATCTATCCAATGGGTTTACTGCTTCCCAGGATGGGTGATTGAGCGAATCAAGTGCTTGACACAAAGCCTGGCTCACCATGAGAGTGCAGCAAATGGCACCCAGTTCTCACTGCTGCTAGTAATTACTAGGACCCGGGAGAAAGTGCAGATCACTCAGGGTGCTGGCACTTTGACCCTCTCCTCCGCTCCCCAATGTTCTTCAGCATAGCCCCTTTGTCCCCTCTACCCTTGTTCAGACTCCTTGTTGGTCTCCTTTCTGGCTGTATGCTCTCTCCACCTAGAATAAGCCTTGGGCAAGGATGCCTCCTCCCTTTTTGCCAGCCCTTCCTTCCAGGACCCAGTGATGACCACGCAGAGTTGCAGTGATGCCCATTGTCAGAACCGTTCTCAGCCTGGGCTGCCACACTCCTCTCTCTTACTGCTCAGCAAGGCTCCAGAGTTCGCCCCCAACCACAAGGGAGTGACATGACGAAATGGCAGGCTAGTAAATCCGGGTCTTCTGGCTTCGAAGCGAGACTCTCTTCATTCTGCCTTGCTGCTGTCCCTTTTTGCATCCGTAGGACTTAGTCTCTCATCTGCAAAATGGGCATGATTCCTTCTCTTCCTTCCTCATCCAGAGGAGGGGAGAAGGAAGAGGTTAGGCAGGGAAGTAACGAGGAGGTGGAGACCCTGCTGTGTATAAGGCCGGTAAGTCTGGCTGGGGTCGAGGATACAACAGGAGGCCAGGCAGGCCTCATAATCAGTTAGTTGGGTCTCCTCCCTTCCAGCTGCCTGTGCCTGAGTCCACAGCGCACCCTGCTGGCGAGTTTGTCTAGAAGCTCCCTGTGGGCAGCTCCAGCCCCACAGTTTGCATTTCCTTAGGATGACCACTGGGAGGGTGTCCCCCCAGCCTCAGGGAGCCTAGTTTGAGGGTTGGCATGCGCTCATGGCTTGCGAAGGGGAGGGGAGCCAGTGCTGTCTGAGAGGGAAGCTTTCGAGGCCAAAGAGTTCACCATTCTCTTTCAATTAACTCGCTGAAATCTTTTCGGAGAGAAAGGTCTGCAGCTAGACAGGAAAATGAGTGGTCTTTTCCAAGCCCAGAAGCTACCACTCGATTAGGCTCCCTTCCTCCCCACACCTCCACCCTACAAAGACTGTGAGGTAAGACATTAAGTGAGGCCAGACCCTGAGAAATCAGGGTGAGGGGCGATTGGGTCCCTTGCTGCCTAGGCTGGGCTCCTTCATCAGCACCCTCCCCAGTGCCCGCCCTCCAGAGCACGGGCCTGCCTTCCTGCTCATCAGAACTTTTCTCCACGTCCTCAGCAGCTTCATCATCGCAGCGTTTCCTTAGCTTCCTTCTCTGTTGGGCGCTGGGGATTCAAGGAGAAGCCAGCCCCTAACCGGCCCCCCAGCGGCTCGCACACGACACTGTCCTCCCCACCTTCCCCCTCCCCATTCATCCCCAACATCTTCCCCACTCTGGGCTCCAGGACCCTCTTTGATAGAAGGCGGCCATACTATCCCTGAGACTAAAATCCAGGTCGCTGTGGCCACCCTCCAGCCCCTTCCCTGGAAAGTCGCCACTCATTCCCCACCTTGGGCTCTGCGCACTGTGTTTAAGACTTTTTCCTCCAACTGCATTCTTCCCGGACTGCCTACATAAAGCCCAGATCACATTCCTCTTCCTCCGGGAAGCCTTCCTGGATGGATCCTAGCCGCAATGATTTACTCGACTTCAGCTTTTTGCAGGATCTCCTGGAACACACTGCTTTGTTCTGGGTTCATTTGTTATCCTATCCGCCCCATAGAAGCTCCACATATCAGGAGCAGATATCTATGTCACCTCCTTCTGTGCATCCCTGGCAAGGGCAAGACATTTAAGTTCATTTATACCAGTGGTTCTCAACGGGACACAGTTTTGCCCCCAGGGGACATTCGGTAATATCTGGAGATAATCTTGGTTGTTGCACTAGAAGATGGTGCTTCTGGCATCTAGTGGGTAGACTCTAGGGATGCCGCTAACTATCCTACAATGTACAGAACAGCCTCCACAACAAAGAAATATCCCGTCCCCAATGTCACTAGTGTTGAGGTTCAGAAACCCTGACTTAAACGATTCCACAGACTGGGTATTAATATAGTGGCCAAGAAGGAGGCCATGACTCATGCAGAAGGGGATGGATCAGGCATCTTAAAACAGACACCAGCTTCCCCTCCACGTGGCCTTCACACTCCCACGTGCCTCCCACACCCTTTTCTTGGGCTGGTCATATCTCGCATAAGTGGAGGCTGACCTGAGCCAGAGGAGGAGCCAGGGACTATGTGGAGAGTCCTTGGTGAAGTGGGCTCTGTATGAGGAACCCTTTGTGAGCAGAGAGTGTCTTGGCCTCAGTTTAGTCATCTGTAAAATGGGGGTGAGTGGCCTCATCCAGTCCTAACGGTCAGAGGTTCTAAACTGTGCCTCCCGGATGTGCACAGTCATTTTCCCCTCTGCTGAGGGCCGGGAGCCCTCCTGTAGGGCTGAGGGTGGAGTACCAACCTCTGGGCCCTTCAACAGATGTGAGGGGCCATTGTGGCTCCAATTGCTCTCCCAGGAAACAGCTGTAGGTATAAGAATGCTTTGATAGGCTTCATCAAAGCTTCCTCCGCGTCCCCTGGGGACTGCCTGGATGAGCAACGTAAAGAGCCTCGAGCTGGGAACAGCTGTTAGCCAGGCCCCAATGCGGAGGTGGAGGCTGCGAAGGGTGTCCCCGCTTTGGTTAGGGTTAAGAATGTCCCAGAGGCTGTGTCACCCTGACACAGCCCACTCTAGGGACAATTCAGGGTCCTTCCCTGCACCCCTCTGTGTGGGCTTAGGTGACCGGGCTCTTGGCAGCTGAGCAGAGGCTACTCTCTCTCTTATGAAGAGCTCTTTCATTGTGATAGGCCTGGCTCCCATCCTCTGGGGCGAGGGTCCACAAGGAGGGCAGAGAGGAGCCAGTCCTCCCAGCCCCCTTAATCTGGTGAGTCCCTGGTTAGCAAGGTGACCCTGAGTCAGCCTCTCCTCAGAGGTCACAGACCTGTCTCACCCAGGGCCCAGACCTGTTCGGGAATAAGGTTGGTCTCAGGAGAACTCGCGTGAGGTAGAACTAGCTTGAAACCTCTCTGCTGATCAGCGCCCCTTCAGCATTGTCCACGGTGGAAACGTTGCCCAAAAGATCCTCCTGCAGGGCGGGGCGTGTGCGTGTGCATGTGTGTGTGCGTGCTCGTGCGTGTGTGTGTGTGTGTGTGTGTGTGTTCATGGTGCATGGAGACTGAGCTGGAACATCTGAGGGTCTTCCATTGTGCCCTTGGGGGTAAGGGCGTGTTTTGGAGTTAGATAGCCTTGGAGCCAGGTGCTGGACTATCTACCAAGACACTTATTTAACTCCTCTGAGCCTCAGTTTCCTTATCTGTTATGGTAATAAATCTCTCCCCTTACAGGTTGTCACGAGGGTTGAAGGAGGTAATGCATGTAAAATACTACATAGTCCCTGGAGTGTGGCTAGCGTCTGGCAAATGCTGACAATTGGGGTCGTCATTTTTCTCATCATCATCATCACCATTTGGGGTAACGTCTTTGGAGAACCCAGGGTTTAGCCCATTGATTGCTATAGCCTGTTGTGAAAAACAGAGGTCTTTGGGAGCACTTTCAGGTGTTTTTTTGTTTTTTGGTTGTTTTTTTTTTTTAGCAGCTTGAGGAGGCATAGTTGGGAGGAACGTTAGCCCCCGAACTTCCTTGGATATGTGGGATTCAGGATGACGGCCCAGGTATGAGATGGCCGGGTATGTGTCGCCACTGTCTTCAGCAAATGTGTGTGATGTGTGCTCATTTTGGGTGTGAGTATGACATGTTGTGTGTACTCTGGGTGAAGGTGGGGGTGTTGGGTGTGTGTGAAGTGGAACTTTGCCCCGTCCTGAGCATGTAAGGTCTTCTCTGTGTCCATTCCCTCTGGGTGAATCTGTGTCACTGTTTCTTAAGTTAGTGTGTCTCTGTGACTGTGTTTTTGCTTCTGCTACTGTGTGTTTTTGTGGGTACCTAGTCATTGGGTCCTTTCTAACGGTGTCCTTGTAGGTTTGATTTGTGGGGGCCACAGTGAAGTGAGAGGCTCTAGGGCCGAAGTGAATGGAGGAGGAGCAAGCTGCTGCCTAAGGAGGGCTGAGTTTGGAAGCATCCTTTAATGTAAGCAGAAGTTAAAGATTCTTCTAAATCTGAGCAAGGCGGGAATTTAGAGTTCGACCATGAACCGGTTCCCTTACTTTACAAATGGGAGGAGGCAGGTGGGTCTAAGACCAAACCAGTGACAGGGAATGGCTTGAGGTCTGGACTGTCAGGCTGTGGGTTGCTGGCAGGAGTCTCCCTGGCCCCACTCTCCACCCCGAATGGTCCCTTTGCGGGGCCAGACTTCAGCAGCCGTAGGAGTGTCAGCAAAGAACCTGCGCTCAGGCACAGCCTTCAGCTGCTTTCTTTAACTTCAAATTTAATTAACTGGGCACCCTGTATTTGTACTTGGTAACTCTGGCACTTCTAGCCAGTGGGCTAGGGGCAGGTGCAGAAGTGGAAAGGCTCCAGCCATGTTCCACCCAAGCACAGCCAATTCAGGTCAACCCAAGTCAGTCTGTGCCTGTTGCGTGTTTCCTGGGGGCAGCCTTGTGCCAGGAGCGGTGGAGGTGACATGCTCCGAGACTCCTCCCCTCTGCCTTGCAGAGCCACATGCTCTAACTCAGTGAATCTGACTGTGGGTCAGGGGTACTGCAGAGAGTCTGGAAACCAGACGGGTCAATGAGAGCTCTCCTACAGATGTGGCCACCGTTTTTCAAAGGTCCAGAGATACTACTGTGATGAATAAAACGCGTATTTGTTTAAAGGCAAGCATTACATAATGACTTTTGGCTATTAATCTTTTTCTCCATCCAGAGAATAGCTAAGTGTAATAAGCAGAGAAGAGGGACACTTTTGGGGATTTCCTACTGGAAAAAGTCTGAGGACTATTAGGACTCAGGACCTTTCGTGTACCATGGACTCAATGGGCATCTGGTGAAGTTTATGGACCCCTTTTTTGGACTTATGTTTTCAAAAGTGTAAAATTAAATCCACAGGATTGCAAAAAAACCCCAATAGAATGAAAATACAGATAGCAAAACCTCAAAGAAACAGCTTTATGATTTAGTAATATATGTGCTTCTTTATTGACACTTTGGTGGTGATTGTTTTAAAGCAGTGATGTGTATAAACGATATTTCAAAATTATGCGACAACTCTAATGTGATCCAAAAGTGTCTATGATTTCTACTGGTGACAAAGTCGGTTTCTGCAAATACTACTGTAATTGTTCCCTAAATCTACAATGAAAGGAAGTGCTAAATTTCAGTTAGAGGCTAATGAAAATAAAGATACTTTTTTTTCCCTATATGAAATCATGGACCCCTGAATTCTATCCACAGACCTCTGTGTTGGAGGATGTCTGGGACTCCAGGTTAAAGACACCTGTCCGAGAGGGAAATCCCACAAAAGGACTTAGAATGACGTATGAGCAACAGTCAACCATACTCAGAAATGGGAAGAAATTAGGTGAAAATGTGATGGGCAACTTGAGAGCATGGGTCAGGGTGTAGGTGGTCCATGCTTTCTCACAGACCCCTGGGAAGAGCCCAAGTACGCTCCTACCCACACTGCCTAAGCCAGCACCGTAGCCCTTGGCTTAATCTTGCCCTCTGATGTCCTTCTCCACAGGTGTGGAATGTGTGGTCGGACACTGGCAGCGAGGCCTGGGATGTTTTGTAGAGAAATCCTCAGGAGAGAGCCTCTGGCAGAGCTGATAACCCGGTGGGATGGGGCCCTTGTTCTTTTTTTTTTTCATCTTTAAAGAAGGGGATGAACTCACACAAATGCAAATGTGAAAATACATAAGCATGGCAACTTGGTAAGAATAGTGTCACAGGAATTAGGACACTATAATGAGAACCTTTCGGACTTCATAAATAATAATGCCCTCTTGTAGGACATCAACTCTAACTCCAGTCTGACTGACAGTTAAGGCATCAGGTTGAGCTAATCCTGAATATCTGCATTCCAAGTAGTTGACACTGGAATTAATCTTGAACTTGCTGTGGATCAATGCCTCTTATTTTTAAAATTTTCTCCGGGTTTATTGGGATATAATTGACATATAACACTGTGTAAGGTATAACATTTAATGTACGCAGAATGATGTGATATATGTATATATTGTGAAATGATCCCACAGTAAGTTTAGTTAACATTCGTCGCCTCACATATTTACAATTTTTTATCTTGGGATGAGAACTTTTGAGATCTACTCTCTTAACAATTTTCAAATACACAGTACGGTGTTGTTAACTATAGTCACTATTGCCGTGCCTTACATCCCTAGAATTTATTAATCTTATAACTGGAAGTTTGTACTTTTGACCAACTTCACTCATTTCCCCCACCTCCACCCCCCACCTCTGGTAATCACCAATCTGCTCTCTGTTTCTAGGTGTTCTATTTTTTTTAAAGATTCTACATATAAGTGAGATCAGACAGTATTTGTCTTTCTCTAGCTGACTTATTTCACTGGACTATGGTTCTGAGGGGAGTGGTGGGCAGCTTCGGAGTGAGGGGCAGGGCGGAAGGGAAGGAGGGAGGGTGTCCAAGCGAGAGCTGGGTTTTGTCTTCGTGAGATGGGCATGCTCAGGACGAAATTCAGGGGAGAAGAAAGTATAAGGACGTTTCTGCAAAGTTGTGCTTTTTGCCTCCTTTCTGAACTTTCCTTCCCCTCCCCTCCCCCGTCTCCCCACCCAGAACGAGGATCCAATTTCCTCGTTTTTTCAAACTATAACTCGAAACAGATTTAGTCTCTGGGGATTGTTCTGTGAAGGAAACCTGTAGAGGCAAGTTATCTCTGAAGTTGTAAGAGAATTTTATATAACAAAAAGTCCATTTGGGATGTGATGCGACTTGAATCTCCGGCTGCTAGCCACCTGTGTCCTGCCTGCAGTAGACATCAGCTAGGGCCACATTTCAAGGTTGGTGTTCCTTCCCTGCCCCCACCCCATGGAAGTTTTTCAGCAATAACCACATGGAAACCCTAAATCTGAGGAGGGACTAGCACCCTGTGACCCATGGCAGAGGCTAAGAATGCAGATTCCTTGGCCTCCTTCCAAACTAATGTATTGGACTCTCCTAGTGGCCTCTGGGGATTCTGGGCTTTGAGATGGAACTTCGAGCTCTGAAGAACTGCCACTTAATGTTTCAGTCATTATGAAGTGGGGTGGAATGGGTGTTGTTCAGTGTGTGTAACACGTGACACCCTCTGGTGCTAGGTGCAGAGAGGGTGCAGCATGATGCAATATGATTATGTTGGGTGATCTGACATGTGTTGATCCAGCCCCTACTTGAGTGGTATAGGAATGATGCTTTCTGACCTCCCATCACTTATGGCCATGGAGACAAAACAGTCCCACAGAAAACCCAGACGTCCAGCTCTCTCGAACAAGTGTCTCCAATCGAGAGAGGGCTACCCACATCTCATAGTTCTAGAAGCCAAAGGCCTTTTCCATCAAGCTTTAAATTTGTATTCTGGGTCATCAGGCCAGCATTTCCAAAATTGTCTTCTGAGTAACATTAGCATGCCATGGAATATAATGAAGATTTTTCTTCCAAATATCCAAAATTGGCAATATTTTTCCTTTAAAATTTATTTTGAAAAATATGTGTATAAAAAGTGATAAACATGTGCATACATCTATTATATGATAATCCGTCTTTACAAAATGAATGCTCTATCCGAAGAGTCAGGAACTTACATTGGGACTTGCTCATCACAGGAATGATGTTGAAAGGCTGTGACCCATAGTATATTTGGAACTACTACGCTGAACTGTGAGGTCCGTGAAGGCCAGAGTCAGGACTGACATCCTCTCATTTGTTGGAGGACTGTTACACTGGGGCCTCCCAAGGAACTACACATTCTAATGTTCATGCCCTTGGAAGGTCTTCCCTCTACATGTGGGCTTGGACGTGTGACTTGCTTTGGACAATGTGCCATTAGGAGCATGAAGCAAGTGTAGACCTGACAAGCACCTGATTCTCCTTTTGGGGTTTGTCCTCTTGGAACATTCTTGGGGAAGCCAAGCCACCAAGCTGTGAAGAAGCATGGATAAACTAGTGAATGATAAGACAGCACCTGGAAAGAGAGAGGCCACACGGAAAAGCCGAGGCACCAGATATTTTAGGCCTTCTTGGACTCCAGCCTAGCCTAGCTGAATGAATGACAAGAGCTGATGCAGAACAATCCCCTAGCTGAGCCTTGTCCAAATTCCCTACCCACAAAATCATGAGAAAGAATAAATTATTGCTATTTTAAGTTACTCAGTTTTGGGGTTGTTTGTTACAGAGCAATAGACAACTGAGACTCTTGTAGTAGGTGTGTAATAAATGTATATGGAATAATCCAGCTCTGATGTTAATTCCTTATGCTGCCCCTACATACTCATTAAAGCTTGATCACATCTATTTTCCAATATGATTCCTGTGATGGTTAATTTGATGTGTCAGCTTGACTGGGCCACATGGAGTACCCAGATGGTTGGTCAAACATTAGTCTGGGTGTCTCTGTGTAGGTGTATTTAAATGAGATGAACATTAAAATTGGTAGACCAATTGCCTTCCATAATGTGGGTGGGCCTCATTCAATCAGTTGAAGGCCTGAGTGGAAAAAGGCTGACCCTTCCCTGAGTAAGAGAGAATTCTCCTGCCTGATGGCTTTCAAACGGGGCCTCAGCTTTTCCTGCTTTTACAGCAGCCTTCCAGCCTTCAGACTCTAACTGGGACATCGACTCTGTAGATTTTGAACTTGTAGATTGCCTTCCATAATGTGGGTGGGCCTCATCCAATCAGTTGAAGGCCTGAGTGGAAAAAGGCTGACCCTTCCCTGAGTAAGAGAGAATTCTCCTGCCTGATGGCTTTCAAACGGGGCCTCAGCTTTTCCTGCTTTTACAGCAGCCTTCCAGCCTTCAGACTCTAACTGGGACATCGACTCTGTAGATTTTGAACTTTCCAGCCTCCATAATTGCATAAGCTAATTCCTTATATTAATTTTTTTCTATAGACAAAGATATGTAGATATAGCCTATTAGTTATGTTTCTTTGGAGAACCCTGAATAATCCAGATTTAGTACGAGGATAAGGTGCTAAAACTGTGGAAGTAGTATTGGAAGTGGGTAATGGGGAGAGGCTAGAAGAGTTTTTAGGTTCATGCTAGGAAAATTCTACATTGCTTTGGAGAGATTCTTGGTAGAAATATGAATCTGAAAGACAATTCTACTAAAAACTTAGAAAAAAAGGAGAGCTATAGAGAACACATATGTCATCATGATAGGATATTGGTAGAGTATGAATAGTGGAGGTGCTTCTGGTGAGCACTCGGACAGAAATGAGGAACATGTTATTGGAGGCTGGAGGAAAGGCAATTCTTCTTATAAAGCAGGACAGAATTTGATTCAATCGGGTTCTAGTGTTTTGCGGAAGGTAGAACTTTCATGTGACAACTTTGGATATTTGGCAGGGGAGATTTCTAAGCAAAGTGTCGGAGTGTGGCCTGGCCTCTCCTTATTGCTTACAGTAAAATGTGAGAAAGAAAAGATCAATTGAAGGAATTATTAAGTAAAAATGAACCAGAACTTAAAGATGTGGAAAATTCTCAGCCTATCCACATTGCAAAAAATGAGAAAGTGTGTTCTGGATAAAACAGCAAGGGCATGGCAGGACGATCATTTCATAAAGAGATTACCTACAAATTTAATCAGCCATCTCTGCTGAAGCCAGGCATAGAGGTGGGATTATACCAGCAGAAGCACTGCTAGCTGGGATGAAAGGGGATAGAGAAAATGGAATGAAGGCAGGCTGTCAGATTTCTGGGATCTACGGGATAGGACAATAGAGCTATCTAGCTTCAAACATGGTTATCCTTCAAGAAAAGGCAAAAAAATGACCCTGAAGTGAAAAAAAAAATGACCCTAAAGGTGATTCAGAGATCACCACGGGCCATCTGTGTGCCACTCCCACTATAGGCCCAGAGGACATGGCTGTTTCCTCCGGGTTTCGAGGGCCAGGATGCCACCACCTGGTGCCTCAGGTGCAAGGTCACCCAGCAGAGCTGAGAGGGCAGGGCCACTGCCTAGGGCCGGTGATGCTGCTGCCCCAGTGGGCAGAACATTGAGCTAAAGAAGACTAATCTGGAGCTCTAAGATCAAATAGAATTTGCCTTACTAATTTTGGACTGGCTTTGGACTGTTACCCTTTTCTTCTTTCCAGTTTCTCTCTTTGGATGGGGATGTCTATCCCAGGCCTGTCCCATCACCGTGTTTGGAAGCACAGAACTTGTGTGGTTTCACAGGTCCACAGCCAAAGATGAATTTTGCTTCAGCATGAATTGTATCTCGAGTCTTACCTGTACTCCGATTTAGATGACACTTAGTGAGACTTTGGATTTGGAATTGATACTGGAACGAGTTAAGACTTTGGGGACTGTTGGGGTGAGGCGAATGTATTTTGCATGTGAGAAGAATGCAAATTTGAGGGGCTAGAGGGCAGCATGTTATGGACTGAATTGCGTCCCCCCAAATTCGTACGTTGAAGCCCTAACCCCTGTGACAGTATTTGAGATGAGGCCTTTAAGGAAGTAATTATGGTTAAACAAAGCCATAAAGGTAGGGCCTTAATCTGATAGTACTGGTGTCTTTGTAAGAAGAAGAAATACCAGATTTCTATCCTCACGTGCACAGAGAAAAGGCCAAGAAGGTGCATCTGCAAGGAAAGGAGATAGGTCTCACCAGAAACCAAATCAGTAGGCATGTTGATCTTGGGCTTCTAGCCTCCAGAACTGTGAGAAAATAAATTTCTTTTGTTTAAGCCACCCAGTGTATGACATTTTGTTATGGCAGCCTGAGCTGACAATACAATTCCTCACAATAATTGGTGTGTGAGGAGTCACACAGGCTTGGATTTCAATTCTAGCTTTCACTGATTCAATCATTCAGCCGATATTGAACTTCTACTATGTGTCAGACAGTGCTAGGCTTTGGGAGTCAATGGTGAGCAAAATGGTCATAGTCTCTGTCCTTGTGGAGCTTAAAGTCATGTAAGGGGGATGCATTTCCATGAAATAATTACTCATAGACATAAAATAATAACAATAATGAGTGCTATAGGGGAATTATAACCTGATCAAGGAGGTCAGGGAAATGTTTTCGAGGAAGCGACGCCAAACTTGAGACATGAAGGGTGGCCAGGAGTAAACCAGCGAAGAGGAGAAGGAAGGGTGTTCTGTGAAGAAGAAGCAGCATGTGCAAAAGATGCTTCCACCAAGGAGGGAGGTAGCGGGCATTCAGGAGACTGGAAGAAGGCTTTCCTGACTGGAGTAGAGAGGCAAGGACAGGGGGATGGGGGTCAAGAGGAGGCCGATTTCTTAAGCTGAGCAGACCATGGCGAGGCTCTCTCATAAGAGCAATAGGAAGCCACTGAGTTGTCTTAACCTGGAAGTTGGCATGGGAAATGTAGTTACGGGAGGGGATATAGGAGTGTTAGAGTGAGGGCAGGCCCAGTGTCCTTAGAGGGGTAGGAAGTTAAACACCAAGTTCATATAGCAGCCAATTTTTTACTCACACAAAGTCCAAGATGGGTGTTCTGATGGGCAGACGACCTTCCTCGGAGCGGAAGTTCAAGCACTCAGGCTCCCTCCATCTTGTGGCTCTGCCATCTCCTAGACCATGGGGTCATGGAAGAATGATAAAGAGAGGTGGATAAGGTACATCTGCTTCTTAATGTTCTCAGCCCAGAAGGGGGACACATTACTTTTGCTCATGCTCCATTGGCCACCCTCGATGGCAAAGGGGCTGGAAATGTAGTCCCAATGGGTACCCAGGAAGAGGAGAAAATGAGTTTGGTGACCAGCTACCCAGCCCTGCTGCAACAGGTCAGAGCTACAACTTGGTCAAGAGGGTGGTGTGTGGGGAGAGGAGGGAAGGCTGCCAAGACTCTGCTGGAATTCCTCCAGGACGGGAGAGGACCCGCCCTGGGCTCAGCAAGCTGAAGGAGCAAGGCTCGATCCCAGCACCCTGGCTGCTGGTGTGCAGGGAGGGCCACCTCTGGGTGCACTCTCAGGGGCCCTGGAAATACTCTGGACAGGGCCAATGGGAAACTGGTCTGAGCTCCTTAAGGGAGCAGGCTGTGAGGAGTTAGTGAGCAAAGCTCCCCTGTATTGCACCTACTGAGACACTTGTGGACTGTCAGAGAGAGGGACGTTGTTGTGAATGTTAATTGAATGGCTTCAGTGAAGGGAAAGCCTCACTGAGAAGGGATATTTGAACAAAGACATGAAGATGCCAAATCATGAGGATTATTTGTGAAAGGGCAAAGGGAACAGCGAGTGCAAAGGTCCTATGGTAGGAGCAGGCCAGTGTGTTCAGGACCCTATTGCAATAATCTAAGCCAGAGATGATGGTGGTAACAGTGAGAAGGGGGGAGGGGAGAAGCGGTTAGAGTCTGGATCTATTTTGTAGATATGTCTTTCCTTCCCCTACATTCTTCTTTTATCTGTTTTCTAGAAGGAACTTATGAAGACACACTGAGGTGTTTTCACCTCTGTGCCTTTTTCTAGACTATCA
>NW_006434709.1:22240556-22257741 GCF_000325575.1 Pteropus alecto
GCGTTTCCGCTGAAGCAGAGAAGGGCCAAGGAGTTCAGACCCCTCAAGAAAGAGTAACAATAGAGCAGCAGCAAACATTAACTGAACACTTTGCTGCGTGCCAAACATTTAGGAACAAATTCTTATTACATTTTATTTGATTTATTTTAATCAATTCCATGTTTCAGCACCTCGTGGCACATTTTTTTTTGTCATTGTCCTAGCAAGGCCCCTTCATCTATTTATCCATCTATCTAGTCCAGGGTTTTTCACCTGCAGTACTATTGACATTTTGAGCCAGATGCTTCTTTGTCGTAGGGGCCTGTCCTGTGCATTGTAGGATGTTTTGCAGCATTTCTGGCTTCTGCTTGTTAAATGCCAATAGTAACCCCCCTCCGACTCCCCCAGCCGGAAAAGTCTTCAGACATTGCCAAATGTCCCCTGGTGGTAGCTGGGAAGGGAGCAAAACTGCCCTCAGGTTGAGAACCACCATCCCTTTTGTCCCATTCTTCACTTGTATCTTCTTCCCTCATAGAAACCTCTCTGACACGTTAACTGGGCATTCAGTTCGCGTGTGTTCTTGCAGCTCTGTTAGTTGCCTGCTCATATCTTTTGTTCGGTTTTCTATGGGGTTATCATTTTTGACTTGCAAAGGGTGGTCCTTCTGTATTCTAGATATCAGTCCCATGTTGATTTGGACTTCTGTTGTTTTCTCTTTTTTCTGTCATCAGTGAACTCCCACCTTACAGGTGAGGATGCAGGCGCAGAGCTTACAAAGCTAGTGAGTGGCAGAGCCAGCACCTGAGCCCAGGCCTCTGCCTCTGGAGTCCAGGCTCTTGACCCCCAGGCTGCTGAGACATCCCTTCCCACATACGCCGTCACACGAAGGCAGACAAGCTCAGGCACTGAGGCCCGGGGAGGGAAGAGCTTGCTCAAGGTCATACAGATCACCTGGATCACCCTGATGTGATGCCAAGTGTTTTGGTGGCTGGATAGCCTTTACCGTAGTGGAGGAATGGGCAAGTGATTTCACTTAAATGTCTGACAGGAGCCCCTGACTCTGGTAAGCAGAGGAGGTGGGAGATCTAAGCGCATCGTGCTGGGGAGGCTCTTGGCTAGATCCGCCGGGCGAGAGGAGGTATGGAACTCACGGACTCAGAACTGGCAAACGTCTGGATGTGGACTTTCTGTACTGGGCCTCTATGGGCAGCAACACTCTTCGTGCCTTGGCCCTGACGGGAGAGCGCTTCTTACCAGGCCCAGGGGATGATCGATGAAAGGGGAGCTGGGGGCACAGTGGAAGGGGCTTTGTTCCCCAAATGCCATTCACATGACTCTCTGACCTCAGAGTCCTTCCCCTTTCTCTTGTCTTTTTCTCCTTCACTGCATTTGGCTCTGCTTCAGTTTCCCTTCTCTATTTTCCTTTTTCTCAGTCCACACAAAGCCCTCAGAAGGCTGGCTGCCCCGTGGCCTCCTGCCTCTTGGGAGATAGGTGTCCAGCTCCAGGATTGAAGGCACCCTGGAGATGCGCGGGAAGGCCTTGGGGGCCTGGTAGGCAACAGGCAGTCTCCCCTGGTTTGGTGCTTCATCTTTCATTTCTAGAAGCTTTTCCACATGGTTCTGAGCCTAGAGTGCTCAGTCAGAATCGCTTGTGCAACTTCCGAATAGATCGATGCCCAGGTCCTATCCTGTGATTCCGCTTTTGTTGGTCTGAAGCGCAGCCTGGGAGTGTGCTGTAAAATCTCCGCAGGTGACTCTGATCAGGACCCAGGATGAGAGCCAATGTTTTACTGAGGATCGAATGGCACAGAGTGAACATGGGATGCAGGTTAGGAGATGTGGGTTTGAGTCTAGACAACCATCGACTGGCCACGGGTCCCTGGAAAAGCCCATTCTCTCTCTAGTCACTGGGCAGGAGCATCTTAAAGAGAAATCATGGATTTGTGGAATTTTAGACTTGGAAAGGGGCAGGAAAATGAACCAATCTATCCCCTCGTTCTACAAATTAGAGGGCTGTGTACAAGGAAAGTAAATGGATTGCCCAGGGTGGCACGAGGCTCAGCAGAGCCAGGAAACCAAGCCAGCCTTTGGGTGTCTCCTCCCATTGACTGGACTCTTGGGCCCCTCAGGGAGTGCTCTCTAGATTAGACTGTTGGGGAAAGTGTGTCTCTGGGGGTCTTCCCACTGTTTACTGGAGGGGACCGGCTTTCCAGAGCCTGGGAAGGGGAGGCAATGGCTAGCGCCGGAAAGCATTCTCAGCCAGACTCCACAGGAGGACCTCTGCAGAGCTGCTGACTCTTTGCAGTTGTTTTACGGAGCCTGTGGACCGAAAGGAGAAGTTTGGCTGCATTTAGAAAGTTGTCCACAAAGAGGAATGGCGGGGGTGGAGGTGAGGAGAGTGGCCGGCTTGTGGAGCTGGAGGAGGAAGGTGGGCGATCTGGGAGAGATGCCAGCAGGGGCCTGAGGACAAGGGTTCAATTTGGGCCCACGTGTTGTCACTTTGAAGCTCTCAGGGTTGGGTGGTGGGGGTTAGGGGAAAGCGAAGGGAGGGAAAAAGAAAAGAATGAGTTCCCAGCAAAAGGGAGCCTAGCTTTTTCTTGGATTGGAAGCAAACAGAAAGTGTTCTGGGAGCATGCCCAGTCCTGCCCCAAAGGCCCAGTGAGTGGTTCTCTAAAGAGGGTGCAGGGAGATGGTGTGAGAGGTGCCCAGAGAGAAGGAGAAGCTTTGTTGAGATGGCCCAGGCCCATGATGGGGGATGTTAAATTCCCCTGTCCCCAAGGTGTGCAGAGATTGCTCTGGGAAGCCTGAAATGCCCTGTCCGTAAAGCCACGAATGCATCCAAACCCTCCCTGGACTGACCCAGGGCTCAAGCCCCGTGGTAACTGCAGAAAGAACAGTGCGTGAAGCTCTTAGCCTGGGGGTGGGCAGCCTGAAAGGCTTCCGAGGGCCTGATTGAAGAGCCACATGCCTCAGTGTCTCGTTCCTGCTAGCAACTGGGAGGAGCGATCCCATTGCCCTATAACAAATGCCTTGGCCCCAAGCACCAGGGAGGAAATGGAGCTCTTGATGACTGTTCTGGTCATAGTCTCCCCGCCCCACCAAGTCCACTGTTCTCCTTCGGTCTCTGGCACCTGCAGGGTACGCCACTCTTCTTACCCCTATGCTGAGCCTTGTCCGTATTTCTGTATGTGGGGACGGAGTGAGGGGGTAGGAGTAAGGAGACCATAACTCGGACCTGGAACTCTCTTATAGAAAGTCCTGCCCCCACCAGAAATGTGCTGAGCTTCTTGTCATGAGAAGACTTAAGAGGCCACCTTTCTCAGGGACTTGGTAAAATTGGCATTGAGAGGGACGTGCTCTGAGGATGAGCAGGGAGTGGAAACCTGAACTGGTTCTGTCTCCACGGCTGAGCACCTGAGGCCTCAAGAGCCCGTTCAACTCAGCTCAAGATTCCCACTCACCCCATTATTCTATGAGTTTTTACTGAGCACCAGATAGGTGCCAACCACTGTGCTAAGTGCTGGAGAAGCAGAAGAGAGCAAACCAGACATAGTCCCTGGTGGAGAGACTTGATGGCTCATCGTGTGTCTATGTTTCTACCAAGCCCATGAGGGTGGCCATGGTGGGGAGTGGGAGGAAGCAAGGCCCTTACCCACGTGGTCTCATTGGGGAGACAACATTCACATACATGAAGCATTCAGAGAACCAGCAACGCTTAAATAAATTGTTGGCTCTGGTAACCACATGTTGAAGTGAATGTGGTCAGGTTCAGGTTCTATGTGTCTCTCAGTGCTCTGGATAGATCCTATGAGACAGCTCCAATGGGGCTGAATTACTTCCTAAGCTTTGTGGAAGAATGGAAGGACCTGATTAAGTGGGTCTGACTACTAACCTTGAAAATAATAATCAGTTCTGACACGAATGTCTCGGACTGGAAAATCTATATGAACTCTACCATCTTTCTTGGTTCCTTTTTTCCCACTGTCCAGCAGCCCCCTTCTCTTCTTCCTTCTTCCATCTGACTCAGAGCTGGAAATCTTACATGGCAAAGAGTTGGATGCTAGGTGTGGTTGAATGTCGACCTGTTTACAAAGCACAGCACTAGGATGGAATATG
The DNA here is from genome assembly GCF_000325575.1 of Pteropus alecto. Lineage (NCBI taxonomy): Eukaryota > Metazoa > Chordata > Mammalia > Chiroptera > Pteropodidae > Pteropus > Pteropus alecto. The sequence goes on from NW_006434709.1 coordinate 22,244,652, forward strand.
CAGAGAAACAACACAGGCCTTAACTTTAAAGACCTTCAAACTAACTTAGGTTCATAAACTGCTATAATAGATAATAGCGAAAGCTAATTGTGAGTATGCGTGTGTGGGCATGGCGACAACAGGAGAGTTGAGTCCCATGCCTGGATATAGGATGTGGAATATCGATGTCGTGTTGTTGTTTGCCTGCGTGTGTTTGTGTTTCCTACTCTGTTTTTTTAATCTCAAACTTCAGAAAAATTATAAGGTATTACGAGTAATTTCTATAAGCCCTTTTCCAAGATTCGCCAATTATTTACATTTTGTGGAATCATTTGAGAACAAATTAGAGACATCTTGCCCCCTTTCTCTTAAACACTTCAGAGTCTGTTTCAGGGACAGTGTTCTATATAAGTCTGGTTTCCTTATAGTGAACTTTCTTCCTCTCACTTCTTGATAATATAGGATCATTCAAGTTTATGTAATGGGAGATAGCTAGCTTGATAACATACTGGTGGTCTGGCCGTTGTGGGCTATCTAGGTCACAGGGTCCCCCTGGGAAACTTTGCTGGCTTCAGTGGCTAACCCTGAATCGGCTTGCTACTGGACAACCGATCTGCCCCCTTAGAGGCCTGGCCAGGCCTTGGCTGAACTCTGCTCTCTTTCTCTCCACTTTGTTCTTGAGTTTTCTGTATATTCTCCCACCCACGGATATGATTTGGCTTTCCAGTGTCCAGCATGACCTGTTGGAAGCAGTGAGCTTAGTTGGGCATCCTCTCTAAGCCTTGGAGGCCAGCCTGGGCTCCTCTGAAAGGAGGCTTCCTTTCCCTGACTCACAGGAGTGAGGCTCTATGGTGCTGTCTGGCTCCAGGGACTGTGGTCCTGCTCAAGTCTGGCATTCTTAGGTTGAGGGAACATTTTCCAGAGTACAGTTGAGGTACAGAATGTCTCTGCAAGATGGGCTGGGATGGGCAAGGTTTTGGAAAGTCTCTTGCTTGTTCTGGGAGGTGTTCAGGACGCTGAGGTTTTGGAAATTCATGGTGGCTGTTCATGACCGCTCCCAGCTTTTGGGAGGAGGAATGAATGGGTGCCCATTTCCTTGGGTTCAGTGGCAAAGGTGAAACCCTGCACTGCTGATCTGGGACCAGGCCCTCTGCTGAGTCCAGGCAGGGCACTGGGCTTGAAGGGGAATGAAGCTAGCAGACTGGACCCTGGAGACATGAGATGCTCTTCATATCCAGTGAGCCCTGGTTGGAGCTCTACCTGCACTGGCCGGGACACAAAACCAATGTGATCTTAGGGCTTGCACTCAAGGGCGCCTCTGATGGAATGGTAGTAGAAACCCAGGTAAATCCACGAGACAGAACATCCTGGAGGCATTTAACTGGCAGATCAGTCTTATGCAGGGAGAGGTGAGGGAGCAGAGAGCTCTGTGCCGGCCTGAGTAGTCAAGAAATATTCTGGGGCAGAGGGGACGCCTCCCTTTTCAGCAGCCTCTCCCTTCTTCTGTTCTGCTCTTGCACACAGCCAGCACACCCAGGGTCTAGTTCCAGCTCTGTTCTGTCATCCTGGACAAGTCGGTTTACCTCTTTGGGCCTGTCTCCTCCTCTGTGAACCAGGAAGCGGAGCACTTGAGCCATCTCCCTGGGCAGCGATGACAGGTAATCCAACCTGGGTGGGCTTCAGGGGTGCTTGGAGAGTTTATGGGAGCCCTGTTCTCTGGAGGTGAGGCCCAGCCTGGATAGGTATTGTTATGCACAAGCTCCCCAGGAAGGCCTTAGAGCAGAAGCCAGGTGACTATGGGGTCTTCACAGTTCCAGCCCCTGACTTAATTGCAGGCTCCACGAACCCAGACTCAGGCCTTTATTCTTGACTCACTTTTGCTGGAGTCTGGGAGGGCCTGGTACAGGTGGGGGCCCCCTGGCCTTCCCACCCAGCCATGCATCGGCGCCTCCCACCCGGGAGCAGTGCCACGCTCGGCTGGCCTGAATGCATCCCCTTCTCCTTTCCTAAGAACCAGCCTCAATGCCCCCATTACCATTTCCATAGCGCTCTTCTCCAGGGCCCCATGGAAATCACGAGGCTTTCTGAGGAGTCGGGCAGCCTTCAGAAAAAAGACCCGGGCCCCCTGCCCACCCCGGGCTCCCGGCCGTCCTAATCCCGCCCGCTCCTCGGCGCGCAGAGACAGAGCTCCCTCTCTCCTCGGCGGCCCGCCGCTCCTTCTCCCACAGAGCTGACGTTTCTCTGCGGCCCAGCTGGCTGCAGTTTTCAGGAATAACAATATCCCCGGGGGGAGGAGCGGCGGGGTGAATGGGCGCCTTTGTCCGGGGCCCTGTGAAGCCTGATTAATTATGCGCTGCGGAGCGCGGGGAGCGGCGGCCCGGCCCCAGCGGCTGAAAGGCCCGGGCCGGGGAGCGCGGCCGCCGGCTCTGCGCCGCCGCACAAAGGGCCGCGAATTAGAAAACCGCCAATTACCCGGCATTTTGTATTGGCCCTTGTCTCGCTGACACTGTAGACGGCCCCTCCCCAGGAGGCCGCACTTGGAGGGTTTTCAAGACCTTTCTTGGTTACCAGGGGCGACTGGGCAGAGCGCTGGGGGCTTGGGAAGAGCCCGGTGCCCGGTGGGATCGTGTGCAGCGCGGGGCGCGGCGGGGAGGGGAGTGCGTGGTCTCGCCCCCGGGGACGTGGCTCTCGAATCTAAGGCCTCGCCGAAGCTGGACCATGATCCGAAGGCGGATTTCCTGGCCCCGCTCCAGAGGGCTCTTTGACTCAGTAGGTCTGGTGTGCCCAGGAAGCTGAATTTTAACAGGCAGTCTAGATGACTTAAAAAAAAAATAAAATAAAATAAAGCATAACAGTGAAATTCACAGATCTTCGTGTATAGTTCCATGCGTTTGACACATGTATATATCCGTGGTTACCTACATTCCAGCAGCTATAGAACAATTCCATCACTGTAGAAAGTTCCGTGGGTCCTCTTTCCAGTCTCCTCACACACACACACCCCCCTCCCCAACCTCACACTCCAGAAGACTGCTGTTCTGACTTCTACCTTCATCTGTTAAGTTTCATCTGTTTTTGGACTTCATGATAAATGGAGTTATGCAGTACACACTCTCTTGTTTCTGAATTCTCTCATTCAGCATGTGTTTGAGATCCATCCATATTGTGGGTCTGAGTAGTTGTTTCTTTGTATTAAACAGTTTATCTGTTCACCCGTCGATGGACACCTGGACTGTTTCCAATTTTTCGGCTGTTATAAATAAAGCTGCTATGATCATTTTGTACAGTCTTTTTTTTGGTAGACATATATTTTTATGTCTTTGAGGTAAATATCTAGGAGTGGAATTGCTGGGTCATAGAGAAGGTGTTTAGCATTAGTGAATACTGCCAAACTGTTTTCTAAAGTGGGTATTTAATTTTGCATCCCCACCAGCAAAGCATGAGAGTTCCAGTTGCTCTACATCCTTGTCAGTATTTGGTATTAGCAGTCTTTTTGATTTTAGCCATTCCAGTGGGTGTGAGATGGTAGCTCCCTGTAGTTTAGAGGCCAGGTGACTTTAATTGCTGAGCTTCAATGACTAACTTGAAGAAAACTCCTGTCTAGTGTAATTCTTGCATGTGTCTGCAAGGTCCAGCAGGATAAATGACCTCCCTAAGGCCCACAGCTGATTGCGCAGAGACACGTTGAGAACTCATGACTCCTGACTATCAGAAAAGTGCTTTCTCCTTCATATGATGCTGCTCCTTTAGCCTATGCCTTATGGGCCTGTGTGCGTGTGTGTGTATGAGTGAAGTGTGGGTTTTGCTCTGCCCAGGACCATTCAGAACGGACCTGAAATGGCACTTCTGAAGAGTCCCTACCCACCACCCAAGTAGCAGCATTTAAGTCTCTGTGGGATAGAGAGACTGGGCTTGGCCATGTACGTGTGGATACATGTGCATAGAGGGACAAGGGGAGGGGGCTGGTGGCTGTGTACCCTTGACTCTTACTCCAAGAACATAGACCAACCCTGAGAGTCCCTGTGCTTCAGCCACCCAAAGAAGGCCTTAGATATTTTCTGATCAAGCACAGAGGAGTACTGGGAATGAGGGGGCAGCAGAACATGGCCTGACCTATCTTTGTAGCCTTGTATCTGGCTGCCTCCATCTTGCATATCGGACTCCACAATAGTGGACACCTGTCCATACATTATTGTCCCTCCACTCTACGAATACGTACACACTATGGAGATTGTATTCTGCAGAGATGGCCACACCAAAATATATATCCCGTCCCACATGTTCTTCTTGCAATGTGACTGAAACTCCTCCCCCTGAGAGGTAAGGTCTGTGTTTCCTCTCACTGAATCTGGGCTGGGGCTTGTGACTGCTCTGCCAATAGAGTATGGCAGAAGTGATAATGTGGATGCTGTCCTATAAAGGATATAACTTCCACCTGACTTTCTCTCTTTTGGGGAGTACTCACCCTAGGAACCCAGCTGCCATGCTATGGAGAAGCCCAGACTAGCCTCCATGGAGAGATCAATGTAAACACCCAGCTGCAGGCCCTCAACCTTCAGCCAGCACCAACCATCAGATTTGTGAGTGAATGAGCCTTCAGATGATTCCAAAGTCCAGTCTTCAGTGCTTCCAGCTGAGGCCCCAGACAACGCAGAGCGGAGACAAATCCTTTTTACAGACCCAAAGAATCTGCAAACATAATAAGTGGTTGTTTGATGCCAATATTACGATAATATCTTATGCAGCCATAATAACTAGAATGCATATAATACTGATATTTCTTGCATCCTGTCGATCTTATTTCATAACCCTCTCATGTACTCCTGATTCTAACTTTAGCTCTTGTCCTGTCTGGACAGCTGTTCTGATCAGGTTCCCATGTTCAGCTTGGATGTCACCTCTGCTGGGAGCCCCCTAGCCTCCCTCTGCACAGAGCTGGAATTTACTCCTCTGTACCCCAGGTATATGCTCGAGTCTTTGTGTTCTCCATGTTGTCCTACAACTTCGTGTTTGGATGTTTACATCCCCGCTAAAAAGGCTCTCCAAGAGCTGGACAGTGTATATTTTCTCTCTGGATTTCTAAGAACCTGGCACATAAATGTTCATTGAAAGGTGGCATGCCCCTCAACTAGAGGGAACAGGACCTGAGTTAAGCGACATCACCATTCAATGTCCCACTCCCTGTCTTCTTTTCCTCTGGTCCAGGCCTTGTGCAAGAGAGACAAAAAGGACAAGAGATTTTATTTTTTCCTTCAAGAGGATTTCAATCTGATTAGGGAGAGAGTAACAGAAAGACTAGAATGGACTAGCATATGATTAAATGAGAGGCGCAGTCCTCAAAGGCAGAGAGACCTACATGGAATGGGGTGATCAGGACAGGCTTTCTGGAGGAGGCAAGGACTTGGATTTAAAAGTAACAGAGCTCTAGGACAGGTCTTCCTTTGAAGAACTCCCAGCTTGCTTTCCTCCATCTCCACTTACTGGGGCCCCAGCTGAAGGGTTGCGTGCTTGTGCGTGTGTGTGTGCGTGTGTGTGTGCGTGCGTGTGTGTGTGTGTGTGCGTGCATGTGTGGGAGGTCTGGTAGGGGACATTGGCACATCTCTCTCCTGGGACAGAGTCTGAAGAACAGACCTATTCCTAACTATCTCCTCAGTTTGCCCCTCTCTCCTCCACCTCACTGGGGGTATGGGATAAGAAGAGATGAGTCAAGTGGGTAGCTACACAATCAACTAGTTGTATACTAAAACTAGATGGAACTTAGAAACATAGTGCTGTCTGAAGAAACAGTAAAATCTACAGCACAATATCGTTTACATAAACTAAAAGTACACGTTCATAGAAAGGCAATGTATATTTTATACGTATACAAATACGAGATGTCACTCACATTAATGTGGTTGTTTTTATGGGTGGGGGTGCTGGGGTAGTTAGTGAATGAGAATCAAAGGAATAAAGAAATAAAACAAGACAGGGCCTTCGTGTGGAAAAAACAGTGATGCGAGCGTGCCATTGAGAATGATTGACTCGATTCTGCACCTGAGGTCCAAACAAAAAGAAAAGTCAAAACCCAAATCACTCTTGGAAATAATACTGCCAGCTTTAGGATGGCACTCGTATCTGTGTGGGCGGGAGGGAGGAGGGATGTAGGGCAGGGACTTGTAGCTGTAATGTTTTGTCTTTAAAAAAGATAAGGAAATCTGAAGCAAAATGGCAAACTATTAACATCTGTTGAATATTGGTGGGTGACTATATGGGTTTCTGTTAGATTATTTTTAAATGTATTATATTTTGAAAAAAATATTTTAAGAGGATACCAATCAAGACACTGCAACATAATTTTTGCAACTTTCTCCAGAATTTATTCCTGATCACAGGCTGGCCTCTGAATAGCCCTACAGAGCTGACTGACTGCTGTAGGCTGTCAGTGAGATAAGTCCCAATAAGGAGAAGAAAACGAAGAATCGACTTTCCATTGGTGCTAAAAGAGCTCATAAATACGATCTTTGGTGAATGGAAAATGCCATTACCTGCTGCGTATAGAGCAAAACTAAATAGTAAAATAGCCACAGGAATCTTTTCTTTTTGCCTGGCTGAATCAGATTAGCCTCTCAGGACTTTGTGGGAAGATCATCGATTAGCTGTTGGCCTTCCAGGGGATGGCAGATCCTTGACAATAGGGAACTGTTGTAGGCAGCTCTGGGAGGGCTGCACAGTTCACACTTAGGGCCTGGACTATGGAAACCACCCTGGTACTCACAATGGGGGGCTCAGCGGTTGACTCTGGGGCATAGATCCTGCACTAGATGACTCTTCTCTCCCCTCTTCCACCATAGCTGATGGGGATGGAGGGAAGAGCTGCACCAAGCTGAGTCGAGCAGATGCTTTCTCTTAAAATTTTGGAATTTTGAACTGAGAGATAGAGACTGGGCACTGTAGGAATGGGGCTGCTTTAATGGAAGTGTTCTAAGTGACTCCAGATGCTTAAGTCCTTGGAACTGCTCTGGCTCAGGCCTTTCCTGAAGCTCAGTTGTTTAACTCTTTCTTGAAATTTAATAAATTTATTTTTATTATTTGCCAGGGTAGATTTCAGTTACTTGTCTTATGGAGTAAGTAAATATAATATTTTGTCATATCTCCCAGCCTTCCCCTAGTACTGCTGCTAGTACATGTAGTAACATTGTTGAGTTTGGGGGGGCGGGGTGAGAAAAAAAGGTGCCCTTCTGGGCAGGCAAATTTGAAAAATATGTTCTTTCCTCCGGGCAGACACAGCCCCTCTCCAGGGTGAAAGATTTGGTCAGTGGAATGTGGAGCTGGGTTTCAGGTCCCATTCCACTGATTTCCTTGGCCAGGTCCCTTTCTGCAGTACATAAACTACATGACCATGCATAGCGGCCTTGCCTGTCCACCATTTGTTTTTTGGCTGATTTGTCTGCTGCATCAAGGTGTCTCTTAGAATATGAAGCATTATTCCAGACAAGATTTACTGGAAATGGTAGTCTATCTTGTAAGTCCTATTCAGGAATTTAATGTTGATGACCAAGATATGATTTTTAATCTTCGTGTGTTGAAATCTGTTGAAAATTTTCCTTAAAGAAAATTTAGGAAAACTCCATGGTCTGGTAAAGTAAACAGAAGCCTCATCTTAATCTGATGAATAATCTGCAGACTTCGGAGGAAGCTTTCCACCAAATAGTCTGGCAGACATTCTTGAAATGTCAAGACACTCCTTCCCCCATGTGAATATACCTAGTGAGAAGGTGAGAGCAAGTGCACAGGAACGAATCTCAGGTCATGGTGAGAGTGACTTGGAAACCTCAACCAATGCACTGATGGCCATGGGGAAGAAAATGCCCTCAGGCAGGAGAAAATGCCTTGAGAGGAGGCTGCTCCAGCTCTGATTTATTAATTAATTTTATATCGAGAAGCTCCCTGAAATTAATGTGAGTCCCACTATCTTTCTGAGAGAAAGCTGAGTATAAGACAGCAAGTCAGGAGCTTTCCCAAGACAGAGGCCCCCCTCCATTTCTGCATCATGCACCATCTATCGCCATGTGTACAAATACAGGAGGCAGTATAGACTAACAGTTGAGGATGTGAGTCCGGAGTCAGAATGTTTCAGTTCAAACCTCAACTCTGTCACTTTCCACCTGTTTGACCTTGGACATGTTACTTAACCTCTTATGATGGTTTTAAAACATGCCCATCATCCTTGACTCTCCTCCCATCAATAAATGACGTCTATGTCTCTGCCTCAAGGAACTGGGTCGGGATTTGGGAGTGCTTAGACACAAAGAATGCAGCAGAAGTGGCACTGTGTAATTTCCAAGGATTGGTCAAAGACCACGCAGCTTCTGGTGGTTTCTTTTGGGGCACTCATGCTGGGAGCTTCAGCTACCTTAAAAAAAATCCAACCACCTTGAGGCTGCTTTGTAGAGAGACCAACCACATTCAAGAGAGATGCCTGAGGAGCCCCAGCCATGCAGCCTCAAACTGTTTAAATCATCTTAGCCTAGGCCCTAGGCATGCAAATAAAAAAGCATTTGAGTCAACCTCAGCCCCAGCCACCAATTGACTGCAAAGTCATGAGAGAGATTCTAAGTGAGAACTGTCTGGCTTATTCACAGTCAACATCCAAATTTGTGAGCAAAATAAAGATTGTTGTTGTTTTAAGACCTTTGTTTTGGGATGGTTTGTTATAATGCAATAGATAGCTGCTGCAGACTTTTTGTTACCTAAAAGTGGAGAGCTGCCATAACAAAACCTCAAACTGTGGCTTAGGACTGAGAGGTGGGCAGAAATTGTAAGGGTTTTGAAGATATTGTTAGTGGAAGCTTGATGGAAGCTTGAAGGAGGCAGCTGATGAAGGTTTTGAGGAAAATTTCTTGGAAAAAAGAGGAAAGGGGACCCATATTATGTAGTGGAGAAAAATTTAGCAACATTCTCACTTGAAGAGATGTGGACAGCAAGAAATGTACTTAATGGCCTCATGGTTTGGGCTGAGGAGATTTTTGAGCGGAATGTTGAAAGTGCCAGTTGGATTATTTTAGCTGCTTATGATAAAGATAGAGAAAGAGGAGTAAAAGGGAACTTTAATTTTCAAGCCAAATTTATAGAAAATGTTAAAAAGCCAGAGATTTGCTGGATTTGAAAGTAAATCTTGTTTCTCATTCTCAGCATCCTCAGAGGGCAAACGATTCTCAGTCTGAGAGGATTTCGGGCCAAAGATATAATCGAGAGTGGGACTTAAAACCTCAGAAAAATCTAATGCTTCATAAAGTCTTTCAGAGAGACAAAGACCCCGTAAGTATTTCAAGTGTGTGCCTCACAGATTCTCTTTATCAAATAATAAGGCTTCTAAAATATTAAGGGCTTGTCCCTCAATAGCCTCACAAAAAGTTCAAGGTAGAGAAGAGCTGATCTTGATGAGATTTGTGGTATAGCTTTTGACTAACAGAATGAAGTTCACTAGGATCCATAGGAAACCCATGAATTTTTAAATAGAATTATATTGTCAGAAGCACCACCAGCTTGAACTAAAAGGGACAGCATAAAACAAAATGAAAAAAGATCCCCAACTTTTTTTGGACTTTGGGCCCCTAAGAAGGAACCAAGCTGAGAAAACTACTCAGTTGCAAACATCAACCATTTTTTTACAGTACAGGAAGGAAGATTCAGAAGTGAAAACAAGTCCAGACGACAGAACTAAGAGCCATGAGAAACATTCCCAGGCAGTTGGCTCTAATCAAGAAACTGGCAATATGGGCCTGACAGAATTTCAAAATTGCTGTGGACCAGTGGCTGCTCTATGCCTCCCTCTCCCCTACTTTTGAATGGAAGTGACTATAGTAGTTATCTTATTCCTCTCTCATCATTATGTGTTGGATGTGCATAGAGCAGATAAATTTTCTCTTTAGTTCACAAGTCTTTAGCGATAGAAGAATAGTACTCAAGGAGCTGTGACTGAGGAATTGAAACTGAAGAACCTCCTCCACACCTGAATGTTTAAGATAATGGGATCCCAGACCTCTAGCTAAACCCAATCCTATAATAGGTGAGACTTTTGGGGATTGTTGAAAGGGAGTGAGTATATTTTGCAAATGAGAGGAATATAAATGATTTATGTTTAGTGGGTAGACAATGCTGGTTTTAAACATGGCTAAAACTTATTGACACATTTCCTATCAAGAAATGAAGTTGATGTCTCCTCTCTTGTACCTGCATAAGCTTTTGTAACTGCCAGTGCAGGACTAAGCTTTAATAAGGCGTGGGGGCTTCCACTTTTGCACTTTTGGGAGCCCTTAGCTATCATGAAAGAAGTTTGAGTACCCTGCTGAGAGATCCACATGGAGCAGAGTCCTGGAAAGGCCACATGGAGAGGGAGAGAACACGAGAGTACATGGAGAGAGGGAGAATTCAGCAATCCTAGAATCCCTGCTGAGCCCAGCCTTCCAGGGTCCTTGTCCAGGTGCCAGACATGAGAATCTGTTATCTTGACTTAGCCAGCCCAGTCAAGCTCCCAGATGACTGCAGTCTCAACTGCCATCTGGCTGTGGCACCACGATAAACCCTCAATGAGATCGGTAGAAGAACTGTCCAGTCAACTTATATAATCATGAGAGATGATAAATGTTTGTTGTTAATTTTTTTTAATTTTATTTTATTTATTTTATTAATTTTATTTATTTATTTATTTTTAGGCGAGGCAACCCTTAGTTGCCCTCACAGATTGCAAGGACCTTGTCAGTTTACAATCTCTTCTTTTTTAATTTTTTTACACCTACAGCACCTGGTCTTCCTAGGTGGTCTCCCATCCAAGTACTAACCTGACCCAACCCTGCTTAGCTTCCGAGATCAGACGGGATTGGGCTTGTTCAAGGTGTCAAGTGTTTGTTGTTAATTTTAAGCCACTAAGTTTTAGAGTGGTTTGTTACACAGTGGTAGATAACCAAAAACGAAATGCCCAGGATAGTGCCTGGCATAGAGTAGGTACTCGATAAACACTGGCTAACTAAATGAGTGAAACTCTTCCCTCTCTCTCCCAAAACTTTTCTTGATTCTGGTGCTCTGAGATGCCCCCATCCACCGCTTGCCCCTCCGCCTCTGCCTTAACTACACCTCCATGGACTAGGAGGGCTAATGTACAACAGAGCTCCCACTGGGCTCTTGAGTGTGCAAAAGGATGAAGTGAGGATTTCCTTTGTGAGGAAATCCCCAGGCTATGGATCTCTAAGACAATGTTTTCCCACTTCCTGGTATAATGAATGCAAATCTCTTTATATCTGTAAAGAGGAACGAGAAGAGAGACTCAGCTCTGGAGTTGATCTATCTTGGGTTTGAATTCCAGCTCCTCCATGTCCTGACTGTGCGGCAATGAACTGCTGATTTAACTGACTTCCTTAACTGCAAAATGGGTTCAAGAACAAGGTTTCAGTGCAAAAAGTCAACATGCCATCCTCTGTACAGTGCCTGGAAGATGGTAGGTGCCATGAAGCTGTCAGTGACTTTCATAGACATGATAGGAGCAAAATACACCGGTGGCAAGAGCACATACTATTTGTGATTCCATTTAAATGAAGTCCAAAACTGGGCAAAATTTTTTGATAGTGAGAGAAATTTCTAAGTGTAGTTATCTTTGAGGGGGATAGATATTAATTGGGAAGGGACGCCAGGGAACCTTTTGGGATATTTGAAATGTTTTACATTTTGATTCAGGTGTTGTATACGTATATAAAATTCATCAAGTGGTGCCATTAAGATCAATGCACTTTGCTGCCTGTATGTTAGATCTCAATAAAGAAGTTGAAAAAAAAAAAAAAAAGTTAGTGTGTCCTCTCTCCCGCAGGAGTAATCTTTAGGAATTCCCTAACTCCCAGGGCTTTTGTTCCCCATGGGACCATCTGTGTTCCCCCCATGTCCACCCTGACAGCAGCCTTGAGTAATGCTGTCCTGGCGCCGAGCATGAGCTGGGTGGCACTGGGGCTGATTCCAGGACAGAAACAGCTCTGGAAGATGTGCTAACCTGCTCCTCAGAGGGCGGAGTGTCTGGGCTGTGGGGTCCTAGATGCCCTTGGGGGCTCGTGAGTGGGAAAGGTGTCTTACCACCTCTCATGAAAAGCCTGGAACTTCCGGGGGGCTGTGGGGTGTTGGAAGCACGTCTTTGGTACGACAGGCCTGGTTCCTGGAAGGACAGCAGGGAGGGGTGGGCGCTGAGGACGTCCGGGCTGGGTCAACATAATGAGCTTGTTCTGCTCACAGCCCTGCTATTTGAGGACCTGGAGCCATGACGTCCCTCAGAGTTTCCATTCTCTGTGCTGCAGCTGTTGGTTACGTGTTTCATTCAAAATGCTTTGCAGGAAGCAGCAGGCTCCACATTCCAGGGCTTTTAGTCATTTTTTTTTTTCTCTCAGAGCTTTGGGGCTGGGATTAGAATGTTCTTCAAACCACACTGTCCTCGGCTGGATTCCCAAGAGGAAGTGGGTGGGTCCTTGGAGGATGAGAACACAGGCCCAAATTCAGGGATGAAATGAAAAGAGATTAAGGCTGGCACAAATAAACTCCTAGAGAGATCACTGAGCCAAAGCCCAGGTTTGGAAAGGCGTGGAAGCCTGTGGGTGGTGACTCTTGTCCTTTCCAGCCATGGGCCAAGAGGGATGAAGAGTCTCTGCTGTGTGTGTGTGTGTGTGTGTGTGTATGTGTGTGTGTGTGTGTGTGACTAATTTTATTGAATCACAAAGCAACAGAATGATCGAGTAGGTATATAAATTTGTGTAATACATAAAAATGTGTATGTGGAAACATTGAAAATATAAATGTGCTACATAATCTAATGTATGTGTATAATTTCATTCTAATTTTTAATAAAAAAAAATTAAATAGTTGGTATATGGTTAACCTACCTAATGGCAAGAGACAGGCAAGATAATTATAAAATCAGAATAGTAGCTACCTTGTCATTATAATTATTTCTGAAAGCTAAGAACTCTACTTACCCGGGATGGTATGCTGTTAGAGATTTTCAAGTGGTTGGAATATATGTAATTTTTGTCCTTTATAAACATTACCTTAACTATGCTAATGGACCTTACAAAAAGCTTTAAAAGGCTAGATGATC
>NW_006434709.1:22257791-22286037 GCF_000325575.1 Pteropus alecto
TGTGGAGGGAAGGACACAGCCCAGCAGAGACTTGGGTGGGGTGAGGTGGCTGGAGCTCTGGAAGGGAGAAGATGATGGATAGCAGCAAAGTCCCAGAGGTCCTGAAGTAGGACTCTCTCCTCAGCTCTTGAGAAACCCCAGAGGTTGGCCCAAGAAGAGGAAAGAAGGGCCAGGCATTCCCCAGCAGCCACCGAGTCCAGTGCCACCCTTTCCTGTGAGCACCTGGGGCAGAAGGAAGGAAATTCTATGATAAGAGTCTAGTCTAGCACGTAGACAAGAATGACAAAGTGCTTTTCCTCCCTGTGGTAGGCAGAAGTCTAAATATGCCCTACCCCCAAAGCTTTCCTACCCTAATCCCTACATATGATATCAAGTCCCTGATTCTGTAACATCAAATGGCAAAGGGATTTAAAAAACATAATTAAGATTATGAATCGGTTGACTTTGAGTTAATCAAAAGGGAGATTATCTCGTAGGTGTGCTTAATCTGATCACATGAACCCCTTAAAAGCAGTGTGTTTTCTCTGGCTGGTGGCAGGAAAAGAAGGATTTGAAGCATAGGGGAAGGGGTAGGGAAATTCCATGTACCTTTCATGACTCGAAGATGGAGGGGGCCACCTGTAAGGGACCCGAGAAAGAGCAGCTAGTACGAACTGAGACAACCAGTAAGGAAACAGCAAACAACAACTCAGTCCTACAACGAGGGGGCAGCTAGTACAAACTGAGAAAGAGCAGCTAGTACAAACTGAGACAACCGGTAAGGAAACAGCAAACAACAACTCAGTCCTACAACCACAGAAGGAGAGTTCTGCCATACCCCAGATGAACTTGGGAGAAGATTCTATCCTAGGGCTTCTAGACACGAGCCCAGCTAGCTTGCACCTTGCTTTTGGCTTTGTGAAACCCCAGGCAGAGAACGATCCAGATGAGCCCACCTGGACTTCTGACCTACTGAACTGTCAGAAAATAAAACGGGGGTTGTTTTAAGCTGCTAAATTTGTGGTAATTTGTTACGCAGGAAGAGAGAATGAATAACTCCCACTTTCTCTCCCACTTTTTTGTTTCCTCTCTGAGAAGTTCTGTGAAGAGGGTCTGACGATTCTCTCTTTGCACATGGGGAAGACTAAGTGAGGTGCTCAGTTTGCACGAGTCTAGGCTGGGACTCAAACTTAGGCCCAGCTTGATAGCCACAAATAAATCAAGGGCGCTTGGCCTTGGCCCAGGGTGTCTTGTCTTCCCACTCAGAAGAGCGGGAGAGAGCTGCATCCTACACTCCCTTTGTAAGAACCCCCCGCCCCTCCAGCAGCTCCTTGCACCATGCAGCCTGCAGGCTGCAAAGCTGTCCCGGGCCTGCGTTCCCCACAGAAGAGCAGATCTCTTGGCAGAAACGAGAGAAGGGCAGTGACCTCGCCCTCCCCCATCTTCTCAGATGACAAGTCTGGGCTCTATCAAGGCAAAAGACAGGAGCTGGGATACACGGAGCCATCAAATTTGGCTGTACCCTTCCCCAACCCAGTAACAAGCATTCTCTGACTGGCTGGGATGGGGATTTTTAAATTTTATACTTGCTTCCTTAATAATTCGTTGGACACATAGTCGAATATCCCCGGGGGATCCAGAAATGTTTGCAAGGAAGAAGATTATGTTACTGCTTTATTGATTAAAAAGCTCTAATGAAGGTTTTCTCATTCCCACATGAGACCTTTTCAAAAAATCTTCTCTGATTCTTCCCAGATGGTGTCCAACTTTCTCCCCCCAGCTTCTGGCAGGACAGGGCTTCAGAAAGTAGGAGGATTTTGTGTCTGACACACCTGGGATCTCAGCTCTGCGACTTACCCCCTGAGTAGAGGGCGGGGGATGGGCAATCTCAGAGCCTCGGTTTCTTCAGATAGTTTCTGAGATGCAGTGAGCCACAAATACTCATGAGGTGCCTGGTAGGCAAGAAGGAAGGAATAAATATTGCTTTCCTTATCTGCCTGCCTTACCACAATACAATAGCTACCTTGAAAATATGTTTTCGACAACCAGAAAATAATTTTTGTTCTGATGACAGGCAGGCCTGGTCAGTCAGCAACGAAAGACTTCAGTCAGCAAAGTTTGCCTTTGTGCTCCACCTTCCCCAAGCCACTTCCTCTATCTGTATCCTGTTTCCTTCTTTCAGGCCATGTCTGGCCACATCCCAGGGCCCTGGGGGGCCGGACATTCTGGGAAACCTTTGAAAGACTCTCCCAGTATTTGTGAGGGGAGCAGTACCGCATCTTGGGGGTCGAATGGTGGAATCCCAGGCATGGGGCAGGCAGGCCAGCGCAGGGGAACCTTTGGGGGCAGAGGGGAGGATGTTTTGAGGTGTCTATCTGGTGGGGACTATGAGAAATGGCTGTATAGTCTCCCTCCTACTTGGTTTCTCTAGACTGCATGTTCGGAGGTTTGAGCTAAATCCTCTTAGATATAGTTTTCACTGTCAAGGAATGTCTGGAGGAAATCTGCTCAATTTAAACTTTTCAAAGTTTCCATGGTGAAGGCTGAGTGAGCAGGTCCTGAGCACAAGAGCATGGCGTTGTCATGTGTTTGAGCATTGAGAGGCGAGGGGAGCTTCCGCTCTGGACCCTGGGGCAGCCCCACAGCAAAGAAGAAGACGAAGGAATGGAGGAGTGGGTGACTGTGTTTGCTCTTCTCTGCCGAGGAGGTGGAGATCCTGGGGTGTTCTGGAAGGAGGGTATACCAGGGCCCTTTCAAGTTCCTGGGGTTGGGAGCAAAGCTGGTTCCTCGCAGGACTGTCTTCTGGGGCAGAGGGTGAAAGAAGTGCCAGGTGGGCATTGGAGAATTGGGGCCTGCTGCCCGGGCCAGGACGTTGAAGCTGGGGCCAGGCACTGCCCTCAGCTTTATTTACCCTCCTCCCCCAGGCTGTGTGCGCAAAGCTGAGCCAAGCATAAAACAGACAGCCTCTCTCTGCCTCTCTGTTCCCACCCCCATTCTGACAGAGTCTGGTTTTCATCACGCATTAATCACTGAAGCTTCCCCCAGCCTGTGTCTGTCTGTCCACACTCACTAGCACCTCCTGGGCCCTGGGGGGATGGATAGACAGACAGACAGGCAGGCAAGCAGGCAGATGGTCTCTGACTTAGGGAAATTTGGGGTCACATTGGGGGCTGCTCCCTATTCCAGGCACGGGAGAAGCGTGCTTCCTGAGCTTGTTAGGTCATCCCCACCCCCAGCCCAGCCCGAAGCTGCCAGCCCAGACCACCTCACCCTGGCAGCAGGCGACAGGGGCCATTAGCTGTCCTGTTCACCAGGAAGGAAATGGGTTGGAGGGCTGAGGAATTCTAATTAAGCTTCCCCAGCTGGCAGGCTGGCTGGCGGGTGAGAGCTGGCACCACCAACCCCGCTAGAGTTGGTGCCAGCCCTGCTTGGCCTGGCCTGCTGGATGCCCACCTGCCGCGGTGGGAACCCCGGCTTTGGGCTGCCTTGCAAACCCCTTGAAGATTCCCAGGCCCTGGGGCTCTTGGCCCTGCTGGCCCAGCCTGTTTCTCTTCATGCCACCTCTCTGGCCCTATTCTCACTCCTTCCTTACCATGATTTTCCTGAAGGAGAAGTGACCTCCGGGGTTGGGCTCCCATGTGGGACCCCACTCATTTAGACTGCGATTGTATCACCCCCTGCCCCCCACAACTGTGGAGACCTGGGTATTGATCTGGTTCTGCCCTGACCCACTGTGTGGCTTGGAGCCACTCAAAATCTCTCTGAGTCTCAGTTTCCTTGACTGTGACAGTCACAATCACAGTGCTTGCCTCCCAAAGGGTGCCCATCAGTATTGGGAAGCCCCTAGAACCCCCAGTCACCACAGCATATCCAGCCACTTGGGGTTCAGGCTGAGGGTCAGTGGCAGCACCGCATAGGGCTGGGGGTGGCAGCGGCAAATGGCAAGCAGCCAGGAGCTCTCCAGTTGTGATCAAGCAGAGAGCTGGGACACAGTCTGAAAACCTGGAAATGACCACAAATGTGGTCTTTCCTTCCTGGTTCAGTACTTTGTGCTCCCTCAGAGCTGTGTCCCCAGAACCCAGGCGTCCCCAGCTCTGGCTACACTCCCAGCCCTTTCCCATGGTAGGCCTCCCTTTGGCCAGGCTGCTCTGGTGGCTGCATGCACCTCCCTACATGGTTTCCACCAGGACTGGAGAGCCATGCAGGGTCCCGCTCCCAGCGCTGCAGCAAAAGATCCTCCAGCAGACAAAGAGCCCCTCAGAGGCCAGAGCCCGCCAGAACCAGCATTCTGAAGCCATGGGACTCCTTCCCACAACCCTGGATACACATCTGCATATTACTGCACAGTGATCTGCATTCATTGGCATCCAAGTCCACATCCACTCACCCTATACTGTTCCTTTTCCCACCTCTGGGAACACTAAATATTTAACCATCAACTCCTACTTGCAGTGTCTAAACCCCCAACATAATTCCGCCCATTTCAGGGGTGTTTTGAGGACCTGGTGTCTGCACCAGCCTGTGTCTGAGCTGTCAGGGAGATGGAGGATGAGAAAAATAGAGTCCTTGCTCTTGGAGTGTTCACAGTCTATCTGGGGAAATAAAACATAGGGAAAAGTATTAGACAGAGTACTCTCCAGTGTTCAGTTAGATGAAGATGGTGGGGGTGCTGGGGTCAGGAGTGGGAGCTAGAAGTGAGCCAAGGTCCCCCCACACCCCTTCCCCAAGGCTTTGTACATGCTGGCTACTGTGTTGAGCAGGAGTCTGTGACATCTAGAGGGCTGAGTTTTTTGACTCAGCCCTGGGTCCCATGGCCCTTTTAGGAACAGGCCCTAAAATCATTGCCTTGCATTATACCATTGACCTGCTGTCAGCCTGGACAGATTGGACCAAGTATAGGGCCTGAGCCAAAGAAAGCATTCAGAGAAGCGACTGAACATGAGAGCTCTGAGTGCCCGACCCAATCTGATAGGGATAAGGGAAATGAGGCACAGAGGGGCTAGGTAACCCACTCCAGAGTCTATCCAGGAAGAGGAGGACCTAGGACATGAACCGGATAGCCTAGCTCCTAGGTCTATGTCCTTGACCTCTGAAGGGACAAGCTGGACTGGACTCTGGGAAGGAGTTAAAAGTCAGGGGTAAGGCTGGGCTCTGGTCCAACTGCTAGAATTCAAATCCTGGCTTCAACAATAATCAGCTGTGTGACTTCAGAGCTAGCACTCAATTTCTCAACTGAGGTTTCCTCACCTGTGAAGTGAGCACGGCAACAACACCTACCTTGTAGGTTCCTGACTCACATTGCACAGTGCCCGCTGGGCTCTATAGTAAATGTGAAATCTGTGTCTGGCATTGGTAGGGGATTGAGGGAGGAGGAATGAGGACATCTGCTGTGGGTGATGGGAGGAGATCAGCCTGACTGGAGCAAGAACTGCCCAGGGAAGGAGAAGGGGCCAGGCCTGGGGGGAGGGAGCCCCAGTGCTGGGGCCATTGGCCCCTGCTGATCTCCATCATTCCGGAGAGGCAGATGTGTCCAGAGCTGCCCAAGGCTTGGCAGCCTCTCTTCACTGTACTCACCTGGTGCTGGGGCTCCAGGGATGGGGGGTGCCATGCCCTTCCACAGCTCTGGTGTAGATTTATTTGAAATGCAGAGGGAGAGGGGTTGCTGAACAGGGCAGGGAAATGGGAATGAGGAGGGGTTGGAGTGTATGAAGATAAAATCAGAGGACCCCATTATAAGGAAACACGATATGCAGGGCAGGCACACCCCTAGGCGTACATTCCGGGTGGTGGAGCTGCAACCAGGTTTCTGGAATGCTCTTTCTTATGAGAGATTTTATTCAGGGGTTTAGTTTAAGATAAAGCAAGGCAGAATGAGTTTGTTCTTTCCTTTATACCTTTTCTTTAAGTTCGTTTCAGGCAGATTGAGTTTATCTATTAACTGGGGCTAAAAGAGAGGCTTAGGGGCTCAGTCCCTTCTTTGCCTCAAAGCTGTGGCAAAGAGAGGAGACAGATGATCAGCCTCCATGTTGGGTTCCAACTCTAAGGCACCAGCTCAGTGCAGGAGACCCTCAGAAAGGTAACCTGACCTGGGCTGGCACAGGTAGGGTCATGTTCCTACCCCTTCCTTCACAGTAACCCATTCTTGGCAAGTCACACAGCCTCTTGGGGGAGAATGCTCCAGGCCTTCTCTTTGCCATTACTGCATTGCTTCACGTTTTTCCTCTTCCCTGTCCCTCCACTCCCAGACCCTGTGAGTTCCCTTCAGAATTCCTCTGTTCCACCCTGGTTAGACCCTTTGTGACTTGGGTCGCTCTCCTAGTATAGCTTACAACAACATAGTTAACGGCGCTTAAGTGTACAGCTGAGTGGATGACCACCTATGTATCTATGCCGTGAACCCCCAGATCAATATACAGAACATTTCAGCCCCAAAGAAGGTCTCCGTTCCCCTCTCCAGTAAATACTACCCCTAGAGGTGACCAGTAGTCTAACTTCTATTACCATAGATTCATTTAGCCCATTCTTGACCTTCCACACATGGTTATCATATAATCTCTTTGTGTCTGGCTTACTTTACTCAACATCATGCCTGGGGGATTCATCCATGCTATTGCGTGTAGCAGAAGCTCTTTTGTTATTGTGTTTTATCACTGTGTCAGTGTTCCATTAATAAGTACACCACAATTTATTTAACCATTCTCCTACTGATGGATATTTGGGTTGTTCCAATTTGAGATTCTAGGAAGAAAGTATTTGTGTGCACATGCATTTGCTTCTCTTGGATGTGTAACTAGGAATTGCTCAGTGACTTGGAGTATTAGGAGGTTACAATCCTTTTTTCTCACAGGTTAGGCCTTGAGACATGACAGTGTTAGTGAAACAAGGCGTCCCCTTCTCTGAGTGCCCTCTTACCTCCTGGGGATGGCTTCTTGGGAAGGTCAGGCAGCTCGAATACACTGCTAGGTGTGAGGAACTGCACGACCCACCTCAGAGGGCTTCTCTCGTTTAGAGTTGTGGGCTCTCCTTTGAGAGCAGGAAGGGAGGTCAGGAGAGGGTGGGACCTAGGGCAGTGAGGCAGGAAAAATGCGATTGCCCAAGATGCTGGCAAAAATTAAGCTCCAGGATTAATTGAGCTGATCAAAGTCACATGGCTGGTATGTGGTCGGCAAGGTTGTCAACTCAGGTGAGCCTCACTCCAGCCCAGAGCTCTTTCAACCTCAGTGAGCTGCCCTTTCTCTATGAGGGAGATATTTAGGGACAGTTAGGGGACAGGGTCATGGTCCTGCTGAGTGTTCCACCCTGAGATCAGACTCAAGGCAACCTTTCTCAGGCTCTCTACCCCTGCCTACCCACTGGCCCTCCCTCTGACCCAGTCCCCTGCCAGGGATGCAGTCACAGGCCTTGGAAAGCCTGAGTCATGCTCATTGGCTAGAGAAGAGAGACACAGAGCCTGGGGGTTGCATTGCCCAAGACCCTATGCTGGGACCTGCTGCTGAGCCAGCTGTGGGTGAGTGAGGGCAGCCTCCAGAGAACATTCTTGGAAAATGGTTTGCCCGGCATGATTACCTCAGGCTTTCTTGGCCAGACCATCATATTAGGTCTCAGGTTGGCAAGGCTGGTGGGATGGCTTTGAGCATTTAATGAGGCCTTAGCAGGTCAAGGAGAGTGCTGTATGTGCCTCCTGGGAACTGGTGTTGAACAGCTCCATTGGAAGGTTCTGGAAGGTACATTCTTGACCAATACTAGGTGTGGTTCATGGTATGAAGCTGTCAGGCTGTGGAATTAAGGATTCTCTGACTTCGCTGTTCTCCAAGAAGGGAGAGTGGTTGGGCTTGTGTGCATGCGTGTATGTGTGTGTGTCTGAGTAATGTGTGTGTGCATCTATGACTTGGCTACTCATTTTGCAAATATTTACTGATTGCCTATTTTGTGCCACTAGGGATTCTGCAGTGAGTAAAAGAGACGAGATTCCTGCCCTCAAAGGAGCTTCTTAGACCCGGAACATGTGTCTCCACGTGATTGTGTGTATCTGAAGGGATGTCTGTGCTAGAACATGTGGCCGCCTGCCTGTGTGTGTGTGTGCACATGCATGCACATGCATGTGTAAATGAGGGGGAGAGAATTACTCATTACTCAGAAGACTGTTCAAGAAAGACCTCTCCCAAAGTAGTTACATTTTCACAAATAAAAATAATCAGATAATGAGTTCATTTCCGATCTCAAGTTTGATGCCAACATTCCAGAGAAACAAGACCCGCTGGCAGGCTGACTGCTCTGTGTGGCTTGGATTAGCTGGGGAAAGTGCAGGGGCAAGACCTGCCACTTGCAGGCTGCAGGCGGTGGGAGGAGTGGGCATGTCCTACCACCATAGGAGCGGCTGCCTGTGCCCAGGGCTGAGAAGCCCCTCATCCTTACATGGGCATCAGCAGAACCTCCTATAGCCTGCACAAGGCCTGAACTTCCTCCATTCATTCCTTTAGGATCAGGAATGGGCAGAGTCAGTGCAGCTTTGTAAATGCAGATGGCCCCAGAAGGGGTGGCCCACCAGGCTGCCATGAGTCACTGAAGGCACCCAGGTCAGAGCTCCACAGGTGCTTGCTGAGAGAGTGCTGGTCGGGTACAGAAAGAGGCTGTGGTTGGAGCCCTGGAGGGAGAGGGAGAGGGACTACGCCCAGCTGCTGCTTCTGCCTGGATTCATAAGAGGGGCGTCAAGTGCACGTCTCAGCTTGGCACTCACGCCCTTGCACATGCCTTCCCCAATCCAATCTTATAGCCACAGTTCTCGTCTATCTCCCCCTCACCTATGATCTTGCCAGAGGGAACCATCCCCTACTCTGCCCTCTCTGGCCTTTGCGTAGGCTGTTCTCTATTCTTGGAACAGTCTTCCCTGAACTCTGCATGTCCAAGTGTATCCATCCTTTATGATCCAAATGTTACCCGCTTCGTGAAGTCTTTCCTAATTCTGCTGGCTGGGAGCTCATTCTCATGCTCAGCAGTTACCACCTTCTAATTGTCTCCCATTTTTTCTCCTTGAGTCCAAGTTCCAGGAGGGCAGGATTTGTGCTTCATGCAGCCAATTTTCCTCTTCAGGTCCCAGCCAACATGAAGATGGGCTGTTCCTGGAGACTGGCCAGAAAAATGAACTGAGCTGGATTCAGTAGCCTATTACTGTCCTATATCGGGGACCCTGAGGAAGGTTGTGTCCTGAGATTTGTCCCTGTGTGCAAATTGAGACCCAGCGCCATACAGGAATGCAATACAGGGATGGGCATATGGACAGAGGCTGGGAGAAGGGCCCTTGTGGAGAGGGGGACAGGGAAAGTAGAGGTGCTTTTCCTAGCAGGCATGACTTGGATCCCAAATCAAGATATCTGTGAGATGTCAGGGAATTACACTGGGGTGGGGAAACTAGGGATAATCAGTTCAGAAGCAGAGGCTGATTGTCTTCAGGTAAGAAAGAAAAATTCACAGAGGCCATCTGTCTGTCCATCCACCCATCCGCCAATCCATCTACCCATCCACCCACCTATCTATCCATCCATCCGTCCATCCACCCATCCATCCATCCATCCATCCATCCATCCATCCATCCATCCATCCACCCACTATTTATTTACCTATTCACGCATTCCACAAATGACATTGAACATCTACTGTGTGCCAAAGCCTCAGGAGAGCTTTACATATGTACAATAATATTCATTATTCATCTATTTCTTGGAACAGCTGGGTGAGGAGTGTGTCATTATCTTACAGGGGAAATCTGAGCCTCAGAGAAGTTGAAGTCAATGTTCAGGGTCACACAGCTGCTAAGGGCCTGAGCGGGATTTACGCTCAGGTCAGGCTGCTTCTCCAAAGCTTGAGTGCTTCCCACGCCAGGGAAGAACAAGTGGCTTATTTCTCAGTCTCTCCATGGCTTCAGGCTGAGCTGGATCGTGGCCCTGCAGCAGCATGATTAAGCCTTGTTCTTTGTCTGGCTTAGCTTGTGTCCCCACCCAGTCCCCATCACAATTTTGCACTAAGCTAGTTGTCTTTATCTTTTAAAATCTTCACTGCCTAGGCCTTTATTAGGGGCAGGGTTCTAATCTAAAAGAGCAAAGCTCCCCTAGGGGAATTTCTAGTGTAGAGGGAAGTCTTGCTGGGCAGAGGGTGGTCTTCTTACTTTGCTAGGAGGGCCCTCTGAACAAGGGGGCCCATCATGGGCTAAAGAGGGAGGTACAGCTGAAAATGAGCTCAAAAATCACCCAGAAGTAGTAGAAAATGCATATTTTGGGTCCCCAATCTTATAGAGTCTGATTCAATAATCTGAGGGAGGCCCAGAAATCTGAGTTTTTAACAAGCCCCAAAGGTTATTGATGTGAGTTATCAGTGGACAGACAAGAAATCCTTCAAAAGGATTTACAGGACAAATAAATCCTGTAAAACAAGACTTTTCTTAATGTACCTGAAGATTATACCAGTTTTGTTCAGATGCATCATCATACACACGGCTGATTTGGCACTAAGCTGAACACTCCAAATCCTTCAGTTTTTCACATGTACTGAGGCAGCTGATTTCTTAGACCCAATAAGCAGATCCAGATCCTGACACTGAACTCCCTTAAGACTCAATCTCTTAAATATGGCCTGTCTACCCTACATGACCAAATATTTTGGATTTTACAATTCAGTGTATTTCCTACTCTCCTCAGCCTTGATCGGCTGCAAATTTGAGAATTTTACTCCCCACATCTTCATCCAAGTCTCTAATAAGCACGTTGAAAGGGCCAGGCTCAAGCTGTATAGAAAACTCTATCTGTGCTGCCACAGGCCTCAAGGCTTGTGCTCTGAGGATGTGGACCACTCCCTACTCCAGGTTTCCATCATGAAGGATGCTATGAATAGTGCCATGGAGGCTACGCATTCTTGTGTTCTTCCTTATCCTATCAGCAGAACGTGCAGGCCATCCGGATCAGGTCCTGAGCTCACTGCTTACTGCACTTTGAATGCACAAACCTATCTTTCCATGGTGCATGTCTAGAACTGTGATGTTACGTTCACTGATGGGTAGATAGGTTTCTCTCTGTACCCCCTCCTGAGACCCAGGCCTGCCTTGGCATTCACCCATCACGGCCTAAAACATCTCAAGTGTTTTAGGCTGTGAGAGCTCCATGTCCATGTTTGTGACCCGGAATACGAATCAGGGTGGAGTGGGGAGCTGGGGGAGAGGAGATACTTGTGGGAATTTGGTTTTCCTTAGGACAGAGGCTTGAATAAGTGGTCAATATAATTAGCCGTAAGCCTTGGAATGAAATTCTTGCTTTCCCACTGGTGGAAGGGGCTGAGCTGCTGTCTTGTACTTCCTGTGAGAAAACTTGAGCTCGTGAGCTGGTTACGTGCAAAGCGAGCAAAGAGGCACAGAGAGGGGCTCTGTGACTTAAATGTTCTGGGCCCGGCTGGGAATGCACAGCTCGGAAATTCGATCAGGAACTGTAACAGCTCCAGACATTTCCCACATTTCTCGTACGGCTTTCTCACCAGAACTTGAGTTTCTTTTGAGTAATCCTTCTCCCTCAGCATGTCCCCTACTCTAATGGGGTGAGGGGTGGAGGCAGGAAGCAAGAATTCACCAAGCCCTAGGTATTCTGGCCTGGTTGTCTCTGAAACCACCATCAGCTGTTAGAAGAGAAAAGTGGGCACTCTACTAAGCTGGTGAAGTCCAATGATTGGGTATTTCTGCAAACGGAGAAAGTTCTTCCTGCGTCTCTACTTCTGAAGCCCCTTCACTGGGTTTAAGCTGTCCTTCACCCTGTAGAACTGACCCATGATCCCCTAGGGCAGCTCTCCCAGAGCTAAGCCCTCCCTTCCTCTGGCTACGCACCTCTGTGGCTTTCAGCTCACTGATCCATGCTCTTTTGGGGGCCAGGAGAGAGAGTTGCCTGATCCTTGGCTCCCACCATTACTTCTTAGTCATTGCCCAGGGCATAAGGCCCTCCTTGTGCCTCAGCCCATGCTGGGGACTGGGGTGCCTTGCCACACAGACTTACCTCTCTCAGGATCTAGAGGCAGCAGCTGCTGTAGCAGATGCTTTGGTCCATCAAAGAAAGAACTCAGAGGTAACCAAGGAATGAGAAAAAAGGGAGACTGCGTCCTGGCTTTGCAGGTGTCGGAAAGTGCAGTAGAACAAATGTCCCCTCATGTACTCGGCTCTGAGCCAGGGCTGTGCCTGTGCCCTGAAAACGAGAGAGATCCCTCCTCTCCAGTTTTCCATGAGATAGAAATAGGGAACTGAAGAGAGACAGGAAAAGCCACTAAACCTCTTTTATGCCTATCATGCCCCCTGAGAAAGTTGGGGCCCTGCGTTCAGGTCTGCTTTGTCGTGCAGATTTTGGGGAGGGCTGGTTCCCTAGCCTGGGCTTCTGTCTCTTGCGGATGTGGACTGCTGTACTTCATGATGAAGTGCCAAGAGTTCGAGATGCTCCAAGATAGACGTGGCTCATCTTCCCAAGGTCAGGTTTACCAGATTATGGGAGAAAAACTACCATTATTTTTATATCAAAAAAGCCACGTATATGTTATGAAGTAAGAAGCAAAATTCACATTAATTTTTAAGAAAATGCATTATGAACAAATCTCAAACATGGAGCCCCTTCAAGATATGTCCCCAGATGCTCATGGTCTATTCCCTTCAGACAAATACTCTGGCCCTCTGTGCCTCAGTTTCTTCATCTAAGAAGTGGGATAACAGTAATCCTACAATTGAGGATAGGTTTGTGAGGGTGAATGGAGGTGGGTGTGAGGAACAGCTGGGCAGAAGCAGACATTTCCTCCTCCTATGCCGGCAGCTTTCATATTCCCATGCTGCTGTCCCAGGAGAAAACTCATTTAATAGTTGACGGGGCTTCCCCTAGCCGAGCTGGGTGTGACAACCTGTCTCCTGGCCATGTGCCTGAGCCCTCTTTATTATGGGGCCAGCCTAGTTCAGGGGACAGGGATCTGGGCAGGGACTGGCATCCTCCAATATCCATCACTGACTCTTCCCCCACTCACTGACCCTGGAGAAGCTGGAAGGAGAGGGGCCGGGGAAAGGGATGGCATGTTCCTTTTTTCCTGAAGACTCAGAGTACCAGCAGCATTTCCAATGCTACGCCTAGGAAGGAGGTTGTGAACTGCCAACCTGAGAGCTGAATCTGGGCCCTACCTGCATTAGTGTGGCCCACAGCATACTTTAAAACTTGGAAATCCCACCTAAAAGGGCTGAATTTCTTATTTCTCTTGAAAAGCTTAGGTTTATCCAGTTCGGCCCATAAGGCACGAATGGCAGAGTGAGCAGCCACTGCTACCTTTACAACAGACTTGGCCACAGTCCCACACCAGGCTCACCTGCCCAGCCCTTCCATTCTCATCACCTACTTGTTGCTATGGGCAGGAGAGTATGCTTTCTGACTGGCTACATCTCCTGAGAGGAGAGTTTTGGTCAGCAGGGGCCATGCTCTTTATTTTAAATTGGAGCAGTTTTGACCCTCTAGGGTGGCTGATGAGAGCTGGATGGCAGGGCAGGGAAGTTCCCAGGTCCTTCCCCTTCGGGCCCCCACGGGTCATCATCAGCCCTTCATATGGCCCTGTGCATTGGAGGGATCCAGGGGCTACCAGCGAAGAGCCCTGAAGGGGGTAAAGTTATTCTGGGGCTCCTGGAAAGGAAACCAAATGATCACATTTCTCATCCCTCGATCCTTGGACCTGAGTGATGGGACTCCCCTGCACTGCCGGGGTGGGAGGAAGTGTCAGTACTGAAGCATCCCTTCATGGATCTCCCAGAACAGTTTTTTAATTATTATTATTATTATTTATGCCTACAGCACCTGGTCTTTCTGGGTGGTCTCCCATACAAGTACTAACCAGACTGACCCTGCTTAGCTTCCTAGATCAGACATGGCGCTTGTTCAGAGTGGCATGGCCGTAGACCATGGACCGAGGCTCCACTGGGGCGCGAACCCAGGACCTTCTGCATATAAAGCAGACGTGCTAACCGCTGCACTATGGAACCACGTCCAGAACAGCTTTCTTGAAGGGAGTTGACTTCCTGACATCGGTGTCAGGATGGGAGCCCCCATTCTCCAAAGTCCCAGAGTATGTGTGACCACAAGGGTGAGGTCAGAGCCAACCTTGTCATTCATTCGTTTAACGCATAGTTGTTGTGTGCCTACGCTGGGCCAGCGAATGTGTGAGGCACCACTTCCTACTGTGGACCTTGGGCAAGTCACAGTCTCTGCATCTACCTCTCTTATCTTAAAAATCGGATCATTACAGGATCTGCCTCAGAAGGATGTTATGAGGATTAAATGAGATGACGCATGCCTCACCGTGGAGCTGGTACACGGTAAGCACGCAGTAAGCGTTATCCACGTCACCAATACCATTACTAATCAGACCATTCAGACCCCTGCCCTCCGTGGTGTTTCTCCGTCCCTGGCCTCCCTTTCCCGCCTCTGACCTCTCTCCTCTTCCTCCATGCTCTCCTCCCGCGCCCCCCAGTCTGGACTCCAAAGATGGCCCTGCCAGGTGCACAGAGGCCCCATTCTCTTGACGCAAGTCCCCTCGCTTGCTCCTGGGGGACCCTGCCCAGTGACCTCAGGACCCCGCGTTTGCGCAGGCAAAGAGGGGCCTTTTGTTTCTCGGCCACGTCCACCCGGCCCTCTGCTCCCGCCCTAATCCGGCTAATTACCGTCCACACGGCGGTCGGGCTTACGCGCCCACCACTTTCCCACGGCCCCAAAGAAAGCCCCTCAGTGCAGCAGGAGAACAGAGCGGCGATTCAGCCACCCGCCCCTCTGAGGCCTCGTGAACCCCGCTGCCACCCCTTTTTGAGTCGTCTTCTGCTCTGTCCTGTCTCTCTGCTTGTAGGTCTCTGGGTCTGTCTCCCCAATATCTATCTAGGATCCTTTTTCTGTCTGTCTTCCTCCGCGTCTGTCTCTCCTTGTCTCCTCTCTGCCTGTCCACTCTGAGGCTCTCTGTCTCTGTCTCTCTGAACCCTGTATCTCTCCCATGGCCAGGATTCAACTTTCTCACTCACTGTGGGTCCTTTGGGGGAGCGGTGTGCCTCAGGCCCTGTCTTCTGTTTTTCCTGGGGACCCCTGGGTCTTAATCCCTTCTGAGTGTGAGGAAACCAAGGACCCTCCGGGCCTGAGCTATATCTCTTGCATGGCTTAGGGGTGAAGCTCTGGGCTCTCTCTGGTGGGGGACAGCTCCAAGAAAGTGAGAAGCTCCTGAGAAGTCCAATGCTGATGGGGCTCTACCGCAGTGTGTGAACATGGGGAGCCGAGTAGACCCTGGGTGCTTTGCTCATGGCATCCTGTGGCCAGGCCAGAAAGGGGAGCAACTCTGAAGCAATCCCAGCCTTGGGGGCAGCCACCAGTCCCAAAGGGGGCTCTTCTAGAATTCATTGGGAGTACATGTCTAAAGGGTTCTGGGTGGGCCATGGAAGGGGTTCTTGTGGCTACTTTAAAGCCCAAGAAATTAATTTATTCACTCATTCACTCATTCATTCATTCAACATATATTTATAGTGCTTACTATATGCCAGAAACTGTTCCAGGCTACAAGGGAAAAAGTCCTTGGAACAATACAAAGATCCTGTGCTATATTCTACTGGGAGAGACTACAGGTAAATAAATAAGGAAAGCAGGTAAGAAGGGCTATGGAAAAATGCAAAATCAGGAGAGGTCTCCCCTCAGGTAAGGAGGGGTTGGAGGAGGCCTCTCTGAGTTGGTGATACTTGAGCAGAGACCTGCAAGGAAGTCAACGTGCTCTCACTCCAGAAGGGTGATGGCACTTGCTGGTAAGTTCCCACCACAACTGCCAGGTGACTCTTTGGGTGCCCTCAGCCCCCAGTCACTGAGAGATACTGAGACCCACTGTGGCCTGGTAGAGGTACCCGCCTCACCATGGGACAGTGGCCGGGAAGGGGCTGGGCAGAAGACGTGTGTTTCAGGAAAATTATTCCTGCCCCTCATTTTTCTTGCTTTTTCCTTACCACTGTGAGAGATTTCGTGATCATGGTAACCTCTGAATGAACCATCACAATAAACCACACAGCCCTGTGGGAGGAGTCCTGGCCAGGGCTTGCTGGTCATGTCCATGGGAGAAGTAGGGCCTTCCTGTCCGCAGAGAAACTGAGGGTTTCTTTACATCAGGGTAATTGAGGAAAAGAATTATTGAGTTTTGTGAGATCATAAATTACAAGAAAACACAGTGTTGTGGGTATTCAGATGAGGGAAACAAAAAGAAAAAAAAGGGGCAAATTATGCCCCCCAGTGGGCTCATGTTGGTCTCAGGCAAAGCAAGAGAAGCTGAGGAATAGAGGCAGGACGCAAGGACGCACTGTAGGACACACGGGCTGCTCAGGGCTGGGATGTGGGGCACTAGGGGAGTCTGGAACCCTGGCCAGAGCGTGTTTTCATGAGTGTGTTTGCTAAGTGCGGTATGTGTGATGTGTGTGGCATCTGGATGGAGGGAAGAAGCCCGTGTGACCTTTCTCAGCCTCTCCCATCAGCTCACTCCCCAACCCTAGCTGCCCACGCTGACAAAGACTGGTCTTGGCTGAACTTCCACAGAGTCCATTTCTAGGGGGACAATGTTGAGTGGACAGTGAATGACCCCTCCACCTTCCAAACCCAAGTGGGGCCGGCCGGGGTTAGGGGTCTAGAAACCCTCCAGCCTGGACCTCCTTCCCATGGGCTGCACTGCTCAGGACTTTGTGAAGTAGACAAGTATCACAGTTCTGTCTGGGGCCAAATGCGGGAAATCCCAGCTGGGTCAGGGAGCCAGGAGGTTTCTTCATAACCTTCCCCTCACTAACTGGGAAACCTCGAGTATACCGAGGTTTACTCAGTATCTCTGAGCCTCAGTTTCCCTACTTGGAAAATAGGGATAATAATAATAATCTGTCTTCCCAGGGTTATAGTAAGGATAAAATAAGAATGTAAAATTTGCCCTGTCAGCCAGTGACTTCCAGGTTCTTCTGGACGATTTTACATTTTGACCCATCACCTCCACATATAATAGAAACAAAAGTTTACGCTTATCTTTGTTATGTTGAGTATACCGATCTATCTTATTCTATTTCATTCTGCTTTTTAAAAATTGCAGGTCATGAGAGGTCATGACAGGCAAGTCGCTGGGTCTCTAGCTACACCTTAAAGAATGCTGCCATAAGCCTTGGGATGGGATACAAAGGCCTTTGTGGTTTTGCCACTTGGAGACTTTGCTGCGAGGGAGAGCAGAGTGGCCTTGGGAGCTGCCATCCTGGGGCACACCCACCCTGACCCCAGCGTGGCCCACCACTGTTCTCCTTCTCTGCGGTTGACTTGAGCCTTACTTCTGGGCCACCCCCAAAACCTCCCTGCTGACTGTGGTCAACCTCATGCCCAGTGTCAGACGTAGCCTCCTAGACCTGCATGGGACTTAGGGGTCGCCTCTTCCCTCAATTTACACAAGAGAAAACTGAGGCCCAGCCAAGGAAAGCGATTTGATCAAGGCCACCACTGAATAAGCGGCAGAATCAGGACCAGAACTCAGGACCAAGCCCACAGCTTGTTTTCACTTATGGCCCAGTCTTCTGCCTGCCCGAAACCCAGCCCCCTTGCCTTCACCTCTGCGGTCTGGGGACCACCCCTGGCCTAAGTAGAGTAGGAATAAAGCAGCAGGGTCATCTCTAGTCTGCATACGCTAGTCATGTGGCCAAAGGCAAGCTGTCAATGCTTCTGAACCTCGGTCTCCTCCATAAAGTAGGGCTGTGGCTTCTGCTCTACCCACCCCACAGCATTGCTTTACAGATTAAATGAGTTAATGTGCATAAAAAGAACTTTGAAAAACATTTAAATATACTTTAACATTGACGTCTTCTTGAGGGTGTGGGCAAGGTTGAATGGGCGAAGCACAAGGGTTTTTTTAGGAAGGTAAAATTGTCCTGTGTGATGTTTCAGTGGCGGATACATGAAACTATGCATTTGTCAAAATTCATAGAACTTTACAGCACAGAGTGAACTTAAAAGTATGCAAATTAAAAAAAAAAAATCATCTAGGAGGGTGGGGGATTCCAGGATGGAATGCAGACTATGACAAACCTGTCTGTATTACAAATGTATGAAACAATCTCACTGAAGTGGGTGGGGGGAAAAGGTTTTGATTTAAGTAACTTTGGAAATGAATACAGTCTGTAAGACTAAAGGCAAAAGAAACTATAGAAGCAGTGTATTCTGGTTGATGAAGCTGTTTCCCATGGAGTATGGAGTAACAATTCAAAACCACTGTCCACGGATATTGGAATTGAACAATTAAGCCAATGGATGGTGGATGGTGGGAGCTAGGTTCCCACTGTGGGAGTAGAAAGTGGAAGGTTACAGACAAGCAATGGTAGGAGACCAGAATGATCCTTGTGATAACAAATCAGAGTTGTGGACATTCGTATGAATTCGGATTAACCTTAATACAGACACAGATGGTTACAGATAGAAATGTTTATAGATTTGTGTATGTCTAGGTTGTTTGATAGACACACAGGTTAGTTTACGCACATATTGCTCTATCAGCCGAGAGAGCCTAGAAGCAATGATACCAGTAGCAACGAGCACCCTTAGTGCCCAGATCTTGGTTTCTAATACCATTCTCTGAAAGAAAGGAACGAGGACTCCTTGGAGAAATGGCTGATTCTAGTAGCAGGGCATGGAAAATACAGGATAAGCCTGGAGCATCTTGTAATGCCAGAAAGTAAGGACGTGCTAAAATAAAATTGATGGTCGTATGTCAAAGGGACACAGGAACCAACTGAAAGAGCTCCAGCTGGAATAATCTGGACAATAAAATAAATGTAGTAGTGCTGGATTATTACCCAAAGAATAAAATATTCATGAGTCCATACTTAAATAAATAATTTAACAATTATTAAATAAAATAAAACAAATAAATGGGAAAGAAGAGACAAAACTGTGCAGAAGAATCCAAATGATTTTTGTAGGCTTCATCCTCAAGAAGGAGCTTTGCTCCCCATCCTTAAACGTGGGCTGTACATAGTGACTTCCTTCCAAATGGTGAAGAAAAGGAGATAAAAGAGTACCTAGATAGTGAAGAAACCTGACAAACACTACCTTAGCCAGGTCAAGGTCAACATCAACAGTGGTAAATCATGTTGGTAGCATGTACCCCTGATATCATGTGATGAAAATGGTACTTTACCTCTGTAGTCTTCCTCCCAAACCCATAACTTCAGTCAACCATGAGAAAAACATCAGACAAGTCCAACTGAGGGCCATCCTACAAAATGCTTGACCTGCACTCCTCAAAACTGTATAGATGATCAAAAACAAGGTAAGTCTGAGAAACTGTCACAGCCAAGAGAGGAGCCTGAGGAGATATGATGGCTAAAAGTAATGTGGTATCCTGGAAGAGGAAAAGGACATTAAGTAAAAAACTAAAAAATTATGAAGAAAGTATGGACTTACACTTTAATAATCATGTTTCAAATATTGCAAGGCTAATGATAATGTATCAATATTGGTGTATTCATTGTGACAAATGTACCATACCAATGTGAGATGTAATAATAGTGGAAATTGGTTGTGGAGAATATGCTTATTCTCTGTAGCATCTTCACAATTTTTCTATACATCTAAAACTATTCTAAAATAAAAATTTTATTAAAAATATTGAAGGCCTTATGCTGGTAATTGTTCACAGCTTATGGCTGAGACGGGGAATTGGGAAAATGCCTCAGGGAAGGTTTCAAGGAAGTACAGAGGATTTCGGGAACTTCTCACGGTTGAGAAAGACAGTTTGGGAAGCAGGGCCCAGGAGGAAGATCTGTATATGCCCCAGCCTGAGAATGGGTGCCCGAAGGAAAGGATGCCTTGGGACCGGGTTTTTTGGAGCCCTTGCTAATCTGGGAGGGCTTCTGGAGGATGTGAGCAGGTAGGGAGTGATAGTCTGGCTCCTTGCCCTCCTGCCTCTTCCTGGCCGACTTCATCATACCCCTGGGGCCAGCCCTGCTCTGCATCTGGGAGCCGCTCACTAGAGGAGTTAAGGGTTCAGCTCTGGAATCAAAAAAGCTCTGCCGCTCACCAGCTGCGTGCCCTTGGATGAGACTTACACCCTCTCTGAGCCTCAGAGTGCTTGCTCGTCTACAAAGAGTGGTGAGAAAACCTATGTCCAAGGATTGTTGCAAAGGTAAATTGAGATAATGCTCATGAGGGCCAAGATCTGGCACACACCGGAGACCCTGGTCAATGTGGCATGGTCCATTTGCCTTCCCTCTGCTCTGGCTTGAGCAGGAGCTGGCAGTCAACTGCTTCTCTCTCACTTCTGAGATCCTGTCCTTCCTCTGGATTCTAGGCTCAAAGTGACAGTTTTAAAACACAGTCTCCAAATCCTGACTCTTCTTGTTTGGAGGTGAGGTTTATATCCCCTCCCCTTGAACTTGGGATATATGACAGCTTCAATCAATAGAGTATGGATAAAGTGACTCCGTGCCGGTTTCTGGGCCTAGTCTTTAAGAAACTGTCAGTTTCCACTTCCTGTCTCTTGGGATTCTCACTCTTGGAACCCAGCCACCATGCTGTGGGGAAGCCTGAGCAGCCTGTGGAGCGGCCCATATGGAGGGGAACAAGGCCTGGCTCTCAGCACTGGCTCCCAACCAGCAGCCAGTTCTCATTTGCTAACCATGTCAGTGAGTCACCGTGTAGTTTGTCCTCCTGTCTTCAGATGAGCTGCCTTGGCTACCATCTTGTAGAGCAGAACCTAATCTTTCTGACCCTGCCCTGTCCAGACTGTAGATTTATGAGCTAAAGAGATGATTGATGATATTTTAAGCCACCGAGTTTTAAAGTCGTGCAGCTATAGTGACCTGAATGCTCAATAACTGGCTCTTCTTCCCTGTGAGTGAGCTGTGGTGTGGTGGTTTAGTGCATAGACTCCGGAGCCAGACTACCTTGGTTCAAATTCTGACTCTATGACATACCAATTACATGGCTCTGGGCAAGTTATCTACTCTCTCTACGCCTCAGTTACTTCATCTGTAAAATGGGGATAATAACAGTAGATATTATAGAATTGTAATTAAATAAGCTAATAAAGTACATAGAGAAGCACCTGGCATGTGTGTGATTATTCTACCGACGTGACAACCTTCTTGGGTTCCGGGGTGCTAGCCAACTGGGTCCACCTTGGAAGGCCCATCATCTAAGATTATCCTTGCCTGGCCACTTGGATCCCCAACCAGACTTTTAAGGTGCCTCCAACCTGCTTCTCTGGACTATGAATTATCGCCCTTCCTGTGCCTTGCTCACTCTCGTGGCATTTGTAGCCCGGCT
Source organism: Pteropus alecto (assembly GCF_000325575.1). NCBI lineage: Eukaryota > Metazoa > Chordata > Mammalia > Chiroptera > Pteropodidae > Pteropus > Pteropus alecto. The sequence goes on from NW_006434709.1 coordinate 22,279,112, forward strand.
TTCCTGGCCCCCTGGTCCCTTCCTATACCTCTCTGCTTCTGACTGCTTGTCTTATTTTTTTTTGGCTGGGCTGTTCAGGGAATAAGAAAAAGTTGTCAGGTGGATGTAGAGTCCCCACTGTGGAGGGTAGCTCACTGATAGGGTACGTCTTCAGTTCACAAATGTCACTGGGAAGAAGAAGCTGATCATCTACACGTCTTGTGGGAAGACATTGATTTGTTGCTGGAACACGAGTCTGGAGAGAATGTGACACAGTATGGATGAGTCTTGCCACAGAAAGCTGGAGAGTTTTTACAAAGTCTTTCTCAAGAACTGCCCGATGGCATGCGGCAGATTCTGAAGAAGCTAAAGTTTCATCTTAATTAGATTGAGCCGAGAAAAATGAACATGCAGTAAGAGACTTTCCCATATGTCTCTATGTCCCAGTTCTAAGAGCTCAGACATACTTTATGTCCAGGCTGCACCCTAGGACTCAAGTTTCCCTCAGTCTAGGAGCTCCCTTTTGCTGAAGGAACGCAGTGACCTGGGGCACAGGGAAATTTCTTTGAAATTCCTTTGGAAGGGGGACCACTGCCCCAGCCTGAGGATCAGGGAGCAGGGGCCTGGTGGGGGTCAGGAGGGCAGCCTGAGTTTTGGAGCTTGCTGGGCCTACAGCCCTACTTCCGGATGATGACGCAACCTCCAGCAACTCTCCCCTGAGCCTTCCCTGGTGCCTTCAATTCCGCCATGACGCCTGGAAGAATGACACACTTCTTAATGTTGGGAAAGCCATGCTGATGATGTCACTGTGCAGGAACAAAATTTGCAAATTTTACCCTCCCTTCCTGCGCTCAGGGGAGACAGAGAGCAGGAAGGATTGAGGGTGTGCACCAGACTGAGAGGATCTGGGCACATGGGGGCTCTGAGCTCTCCCCCAGGGGGAACAGGTTCTGCCAGCTCTACTCTGTGAGGGGCTGGACGGGAAGCACGAAAGTTCCTTCCCCCAGTGGGATTGGGGCCTGACTATGGGGATACATGGGAATCCAGCTGGGAGAGGGAGCCGTGTGAAGCGATCTGCCACGGCCCTTCCTGGAACCATCTGACTCCTAGGAGGAGTTCTGGAGAATCCTGTTTCCGGAGGTGTTCAGGGTATGTTGAGTGGGTATGACATGTGAAGCGGAGAGACTCCTGAGTCTGCATCAGCACTCTGCCACTGGCCATGCTGACAACATCAGGCAAATCCTTTAACCTCTTGAAGTCCCATTTATAAAATAGGGACAATATTGCACACACATGCACACACACATGTGCATGGGGGCACACACATACACACATGCATGGGGACACACACACACACACATACACATGCACAAACCATCGCCACCAAGAACAACAACAACAGTTTCCAAAAGGTTATTTTTGCTTGGCACACAAACCATCGCCACCAAGAACAACAACAGTTTCCAAAAGGTTATTTTTGCTTGGGCAGGTCTTTCAAATGTCCATGTGTCCTGCCAATTACCAAGAAGAGCTAGAATAGAAGATATTTCCCAAACCTAACTGATCTGAGCCCTTTCTGGAGAGAGGCACCTCTCTTGGAGCTAATGATCAATTTAGTTCTCTGCTTTGGCTGGCTGCACAGAAGAATACCCCAGAGTCTGAAAATAAATGAATAAATGATGCGTCACCCTACTCCAGAGTGGTAAAATCCTGGTGGGACCCAGAAGCTGTATTGCTTTAAGGCCCAGGTGATTCTAAGGAGCTAGCAGGATCGAGGGATTGAGGTCCGTGGAACTGATTTGATGGAGGACTCCTCTACTGGCACCTTTCCCAGTCCACACAGGCAGCTCGTTGCTGGGGAGAGGAAACAAGAAGCTCACTCCCTCGGATGCACATCCAGGTGCCACCAGCTCCTGGCAGGGCTCAGTGGATGTAACTGCATTGAATGGAGGCTCAAGTCCTCTGCCTCCCAATACCCTCATGTCCTTCAGCCTCTGCTTCCTTTGGGGCATCTCCATGGTGATGGTAGCTGGGGAGCCACTGTGTGCTCCCTGGCCTTGACTTCAGTGGCCCTGCAAGCCTGGCACAGCCCAAGTCCCCCTCACAGGTCTTGTGTGCAGCTGGCTCGAGGCCCAGAACCATCAGCAACTTCATTGGGATGCTGCCTCAGCTCTGTCCTAGTTCAAGATTTCAAAGCCCTAAGCATACAGCCCGGCCTTTTTCTGCTCCCTTTCTCACCCTAGAAACAGGTCTGAGCTTCTCAGGGCCCAAGGAGGATAATGGGCTTGTCCCCTAGTGCAAGCTGGTTGAGATGGGGAGAGACCCTGCAGAACCAAGGGTGAGGAGATTGGGGGAAGCCACGCAGAGGGCCTGGGCGGGCCCGCCCTGCAGAAGAAACCCTTTCTGAAGTTCACTGGCTGAGGGAGTGTTTTTTGAGGCTTGTCTCTCCTCATGAGGGTGCCTTTTTCTAACTTGCAGAGAGGTGTAATATGTATAAATGGTGGCCTGGTCTGGGTACTGCCTTCTGGCAGTTTGTGGAATTCGGCTAGTCCAACCCCACCTGAAGACAAAAAAAAAGGAAACACGTTCTCCTCCTAAACACAGGCCAAGAGAAGAGGTTAGAATGAACGGCTGTGTGGAACCTATCTCGAGTTCTCCAGGGATTTCTTGAGCCCAGAATCCCTGTCATCTGGTCAATGACATATCTGTGGAAATAACGAGGTGAGGACTGAACTCGCTTAGTTTCCTTGCCTTTGAGACTCCATGGTGCTTGTGTATTTTCTCTCCCAAAATATCCACTTATACACGTACCAGAGCCAGAGTGAAATTCCAGGAGGAGGTGAGGTCATGACCCCCAGCTAGAGGTCTTTGTTCTAGAAGTCAGGGCACTTGGCCTGGGGTCCAGCCCTGGCTCTGCTGCTCTTTCATCACTTGTTCCCAGGACCACCATGTGCTCATCTGGAGACAGGGCTCTTGCACTTCCCAGATAGGACCTCAGGAGAATTGGCTGGAGTGAGTCTGTGGGCTGGCCCAGGCTATCTAGCTAGCTGCCTGGGGACTCCCGGCTCGCAGTGCTATGGGTATCCCATCCAGATCTCTTTACCAGCTGCTGGGAGACCTAGCTGCTAAGGCTCACCATTCCCACTTCTTTGGATAATTGTCCTGGCCTAATGTTCTGGCAGATTATCCCCCCTAGACACTCACCCTCCCAATCTCAGTTTGCAGGACCCAGGATGTCACGAGCCTGGCCAATGCCATGGTACAAGTCATCTCCAGAGCTCCATGGGGTCAGCCTGGAGCCAGAGGCCACCTCCTTTGGTTCTCCCCGCCCCATCCTGTTTCCCTCACTGCCTGGCTCTCCAGAGCACTCCCCCAGGTAACCATTTTAACAGGGATGGCCATTTCAGTCTCTGCTTCTGAGATCCTAACGCTACAAGATCTCTGAGGGCCTCTGGCTCCACGAGCCTGTGGCTATGCGATGCGGCCAAAGCTGGTCAAGGTACGAGCTATCCTTGACTGCAAGAGCTCAGAGCAGACTGAAGGAAGGGGGACACCTGGGAGCCTGAGCTGGGTGTTCCAGTCTGGGGAAAGGGGGAAGGTCGGGGTAAGGACTGCTCAGCCTGTCTTCTCCCTCCCCTCAGCCCCCACCCTGAGCCTGGCCGCTGGGAGTCACATATTGTCAGTTCTATCTTATAGCTGGCAGAAGCCAGGCCCTTGGCAGGAAAGATCTTGGGGAAAATTGAGTACTGAGTCTTCTCCCAGCGTGGAGAAAGAGCTCGACTGTGTTGAAATGGCTGGAACAGCTGGCCTGACCACTGCAGCTGGCAGCTGACTCGTGAAGTTGGGGAAGCTGGCTTCCTGTGACCTTCCTTCCCCTTTCCTGCTAGGAGAAAGGGGTCTCATAATTTCCCTCGCTTGTGCTGACTCTGTCGCTCCCTGGGTGGTGGGGCAGCCTCGAAAACAAAGGCAGTGGTACAGTGGGGGTGTTTGAGGCACTGTCACTGTCTTACTTGGGACTTCTTGGGGGTCTTCACATCACATCGGCTAGATCCTGTCCTGATCACAAAGAGGAGGAAGCCAGTTGACACTTGGGCCATTTGACCACCCCCCTCCCCGCCCCATGCCTTGCACACACCACTGCCTGCATGAACATCAGGACACCTTCTGGGTGTCTGAGGAAGGGAAAGCTGACAGAGGCTCAGAAAGAGGCCCAGTGCCCAGCTGAAGGGCTGAGGAGGAGAAAGGACTCCCCACTGACATTCCCTTCTTGGACTGGCTTGCATCCTAGGCCAGTGCAGCTTGTCAGTTATGTGCTGAAGCCACCGCTTTCTGTGTTCGGCCTCTGGGAGGCCACCAACACCAGTGGACACTCTGGCCCCAGAGGCCGCTCTGATAAGCCCAAGCTCGGCAGGCAGAAGGCGGGTGCTGGCCCTGTGACCCCAGCAGCCTGGCCCTGAGAACTGTGTCCATTGTGCTATCCAGCATGTTTACCCCAAACCTTCCTTCCTTTCATGGCCAGGAGCCAGGAAAGCCAAGGCTCTCTGGGCTCTGGGGAGGGGGTGGGGCGTGTTTAAACAGGGAATGACCTCTGGGTTTGTGGAAGCGTGGCAATCACAGGCCCATGTGACCAATGGGAGGGGAACCGATGCAACCCTTCTAGGGACAACTTAGCTATGTGGGTCTTAGACCCTAAAGATGTACATACGTTCTGACTCAGCAATCCACTTCTAGGAATTGATCCTAAGCGAATAACAGTAAGTTCCTACAAGGCTTGTGTATAAGGATGCTCAGCCTTGCTTGGAACAGATACCAGTCCAAGGGAGTCTGGGACATTCACACAACTTGGCAGCCATTACACAGTGATGGAACCACTAACGAACCTGCCATGGACATTCTGGAACGTGTCTTTTGGCAGACAGAAGCACGTCTTCTACTGGATATATACCCAAGATGGAATCGCTGGGTCAAAGGATATGGGGACAATTGAGTTGATGCTGCTAAACAGTGATTGTCCCAACAAACACTGCCACCGGCGGTTTATGGGAGTTCCATCTGCTCTCCAACCATCTGCTCTAATGCTTAGTAGTCAGCCTGCTTCATTCTGGCGTTTTTAATGAATGTGGTTTTAATCTGCATTTCTAAATATACGTCAACAGAAAAATAGATCAACAAATTGTGCTATACTTATAACATGGAAATTTACACAGCAATTAAAAAGAATGAGCTCCCGATTCATGCAACTACATGGATAAACCTCAAAAAAAAAAACCAAAGAGTGAAAGAAGCCAATCATAAAAGAGTGCATAATGTATGATTCCATTTAGATGTAATTCCAAAACAGGCAAAACTAATCTAAGGTAATACAGGTCAGAACAGTTGCTTAAGGGGATGGGGAGGCATTGACAGGAAGGAGATGAGAAAAATTTCTGGAATGTTGGAAATGTTCAATATCCTGATCTGGGTAGTGGTTAAATAAGTGTATGTATAGGTAAAATTTTTTTAAACTTAGTATCCCAGCATTTTTGTTGTATCTAACATATATTGAAAAAAAATTTAACTATTTACCAAAAAGAAGGAAAATAACGCAGATTTATATCGATTAACCTGGAATTATGTTCAAAATATATTAAATGTAAAGAGCAGATTGCAAAATTCTATGGGCCTTTATGGCTTCCTTCATAAGCTCTTCCTTGGTGACAGTCCAGTGAATCATTTTAAGCTAACATAAAATGTTGGGTTATACCAAATAATAGTCTCTGAAAAGGATACAAAGTATGTAGAAACCATTGCATAAAGATAAGAACTAACCCAATTGTACATCGATGAGGAAACCAAATATTATAGCTCTCACTGCTATACTTTGAAGGACAGAACAAACATCCTGCGTCCAGAGGACCATGACAAGACAGGAACGTCTGTAAATTATATAACATGGAAACAGATAAAAAAATTTGAAGTATTTTTCCCCTCCCTTCCTTCCTTCCTCTCTTCTTTTCCTCCTCTTCCTCTTCCTGTGTTCAGGGTATGAGAGGAAGTCAAAATGGCCCAAGAGTCAACAGCCTTTCTGGCAGGGAAGCTTGCTTCATGTTCTCCTTTCTGTGGATGAGAATCTTGGCAGAGAGAAGAAATATGTGATTTAAACTCAGGCTGGGGTACTCGTCCTGATGCTGCCACTTCCTGGAAGGTTGACCTTGGGATAATCACTTGTCCTCTCTGAGTCTCAGTTTCATCAACTGCAAAACGGGGACAATCCACTGTGTGAGATTGCCGGTCAAATCAAGGAAGCAAATGATGGGAGACATGCTAATAAATGGCCAAAGAACCCCAACACCTCAAAAGCAGAATTGCCATTGCCAGGGTACAGAATAGACTCTCATGGCAGGTGGCCCTGGAATCTAGTCCCGAGCGCAACACTTACAGTGTAGACACAGGCACAGGGCTTAACCTTTCTGAGCCTTGGTGAGGTTGTCTTTAAAGCAGTGATGAAGACAGAGTTGCTATGAAGATAAAAGGAGATCATGCTTGTAAATAAGTAGTGTAGCGATCGCCCAGATAGAAGAAATGCTCAAAAAAAAAAAAAAAAGAAAAAAGAAAAAAAAGAATTGCCATATAATTCAGCAATTCCACTTCCAGGTACCTTTCTGTAGAAAATGAAACATTAATTCAAAAAGATATCTGCACCCCCATGTTCATACAGCATTATCTATAATAGCCAAGATTTGGAAGTAACCTAAGCATCCATTGATGGATGAAAGGCTAAAGAATTGTAGTACTATACACAATGGAATATTATTTAGCCATAAAAAAGAATGAAATACTGCCATTTGTGACAACATGAATAGACTTCAAAGGTATTATGCTAAGTGAAATAAATCAGACACAGAAAGACAAATATTGTATGATCTTACACATAAAATATAATAAATTAGCAAATTTAAGAAAACAGG
>NW_006434709.1:22286109-22306187 GCF_000325575.1 Pteropus alecto
GGACAGAATAGGCGCGCATGGCAGGTGGCCCTGGAATCTAGTCCCGAGCGCAACACTTACAGTGTAGACACAGGCACAGGGCTTAACCTTTCTGAGCCTTGGTGAGGTTGTCTTTAAAGCAGTGATGAAGACAGAGTTGCTATGAAGATAAAAGGAGATCATGCTTGTAAATAAGTAGTGTAGCGATCGCCCAGATAGAAGAAATGCTCAAAAAAAAAAAAAAAAAAAAAAGAAAAAAAAGAAAGCAACAGAAGCTCTTGAGTTGCTCCTAGATCATTATTATCGTGTTATCATTTTTCACACTGCAGCATCAAGTCCCTCAGGATAGACACCCTGAGCAGACTGGACCCTCCCTGAGGGTGGGAGCTCACCTCTCCCTCTAGGGTGGGAATGGTGCCCATCCTTGCCGCTCTGTCTGCTCTCATACTGGTCCTGGCTCTGCATTAAGTCCACTGGAGTCACCGAGCCTTATTCACATGAGAGGGAGGACAGTGCTCATCAAGTATTTCATTGGGGCAGAAGCTCCTGTAGGGATGGAGATGCTGGGAGGGTTGCTGGAAGCCAAGCACAGAGAGCCCGAACCAGGGCTCAGGGCTCTAGGGAAACTGGTCCAGGAAAGGAGGTCTGGAGTGGTCCCATCTTCCCTGACTTGCCCATGGGAAGCACAACAGGGATCAGTGAGCGGTGAGGTTGCGGGGAGGGTGGAGTGGAGAAGGGGCTTGGGAAGGAAGAAGCCCACCAGCATGGAGGCCTCCCTCAGGACCCTTCTACCAACTCAGCTCCGGGCCGGCACCCAACAGGAAGTTCAGTCTGCCAACTACTCTGTGCCTAGCACTGTGGTATTTAGGGTAGAGCCGTGGACAAAAAAGATGTCGTCCTCACTTCAGGAAATTCTCAATCTAGTGTGGGGACAGATAAGTCACTGGAAATGCAAGAGAGACGTGCAATTTTAGGTGTAAGGACAACAATGATGATTGCCGACATCATCCTGCCAGGTGCACGTTTAAGCCCTTTCCACGTATCATCTCACTGAATCATCTGCACAAGACTCAGAGTCTGGTTCTCAGACAGGGGCAAGCTTGCTGGAAGCGCTGATGGGGTGGCACACCCAGGCTGGGCTTGTGAGCGTGGGGGTTGGAAAGGCTTGCCACAGGACGTGGCCTCTTAGTCCAGTGGAGGGAGAGCCTGGCCTCCTGACCTCCCATCCTTGTTCTCTGAGGCCGTGCTGCGCCGCCTTCTCCCTGGCTCCGTCCCACCTGTCCTCTTCTCTCTCTGGGAGGGCTTCGAGGTGCTGTCTATGACCTTCTCTGTAATTCCCAGACTTGAGAGTCAGAGGGTCTCCCTCCCTAAGCTCTCATTCTCCACTGCCCCCTCTTCTCACCTTGCCCCATCCCTTTTACATAATTTCAAAGCTGGAACTGCCTTTTGCACAGAGAGGTTCAAGGTTGCCCAGTTGGTGCTGGCTGAGCTTAGAGACCCCAGACCTCCTAAGTCCCAATCCAACATTTTTCCTACCATGTGCCTCTCGGGGCTGCTGGTGAGGCTGACTACACTGAACTCCGGGCTTTGGGTTCTGGGGTTCAGAGAAGATAAAAACAGTCCTTAAAGTCCCTAGTTTTAGCTGGGCTGGAAACAGTAGCATCTGAGGCTTTTCCCACTGGTAAAGGCACAGTTTTTCCAATTCTTCCTTTGGTTGCTGTCTTTTCTTCCTCCATTGTCTGGAGCCATTTCAGTCTCTTTCAGTACTGGTTTGGTCTGAACTCCTTGTAGAGGGGGCCGTATGTGAGGTACCATTGTGTGGTTTCTAATTCTATAGGGGTATCTGTGAGTATTCGATGAGCACCCGTGATGGCACATCTGTCTGTCTGTGTAAGCATCTGTCTGTCTGGGTGTGATGTGACTCAAATGCTGAGGCTCATGTTCCCTCCGCCTGCCTTCCCTCCCACATCACCCTGCAGCTCTCACAGCAGCTGTTTCCCACCCCAGGGAAAAAAAAATGTCCCTGGCAGCAGCAGTGTCCACCCTAGGCTGGAAGTAACAGCACAGGTGGGAGCAGTGTGTCCAACTGGCTCTGTGACAGGGCCGCCCAGGAGCAGCCTCCCGTCCAGTGTACCCCACTGGTGCTGCCTGCTGCAGCTGTTGCCCTGAGAAACACAAATGCCTCGAGAGGAAGTACCTGGAGGCCGGGCAACCAGTCCACGGGAGCCTTCCTGTGTCCTGCCTCGGGCCCAGTCCAGGGCAGCAGGATTGGCCAGGAATCCCTGGAGGCCAATGCTCTGTCACCTATGCATCCCTTGATGCCCCATCAACAGATGTCCTCAGCACCTGCCTGCAGCATTCCAGGAGCTGGGGCCTGGCCAGGGAGCTTTTAGTGTGGGCAAACAGAAGTTCCCACACTAGATCTGAGTTGTCTGGAGGTGGGAGAGGCTTCTCCTGGAGAAGAGTATTGTGGTTATTACAAGTCCACAAACCACTGCATTGAGGGGACAAAAACCATTTACTCTCACGACAATAGTAAGCAGCATCTGATCAGTGCTGTGAGAAAAGCAGTTTGATGGTTCAGAGTGAAGCACACGTGTGCTTTGGGGAAGGCGGGGTGACATCTGTGAGGGGTGGGAGGCAGCGAGGGGGGAGGAAAGAGCAGTCTGGCAGAGGCACGGCAATGGCAAAGGCATGGCTTCAGAAGGGAGTACTTCCGGCTTGGTCGCAGGACCAAATCTCAGTTGCAGTGCCCAGTTACGAGACTGGTAGGTGCCAGCATATGGATAAACATCCATTTGTGAGGTGAGGCAATTCAGAGGAGAACAGCTTTGTGAGAACTTGTAGGACCAGGAAGTGCTTCAGGAGGATGGGGAGGTCTGAGACAGGGGAGAGGAGGAAAGAGCACTGCAGGGGGATGCCATTCATGAACCCTGGAAGGCCCTCCACGCCCCACCTTGACCCTGAAGGTCAGAGGCTCAGGGTTAGAGGGCCAGGAGCACTGTATCTGAGAGAGGGGGACCCTCGGCTTGTCCCAGCAAGGGTGGGTAGGACTTAGACCAGGGGAGGAGGGGCTCAGTATGCCTAGGGATACTCAGTATTTAGGACAAGTCTTATGTGTGCTCCCCTAGGGCCATGTATCTAGAGGGAATGTATGTGTCCCCGAGCATCTACCAGCTGGCCTTGAATAGACAAAGACATAGCTACAGTTTCATAAAGAAAAAGCGTGCGTAAACACCCCCAAATCTGAATTCTTATTCCACTTGTTTTTCTGGTATTTTGAAAAAGTCATGCCCAGCTGCATTTATTTATAGGTAATAGGAAGAAAATTTTTTTGTCGTTCTTTTGTTTTTTGCTGACACAAGAAAAATTCATAAGAATCGTGAAGAAAGAAAAGAATAGACCAAGGGAAGCTGAGGAATTACATAATTGGGTTTAAAGGGAAACTAAAATCTTAAGTAGTTTAATTAGAAAATAGATTACTTATGAAATGTTTATATTTGTGCGTATGCTGATGTGTGTGTGTTTGTGAATGTATAGTATTTATGTATAGTATATGTTGTGTAGTAGAAATGTGGCATGAACGTGTGTGTGTATTTAGCTGGTGTGTGTGAGAGTATGCAGTAGGTGCATCTATAGAGCACAGAGGTATATGTTTGTGCTCTACATGTCAGTAGTGTGTGGGGTATAGGCAGGGTGCATATCGTATATAGTATAGAATAGGTAGGTGTATAGGATGTGTGTATCATATATGTGTGCCTGACCTGTGATCTGGGTAACATGTAGCATCCTCGCTCCCTGACACCCTGATCTTGAGCATGGCCTGGTGATGATGTGAAGTAATAACAGAGTTTGAGAAGGAAGACCCCTGAGGCTTTTGGGGGGCTTGCTCTTCCTAGAAGAAATCAGAAATTTCTGGGGTCTGCTTTACACATCCTGTGAAATCCAGACAAGCAGAAAAGTGACTGGTGTCCAGCAGAAATCCAGCTATCAGCTCACGAAGGCTGATTAGAAACCTTGCAGCTTGCAGTGTCCAAGAAAAATTGCTCATCAAACTTTTCAGATCTTTTCTCTACTTCAGCAAAGATGGAAAAGGTTCCCAATGGCCTTTTACTGGGCAATTGAGCCATTTCCATAATAAATTTGCGGCACGCCCCATTCCTATTAAAAAAAGTTCATCTGTGTTAGAGAAGAGGAAGATCGACAGAGAGCTAGAGCTTCTTTCACAATTATTCACAGGAAGGGTTGTTTTCCCCACACAGTGGAGACCATCAGGTGTGGCAAATCCATCTCTTTTAGCTGAGCCTTCATGCAAGATGTCCAGAGAATTTCATTCCTGAGGCCAGGGGGCAAGACGGGGAGTGAAGATTGCTCTGCTGTGTGCCTTTGTAGAACTCATGGCACCTTCTTTTTATTATTATTATTATTATTAATTATTATTTATGCCTACAGCTCCTGGTCTTCCTAGGTGGTCTCCCATCCAAGTACTAACCAGGCCCAACCCTGCTTAGCTTCCGAGATCAGACATCAGGCTTATTCAGGGTGGCATGGCCGTAGACCAAGAACCGTGGCTCCATTGGGGTGTGAACCCAGGACCTTATGCATGTAAAGCAGACGTGCTAACCGCTACACTATGGAACCACATCCATGTGGAACCTTCTTGAGCCTCTGCTTTCTCAAGAAATGTTGTCAATTCAAGCCCTTCCTGCTACACAGGATTGTGATGTGAGCCCAGAGGTAATAGTCATGAATATTTTTGTGCAGTTGAAGGGACAGTCCCAAAGGGCAGAGTCGTTCCTGGCACAGGGCCTGCTACCTAGTAGGTGTCCAGTAAATAGCTGTTGAATGAATGAGTGGCCCGGGAGGGATCATCCAAGAGAAACAGTGTGATTTCCACCCACCGCCAAGCAGGGCTTCCAGGGCAGGGTTGGGGGCAGATATGTCTGCCTGTTCAGCTGCTGGGCTTCCTCCTCCCTTTTCCGGCCCTTCTCCCCATCACCTCGGCTGGTTCCCACGCCCTGACTTGGGGGCTTCTGCTGTCATTGTTCAGCTGTTATCAGGGCCTGGCCTCTGCCAGCCTAGATCCTGCATTGGACCAGGAAAAGGGGAAAGAGAGGCAGGTTATGGGGAGGGGAGGCTTCAGGGACTGATGAGGAAAAGAATCAAATTTCAAATGCAGCAATTAGTGCAGCCTCAGGTGAGGAAACCAAGGTTTAGAGAGAGAGAAAGATATTCCCAGGGTGACAGGGAAAGATGGTAGAATAAGAATGATCAGCGTCATTATGGTAATAGTAGTATCTACTATATATGGTGAAATGTGGGATAATTTTTAAAAATAGTAACTAGTCTTTTCTCCCAATATTTTCATGTATCCCTTAGCTCTGCACACTTCCTGTAGCTGGTCTTCTGTGACACATACTGGCGGGGACCTAGTGAGAGTGGCAAGGGCTGGACACCTCAGGCCAGGACACCTCAGGCCAGGACACCTCAGGCCAGGATGCTAGTTGGGAAACCTAAGCTTGACCACTCCAGGAATTGTTGCCTCAGAGAATAGGTTAGAATTCTTAGATTTTGAATTTCAAAAGCCAGACTGTAGAACTTCTAAAATAAAAAATAATCATTGAAATTTAAAACTCGGGGTTGGGGGGGCGATAAACAGAGCTGGAAAAAAAAAAAGAACTGAGAATTCATTCGAAAGGCAGCACAAAGGATACATAAGTTGAAAATAGGGAAGAGTGAGAGGTATGGAGAATAGAATGAGATGGTCCAAACTATGCCAAGGAGAATTCCAGGAGGAGAGATTGGAGAGAATGAGACGCAATATTTGGAGAGACAATGGCTAAGAAATCTCTAGAACTGAAGACAGACGTCAGTTTCCATACAGCAGAACCATGCCGGGCTCTGAGCTATATCATCGTGCAATTCCGGATCTCAAAGAGAAGCTTTCCTCATCTCTTTGCTCCTGAAATCTCTCTTCTGACAGCCCTAACCATTGCACCTTTGCCTCTGCATTGGATCTTAGATTGCCTCCATTGCCATTCTTTAGTGAGCCTCCTCCATGAGAGAAACCTTCCTCATCTCTTTGCTCCTGAAATCTCTCTTCTTCGCCCTCTGACAGCCCTAACCATCGCACCTTTGCCTCTGCATTGGATCTTAGACTGCCTCCATTGCCATTCTTTAGTGAGCCTCCTCCATGAAACTGGGGCCTTCCTAGGGGTAGGAGCCCTTCACCCAGCCCCAGACACTAGGATGAGATGGCACGATAACTGGTCAGAGCACTCCGAGGTTTACGTGCTGGGTGAGTTCCTCAGACACTATGTTCCCGTTCTGTTTAATATATTGCTTTTTAAATTTCACTATTTTTTATTTCTAGATTCCCCCCCCATTTCTGCCTATTTTTCTCTTTTTCTTCATATATTTATGAAGAACCATGAAGCAATGACTCTCGAAATTACTTTTAGCAGCAGAGCCCTTTCGTCAAATAAAAATGTATTGTTGGCAACTCAGTTCAAGTGGAATGGAGGACCTGCTGCTTGAATTGGGATGGGAAGGAGACCCAGAGTCCAGCTGGCACATCGCCCCCTTTTCTCTTTGACCACCCCTGGGACACCTTGGCTGGAACAAAGTTAGAAAACTGCCCATCTAGAACTTTAACGCAGCTTTCCCCAAAATACACATGGCGTCCCATGAAAAAGGGGTTCTGTGGTCAAACAAGTTTGAGAAACACCGGGCCGACCACAGCGAATTGCATCTCTTCGGGATTTCTTTGTGACTTTAATATTTACATTGTTCATGGGTTTGTCTTTAAGAAGGTAACTGATATACTGAGTCTGCAAAACTATCTGGTTTATCAAGGATTACCCCTGCAGGCTGGTGCTGTGCAGAACACACTAGGGAAGTGCTATATTAGAGAATCATAATAATTATTATTATTTTTTTCCTATTCTCCCTGTAAAGATCAAATACAGGGCTAGACACCGAAATGGGTTGGGGGAGGCAATACTACTCTTGGTTGAATGTAAGCTTTAGTTTTCCCTGACCCCAGAATTAAATAAGTAAGGCCTGTGGGAAGCCCTGCGATTTCTAGGCCTTCTTTCTTCCTGTTTCTGTTTTGCAGCCACAAACAAGGCCTGACAGGACACGGACATGATGACGCCCAGTTCCATTGGTCTGTTCTTCTGACACCTCTGTTTCAGGGCTGAGCTGGCCCCTTGTCCCAGGCAGGAGGCCCCAGAGCTCCAGCCAGGCCCGTGAGAGCTCTGGGAAACCTGGTTCCCACTTGGCCACCCACTTCCCGGCAGCCCAAGAGGCTGCCCAGGCTTTTCTTTTTTCTTCTTACTGGCGGGAAGAATTTCTGGAAATGCAGCGTGGCCAGTGACAATGAGGCAGGATGCCCTTCCCCTCTAGCCAACCAGCCCTGCCTGCAGACCCGCTGCCTCTCAGGGGCTGGGGTGCCCAGAGGTAACCCTCTCCCGCCAGGCAGTGTTTCCACAGAGGCAGGGGAGGGCCAGCCCAGACCTCAGGCTCCAGAAAAGGACAGGAACCTGCGGCAGGGCCCGAAAGAAGGGGCAAGTGCCCTGGAGCCTCTCCCCAGAGGCCAGAGACCGCGGTGGATCTGCCCATCTCCTCGGGCCCGCAGCGTTTCCCTCCTTCTTTCAGACCTTGAACAAACAGTGCAGGGAGAGCACCCCCGCCCCGTCCCCCTCCCCAGCTCATTTGCGGTGCAACGGTAGACAAGGTTGGGGGTCCAGGGTGGGGTGAGATGGTCCAACACACAACTCAAGAAAGTCAGTGTATGACTGTCAACTGTAATTGAAAAATGAAACCTTTTTCTTAATTAAAAAAACTCTCCCACTTATGAATAAAGTACTTTCACACAGTCAAAAAACAAACAAACAAAAAAAGAATGTCAACATAATGTTTTATTGGGGCCGGGTGAAGGGCTTCGAGAGACATGCATGCCGAGGGAATACTTAGTCCACACTGGGGATAAGGAACACCTTCCCCAGGGAACACCCGTTTACTAAGCAGCTCTTCCGCCTTCCCGGCTGATGCTGCACAAGGGACTGGGATCCAGTCCTTGCTTTCAAGGGATTTTCTCTGTGCCACTCTGCCTCTCTCCCTCCCTGTCTTTTTCTCTTTTCCTTTCTGATTGTCCGACTCGCTCTGCCTCTGCTTTTTTCTGTCTCGGATCTCATCTCTCCCTGACTCCTTGCCATGCCCTGAAGAACTGCTAGTCCCAGGAAACGTGAATAAATGCTAGAAACTCAGCAGCACCCCATTCCTACGGCTCCCAGGTTTGGACGGCTCCGCCATCTGACCCATCCCTTGGGTCAGCTAGCTTACTTTGTTTCTCTCCGTGGTGACACTGTTACTATGGCCACAGTCACATCACCCAGCCATCCTTCCTGGGAGGAAGTTGGAGAGGAATTTTTGTACTTTAGAAAGTTGTTATCTGAGGGGAAGCAGCCAAAAAAAAAAAAAAAAAAAAGAGGTGTTTTATCTGAAGCCTAGACTTGGCTTTCCCTCACAAACTAATGGGGTTTCCAATGAAGCGGGTACCAGGGTCCAGAGGACGGCACTAGGGCTTGGGACATCTGTCTTTCCCATAGATTGGGGGCTCCCTGATGCCATGTTCTTTCGTTCCTGCCCTCAAAGAGCCTTGCCTCTGAGACCTGACTGGAGCGCCATGATGCAGAGGCCCCACCCCCAAGTTCTGAGAAGACCCTGGGAGCCCATGGAAGCCCCGGAGTGTTGCACGGGCTTAGGGCTCACTGGTCAAGATTCATTTCCTCCCAGACTCATCTCCTCAACCACCTCCGGGGACCCCCCACCCCTCTTCTGTGCTTTCAAGCTCAGAGCCTTGGAGGCCTTTGCTTTGGAGAGCCGCTGCAAATTCCATGGCCTGGCCCTGGCCCCGGCCTCCCACCTCATCAGCCCAGGCTCCCCTGCCCAGCAACCCCTTCGGCCTGGTTACTCTCCAACGCCCTCCCCGCCACACTACATACCAGGCTCCTTCCCACCTCCTCGCCTTTGCTCAGGCCGTTCCCTGGGCCTGGAGCACCCTTTTCACCTCGCCACTTACTAGTTGCATCACCCCTCCTGGCCCAGGGCGATTCCCACCTCCCAGCAGCCTGCCCTAGCTGCCCCACCCCAGCTGGCCTCTCCTTCTTCCTCCCTCCCCTGTGGGCTCTCCATGGCCATGTACCTGTCCCTTTATGAGGACTGACACCTCCATGCTCAGCCCCTCACAAACACACAAGCTGGGGGAGAGGGCCGGGGGCGAGATGATGGATGAGGCTGCAGTGGTTCCCTTCCTTGCTGAGGCTGTGGTTAGGAAGTCTCCCCTCCAAGAAGCCCGATATTTTCCAGGAATTTCCTGAGGGGAGGGGACCAAGCATTCTGGAATGAGAGCCAGCTGTGGGGTTGAGGCCTGTGGGTAAGGAGGGGGGCTCTGGGCTTCCTGGCTGAGTCAGCGACCATCCCCAGGTAATTTATGGGCTGAGTCAGGGCCCGGGGCAGCAGGGGTGGGGGTGGGGATGGGGAAGGTGGTGCCTTTTAGGCAGTCTGTCAAGGGGAGGGCAGCCTGCCTGACTGGAATTGAGCCTGGCTGACTGAGTCCAGCACAGACCTCGCTCTCGCTGCCAGCCTTTGCTCCCCTGTCTGGAGCCTGCAAAAGCAGCAGCCAAGAGAGGACAGGACTGCAGAGGGGAGGACACAAGACAGCAAGAGGGAAGAAACCTCCAGAGGGCCCTGGGGGTTCATGAAGACAGAGGGGGAACAGCTGGCAGGGAGTGGGCTTGGGCAGGCCGTGGGTTAAGTCGGGCTGAGAAGAGCTGCTGGTTCTAGCACCGCAGCCTGGGAGCATCCCTTCTTCCTTCCTTCTTCCTTCCTTCTTCCTTCCTTCTTCCTTCCTTCTTCCTTCCTTCCTTTCCCTTCCCTACCTCTTTCTCAGCAGGCCTGGCTGGCACTGAAAAGCGGATCTGGTTTCTGATTCGCGTTGTGCTGAGGGCCTGCTGGGCGACACCGGCTTGATGCCTCCTCCTTTCTGAGCCTTAAGTCTTCACTTGGACAAGATGGCCTGGCTCCTCCGAGCCCTCATGTGGGGCTGCTCAGTAGCAGCCAGGGCATCCAGTCCAATGGCAGTGGCTTGGAAACAGGGCTAAGCAGACACAAGCCTGCCTAAGAGCTGCCTTCTGAGGTCCACTTCAAGGCTTGGCCTTGAGTATAGGTGGGGCCGGAGGAGTGGGGCGGGATGGTGACTGTCCCCTACAGATTGGAGAACTATGAGAGAGGCAGGGCAGGAAGTATAATCTCACATACACATATATACCCACAC
This sequence comes from Pteropus alecto, assembly GCF_000325575.1. Classification (NCBI taxonomy): domain Eukaryota; kingdom Metazoa; phylum Chordata; class Mammalia; order Chiroptera; family Pteropodidae; genus Pteropus; species Pteropus alecto. The sequence continues at coordinate 22,296,428 of NW_006434709.1, forward strand.
ACCAGAGTCCCGGGAAAAACCCATTTCTTCCCAATCATCCAACACTGAGCCTGACGTCCCACAGAAAGATGGGTCCTGGTTTAAGCTCCTAGGAGGAGCCCTGTCCTGTTGACAGAACATGGTGCAAGTGTCCCTCAGGGGCTGGGATCCAGCTTTCCCATGTCATTCATGCACATCTGTTGCATCATCACATTTGTTGCAGAATCACCCCACAGTATATTCTAAAAGGGCGTTGTAGTGTTGGGCTCCATCGGCCCTGGTCTCACTCTGGCTCACAGCTCAAAGTCCCAATTCTGGAGAGGAGTTCCTGTGAGGATGGTAGATTTTACAAACCCCTACTTAGTACCTGAGCTCTGAAGAAGAATTTTTGGGTTTTGTGATACCCTGTGATGGTATATAAAAGGAATCTAATTTTCTAGATGACCAATGAACTGCTTTTCTTGGTAAGAATAGCCAGGATGAAATCCAACCTGGGTAGGAGGGTCCTAGACACCTATGGAGTCAGTGCCATAGCGTGACCCTGGACCAGCCCCCTATTTCCATCAGCCCCTGCTGTCAGGCCCCTGACTGGTTCATGGAGCAGGGACACTAGGTAGAAGGCTGTCAAAATTCTCCAGGCAAGAGATGATGGAGCAGAAGTGATGAGAAGTGGTTGGGTTCTCAGAAACTGACAGGATTCTCTGATGGATGAGACATGAGGTCTAAGAGAAGAGACTCAAGGATGACTCCAAGGTTTTGACCGGAGCAACCGAAGAAACGGAGTTGCCATTAACTGAGATAGAGAATGAGTTTTATTGTATCTTTAGTAATGGCTTTTGTTGTCAAAAGTCCAGAAATCAGGAATGGCTGGAACCAAGCAGGGCATTTGTGGGGTCCCTGCCCATCATATCATCCATCATAGTCCTAGGGATTCCCAAGAGGCCCTAGTGGAGAAAGAAGGAGGCTCACTTTCCTGCCTCTGGTGTGGGGGAAGGTGGCAGGCAGCATGACGGGGTTTGACCCACTGAGTCCCCTGGGCTGACACAGGAGACGTAGGACCCAGGCAGGGGATGGTATTAGAACAGGACGGGTGGTGTGTGGGCCTCTGCCTGCACAGACCCACCTCAGGCCCACAGAGGCCCTTTCTCCTCAGACCCAGTGTGCTGTTTCCAGAGCTTTCTAGAGGAAGTGTTCACAGGAGCTGAGGACGGCTGCTTTGATTTTCCTGGCCACAAACTCTTGCAGGCCAGGCTGGCCAGAGGTGTGCCTGTGCATCCCGGTCAAGCAAGCGCCCGGGGACTTTTGGCCAGAGAGGTTGTGAGGATGGCTTTGTATGGCAGCTCAGGTCTGTCTGCCAGGAGAGGCCAGTTTGTCTGCCAAAGCTCCTGAACTTAGGTTACCTGAGGAAGCAGCCTTATAGCCATCTGTTTCTCATTACTTCACAAGCCTTGGGCCTGTTTGAGCCAGGGGCCAAATGCCCTAAACCCCGCCATCAACCGAGATGAGGGACAAGAAGACAGCTGTAGTTCTGGAATAAGTTGGAATCCAGCTGTGAAATCCAGACAAAACAAAACAAAACAAAACCCCAAGCTCCGAGATAGAAAGAACAGATTGGTGGTCGTAAAAGGCGGGGGATGGAGGTGGGAGAAATGGGTGAAATGTTTTTTGCTTTTTTTTTTTTTTTTAATTTAAATAAATTGAAAAGGAGGAAGAAAAGGCAGCTTCGTGGGAAGAGCCAGAAGGACCACCCTTTGTGAAAATGCAGGTTCCTAGGCCTCTCTCCAGACCTGCGGAATCTGGATCTCTGGGAGAGAAGCCGTGGAACCTGCATATTTACAAAGCTCCCCTGGAGACATGACTGGAGTTGGGAGCTTCCAGCCTAGAGGACACACGCTCTTCACGCTATCTGGAGAGACACCACCCTTGAAAAGAGTCAAAGATGTGACACACGGGACAGGCAGCGAATGTGTTCTGGTGGTCTAAACACGAGAACCCTGCATCTTTGAGGGATCTCAAGGGGGCATTTGTAGGATGTGAGCCTAAAACAAGGATAGAGCCCCAGAGAGGGGATCGCTGTGTGAGCTCAGACAAACCGGAGGCCTGAACAGGACTGTAAGAGCCAGTACCAGAGAAGCCTTGTGGAGGTAGCCAGAGTCTGAAATGATGGTCAGGGAGATTCTACCTTCCACGGGAGGAGCGATCTGGACACATAAGTCGGCACCCAGTTCCTTCTCTGAGGAGCAGACGCCTTGCTGCCAACCTCAGCTGTGTGATGAGGAGCAACCCTTAAAGCTCCCTGTGTCCAAGGCTGGGAGGCGGGACTCGGAAGGTTGGAACTGGAGCTAGCATGGGCCTGAGGCGGGAAAGTGGGCCCCTCGCTGGCCTGCATGGGGTGAGCTCTGGAGCTGGTTGCTCCGCACCCCTGCTCTGCTCCACCTCCTTGTAAACTCTTAATCCTTATCTGGAGAAGGTGATCCCCAAGGGCTAGGGCTTGCCCACCCAGAAATACATTAAATAAATAGATATGCTCTGCCCAGATTTTATCTGCTCAGGATTCCAGAGCAGAAGATAAATGGCCTCATGTCCGGCTGAGAGGTGTAATTCATTCTCTGGGGTGAGCCGCAGCCTGGGGGTGGAGTGGGGAGAGGAGAAGTTGGAGCATGTGGAACATGCAGACCTGGGGGCCAGGTAGGTCCTGGAGCTCCTCGTGCAAGGCTCAGCGGCCATGACCTCCAGAAATACCCAGTCTTCCCCAGGGCCTGCTCAGGGATGGAAAGAAAACCTGGCATGCTTTAATTCAGGGAGTTTATTTCTGAGACTTCTTCTAGGGGAATACACATAGGAGGTGTAAAGATTTAGCTACAGAGTTGCTGCTCTTCATTGTGCTATTTATGAGCCTGAAAAACTGGAAGCAAACTAAATGTCCAACAAAAGGGGATTGGCTAAAAAAATTTTGAACCATCCAGAAAATAAAACACAATGTAGCCTTTAAAAGTAAAGTTGATGGTGCAGAAGAACAGTTAATGACATGGAAATAAACTTATAGCAGAGTAAGCAGCAAAATAAAAAGCTGATAATTATATAAAATAATCTGATTTCAAAAAGATGTCAATTCATTAAAACTTCTGGAAAGATATACATCAAAACATTGATTGGTTGTAAGATAAAGGGTAATTTTAGATTCCTTCTTTTTTCTTTGCTTTTACTTTGGTTTTGTTTATCTGAATTTTTTACTTTTTCTGGAACAGTCATATTTATACCCAAAGGACAGAGATAATAAAAATTGTTGTTGCTATTATTTTACAAACCAGAACTTCCAAGATTTAGCTCAGGAAGAAGAATTTCCAGGTGGGAAAAACAGCTGGATCAAATAGGCCTAACTCTGTTCTTTCTGCTCACTCTCCTCCTTGGGTCACTTTTCTTCATTCCCACTGCCTTTCCCTGGCCAGCCTCCCAGAATGCCACTGTCTCTTCAGTTCTCTGGACCACCCATAGCCAGCAACCCAGACTTTGGCTTCTTTTAGCAGAACATAGCTAGGAAATCTGGGATGATCATACCAGATAGTGTTAAAAAACCCTAAGGAAAGACAATAGGAATAGAAACACAGTGTCTAGAAGAACTATAAAACCAACCCGGCTTCCTTAGGCAAGGGTGGACAGTTCCACCACAGGCCAAACCGGTACTGGTCTATGGCCTGTTAGGAACCAGGCCACACAGCAGGAGATGAGCAAGCGAAGCTTTATCTGTATTTACAGCCATCCCCATCACTGCCTCAGCTCCACCTCAGATCATCGGGCATTAGATTCTCATAGGAGCACTGGTCCCTGGTGCCAAAAAGGTTGGGGACTGCTGTCTTAAAGGACCCTTGTGATTACATTAGGTCCACCTGAACAACCTGAGATAATCTCCCCATCATAAGATTCCTAATTTAATCACACATGCAAAGTCCTATAGAAGGTGACATTGACAGGTTCTGGGGATTAGGATGTGCACATCTTAAGGGGGTGTCGTTATTCAGCCTTCCATGAGTCAGGTGGCAAGGGAATGACGGTAGAAGGGAGAAGAGAAAGAAATAAAGAAGGTGAGTGGAAACAATTCACTCAGGAAACTTGAGTGAGAAAGGAAGGATGAGACAGATTCATTTAGAGGAAAACCCAGCCTGGCTACAGAAAAGCGTCTTTTAGGATTTTTTTCCAGTCCCATTGTGTCTTCTTCCCTTCCTTTTTCCACTAGCCCAGTTGAAAAATTAAAAACATAATCCACGTTGTTGATTCCTTAAGGTATTTCTTGCCCTCACCCCAGACCCACTCAGGGGTCTGCCAAGCTATGTCACTTGAAATCTACATTTAAAAAAGACTAGTTCTCATTTTATTTCCAATGACAGGTTCTGCTTTAATTACAGCACAAAGCTTATTTTATTATTAATTTTTCAAGTTCAGATATTGATGCCCAGTTTAAAAAGGTAAAGATTTAAAACAAAAAAAGGAAAAAAAAAAAGATAAAGATTGAATTCACATTTCTCACCTCCACTTCCACTCGATCCCTTCTGAAAATTTGTCCTGTTGTACAACTGATTTTAACTCTTCTACTGCTTTTACCGGTAACTTAATTCCCCCCTCCCCCTGCCCAGTTTTACTGAGATATAATTGACAAAAGATCTATATTTTTAAGCCACAAGGGAAAGAAACCCAGAGCTGTCATGAATAATATTTTATTGACTTGGAATGAGTTTTGGAACCTGTATTTTTAACCAACTACCCAGGTGATTTTGATGATTAGACAGTTTGAGGTGTTTTTCCCCCCCCTTTCCTCTCTCTCTTCCCTTCAGTAAACTGTTTTTCAAACTTTGTTTGTCAGTGAAAACCATTTCCTCCTCACCGTGGACTTGATCCAGAGGCTGTGCCCATCTCTCCCACGTCAACAGTACTGTGTCCTTGGCGGAGGACAGTGCTCTCATTCTGGGCCTTTCCCTCCTTCCTCGGCCAAACCCCTGCTTCTGCACCTTCCTGCAACTAATAAAAAGCCTGAGTTCCCTGATGCGGGCAAGGCCCCCACCCACTGTCATCCGCAGAGATGAGTGAAATGTGCAGAGGCCACACTTGTCCTAATCTACAGCTTTCCTTGCCTCCTCTGCTCACATTTTCCCAGAGACCTAGCTCTGTCCCAGGCCTCAGGGTGTCCCTGGGCTGAGGTGGACTCCAGCCACGACCACCTTCCAAAGCCAGCAGTCATGGTGAACCTGCAGCAAAGCCAGAGCTGGACGGTTCCTGATGCAGGGTAAAGAAAGTCCCCCCATGAGAAGGCATGAATTGACTTGGGACAAAAAGCTCTTGTTGGCCCAGGAAGACAGATATTTGGGGGAGCCCTACGCTGAGTGGAGGTGAGTGGGGATATTTCCTTGGCTTGTAGAGCCTCTTGTCCGGCGGGATCAGCTGCTTCAGCTAGTAACCCCACCTGGCCCAGCTTTGGGAGATGTGGAGAATGAATTTCACAGTGATTTCCACTGGGCCATGGCACTGAGACAGCTGCAGGAGGGGACACAGCTGGTGCTGCCCCCACCCCTTCCAGCAGAGCTGCTCTGGAGGAATGCCACCCTCCCCATGGGAACTGAGAGGATCCTGCTTGCTGTGGTTCCAGGGGCCATGGGAAGGTAACTCTAAGCTAACCCCCCATTTTTGAGGGTACGAGTTGATTTTTATTAAAATAAAATCTCATCATCACTTATTCTAGTGGCTCCTCAACCTGATTAAACATCAGGATCACTCAGGGTGTTTATTTAAAAAATAAAGATTAATAAAAACAATAATTTGGGGAACCCTTCCCAGACCTAATGAATCGAAATCTCTTCAGGTAGGACTAATGCTGGAATCAGTGTAAATCGGTTTCATCGGAGTGCTTCCCTGATTTCAGAAGTTTGAGCCCATAGAAGGAGAGTGTGAAGAGGGAATAGTAGGGGCTCAGATGACAGAGAATAATACTTGCCGAGTCCCCAGTCAGAGGCACATCTGTGTGGCAGCCTGAGAATCACAGACTTCTCATCCATCATCTTATTTAGTTGTCGAAACAAACCTATGAGGCATATCCAATTATTATCCCCATTTTGCTGATGAGGAAATGGGAGCTCAAAGAGGTCACACTGCTAGGAAAAGGCAGAGCCAGAATTCAGACCCAGATCTTTCTCTTTACATCTCTGCCATGGCAGGGATGATGTGAACCAGGTCGTTGCCTTGGGTGTCAGGCCAGTACGTGGCCAAATTGTGACGCTGACAAAATGTGCTTTTTGAACACTTGTTTCTCGTGAGCTCAGTTCCTCTATGTACACTACCCGCATGTCAGGTCATCAAGCACTTGTAGACAGAGGTGGTCAAGACAAGGCCACCGTCAAGACAGGACGGTTCATGGCAAGAGCACTGGGCTGAAATCAGGAAACAGGGCTTCTGATCCCAGTACCACCGACCAAAGCTGTGGAAGGGGCCTTGGAGCTTTCTGTGCAGAGTGGTGGGTGAATTGGGTCATCCGTAGAGGTCCATCAGTTCTTAACAAGTAGGCTCCACAGAGCCTAGCACCGTCTCACCAGACACAGCCCCTCTTCCACTCTAGACCCCTCTCTCATCTGCAAGATAAAATTAGTTCCTCATCTGGACATGAAGAGCCTTTCTGTGGGATGCTGGGAGGCTCAAGGAGGAAATTTAGCCTCCCCAGGCTTTAGGGAAGACTTCCTGGAAGAGGTGGCATCTGAGTCAGAGTTATCCAGGAGAGGAGAGTGGGAAAATATCAAGCAGTGGGAATAACATGGCTGCCTCTCCTCACATGGTATGCGCAGTTGGACTCAGAGTTGTAGTGTGTTTTTAAGTATAAAATGTAGCACCACCAACCCCAGAAAGCCCTCCTGGCTCCTTAGGCAGCTTCATTTGGCTTCCACAGGGCTTTGGGGAACTCCAGGGACCCATAACCAGTACATTGCTAGGGAGCAGATATTTGCATGGCTGTGTCCCAACTGGCTTCTCACAGGCCAGGGGGCTGATCCCTTCCAGCTCTGTATCCTATGCCTGACATAGGACCAGGCACTGGGTCATACAGGAAGAGAAGGAAGGAAGGAAGGAGAGGAAAAGGAAAGAAGGGAAGAAGGGAAGGAGGTTCTGGCTGAAAGTAGCACTTCTCTTAGGAGGCCTCTGAGGGCATCAGCCTCTCTGATTGGATCCCATGGGACCGCCCAGGCTGGGTCCACAGTGTCCCTCTTCGACTCTTGCTGGTGAGGGATTTTTAAGATCACACTGTGACTGGGGTAGCCTGAGCTTTAGGAATTTGACCTAATGAGGACTACTGCCCGAAATGAGTTCCCACAACCCTGCCTCTCCCATTCAGACGTCTTGGATGCTGACCCAACGTACTTGAATAAGGTCCAAGATTCTTGTCCCCATGTCACAGATGGGCAGTTGAGGACCCTGCTTTGGAGAAAGGTATAATTCAGGTCCTAAATTAAGATGGGGTTGGAGTGAATTCTTCAAAGGTTGAGGATGCTCCTCAGGTATAGACTGAGGGGTGGGGGCCCCAGATTGGGGCATCAGACTCCTGGCACTGGATGCAGGGTAGACAAGGCTTCCCTTCTGATAAAGGAGAGGATTCAATATATATCCCAGAAGACTCAGTGATGAGTAGGGGGAGGCTGGGAGCCAGGCCCATTTTACCAGAGGTCCAATAAAGCAGAGACTTAAAATTTTTAGCAACAGAGCTATAAGAAGCCATTGGAGACCAACCCAATGAAGCCATAGGAGAAGTCCAGAGAGGGACACTTGCTGTGGAAAGCTGAATAATGGCCCCCAAATATGTTTAGGTAATCCCCCAAACCTGCGAATGTTCTTATATGTGAAAGGAATTTTGCAGATATGGTTAAATTAAGTCTCTTGAAATGGTAATTATCCAGGTGGTCCCAATGTAATCACAAGCATCCTTAGAAGAAGGATGCAGGAGGGTCAGAATTAGAGGAGGCGATGTGACAACAGAAGCAGAGACTGGAGTGATGTTCTCTGAAGATGGAGGAAGGGGCCACAAGCCAAGGATTACAAGGGGCCACCGGAACCTAAAATAGACAAGGGAATGGATTCTCTCCTGGAGTCTCCAGGAGGAACCATCTCTGCCAACACCTTGACTTCAGCTCAGTGAGTGATTTTAGACTTCTGACCTCTAGAATTATAAGAGAATAATTTTGTGCTGTTTTAAGCCACTCAGTTTGTGATTTGTTATAGCAGCAACAGAAGACTTATACACTTACCTAGAGACACAGAACTAACAAGTGGCTGAGCCCGTTCTCTGATCCCATGGGCCCAGCTCCATGGAATCCCCAGCCCGCACTGGATGGGGCTGGGCAAGAAGAGCAGATGAGGCCCTGAAGGGCCCAAACAACATGGTAGGTGAGACTCCAAGCCTCTGAGAGAATGTAAGTGTGTGCGTGCGTGTGTTTGTTAGAGAAAAGGGAGGAGCATGCCTTCTTTGTGCATCAGGGGATTTTCTGGGCAGACTAACTTCCAAAGGCATGTCAACATTTTTTTCTCCAGGAAAAAATAACTCAGTCCCTATCAAAAAAAAGTCATCATTTCACACGCATACACAGAGAGACTTGTGGGTCTTAGCAAGACACCAAACTGCCCCATCTACTACAGACGTCTTTAATTTTCATGGGGCAGGGAGAAGAGCTGAGGGGGGCCGGGGGAACCATCAGCCAAAGCACTATGGACATCGTGACATCTGGATTTCCCCAAAGCTTTTGGGTCCTGTGCCGTGAGCACTCCCACCCCCCCACCGCTTCCCACTTCCACAGAATCTCTGGGAAGTTTTGACACACTTCTTAGCAGAGGAGAGCAATTGGAATTTCCAGCTTAATTCCAGATGTGGGGCTGACTGCGCTGGGGAGCTTGGCCTTGTTAAGCATCTGGGAGGTCAGTCGTCCCATCGGACTCCCCAGTGCGGGCCTGCACGGTCATGTGTGACCCCATCCTCGACTCTGGGTCTTGCGGTTGGGTTTTCTGTGGGGAGCTGGAGAGAACCCATATGTGTGGTTTTCACACAAGTGGAGAAGGCTGAGGAGTGGGGCTGAGCAGCCAGGCTGGAGTCCCAGAGTCAGTTAAGATGCTGCAGACTGCCTCTGGGATTGGGAGAAGGGGATATGACAGCAAAGGAACCAAGTCAGTGAGGAGCACTCTGGGGGTGTGGACAAGGCCGGAGACCAAGGTCAGAGGCTAAAAGTGGAGCAGGCTGGGACGGCGAGAGGGAGACTCAGGTAACCAAGGGGTCAGTGCGAACGGAGGTCAAAGCTGGTGCCTGTTCAGAGGCTGCTAAGAAGGCTGGCGGAGGGGAAGGCCCTTTACCCAGCCAGCACGCTCTGGCTCCTGGTGCTCAGTCCCCCAGACAGGATGCTAGGATCGATGTCTCCTCAGCAGGAGTGAGGGTTCCTCCGGATGTCTCGATGACACTGCAGGAGAATTAAACCTGTCACCTCCTTTTGCCAGCATGCCTGTGATTGTCAGCTCTTTAGCAGAAAGAATAATGGCCCCCCGGAGATGTCCACATCCGAATCCCCAGAACCTGTGAATACCTTACAGGCATAAGCATTTAGTAGATGTGATCACGTTAAGGGTCTTGAAATGGGCAGATTGTCGTGGATCATCTGGGAGGGCCTCAGGTAACACCAGGGTCTTTATAAGAAGAGGAAAGTTCAAGGCAATAGAAATGTTGACGTGACGGCAAGATGGAGGAAGGGGTCTTACATAAGCCCAGGAATGC
>NW_006434709.1:22306208-22318068 GCF_000325575.1 Pteropus alecto
AGTGCCCTCTGAATCTGGAAAAGGCAAAAAATCAGATTTTTCCCTAGAGCCTCCATAAGGAACACAGCCCTGCAGACACCTTGGCTTTAGCCCAGTGAGACTGATTTTGGACTTCTGAGCTCCAGAACCATAAAATAATAAATGTGCATTGTGTTAAGTCTCTAAGTTTGTAGTTATTTGTTATAGCAGCCATAAAAAACTCATACACCCTCTTATTGTGTGGTGGGTGCCAGACTCTGCCCCACACCCTGTTGCGTCTTTTCAACTCGACACCGGATGAGAGGGATTTCCCATATGGCCTCTCCCAATGGCCCGGGCTGAGCACCAGCCCAGATCACTGCAAGGAGGCCAGAAGGGGCTGCTTCCCACCAACCAGGGCCTCTGGCTTGTGGTTGAGCTGGGCCCTCTCCAGGTTCCCAGACTCCTGGGCCAGGACCTTGCCCGATGGCTCCTTCCTTCCTCCACTTACCCGTGAACCAGCCATGGGTCTGTTGTTCTTCCATTTCAGCTCCCTACTTTACCCCCGTGCCCTGGGGGTCTACTCCACCCTCTCATAAAGGAGAATAGCATTCTTAAGCTGCAAATGAGGGAACCAGGACACAGAGAAAGAGACAGGCACAAGACTCTGGAATGCCTTGCTTCCTGGGAACTGGAGGTCAGCCACACCTGCGGTAAATAGGGTTTTAACAATCTCAGGGGCTGTGCTGAGTGAAGGCAGGAGGCGGCCAGGCAAAGTCAGTGAGCATGGACATGGGGCAGTACAGGGGCCTCACATCCCTGTCCCTGAGAATGTTGAGATTCCACAGCACACCCCTATCACTTACTTTTCTCTTTTCTCCTTATAAGCCCAAGTATAGACACCTATGCACAAGTCATCCGGGCACCTACGTGCACAGGAATACACAGAGGGCTATGAGCTGTGCCAGCACATGCAAAAAGGAAATGGGCAAACACATGCACAGTCTCCACCCGACACACAGACAAGCAGTCATGCACACATATCACAGACATTTACATGCACACAAACGCAGATATACTCACTTACACACTTGCACACACCCACACAGTGCACACAAATACAGAAACACCCATGCGCGACTAAAGACCGCCCATGCATTTGGAAACCTGGACACCTGTGAACAGAACAGATGCTCAGTGCTTCCTGCCCCTCCCTTCAGGGCAGGAGGCCGAGATTTCCTTCCCAACCCAGTCCTCCTGAGCTCCCCTCTGGAGCCCTCTTCTGGGGAGGTCGGGAATAGGCTACCAGGTCCTCCTTGGCCCTGACGCTGAGCCAGCGGCACTAGGGGTTTAGAAGGAAGGGAGATGGGGAGAGAAGGGGGTCCGACCAGGGTCGGTTCCAGGGTGCTCAGCATCCTGTCTTTACCAGCTCGGAATGACTTTGTGCAGCCTCCAATCTAGGGCTGAAGGAGAAGTTTGAACCCCCTTGGGCTCCCCTTCTTTTCACTAGACGCCAGGCCCACCCTGTTCTATCAGTGGGCACTGCTAGTGTGCCTGCGTGCGGAGGGAGGGGCCCTGACCTGGCTGCATCACGTGGCCCCGTCCCTGCCACACTCCAAGACAAGGCTTCTTCACCCTCCCCCACTGCAGGAGCCCAAGCTGGCTCACCCTGCTCCCCTCATCCCAACTGGGCTTCCTTGCTGCTGGGTGCCCAGCCTCACTGCCACCCACTGGATCTCTGACTCGGCTTGTTGTAGCTCCCTGTTCAAATTGTCACCTCCCGCAAACCTTCATATGTGCCCCTCTCCTGCTCTTAACGGAGTTTCTTTCCATTTTCTACTGAGGGAGGAGGAGGAAGTGAAGAAGATCTGGGTTTTAGAATAAGACAGATGCACATGAATTTAGATCTCAGCTCAAAGGTGGGATTTACTCACCAGCTCTGGGCCGTTTGGGCAGCTAACTACCCTCAGCCTCGGTTTCACCAGGTAGAATGGAAATTATGGTACTCTTATAGCATGGTGATTACATGAGATAACATACTCAGTGTCCAGCATCGGAGTTGGTTTAAGGAGTGAGCCAACCAGGCAGCTGCCTAGGGTAACATCTTTAAAAGGCACCCAAACCTCACTGAAAATAGAAGGAGATGAAGGAAACCATGTCTGCAACTCTTCTAAGGGACAGTTGGATGTTCTGCTTTAAAGAGCTACTTGCAATGAGGTGGTGGGGGATCCCAAAAGGTCAGGCTAGAATAATAACAAGTATTAATAACTGTCTCTAAGCTGGTTCCTAAGGAGGGTGGGGCAAGATCTCTACCGAGTTTTTATTTGTCTAATTCAGGGATACGAGTTTAGGGTCAGAATTAAACTGCTCAGGGGAGCTGGAGTGGTGTCCACTGTCCCTTCCTCAACCAGAGACCAGTTGCAGCTGCATTAAAGTCGAACTGAGAGTAACATATCAGCTTGATGGGACGTAACATCATCGGCTTGCCTGGGGTGCCCACAGGTTTCTCCACTGAGCCCTTCTGGGCCTGTGGGGGGTGCTTAATAAATGTTAGTGGGGTCTGTCTCTCCAGTCCTCAGCCCTAAGACTTCTCTCCAGTCCCCTCCACTCAGCTCAGCCCTTCCCACATCCTCTCTATCTGGTCTTTGTGTCCACAGCATCATTTACTTCTTCATTCCATACCCTACACCCCCAAATTTAGCCCCCTGGTCCAGCACATTCTGGAAGCCTCAAGGCTTCTAACAGGCTCATGGTTCCCATTTCTTGGGAAATCAGATAGTTTTCATAGATTAACCTGTTTAAAACAACAGCAAACAGCCACCATCTTGTCCAAGAAAGTATCGCATTATCTTAAATGTCTGCCATCAGGCAGTCCAGCTTACCAATGAGTTCTACTTCAAAACTTTGTTTCTGTGAACTGACTTGGCATTCCAGACAATGAGCCAATAGAAAATCGAGGACTCGGTTATGAATGGAGCTAAGTTTTCCAGGTCGAGCCGTAAATGCCATTTAACCCATCGTAAGGCTGGGTGGCCACACACCTACGTGGGGAAAAAGAAAACCCCACTGTTGCCAAACCTGTAGGTAGAAATGGGAAAATAATACTGATCTAGAAAAAGGCTGTTTATTTTTTCTTAAAAGCTGGTGCTGGAGGGAAAGCAGGTTTCTTAGCAGGAGAACGAGGGGATGGCGGGACGTTCCGAAGGAAGCTTCGAGGAGGCTTTCCGAGGGCTTTAGAGGCTGAAAGCCTTTGTTCTTCCTCATTCTAATTAATCTTTCTGACGTTCAGTCTGCCTTTTTCTTGACACAAGGGTGGGCCTGGCTCCATCCTGACACTCAGACATCCAGCATTGTTTGGGTAGATAGACTAACCCGTGGGGAAAGGACCTCCTGAGGTAATTAAGGGTAGAGTCGTTAGAAAGGAGCTGGAAGACATATTTTCAGGGGCACGTGGTTGGGTTTTAAAGACGGCCTTAGGAAGAATGCGCTGAACTAAACTGATCATGGCGAAAAACGAAGTACAAAAACAGAGAGAAAAGAAGAGTACAGTATATATGTGACCCCGTCCATCAAAACCCCAGAAGGAAATGAAAGGAGATGGAGGAGAGGTCGGGAGCCAGACAGTTCCAAGCCTAACCAGTAGGTGACACCACAGGCTCAGGACAGCTTGGTTGTTGTCTGTGGCACCTTGAGGGGACCAGGAGGCCCCAGGGAAGTGGGGGAGTCATTGGTTCCGAAGGACAGGACATCTTCAGATTCAGTCCTCTTTCTCACTGAGTTGGAGAGTACACTCATGCACATGCCATCTCTTTTCCAGCCATAACCCAGTCCCCCCCAGGGACATGGAGGCCAGGGAGAAGGGGCGAGTGAAGAAAATTAGAAGAGGGGGTTCAGGAAGGCCTTGGACAAAACCTTGATAGCGTGAGGGGACAGAAAACAATAAACCTTTATTGAGAGTCCGCCCCCACTCATGGGTCCTGACACAGGGAGGCCCAGGGGCAATCAAGCAGCTCCACCAACAGGGCTGCCCACGATGCAGGTGATTCAGAGTTTAGGTTTGGCTGATAACAGCCTGGACCAGCTGAGAATGGGCCCTTTGTGAGAGTTGCCCCTCTTCAGGCCCCCTCCTCACAGATGGGCCAGCTAGAGCAGGCCTGAGAGGATGGCTGCCTTGAAGGAAACAGGACTGACTGGAAAAATGCAAAGACATCCAGCAGCCTCTACTGTGAGATGCTGTGTGGGAACTGAAGATGCCTTAGGGCAAATGTGCAGGAGAAAGATACAGCTTGGCTGGAGTCTACATTCTTTTCTTCCAGGTTTCCAATCTGGGCTATGTCTCCCACCACCACCATCCCACTGATTTCCCCAGGGAGAAAAAAACATCACTTTCACTACGGTGTAAGCCAGGACACTGGGTTGCAAATGGCTAAAACCCAATTTGGATCAGCTTGGAAAAAAAGGGTTATTGACTGACTGGCTCAGTCAGAGCAAGGATGGAGCAGGTCCCAGGAGGCCTGGAATGAGGCTACTCACCTTGCTGGGATGTTCTTCACTTTGCATCTCTCAGAGCCTGGTGGCATCCTTTCTTCTGCAGGCAGGTTTTGACTATTCTGTCAGGGAAAATGACCACAGTCAGTTCGAGGTTACACTCTCACGGTTTCATGACCAATAAGAAAATTGCATCATCTGCTACTAAATTTAGTTAAGAAAAAATCCTGAGGAAAGACTCTGATTGGCTCTACTTGAGTCATGTGCCCAGTTCTGGACCAATCACTGTGGCTGGGGGATGCATTACTGTGATTTTTCCCAGTCTGAGTCACTTGCCCAATTCTGTGGCTAGGGGGAATGAAGTACAGGGCAGACAAATATAAGAACCTCCATGCTGGGCACTTAAGGTTTCATGTGGCAGAACTACTAGTTGACCTTAAAAACAATTTTCCCTTTTCTCTAATAAAAGTAAAAGCATTTACTGGACACATGGCTACTTGGAATAAAAACTATATTTCCCAGACTCCCTTGCAGCTAAATATAGCCTTTGGGCTGTGAACAAAAGCAAGGTATACATATTACTTAGACGGTTTTCTTAAAAAAAGAGAAACAGCCCCTCTTGAATCTGGAAGCCTATGTCATAGTGAACCAAACATCTTGGGTCCTATGGGTGGGACTGAGACTGTAGGGGTGGTGCAGTAGCAAGTCAGTTAGAAATCTGAGTCCCTGATGTCATTTTGGCCTCAAACTGTTTATGCCTGGACTGTTACAGAAGGGGAAATAAACATCTCCCTTTTTCGAGCCACTCTTATTTTGGATTTCTGTGACATTGGCCAAGTCTATATTCAAAGTAATACATCTTGGAACCTTTTCTTGGTACCCACTGCCGTGGGCTGAAAACTCTCTCTCTTATATCCAAGACCAGATTTATTCCCCTGCCATGTATACCTCCATCCAAACCCAGAAGAATCCTGACCAGACCACCCTTTGCTGAGAATGTGAGTAGACACATGACAGGGCCGGATCTGCTCTCCTTAAGCTGAAGAGTCATTTTGATTTCTCCCTGCATACTGATTCCATTTCACTGGGAAGGTTCTAAAGTGTTTTGGACTTTGGGTTAGACCAGATTCTGTGTTGGCTCAGGGGATCCTAAAGAGAGGAGGCCACGGCTCCCTCATCAAACTGGGGACTTCTGAGTGCTGGAGCCAAGAAGAAATATAAAGCTGTGCACCTCCCATTAGGATAAGGGCGAGTGCAGCAGACAGCCCATCTCCCTTTGAGGCAGGGAGCCAGGGGCACAGAGTTACTGAGAGCTGAGCAATGGAAGACTCGGGAGAAACTGCTGATAGCTGCCTCTTCTGTCACCTGGGAGTGCTTCATCCCTGGGATCCTACTCTGATCTTCCATGGCCCATGGTCTCATGGGGGAGAAAAAAAAGTACCAGCTGAGTAGGTCTTGGGTTTCTGGGATGGGAAAGAGGGAGTGGCTGGGTCATATTTGAAGTCAGTATAGGCAATGAGGCACAGAAAATTATCGAAGGACTTTGTAACTAGTGATTCTCCATCCTCATTCCAAGCTTTCATGATCGAAGAATAATAACTGAGTTGAGCCCAGCTGGGAAATCCAGAAGGAAACATTGCCTGAGACCACAGAAACACAGACTGGGACTGGGCTGGGCTCTTCCTTTCTTTCTGTACTGATTGTGTTTAAGAACAATGGCAGGCAGGCCCACATCTTTCTTAGAGCCGTCCTTGGTTCCCAAGCAGCCGGCTTCACCTTGTCTTCTTTCCCTCCAAACTTTCTCCTTAGACAAGCTTCTTTAAGAGACAAAATGGTATCTCTACCCTCAGTCGGGGTCAGAAAACTTTTACAGGGCCAGTTCGACTAGCCCAGGGCCATGGGAGCTAGCAGGCCCCACCTGAACCGACAAGAAGATGACATTAAGCTGCATCCCTGGATCGCCTCAGAGATGGAGGCAAGACCTCTGGCCCAACCTCTAACTAAGACAATTCTCCACACTCATTTCCTTTGACACCAGCATTGGACTCAAGAGAAGGCTACTGACTTTCTGACTCTCTCTCTCTCTCCATGGTGTGCATCAAGCCTGAGGGACAAACAGGGCTGGTAACATGGTGGCATGGGGGCAGGATGCTGAGTAATGACCCTCCACATGCATTCCACTTTGAGGAACATGCAGCTGCTCCTAGCTTATAAGGGATAGCCAAGGCTGGCCGTCCATGAGATCCAGGGTCACCTCCCCTCCCACGACAACCCAGCTTACTCGCCTGCTTGCTTCACCTGCTGTGCCCCACCCCTGTCCTCTTGCACAATGCAGTCTGGAGCTTTGTACCACGGTCAGTCACTCTCTTATATCTTCACCTCTTTTTGGAATGTGTCCTCCTTCTTCTGGTCCTGAGCCACAACCAAGTGGAGCCCTCCCAAGTGAAGGTTCTTTATTCTCACAGTCTCTGCACTGCAGGGCTAAAAGATGGAATTTGTCATTATTCTTCCTCAATATCATTTCCAGCCCATTATTCCCATCCGCTTGGAAAGCCCTACACCTGAATACCCCCACTTCCAGCTATACCATCCTCTCTCTTGGTCCCTGTGGTCTCCCAGCCTTCCCATATGCTTCCTCACCCTCTGAATCCTCGGCTTCAGCTTCATCATCTTTTTCTTTACCCCATTTCCTGCCACTATCCTAGGCAAATAGAATGACCTATATCCATACCTAACGTCTTACTTCCTTCACCTTCCTCTCCAATAATTCTGGTCTTAGCTATCCACTGTTACATTCATCCCCGAAGACTCTAGGATTTCCAAAAGCTTTACCACTTCTGAAACCAGAAATTCTCACCTCCCGCGATCTATCCATCTATCACCTCCCTGCCTGTCTGCTCCCTGGCCCAAGTGCCCCTGCGGCAGCTCTGTGGCCTCACAGGATTCTCCAGTCCGTTGGATTCCTTCACTTTTCTCTATGCTCCTGCCTTCACTTCTCTCCTGGCTTGAGGACGAATAAACTGTGGTACATGCACATGATGAAATATCATACAAATGAGCCACAGCAACATACAACAATATGGTTAAATCTTAGTAATATACAGTTAAGTAAAAACTGTAAGTCCCCAAAGACTATACAGAGAATGATATCCTTTTAATGAGGTTGAAAACAATTAATATAAAATATATGTATATAATTTTTAGAAATATACATAGGTGTAATAAAACTATATAAAAAGGAAGCAAGGAATGTGGTCCACAGGGTTCAGGATGGGGAGGAGGCAAGGGGATGGGATGGGGAGGAGAAATGGTAGGGTAATATGGGGTCAAGATTTTTGTTTGGGTGGTGGTTTTGCAGGGTCCTATTACATAATTACAAACGACTAATTAAATAAATGTAAATCATACATGACGAGTGTGTTGGGGAACCAGTGTTGTGTGGAGGAGTCCAATAAAATGAAGGCTCCATTAGTTATCGTGACATTACTCTCTTGTAAATACATTAAACCTCCCTCATCTTCCCACCACTGAATCCACAAATCTCCCTGCGTCTGCACTGATCTTTTCTTATTCTTGTCCCAGTTTCTTATAGCAAAAAAAAAATTCCATCCCTTGTTCCCTGGATCCCTCTCTTCTATTCTTCTCAAGAACTTTGTTCCTTGGTTATCCACTAGCTCTCTTTGCTCATTAATCTCCCTCTCTAACGGGTCATTTCCACAAGGATAAACATGCTCTGGGCTTTCCCATTTAAAAACAAATTTCCTATATTAATTAGGATAAAAGTTACTCTACTATAACAAAGAAATCCCCAAAGATAGTGTATCAAAAAAGTAGAAGTTTAACTCTTGCATGAAAAGTCTAGGAAGGCAGTATAGAGGTGATACAATAGCTTCTTCTATCTGTTGCTCTGCCATCCTTAACCCACAGTTTTCCTCCAAAATAGAAGCTCCAGCCCTTGCCAGCCCTTCAACTTCCCAGCCAGAAGGAAAGGGGAAAGGGGAAGGAGAGAATATGCCTATTTCCTTTGAAGGAAACATTTGAATGCATACACTGTGTCCAATCACAGCACATTGCCCTCAGACTTGGTCAAAACATACACCTAGTTGCAAAAACAGTTAGGAAATACAGTCTTTCACTGGGCAGAAATGTGTCCACTCAAACAGGAGAATGGCTATGGAGGAAAAGCTAGCAATCTCTGCCACGGTCGGCACCTGTGTCCACTCAAATGAATGCATACTCTTTTTGCATTCATTAATATGGAACGTGCTAATCCCCTTCAAACGCCCCAAATCTACAAGGTCCCGTCCATTACTGTAACCAGCTCAAAGTCCAGCCACTTTTGGTGATTGTCAGAACTTTATATGAATATTGGTCCTAAGATATTGGTCCAAAGACATAAAAAACTAAAAAGAACAAATTGTCTATTTGTTCCCCTCCAGCGGCCAACAACACATATAGAATAGGCAGCAGGACCAGGATAACCACAATTAAAACTGCCACTTGGAAAAAGAAAGATAAAAACAGTAGGAACATAGTAATTAGCAGATCCCACTGGGCAAGAATTCCAAAGGTTCCCTTTCTCCCAGGGCATGTTCCTCCATTCTGTTTTCCTGAAAACAACGCCTTTATCCACTGTCCTCTGTGGCCCCTGGCTCTGCCTTCTGGGAAGTCCTTCCTTGTCTGTTTTCCTCTTGGGCTATATCTGAAGAAGTGTTTGGAGAATATGCAGATGTGATGTATCCATACAATGAAATACCATTCAGCCATAAAAAGGGAAAATACTGGTGCATGCTACTACATGAATAGAAAACATTATGCTTAGTGAAAGAAACCAGAAAAAAAAGATCACATCCTCTAAGATTTCTATTTATATGAAATATCCAGGCACTGGGGGGACTGACTGCCAATAGATACAGGGTTTCTTTGGGGAATAATGAAAATGTTCTAGAATTGGATAGTGTCAATGGTTGCACAAGTCGGTGACCAGGCTAAAAACCACTGAATTGTATGTGTGAACTGTATCTCAATAAAACTGTTATTAAAAAAAAAAAACCTAGTATAATTCCAGTCTATTTGCTTCCAATCTGTCCCACAAGCAAGTAGCTCAGCCAAAAAGCTGGTCAAGACAGAGTTCTTAAGCCTGAAGACACACTTCGGTATATTTATTTATTGGCTCTATATTCTGTCCATCCTACCGTTGCTCGACTTACGAGGTGACTTAACACAGTAGGCCTGAGTGGAAAAGCAACACTCTTCATCTGATGTGGGCTACCTGATGCCGGCTACCTGATGCCTATCTTCTGGCCACTCTCTGATCTCCTGGGAAAGCTGCCTCTTCAGGGGCCCTTTACATTGCTGCGTCAGTTTGAGGTACAAAAGCAGCTGGCTTTCTCAGCGTGTGGATTCTCAGTCAACGTAGATGATGACCACAGGTTAGAAGAGTCTGCATTAACAGACCTCTATTCACTTTCATCTCTGCTTGCAAATTGCTATCTCTATCCTGAGTTTTTTTCTCTTACAGGACCTTGCTAAACGTGAAAAGATTATACCCACCAACATTTGCACCTTTTCTAACCACTTCCTCCAGAACTAGAGGCTCAATAGGCATGTGAACTATAGTCCAAGATATCCTAGGAGATTGTGTTCCCAAATGTTTTGCATAACATGGGTCACCAGCTTTCCAAATGAAATATCTGTCCACTGTCTCACAATAGCACAACGCCTCATATTTAAAATTTTGCCACAATGACAC
This sequence comes from Pteropus alecto, assembly GCF_000325575.1. Classification (NCBI taxonomy): domain Eukaryota; kingdom Metazoa; phylum Chordata; class Mammalia; order Chiroptera; family Pteropodidae; genus Pteropus; species Pteropus alecto. The sequence goes on from NW_006434709.1 coordinate 22,316,407, forward strand.
TCCACTTCTTGATATCAAATTCTGTGTTAATCAAATATGGTTTAGACTCCTATAACAAAGAGACTTCAAACTACATTGACTTAAACAAAATAGAAGTTTGTGTTTCTATCATGTAAGTTGATGGTTCAGGGCTGATATAGTGGTTTAGTGCTTTGAAAAACTCAGGCTTCTTGTATCTTTTCCTTCAGTATTTTCAACATGTTGCTTCCATCACACAGTCTAAGACTACTTATATCACAGGTTACTCAGGAAACAGACTCTGAGACGGGGATTTGCAGACAGGTGTTTTACTGGGGAATGCTTCTGGGATAAACCCTCCTGGAAAGGAGTGATGGAAATAGGATTGGGCAAAGGGCAGAGTTGAGCTGTGATGCAGTCGCAACAGAGGACTCAGCCAATCCCACGTGAGCTCTGGAGCTGGGATAGCCTTAAAAGTTGTCTCAATTAAGGAAAGGAGCTGGGCTTGTCATCCCACTAGTCATTGGATACAGGTCCCCATTTGATACCCCCAGGGAGGAGACATAACTTTGGGCAAAGCAGTTTCTTGGGAAAAACTCAGCAGAGCTGTGAGCAGACAATACCCGTAGCAGTTGAGGAAAGAAACGCCTCAGTGCTGAAGAGGCTGTTAGGCAGTCTCCACTAGTATCCACTGCCACAGTGTCCACTAGAGCATCTTCAGTTCTCACCACCGGGTGTACCCATCCAGTGGGAAATAGAAAACTCCCACAATACCTCTATTCATATCCCTTTGGCCAGACTTAGCCACATGGTTGCATCTACCTGGAAGAGCTATGTGCTCAGCTAAAAACTCAAGAAAGAAAGCAAAAGTGAATGTTGGAGTCATTGGAGTCCCTGCCACATGTCCCTTGATTTCGTGTCCATCTCCAGCCATTGTCCCATTTGTCTGTTCTTCCCCAGAACTTGGCTTCCTCCTCCACTTCTGTATCTGTATTTGCTCCAGAAAACCCAATTGACATCTCCTCACGGATATTGTGTTGGTCTTATTGGATTGTCTCTTTCAGTTGCATGAGAAAGTATTCAAATTAGCTCCCAGGGAAACAAAAAAAAGTTTATTAGTTCACATAATGAATTGGAGTGGATCTAGCTTTAGGCATGGGTCAATCCAGAGGTTTAAATGATGTTACTAGAACTCAGTCTCTCTCCATTTTCTGACTCTGCTTTCTTCTGATTCAACTTCTGGCTGTCTCCTTCCATGTGGTGGCAAAGATGCCACTGACAGCTCCAGGCTCACGCTTCTTTATAGCTCACAAACTCAGAGAAGAGTCCAACCTTCTCTTCCTCAGTGTTCTCCAAGTGGCTGTGTACCCACCTCTAGGCCAATCTCTGTGCCCAGGGGGTGGGAGCTCTAATTGTCCAGCCGGAGTCATGCTCTGCTGTGTGCTGTGGGAAGGGAAGCCATGTGTGTGATAGCCCAACCAGAGACACTTGCAGTGGGGAAGGGAAAGTGGGGTTCTACCACTACTGAGAAAGAAAGAGATATTGATGTTGGGTTATCTCCTGGGCATCTAAAACTTAACTGTCTACAACTGAACTCTTGGTTCCCCTCCCAGTCCCAAATATGTGCTGTCTCCACTCTTCCCACACGGTAAATGGCACCTCTATCTACCCAGTTGCTCAGGCCAGAAACCTGGGGGTCATCCT
>NW_006434709.1:22318085-22364108 GCF_000325575.1 Pteropus alecto
CCATCCAGACGCTCTTGAGTCAGCCCCCTTTGCTCCATCGCCAACATGTCACCAGCCTCCACAACCTCGTTCGGTGCTCTCCCCATGGTCTCCCCCATCTCGTCACGTTCGCTTTCACTCTTGCTGCTGTTCTTTACATGGCAACCAGAGGCATCTTCCTGAAGCCTACAAATAATACTGCATATGACATGATAACCAGGGGTGTACCTGGAGCAAATGGGCCTCAGTGTACAGTATTCGATTCTTATTTTCCATTGGGTAAGTCCCAAACTAGAATTCACCTGTTACTTATCACAGTACTCGCCACCTGAAGACTTGTTCAGCACCTATTTTCTCCCCTAAACTGGAAGCTTTGGGAGGGCAGAGGTCTTGCCAGTCACATATCCTACTGCATCCCAGGCAGTTTAGAGCACACAGCCTTGGGGGCTTGGTGAAACCAAGATGATGTTCTTGGGATGGATGGGACGGGGTCTTGGAGCCAAGTACTTACTCCACTGTACCTCAGATTTTCCAGAGAGCTGAGTCCTGGGATGGGTAGGAGACAGCAGAGCCTCCCTCTGAGCTCCCCATATGGGAGAGAATAAGAGCGATGAGGAAATCCAGAGAAAAAAGGGGGCTGGGGACAGCAGGAGGTAGGCTCAGGGTAGGGGAGGAAGAGAAATCGTTCTTGTTGGATGGTCTGGGGGCTTCCCTAACACACTGGCTCAGAGGTATTGGAAGCCAAAACCACCTGCCTTGTACTGTGGCTTCCTCAGTCACTAAGAAGAAAGTGAGGGATACCCAGCTGGAGGCCTCACAATCAAGAGCCCCCACAGTCCACCCCCATCACCCCAAGTCAATGTTTAACAGTGGCCCGAGCCCAGGAATGTTCTATCGGGACATGTAGTTACAGGGGTTGGGTTACAGCCCTAGCACTGGCAAGGGCTCGGTGGCAGGAGATAAGAACGTGGCACCAGGAAGGGTTGTGTGTGTGCTAAATTATGGGCTCCCAGCACACCCCCAGGGCTGGCTCACAAGGCTTCCATTGTTGGGGTCTGGCTCCCAGCCCATCACCAGCCAGATAGGAGCTGCTGTTCTGACAAAGCAAGAAAAGCACACCCCGAGTTCGTACAGATGCCGTTACCCCATCCTTATCAGGCAGAGGGAAGGGAGCTTGCAAAGCTAATGTTGATTCAGAGAAAAAAAGGAAAGGAATATTAGCAATCATGGCAAAAGTCAGTTCCGGCAGCTGGAGTGGGGGTCAAAAGAGCTAGTCTGGCCAGCTGGGGTTTTTATACTGAGCAGCTGGAGGCAGAGGTAGGACAGTCAGGAGCGTCTAGTGGGTGGGGGAGGAGGCCCCCTGGTGTGCCCAGCCCTATACTGGGTGCAGAAGCCAGGCACATGCACTCTGTTGCCTAGGACTTAAAGTCTAGCTAGGAAAGCATGGTTCAGCTCTTAGTCCAATATAATCCAGAGCCCACCATGTGAAGGCTCTGTAGGTGCTGGAGATTCTTGCGGTTGATATTCTAGTGGAATGTACCTGAAAATAAAGAGTTCTAAAGTATCTAGGGGAGAACATCGTGGATGGGAAAAGAGGGAAGGAGGTGGTGGTGCTCTGGGCTGGCCAATCAGGAAAGGCTCTGAGGGCTGGGCCTGGGCTGGGGCTGAGGGAGTAGTGGCGATTATTACCAGGAGGCCGTGTGACTCTCAGCCCCTTCCCTGGCTTGCAAGGAGCTTTGTCTCAGTGAGCCACAGTTTCCACATCTTAACATGGGGATGACAAGAGAAACTCGTCAAACTTTCCATTAAAGGTGGAAAGAGAACATGTCTAAGTACTGAGCACAGTGTCCAGCACAATGGCATATAGTAAATTTATATCACAAAGGTGAGTGAGACTCGGCCACTACTTGTAGGTGGCTAACAGTCTATCGTGGGAGGGAAGATGTGGAAAAGGTGGGATGGACCCAAGCTGGGTGGTGGGTTAGGATTGCGTTAGTTGGTAAAGAGTGAAGAAGGAAAGGAAGAACATGAGCAAGAGAACGCAGCCCCAAGGCACCCAGCCTGGGGTGGGGGTGGGTAGGGCCATTCATATGCCTCCCAGAGTGAGCACTCCACAAACAGTAACTGCGATCACCATTTAAAAACTGGACTGCCGTTTTGGCAAGTCTTAAAATACAGATTTGGAAGAAAAGAGCACTTTAAGGATAAAAAGTCCCACGAATATGTCTGTAGAATCTGCTGTTCCCAAAGCAGCGAGTAAAGAAACCCATTCAATAAAAACTAGATGTTAATTAAGAGGAAAAGGAATGGACTGGGTGCAAGGCTGGTTGCTGGGAAACCAGCTGATTAGAAGGGGGCCGTGGGGTGAACTCATGTCCTGTGCGTGCTCGTCATGTGCCAGTGTGAGTCTGAAACAAAGCGGCCACAGGCAGACAAGGCCTGGAGAATCAGGGAGTCCTATTAATCCACTAGGGCTGCCATAACAAAATGCCACAGACGGGGTGGCTTACACAATAGACTGTTATGTTCTGGAGGCTGAAAGTTCAAGATCAAGGTGCCAGCTGATTGGGTCCCTGATGAGGGCTCTCTTCATGGCTTGTAGACAGCCGCCTTCTCGCTGTGTTCTCACATGGCCTTCCCTCTGTGCAGGTGCAGAGAGAGAGAAACCTCTCATGCCTCTTCCTCTTCCTATAAGGACACATTCCTATGGGATTAGGGCCCTATCCTTATGACCTCATTTAACCTTAATTACTTCCTTAGAGGTCCCATTTCCAAAAACAGCCACACTGGGTGGCTTCGATATATGAATTTGACAGTGGAGTGGGGAGAGGGGAACACAAACATTCAGTCCTTATTAGAGGCCTTCTTTAGTATGCAAAGAAATAAGGCTTTCCCTCGAGTTAGCAGAACAGACTCACAGATCTAGTCCTCCTCTTGGGACAATTAATGCTGACAGCACAAGAAGAGCTACAGATGGCCCGTTGCTCCCTGGAAGCTCTGAGAACGGTTCCCAAAGAAACTCTTAAATCAGAATAAGGAAAAGAGTTAGCTTCTGCAATTATTTATTATCAGCTGGAACTTGACGAAAATTCCTGACTGTGCCTAGTCTTTCGTATTTCTCTGAATTTTAAACATCGGCGAGTAGCAAGTCTTCATGCTTCTTAATTTAGGAAAGGTTGTAATTACAAGAGACGTTCACGAGGATAGAAAAAGAGCATACTGTGTTGCATCTCCTAATTACGAAATCTTAGAAACTCTTAACTGGTCGGTTCACATTATATAAATGTTGTTGCTGTTATTATTCATGTGGTGACTGTCATGTGAATAGCAGGTGTGGTACTTGCCAAAGAAGAAAAATAGATCTTAATGGAGCCTATTCTATACCTGTTATTTTATATACACCAGCTTATTTAATCTTCCTAACGACCCTGCAAAATTAGCATTAGTCTCATTTATTTGTTGGTTTGTTTGTTTGAAGAAAAGTTTAGGTGGATTTCCCTTCATTTTACAAAGCAGGAAACTGAAGCTCAGAGAGGGTAAGTAAGTGGAGGTGATACAGCTAGTAAGTGATAGAACCAGGATTCAAACTCCAGTGTTTCTAAAGCTGATCCCCATGTCCATTACATTTTTTTGCTGCCGGAGGCTTGCAAACCCAAACCCAAATGGGGCATAACAAATGTCATGCACACAAGCACCCAGCCACTTCACCCGGCTGTATGTGCACAGGCTCATGCACACTCAGGTCTGTGCCTGGCCATAGCCTCCTTCCTCATGGCCAGCCACAGTTAACTACCTAGGTCCCAGCTGGGGACTATCTAGTGAAAGGGAGGATGTCAAAACGATCCCCCAGCACAAGGTCAAGGTATCATACCTGCCTTCTCCTCTTCTAAGCACCAAGCACCGATTCTGTAAGCATGGGTCCTTCTTTGTCTGTTATAGAAAACAGAGGCTACACACACAGTTCGAATTTCCTGTGTCTCTATCTGACCAATCTTGCATGCTGGCCTTGTATTTCAGATAAACAGTGAATACTAATAATAATGAGAAAAATATTGCATCATTTTATCTGGTAAATTTATGCTCAATAAAGCTTTATTGCATTCATTAATAGAGGGATGAACAAAAAGCACAGAGATAGGAAAAGTCATTGTATTTGGAAGAATGCAAGAAAAATCATTTTTCTGGAACCTAAGACATGTGCAAATCTGTCAGAGAGTAAAATGAGAAAAGCTCGGTACTCTGGTGCTCAGAGCAGGTCCTTGTACCTGATAAATACCAATCAGCAGTGACTGAGAGACTGACCAGATGAACAGATGTGTGAGGGGGTGGTATTAAATGCCAGAAAAAGTAGTGAAGGTGCCAAAATAGAAACGGAGGGTGTGGTGGTGACAGTGGCTTTGGTCAAGAGTATTTGAGAGGGTCAAGTGGCCAGCAGGCTGCAGTCTCCACACCCTCAAAACTTAGACTCACAGAGAGGCCACATACTTATTTAATGAGGAATCGAAAGTCTCCTCCCAAGCGCTTGGGGGCCGTGCCCTCGTCAGGCAGGGGCAGCTCCGGGGCAGCCGGGCCAGCCCGGGCCGCGGAGGCTTTCCTAGGCCAGCAGGCCCAGCCACCTTCTCGGGGCAGCACTTCCACCACAGGCCTCAGCCCGGTGTGATGCCCAAGGGCAAGACAAGTGCAAACCCAGATGCTCCTCTCTCTGCCCAGGGAGCGGAGGGGGTCCCCAATGTCCCTGGGGTCCCTGCGGGCAGGAGTCACATCACCCCCTCAGAATAGGGTTCCCCCAGGGCTCCTTACACAGAACGTGGCCTCCGGGGAGTCTCCCTAACCCTCTGAAACAGGCGCTGGGCTCCCAGCTCCAGGCTGCCAGGCAGCATTGTGCAGAGAGGGAAGAAATAGGCCCCCATTGTGCCCCTGGGCCTGGCAGCACAATGGGAGCCTGTGTCATGCCAGCAGCTGTATGTTGCTCTGACTGTGGTGAACACCAGCCTTGGAGAAGCACACAGCCTGGGGGACCACGTCTGTTTCATGTGACTCCCGGTGGGACCTGTTGGCTGGCTCTCTGTGCCTGAGGGATGATGGCATGTGTCTGTGGTATACTGGCTGTCTCTTGTAGTGCATATACGTCTGACCCAGTGCAGGCAAGTGTGTGTGCTTGTGTGTCTGCAGGTGGTGACACACGTGTGTGCCTGGGGCTGGCTGGGCGAGACCGCAAGTACGTACACATGTAGGCCTGTGGGTGTGCACTGAGTACAGGTAATGCATCTGAGCACGTGGGGGCACATGTGCCTAGGTCTGCTTTGCCTAAACAGGGTGTCTTCCCTAAGCACTAGTCCAGGGAAGGTAAAACTGGCTGTAAAGCTTCCTTTGGAGAAAAGTACCAGAAGATCGGGACCAAAGCTCTGTTCAATTGAAACTCAGGCTCCGCACAGACACACACAGACTCCTTGGGGTGGGGATGCCAGCTTCACTTGGCTCTCCTTCCCATCCCTCCTGGCCTCTCCCTCCTGCTGTTTTCCTGCATCCTGGATGATCCTGGACCCTCATCTGGGTTGGGGATCCTCAGACAAGTAGAGGCATGTGGAAAGGCAAGAATGGCTGAAGCTCTTCTAGGTTCAGGATGTTCCTCCGAGGGCTGAGCTGCCCGATTTGCATCCCTACCATCCCGACCCCCACGAGTCGGAGCCCAGCCATCCAGCCTGCCTTACCAACCTTGCTGGAATCAGGAAATGAGATTTCAAGTCCCTTTAACTAAATCTAACAAATATTTACAGAGGATCTTCCAAGTACAAGGCTCTGTAATGCTGGGAGCAGTGGAGAGAGGCCCTTTGCCAGGTCCCGCCTCCCAGATGACTCCAGGTTTAGGGCAATGAAGCCCCACTTTAGGGCTTTGCTCCCCACCAGCACCCACAGCTGCTGCATGCATCGCAGTCCCCACTTCCCCTCAACCAGCTTGGTGAGGGGGCATTCAAGGGGCACACTGGTGGCCTCTTCCTACCTCTGGACTTCTGTCCCCACCCTCCAGTGCTCAGAGGAGGGAGAGGGAGAGGGAGAGGGCAGAGAACCCCTACCCCACTTAGGAGATGGTATCAGGAGCTTGGGAGCATGGGCTTGCTTTCTGATTAGGAGAAAAAGCTACTACTCCTTTAAAGGGGGAGGGGGGGGCTCCTGCCTTCATAGTCCAACCCGCAGGCAAGCGTCTCTCAGCTTATCCTCCAAAGCTCCCTCCCTGAATGAGTCTCCAAAGCAAAAAGTGCAATATGATGCTTTGGGTGAGCCTTTTTTGTTTTTTAATCTAGAAATTGAAGAAAGACTTACCAAATAGTTGACAAGTGGATTGACACTGTGCTCTCCTGCCTCAGTCCTAGTTTCATACCATTCTAAGTCCTAGAAGAGACTCTAGGAATCCTGGGGATGAGACCAAGCTCCCCTGTGTGGGTCTTTGTGGGGCACCTTCCCACTTTGGCTCACTTTCAGCGAATGGCTTTGTTCATTACTGTGTAAGTGCTTGGGTATATCACTCGTGTGGATGGTTTTATAAAAATGATGCTTTAACAGAAGAATATTTTCATACTTTGTAAATAAGAGCAATGTAACAGAAAAGTTTTCCTTAGCCCACAGATCTTCTGGGAATCAAATTTAAAGACGATTTGTGAATTTTTCTTTTACAGAAAGGTGAATAGATTCTAGATTCACTGACCTTTTCTATGGTAAGTGGCTGTTAGTAGCGTTCAACCCCAGGGGACATTTCAGACAAAAATAGTGAGTTCTAGCAAACTATAGGGGACATTTTAACAATAAGTGATAAAGGAACAGCTTTTCAAATAAAATGTATGCTAAAGAGAGAGCACTTTGAAAATGGTTATTTGGAAATATTTCCATCATCTTTCTGTGAAAAAAAAAAAAAGCACAAATATTTCATCATATTGAAAACTATGTAAATATGTCACCTATTAAAAACTCTACACAGGTAAAAAAATAAGCTTGGAAAATTTTCTAAATAACGAACTTAAGAGAATTTTCAATCTTTGTTAAAAATACAAAACCACGAAACCTTCCAATTATTTTGTAAGAATAGCTGTTTGAAATCAGGATAGGTGGAAATTTGCTAGCTAAATGTCAGTTAAATTGCACGATGGATGGATGGAAGTGAAATATAAATGTTTTGATTTAATGGGCACAGTGAATGATACAGACCTATCACTTGGCAAAGTATCTCTTATAGCTATGGCCATTATGACTACCAAGACTCAAAATAAATTGAATCAGCTATTCAAATTCCTGTATCACAAAGTATTAAAAAAGATTTAAAATGTAATGCGTGTGATCACAGACAGAATAGTGAGCATTTTAATAGAAAGAACTTTAATAGCATCCCTGAGCCCATGGATCAGCCCAGCTAGAGTCTGTCCTACTTCTGGACTCTCTGTTACATTAGCTAATAGATATCCTTATTCTCTGATTCCTGATAATAAAGAGACTCTTTCTAACTTTTTTCTCTAAACCAACTCGAATCAGAATTCCTATGACTTGTAGCTGAAAGCTTCCTGGGCTACCACTTCAAATTGGCCTGTCTGTCCTAAGGCTGCTTCCAGCCTCAGGGTTTCATATGAATTGGTTCCTGAGGTGGAGTCACAGAGTTGATCCCAGGGACAATTTGTGAAATTGGGGAGCAATCATGTTCACAGCAGCCAGGCAGTTTGGAATCACCCTCCTTACCAGATCTGTGAGAAAACAGGAAAATCTTCTAAGACTGCTCTAGCCCCTGACCTAATAATAATGGTGATGATAACATAAAATAGCTAATATTTATTGAGCATTTACTATATGCTTGGTTCTATTCTTAATGCTTTGCACATGGCATTTCACTTCAGCTTTCAAACAATCTCATGAGGTAATGCTATTGTTATCCCTGTTTTCACATGTGGGCACTGAGGTATAGAGAATTTGTCCAAAGTCATAGAGCTTGCAAGCATCAGAGCTGGTATTCGGACCCAGGTTGTCTTGGTCTGGGGTCTTCTTAACCACTACACCACATGGCCCTGATCCTTGTGTTCTTGCTTAATAATAGAGAGATTCTTTCTAACTTAAGTGATTCCTTGCTTAGAAAAATTTCCGCTTTTCGAGCTTACTTATAACAACTCATAAAACTCATTCCATCTGATAGTGACAACAATAACATCATCCACCCATATTTAAGGACATACGTTCCAAGCTTGGAATTTTGCATCTTGAAGAGAACAGATACCCCTGATCCACTTCTCAAAGGACCATCAAATAGCAACTCAACAACTGCCCCAAAGTCTCTTCTAAAGTTCCCATGACAATCTCCCCAAAAGAGGACTTCCAAATGTTGCCACTCCAGTGTGAGAGCTCCCGCACCTTATGAATCATTGCAAAGGCTGGAAATCATTTTCCAGTTAAGGCTGGAAAAGGATGTGCACATAGAGAGGCAGCATAACATTATAGCTAATAGCTCTGGAGTTGGGCTACCTGGGGCCAATCAATCCTGGCTGGCCACTCTCTAGCTGAGCAAACTTGGGCTAGTTATTTAACCTTCTCGTGCCACAGTTTCATCATCTCTAAAAGAAGGAAAACAATAGTTTGTATATCATACGGATGTTAAGAAGATTAAATTAGTCAATATTTGCAAAGTATTTAAAACAGTACCTGGAAGAGTATTTGAAGAACTCTTACAACTTAATAGCAAGAAGATAAACAACCCAATTAAAAAATAGGCAAAAAATTAAACAGATGTTTCATTATATAAAATATATAGATAAGAGATCCTCAATCTCATTAGTAATTAGGGAAACGCAAATGAAAACCCCAAGGAGACACCACTGCATATCCACTAGAATGGCTACAATTTTAAAAACTGACAATACCAAGAGTTAAGGAAAATGTGAAGCAATTAAAACTTTCATATGCTGCCGGTGGGAGTACAAAATAGCACGGCCACCTAGAAAAACAGTTCGGCAGTTTCTTATAAAGTTAAATAGGCACGTAGCAGATGATTCAGTAATTCTACTTCTAAGTATTTACTCAAAAGAAATAAAAATACATGTGCACACAAATACCTGTATGCAGATGTTTATAGCATCTTTATTCACAACTGCCCCAAACTGGAAACAACCCAAATCTCCATCAGCTGGTGAAAGGAGAAACAAACTGTGGTAAGTTCATACAATGGAATATTACTTAGCAATAAAAAAGAACAAACTACCCATATATACAGCATGGATGAAGCTCAAAAGTAATATGCTAAATGAAAAAAGCCAGACACAGAAGATTGCATATTGTGATTCCACTGATAGAATGTTCTGGGAAAAAGGCAAAATTATAGAGACAGAAGTCAGACTAGTGATTCCTGGGGTTTGGAAAAGGAAAGTGACTAAAAAAGTACATGAGGGAACTTTTGGGGGTGATGAAAATATTTTATATCTTGGTTGTGATGGTAGTTACATGCCTGTATAAATTTGTCAAGACTCATCAAACTATACACTTGAAAAATAAATCTTCCTGTTTATAAATTAGATTTTAATGAACCTGATATAAGAAAAAGAGTGTTTTTGCACGTAATGCTACATAAACATTTAATAAAGTAAATATTTTAAAGCATAGAAAAAGTCTAGAAGTATGCATCCAAAATATTATCAGAGATAATTTCCAAGTGGCAAGATTATTGTGATTTTTTTACTTTCTTCTTTCTGTTTTCTGTATATAAAAGGAAACAGAGGCTCGTTTAAAAAAAATAGAAATTGAAAAACTAATTCTAAATCCATATGGAAGTGCCAAGGACCTAGAATAGCAAAAAAAACTTTTGAAGAACAAAACTAAAACACAAACACTACCTGATTTCAAATTTTATTATAAAGCTATACTAGATCAAGATGGTGTGATATTGCCATAGAGACAAATGGATCAATGGAATAGAATCAAGAGACCCGAAATAGACCCATACTTATATGAACAAGCGGTTTTCAACAAAAGCACAAAGGCAGTGCAATGCAAAAGGGATAATCTTTTCACTAAAAGGTGCTGGAACAATTACATATCCATAAGCAAAAAAGCAAACTTCTACCTATACTTTGTACCATATACAAAATATAACTCGAAATGGACTATAGACCTAAATGTAAAACCTAAAACTGTAAAACATCTAGAAGAAAAGCTTTTGACCGTAGGATAGGCAAAAATTTCTTAGATACAGCAGCAAAAGCATGATCTGTAAAAGAACAAATTGATAAATTATACTTCATCAAAATTAAAAACGTCTGCTCTTCACGCTGTTGAAGAATGAAAAAAGGAACCACGCACGAATGTGAAGAAAGTATTTGCAAATCATACATCTGATAAAGGACTTCTATCCAGAATGTATAAACAACTCTCAAAGCTTAAAAAACAAAACAAAACATTTAATAAATAATGAATATAATATTTGAGATAGCAAGCACTAACATCTATTAAAATGGCCAAAATGAAAAAGACTGACTATACTAAGCTTTGGCAAGGATGTGGAAGATTAACTTGTGAACATAGATGGTGAGAATGCAAAATGGTACAACCATCAACCACTTTGGAAAAGTTTTTGGCAGTTTCTTAAAAAGGTAAACATACTCTATCATGTGATACAGCCATTCCACTTCTAGGTATTTACCCAGAGAGATGAAAGCATAGGTCAATAAAAAGACTGATTCATGAATGCGCATAGCAGCTTTATTTGTAATAACCAAGGACTGGAAACAACCCAAATGTCTATCACTAGGTAAATGGATAAACAAACTATGGTAGATCTATACAATGGAATATTACTCAACATTAAAAAGGAATTAACTGTTGATACATGCTACAACACAGATGAGTCTCAAATATAATTATGCTGTGAGAAGTCAAACAAAAAAGAATATTATATAATTTCATTTCTATAAAATTCTAGAGAATTCAATTTTCTGGAAACAGAAAGCAGATTGGTGATTACCTAAGGATGGAGGTGATGGGGAAGGGGTGAGAGGAAGGAATTTCACAGGAAGAAACTTTTAGAGTGATGGAAATGTACATTTTCTTGATGGTGGTGATAGGTTTCAAGCAGTATAAATAAGTCAAAACTTATCACATTGGACACTTTAAATAGTGAAGTTTATTACAGGTCAATTATACCTCAATAAAGCTATTAAAATAAACAGAGATTACTTTTGTAACACAATAAATTTCTTAAAAGGCAGAAATATGAGACTAAGGATATTGTATATTATACATACATAGTTTTGTGGTTAGTTACTGTGTGGCCCTATTTAATATTTCACATACTATTTAGAAACTTTATAATATATAGATTATAGGTATATCATTATAGCTACTTGAGTTTGGTTTTGTGGTCAGTTCTATAAAAATTTGTAAATCAGGCCTTCAGCCAGAAACATAATCCTGTATCATAATACCATTTCTGTGGGAAAATCAGAATTGGCTTACATTACATTGACATGGTTCCTTTTCTCTGCCCCCAGACTCTCTCTCCTCAAATCCATCTTATACATTGTTGCCAGACATCTTTTTTTAAAAAAGAGATCATGTTACTTCCCTGTTAAACCCCTCGGTGGTTCCAAATGGTAGAGTTTAAGCTGCACAGCATGACATTCTAGGTCCTTCACAACTAGCCCCATCTACCTCACCAGGCCCTCTCTAGGACCGCCCCTCCCTTTATGCGTCTGACCCATTAGTCAGGTGTTTTCAACACTTTGAGACTTTGCTCAAACTGTCTCATTGTCAGGTATGTCCTTCCCTTTCACCTCACTGGTGCATCTGGAAAAAGCTCTCATCCTTCAAGACTCATTTCAAATATCACCCCCTCTTGAGAGTCTTCCCGATTCCCCCCAAACAAAACGAATTACTCTTTTTACTCCATTCTCATAGCACCTTACATATACTTCTCCTAGAGCACATATCTCATTGTATTGCATTAGTCAGGTGAGAGGCTAAGCCACTATAACGACAACACCACCACCACCAACAAACAGACAAGAAAAACCTTCCCTAATATCAGTGGTTTGAACAAGTTTATTTCTCTCACACATAAAAGTCCTAAGTGGCATGCTGGCTCAGCTCTGCAACGTTGGGATCCAAGCCCTGTCTATCTCGTTGCTCCATCACCCTTCGAGTTTTGCCCTCTTGTGCATGGACCAACACGGCTCTCCAACGTGTCTACCTTCCAGCCATCAGGACAGAGGGAAGAGAGAAGGAAGACTGTCTCCCGCCTGTTAACAATATGATCCAGAACTTGTACCATCTCATTGTTCATATCCCATAATTTAATTATAGCCACATATAACTTCAAAGGAGACTGGGAAATGCAGCTTCAGCCTGGGTGACCATGTGCTCCACTAAAAGTCAGGTGTTAGTCTATGGCCAGGCCATCCTGAACAAGCCCGATCCCATCTGATCTCGGAAACTAAGCAGGGTCGGGCCTGGTTAGTGCTTGGTTGGGAGACCACCTAGGAAGACCAGGAGCTATAGGTGTAAAAAATAAAAAAAATAAGGGATTGTAAGCTAACAAGGTCCTTGCAATCTGTGAGGTCAACCAAGGGCTGCCTCACCTAAAAAAAAAAAAAAAAAAAAAAAAATCAAGTGTTATATTACTATGAGAAGAAAGGGAAAAATGGACCTAGGGACAAATTAGAAGTCTCTGTCACAGTCCACCCCCTTAGCCACCCAACTATCTGCGATCGCCTTTCTTTTTACACATAAAATAAAAACACTGCCTTCCAAGGCATACAGCTTCAAGTACCATGCCGTCTTGTATCCAGCACTTTAATCAGGTCTGGTTGTGGTTACCTGTGGTCTGGGGACCAAAACTCTAAAGGACAAGTTACCTGCCCCCTGACCTTCCTCCAACACACAATGATAGAAAAAGAACCACATACCCCAATTTAAAAACAGTCGCTCTTATTCAGAAAATAAAACAATGAGAATTACACAGATGGCTCCAGTCCATAGCAATTACCAAAGCATGCCAGTGAGAAGTTATAAAGACTTCTTGCCCTTCTGTTTTCTAGAAGTAACTCCCTTGTCCACTGTGCTCCTTGGCCCCTGGTTTGCCCTCTGAGAAGCTATTAGTAGGTCATTATCCTCCATAACCACATCTGAAGTGGGCATTGAAGAATATGCCTCTCTTGGGCTTCCAGACTATTTGCTTCTAGTCAGTAACTGCAGCCAAAGGTCTTGTCCTGACAGAGTTTGTCAGGCTGAAAACTCCGGCTGTATTTTTCCTGGCTTCTGTGCTCTGCCCAGACCCCTCTCTAGCCCTAATGGCTATTATCTTCAGGCCATCTGAGACAATAAGCTTGGGTGGAAAGGGAACACCCTTAATCCGATCTTGGCTGCTGGGCTGGCTCTCATTGTCTGGCAGAGAATTCTTAACTACAAAAGCCTGAGAAAGGCTCAGGGCCATAGTCTTAACTCCTACTAAGGCTGTCTTTTCAGAGCCAGTTTAGGTCACTGCTTCCATTTAGGATGTAGAAGCAGCTGGCTTTTACAACTCTTCAAGTTTCCAAATTTCCAGACTCTCAGTTAACCTAGATTACAGACAGCAGGTACAGGTGCCCCCTTAGCAGAACTGTATTCTCTTCCATCTCTGCTTACGAACTGGCTAGATCTAACCTGAGTTCATTTCTCTTTTCTAGAAATCTGCTGAATGCGGCAAGAAGCAGTCAGGACTTACCAGTTATCAAGTTCTAGAGTGAGTTACAGGCTCAGAAAACATGTGATCTTCCTGTCCAAGTATCAATCACAGATGCCAGTTTTACTAAATCTTCTGCCGGAGCATAGCAAGGGTCACCAACTTTCCAGTCTACATATCTGTGTCTGTTCTACCTGACTCTGAAGCCAATGCCACGTATGTGAGTATTTTTATGACAGTACTCTACTTCCAGGTAGTCTAAATTAATTATGAAATCGATTTTGGCACATGTAACTGAGAGACCAAACATAACAGCAGTTCAAACAAGATGGAAGTTTATTTTTCTCTCATGAGAGAGTCTAAACTGGTACGATGGTTCTGCTCGGAAAAGCCATAGGGTTCTGGACTTCTTTTGTCTTGTTTCACTATCCAAAGAGGGTGTCTCCACATGGCCCACCATGGCTCGCCCTCAAATTCTCATTCCAGTGAACAGGAAAGGGGGAAGGGGAAGAGAGTGCAATCTAGAAGTTGTACACACATTACTCCTATTCACCTCTCTCTGGCCACATGGCTATACTTAGTTGAAAGAGAGGCCATGACATACAGTCTTTATTCTGGGCTGTTCTATCACAATAGAGAGAAGAGGAAGCGATGCAAGGAGATGAGTCGTTATCTCTGCCATAGCCTGTCTCCTCTTGAGAGAATTCTTTGAGGGACAAGGACCTCGTCTTACCATCTTCATCATCCACAGGCCCAGCCAAGGGCCCAGCACAAGATCCGTGGCTATCTATGTCCAACTTTAATTTTCCCAGACCATAACCCAATCTCATCATAATGGACATTTGTAGCATGATTCGTGTTTGAAAGACACCTGCACCAATGTAGCCCAGGTGTCCCTACCCTGTGTATCTTCAAGTTCTCCAGCCTTGTGGAATCACCTCCCATGCCTAATATTTTCGAGGGCTTTCTGAAGTGGGCAGTTTGTTTCTCTTGACTCAGTGTGCCTCCTTGAGGTATCTTTGCTCATCACCATGACCTTCAGCCTTGTGCCTGTTGTCCCCTCTTAGACTCCCTCTTCCTAAGCAGATGCCAGTCTCCTCCTTTCTCCCTCCCAATGTACCAAGAACCCAAGGCTCATGTGTACTGCAGATGCTTAATCAAGCTCAGCAGTAATGAAGGGTGAATACAGGATAGGGTGCAAAACAACATCAAATTCAAGGTCACATAGCCATAGCACATCCTCAAAATGTGTGGGTCATTCCCCACCACGCAGAACTTCTCTTTGATAGTGTTCCTCTGTCAGTCCCTACTCTGCCCCACATGGTGTTTTTCCAGCCTTCTCTCCAGACACCCAATATCTCTCTACTTTTACCTATTTCTGGGTCCCTTGAGCATTCCCATGAGCTGCCCTCACAGCTTCACCATGCCCCTCACTTTGTCCTGTAGCCAGTTCAGCTCTTGCTCGTCTCAGTCTCACCCTCCAGGTGGCTCAGGAGCTCTCAGCTGTCTCAATCCCAAAGGCCCATCACTGTGTTTCAATAAACAAAAGGGCCATCAACTCCAAGGTAGAAAAGAGCACATTCCATTTTACTTTTAAATAGTCCCTTTATTTTCTCTCCCACTCTAAGTACTAGATATAGTTTGGATCCTCAAAATCCACAGGGGAGGAGAAGCGAGGCGCTTGAGGCCCAAAGGTGTTAAGCCACCGTCCAAAGCTACACAGGGGGTGACAGACAGGGCTGGCCCACAGGTTAGGCTCCAATGCCCCTGCCTGGGGAGCGGCCACATTGTCTTGGGGCATCATTCTGTGCTCTGTGACATGAATCTTATATCTCCTGTGTACAGCTCCCAAGAGACAGTGCAACACCTAACCAGGCTGGGCCCACAGTGGTCACATTTGGGGCCCACCTGTCCTGCTAACCGACTGAAATGGTTGCTATGGCAAAAACCACTGTGCACAGGGTCAATGACTTCAAAGATGCTTTCTCCCTGGGTGCATCCTACTTAACACTCCCCCAAACACACCCGCTGGGACTGCAGCCTCAAATTCCCAAATGCCCTGTCTCCACCCTCTGGCAGGGCTGAGTCCAACCCCACCAGGGCAGGGGAGATGGTGGGAAAGAGGAGCAGGTGGGGGAGGAGGGGTGGGGCTGGGCAGAGGGGATTGAATTGAATAGGTGCTTTCTTCTCGGAGGCTTCCCCACCCCCAAGTGGTCACTGATTAACCTTCCAGACTAGATAACCCCTCCATGGAAGGAAAAAAATGTGTGTTTAGCCTGGGTCATAAAACATCAATATTGACTTCTCACAGGTGAAGCCAAAAGGGAAGGGGAGGGGTGGAGGGATGTAAGGAGGCTTGCCATCCCCCACAACCCCTCTAAGCCCGAGACACCCAAGGGCCAGCCTACCTGGTCTCCTTCCCTGGGGGGAACACTGGATGATCAGACTGGTATCTAAAAAAGCTGGATTTCCATCTGCCTCCACCTCAGAGGCACTGGGGAGCCAGAGCCCAGCCTTCCCCACCCCCTGCTGCTGCATGGGGCCCCTCCACCCTGATCCCAGAAGATAAGAGCATTGTAGAAGTCACAGGTCTGGAATCAGACTGCCTCTGGTGTGCTGTTTTCTAGCTCTGGGATGACCGACTTGAGCCTCAGTTTCCTCATTTGTCAAATAGCACCCAACTCACAGGGCGGTTTAGGACGATCAACCAAGATCGCTTATGCTTATAAAGAAGCACTGGGAGCTGGTACTTCCATGAAAAGAGCAGTGAGCGTGCGCTCTCTCTCGCTCTCTCTCTCTCTCTCTCTCTCTCTCTCTCTCTCTCTCTCTCTCCCACACACACACACACCTCCTTTCCTTCTCTACTTCCTGTCTCTTGATATGCAGATCGATTTACGTTCCTTTCTTCTAGCTCCTGGCTGAGGCCTCCCTGATGTGGCTTTGGGGTGGACAGCACCTGACTCACCCAAGGCCAGAGAAACCAGAGGTGGTCAGGCCAAGCATGGGGGTTCTTCTCCTTTTCTCTGGCCCAGAATGAATCAACCCCCAAACGCTCTCTTGGGCTGGTGTTTTGTTCGTCAGAGGACCTGAGGAGGGTGGTCTGTGGCTACCTGCTACTTGAGGTAGGGCCATGTCCTCCTCAGGGAACCTCACACTTTCATCCTGGAGTCTTCTCTGTCCTCCATCTTCTTCCTTTTGGGGGAAAAGGTGTTTCTGCTGCCCCTCCCTGTCTTTCTGGAGGGTCAGAATGAGGAGGTTCCCCACAGAATCTTCAGCCCCTCAGGGCAGGGCACTTTCTGTACCTCGCTTAATACTGGGCTCAGAGAGCAGTGGAGAGGGATTTGGGTCTCCTTGATCCTCACTCAAGGCCAGGCTCCTCTCCTCCCCCAATCCCAGGTTAGCCCCACCTGATGCTGTGAGAGGCCAAGGCCCCATTCCCAAGTGTCCTCCATCCAGCTGGCGGGAAGGGCCTGTCCCTGGGCACCTGGTCAATAATTAACACTGAGCAAACTCAGGCCAGAGGGCCTCCCAGCGGGGTCAGGACCAGACAAAGGCCCTGCTGTCTCACTAAGCTGCCATCTTGGTGGGGGGTTACTGGCCGGTCCGTCACCTCAGGGTGGCAAACACCCCTGCCTCCAGCAGGGCTCTGGAGTGGCTGCTGCTCAGCTAGGAATAGTGTGGAGATAGGCCTGGAGGAGGAGGCTGATAGGTGGGTTTGGCCACATGCCTGTTTTCAAGCCTCAGCTTCACAGTGATGAGCAAGCCTGGGATGGGGGCTGTGAGGCTCCCCAGCTGGGGTGCTCCTGCAGCTGTTTGCCACAGGACTCATGGGGTGGGTGGCTTGCCTCCGAGAGCAGCTTTCAACCAATGGGGTGGGTGGGTGGCTTGCCTCCGAGAGCAGCTTTCAACCCCCTCCTTTCTCCCTCCTTCTCCCCTACCTATCCTTCCTTCCCTCCTTAGAAAAGCCATTGAGTGTCTTCTGTGTGCTAGCTTCTTCTTCATTGTCCCCCCATCTCTCCCCATCCCCCCAAATTTCCACTCCTTCTTGATGCCTTTGTTTGCACTGTTCCTGCAATCTTAGAAACCCTTCGTCTCCATCCAAATCTCCTTTCTCCTCTAAGAAATCCTCCTGGAGGCCACTTTGATCCCATCTCCACCCCTCCCCCCCGCTTCCCCCCAGGGTCCTCCTGCACTGATGCTCCCCTGTGCTTTATCTCATCGTGCACTTGTGCTGTCTCCTGAGCTGCACTGTGAGCTCCTTGGGGGCTGGATGCCATGATTCCCCTCCCCCAGCCATGGGTAATGAGTGGCATTAGACAGTTTATCAGCAATGCCACCCTCGGCCACAAATCAGGCAAGAAGTTACTTCTTACAGAACAACAACTCAAGAGACAGCTTCTGTACTGGTCAGAAATTTGCAGCTATCTCCCTCCAGCCAGCTGCAAAAGATGTCTCAGAACGCTTTATCATCACCCCCTACCTCCTCCACTGCTAGCCCAGCCAATACCCTCCTGGGTTTTGGAGCAGACAGGACATTTCCGGCTGACCTTTACGGCTGCCCACCTGATGCAGTCTTATATGCAGCCCCCACTGCCGCCTGGCCCCTTCCTCCCCTGCTCATGGCCGGCTGGGTGCCGTAGGCTTCCTTTCCGGAGCAGTAACAGAGCAGCTGCCGGTGACCTCCTCTGCTTGCCTGGCTGGTCTTGTCCTCCTTTCTCTGATATCCTCTCATCTCTTCCCTCTGTTCACACTTCTTCCTTCCCAGCATCTTCAGCACCAACCCACCTGTCCCTGCCCAGGTGACTTTGAAACAAAAGTGCACGTGTAACACACAGACTCACCACTGCCTACGCTACGCTGACCACCTAAAAGTTTAAAGTGAACCAGATGCTATTAGAGAGGGGGCACTCCATTGTTAGGAAGACTGAGAGTGACAAATTGGCCTTTTATTTAAGGTTATCATAGAACCAGGATATAGGAACTCACCCATTCCCAGCTGAGGTAAGAAAATGGGTGACAGCTAGGGGACCGATGGTGTCTAAGCTGGGTGCAGGGAAGTGGGCACCTCTGCTATCAGGCAGCCCTTTTTAAAAAATATTCTGCCCTGTTGTCTCAGAAGTGCCTTCATTTTTATGAAACCAATGACACCAATTCAGAGTGTAAAAAACATAGGAACTATCCTTAAGGAATCCAGGATGGGACTGTGGCAGGAGAGGAGGCTGTGGGTCCCAGGCAGGGACCAGCCAACACACACCTCTGCTTTTTGATCGTCTCCCGGGGCCCTTGTGCCCTAAGACTCTACCTTAGGTAGGGACTCCGGGGCCCTTTGAAAGTTTCCTGGGGGATTCCTTTCGGTCTTTCCGCCGTGGGCATCCTTGCTCCCATGTCCCATTGCCCTCCTGCGCCCTGTCTGGGCCAGCTCTGCCAGCGCCAGCTCTGGTGCCAGCTGACACCCACCCTTTGCCAAGAGTGGGCTCCCCCCGCCAAGGACAGGAAAGGAAGCGGGGAGAGGAGCTCAGGTTTTCTTTCTTGACTACGGGCCTTGAGATGAGAAGATACCAGGCACGTTTCTCAGTGGAAGCGGAAGGCTTCTCAACATCTCAGGAGCCGTCGTACTTTATTCTGTCGTTCATTCGTACAGAGCAAACGCCCTTTCTCCCCCTCCGCTCCTGCCAGGAGCAAATGTTCCCGGAAACCCCTCCCTCGCTAGGGGCACCGAGCACCTACCTTCTGAAGCAGAAGGTGTGGGCAGACCCCCAGAGCTGCTCCCAGAGACCCCCACGGTGACATTTCCATTGCAAAACACATTCCCCGCCCCCCACCCCCGGGCTGGTCCTGGAGTTCCAGCATCTTGTGATGATGCTTCAAAGTGAACCAGCTCACCAGACCCTCACCCTGGACCAAAGCAGAAATGGAGGGGACGGTGGGCAGTGAGGGCAGCAGCGACGAAGGAGAGAGGCAGGAAGAGTTTGGGATTAGGCCGGCGGGAGGGGAGGAGTGGGGGAGTGCAGGGGTTAGACAGTGGCGAGGGGCTCTGGGCCCTCTCAGCGCGGGCTCCAGTTCTCTCGGCCCCTCAATCACCAATCCCAGCACGATGGCGCCACCTACTGTGAGGAGAGAGCAGCACTGCTGACTTTATTGAGGGGTTTGAGAATTCGGGGTCACAGCCTCTGTTTTGAGCTATAGGAAACAGGCTTCAGTATGCGGTCATCTCCCACCACCTTCAGGTGCCTCTCAGGTGGCCAGTGTGCTGGATGACCAAATTCTTTATTCCTCCTCATTTTCCAGGTCCCGGCACCATAATTCAGGCCCACCCGGGGGAGCCTGGAACCCTGCCCAGGTCTCACGTTTGGCTGGACCTCCCCGGGCTCACTACCCCCAGTCTCGTGCTTGCTTTTTTCTGGCTCCCCTGTGGCCACAGCTCCCGAGTATCCTCCCCACTCCTGTCAGTTCTCACCCAGAACTTCCCAACTCATAGTTCTCCGTCAGGTCCTCACCACCTTCCAGGCAAGGGCTGGGTTCTACCAGACTGAGTGTCCGTCTGGGATGAGGGCAGCAGACTGGGGAAGGGACTGTGGCGGTCAGTGTGGGGCCAGGCTGTTGGAGCCAAGAGATCTTCCAAATCAGGGGTTAGGCTGCATTAGATGGTGTAGCTGAGGTGAGCTGAGATGACAGTCGGTCATCTGGGTTGTCGCTCGGTCTCTAGGTATCGCTGGGGACTCTTCTTCGTCAGGCCTCTTGGGCTTGTTCTCCCCTCTCTATCCCCGATGCACTCGGTCTGCAGAGCCTGGGTTACCGCCCTCTCTTCCTGCGCTCACCCTCTCCAGACCGACCTCCCTACTGCCTGGACAATCTTTCTAAATTTCCTGTATAGTCTCCCTGTTGTCTTCTGGAAGAAACCCGAAGCACCCCCACCGGCTCACAGGGCCACCCCTCTTCTGGCCCCTCCGGCTTTTCATCTCGACATTCTCTCACCTGTCTCTGCTAAGCCTTCATTGGTTTCCAAGCCTAAAACGCCCCCCCTTGCATGGCTTATTCCTCTTCCCCTTCAAGGAGCAGCTCAGACCTCGCCTCCTATGAGAAGCCTTTACTGACTGTTCTCAACCCTCTCCCTGGAGGGTGTGCTCCTCAAGCACTCATAGCCAATAAACTGCTTTGTAGCACGCCAGAATGAATGAATGAACGAACGAATGAAAGAACAAATGAACAAACGAATGAATGAATCTGTAGCCAGGGATGACAGCCAAGAAGATGGTGCACTGACCAACAGAGGACCATGTGACCCAGCCCTGGGTTTCCTGCTTTCCCCCTCCCTCTGAGCCTTGACCCTCACTTGACCACCTCCTTCTTGACTCACTTCTAAGTCCCTCAGGGGC
Organism: Pteropus alecto; assembly: GCF_000325575.1. NCBI lineage: Eukaryota > Metazoa > Chordata > Mammalia > Chiroptera > Pteropodidae > Pteropus > Pteropus alecto. The sequence goes on from NW_006434709.1 coordinate 22,339,119, forward strand.
CCCACCCTGCCTTCCTCTTTCTGCTGGGAGCTAACTCCGCAGTCTCTCTCCAGTCACAGAGTACCCTCCTCCACACACCCCGGGTTGTCCAGTGGGCGAGAACCGGCCCCCCTCACTTGCCAGGCTCCCACGGGCTTCCACATGTCAGATAGGTCCAGTCCATAGGCACCAGGTACCAGGGGGTGGGGGTTCTTCTACCCATTCCCAGGAAGCCTTCTGCTGCCTGACTGGGCAGCTCGACCACTTGTCTTGGAACTCAGACCTCAGGTTTCGAGATGGGGACGTCTTACCTACTCTGCAATATCATAACCTTTTTGAAAGCAGAGGTCGTATGGAAAAGTGTGACTTCTGAGGCTAGATTGTCATAAAAGACATTGCTCTTTCTTTATTGTCATAAAAGACATTGACTTACTTCTGGAGGAAGCCACCACCATGTCATGAGGACACTCAAGAGCCCTATAGATAGAACCATGAGGTGAGAAACAGTGGCCTGCTGCCAACAGCCCCAACTTAGCAGGCATATCTTGGAAGCAGAGCTGCCAGCCCCAGTCAAGCCTTCAGATGACCACAGCCCAGGCTGACAGCTTGACTGCGACCTCTTGAGAGACCCTGACCCAGAAACCAACTGCTGAGCTGTTTCCAAATTCTGACCCGCAGGAAAAATGTGAGATAATAAATCTTCATTGTTGTTTTCAGATGCTAAGTTTTGGATTAACTTATTATGCAGCAATGGATAATGCAGATTTGATGATTTTATGATTTTCAACTTCTGGCCAAAGAGAAACACACTGAAATCTAAAGTACACAGCTGCCCAGGCAAACTTTAGATACATATGTGGCAGGGCTGACAATCTACTACTTAGATGGGTAAAACCAGCATCTTTCTTAATTTTTCTAGCACTCTTCTTAATCTGATATGACCATTCCCACTAGTGATAGGCAAAAGAAGAAAGGAAGGAAGGAAGGAAGGAAGGAAGGAAGGAAGGAAGGAAGGGGAAGGAAAGAAGGAAGGAAGGAAAGTAAGAAACCTTTAACTTGCCCATCACAGGTATCTCCATTTCTGTATGTTGAACTCAGTCTCCTTTGAGTGAAATTATTCGATTTTCTAAAGTTTTCTCTCCTCGCTTTCCGCTGCCCCCCCCCCCACCCCCGGCAGCACACTTCTCCCAGCCAAGATAATTTCCTGGTGCAGAGAGATGTTTATGGGACCTTGTGGTGGTGGGAAGAGTGGGGCCCAAGGTCTGTGTGGAGTCCTCTGCATTCTTCCACACACATGAATGGGACAGGGCTGGTCCCTGGTCTCTGGGATTCACTGGTAGGGTGGGGGTGGATAGGGGTGCTGCCGAAGTGTGTGGTCCCACACATGGCTGGTGGTACAGATCTTGCCACTGTGGCCCCAGGTACCTAGGACCCCCAACCACAGCAGAACAGGTAGGGACCCACGAAGCCACTTCCCAGACCCCCTTCCTCAGCCATTCCAAACTACCTCCCGGATGTCACCATATTGCATTGTCACCACTTTGAATCACTGCTTTGCTAAGGTTTACTAATATTTCTCATAGCTGCAGTTTGAAAGTCAAGCCCCTCTCACCCCCTTACAGTGAGATTCGCCCTCAAACCTCACAGGGGTTTCTCCGACACCGCCCTCTGAGGCTCCGCAGGGGTGAAGCTCTGCCTTTTTGCCTCTCCTGGTCTCTCTTCCTCGGGTCCTCCTTACTGGTCCCACCGCTGTCGGCAGCAGTTTCTCTGTATCCCATCTGCTTCAGCCCTGCTCGATGCCTTGTTTTGAATCTGCCCTCTACTTCACTGGGCAATGAGACTTCACCGGGAAGGGCTGCAGAAGAACGAGAACCATGAGGAAGAGAAAACACATCACTTTACACGCGCACGCATGAGGCACGCATCTGTACACAGAGATCTATGTCCGGGCTGATACCAAGACCCCTGCCTAGCCCAGCACTCACCGCGGACTCCCTATGGGTGTTCTGAGACCTGTTCAGGGACCACACGTTTATGATTTCTCAACATTTTCCTGGGAGACCCATCGCCTCCTGGATTTTTCCTCTTCACTTTCAAGATTATTTTTCTAACCCTCTCTCTCAAAAGACTTGAGAGAGAAGCAAAGATGAGGGAGCTATACCTCAATTCAGATTTTCCTGAAGATAAAAGTCTAGAGAAGCCTCCCAGCTGGTGGACTTCATGGCTTAAACTGCCTCCTGTCCCTTGAGACATGGGCCCCTGGATACAGTCCTCTTTAAACTCTTCTATCAGCCACCCTGGGGCTTCTCTATCTGATTTCCCACAGGCACCTCCAATTCAGCCTGTCCAAACTGACTCATCCTCTTCCTCAAACGGCCTGTTCCTCCTTCCCCAGCCCACATGCACTTGGTCCTGTCTCCCTAACCCTGCCCCTTCCCTTCTCTCTCTCTCCCACTGCATTGGGTCAGGCCCTTGTTTTCTCCTTCCTAGCTGGGTTTCCACTCTCCACCTCACTTAAACCCTTTCATGGTGACCACGGGATTTTTCTTAACCAGAAACTGGGCCTTAAGAATCCCCAGCCCCAGTTTAAAATCCGTCATGAACTCCCCAGTGCCCACAGGATCACAGCCTTTGGCAGAGGGGCCAGCTCCTTCCTCATCCAGCCTGGCCTGCCTTGCTCTTCCCGGCCCTTGTGCTCCAGTAGTGACGAGCAGCTCCCCAAATGGGCCTGGTTCTCTCTTGCTTCAGCCCTGTCACACAGGGTGCTGGAATGCTCTAACTCTCTTGAGTGCCTATTGAACTGCTCATTTTTTAAGATCCAGCTTGAGTCACCTCCCCTGAGAAAGAGTCCTTAGTCAGAGTTAATCAGTTCCCTTCTCTGAGTTACCATGGCATCCTATTCAGGTTTCTCCCAGGAGCTTCTCCCCTCCTTCCCTGCTACGGCTGGCTGCAGCACCATCGCACCTGCTTGGACCATTGTAGATGTCCCCCGATGGGTTCCCCTGCCCCCTTCCAAACTGCTGTAGACACAACAGCCCAAGGAGTCTTCTAAAAAAGCCGGTCAATACACACGTCTCTGCTCAAAACCCTCTAGCACCTCCCATCTCACCATAGAAGCTGAAACCCTACAGGCCGGGCCGTCTCTGAGATCCTCGGCCCCTCCTGACTGCTGACCTCCCTCCACTCCCACTTCGCTTTCTCTCTCGGTCCCAGGACCCCAGCCACGCTGACCTCCTTGCTGCCCCAGAGCCCTCCAGGCCCCCTTCTGCCTCGGGCCCTTTGCGTGTCCCCAGACACCTGTTCTCATCTCCCTCACCAGATGCAAGTCTTTGCTGCAGCCTCACCTTCTCAGAGAAGCACACCCTCCCTGCCCGGGGACCACTGCAGCGGCCCACACCTCCCGGTCCCCTTCCTCTGTCCCATTGACCTTTCTTCTCATAGCACTCGTCCCCTCTGATATATTATTTAACTTATTGTTTATCTTTATAGTCAGTCCCCTCTTCCAAAAATGTCTGTTTTGTCCACTGATAGATCTTATGAGCCTAGAATAATGCTGTCATATGGTACACATTCAATAATGAATGAATGAATCAATCAATCAATGAATCAAAGATATGAATTAGTGGGTTGCCTCCATTGTCACCGAGGTCCCAGAGACTAAATCCATGTTCGGTCACCTCCGGATCTTCAGGGCTTATCCCTGTTCCCTGGCCATAGTGGATGTGCAACAACCATTTATTGAATGAATGAATGAATGAATGAATGAAGCCCTGTCCCTTTGGCCTGACCAGATTAGAGACCCTTCCACACAAACACTACCATTGCCAAGTTATTCCTGGGCTCCTCTTGGGCCAGGACCTCACTTCCTCTAGAGCCCTGCCCCAGCCCTTCCTCTTGTGTCCAGGCCCTGCTGGCTGTTTGGAAGAAGTTGATAAATTAATCTCCACTCAGGTAAGGCTGCCTGAACACACATAAGATCTGAGGATTTCCAAGAAAAGGTGTGAATTGCAACTAGGGGTCAGTCCCTTCCCCCAAAGGACTGAAGCGGAATATCAGGTGCAGTGTGAGGCTGTAAAAGGTGTCTGGGAGCCTGGGCCTCAGCGTCCAGCCAGCCTCGGGGAAGAGGCTGCTGTGGCCTCTGCAGAGGGCTCCTTCCCCTTCCTGGGCATCCTCCTAAGGGCAGAGACTTGGTGCAGAGACTCAGCTCTGAGACAAGGAGCAGAAACTAAACCACACACTCAGAGTGGGAGCCAGAAGGCACAGCAACCGGGAGCCTGCTCTCCCCGGCCCCCCCATCTCACCAGGCTCCTTTCAGGGACTGCCAAGGAGGTACGGGTGGGGGTGGGGATTCGTGCCCTGGGCCCAGGCTGCCCCCCCCAATGATGTGGGCCTTGGGGGTTCCAGGCTGTTTTTCTAACCACAGTCACGTGTTCCTTCATGTAACCTGAGCCCCCTGACACGACATGAGTCTGCACCCCAGCTCCAGAGCCACATCTGCTTCTCATTTCCGCCCCAGGAAAATGGCCCAATTTCCATGAGCCGCTGGCCCAAGCCAAGCCTGGAGCCTCTCAGTGGCCAACCCCACCCAGCTGGGTCCCATTACTGGAGTGGGGGGCGGACAAAGAGTGCATTAGAGGCAATGAGGTGTGCTGTGGAGCTGGACGGAGGCCAGGAGGCCAGAGGTCTTGAGCAGGCTCTGTCAAGATGCCTCTGTGTGTCCCGGGGGGCGTCTCCAATGTCTGCGAGCCTCAGCCCTCCTCGTGAGTCCCACGTGAAATGCGTTACTCTACTGATGGAGGTACTGTTAGGACTTGGGGATCCAGGTCGCTCTTTGGGGATCAAAACAACAGAATTTTCCCAAAAGTCAGAACCAAGGAAGGTGTGGCCACTGGACTTGGTCTCTGTCTGGAGGATGGTGGCACTTTTGCTACCTGAGCAATGGATTCAGCCTCCCCCTCAGTAGTCTGGGAAGGTCTGGGCCTGAGTCCTGGTGCTGGTGGGTCTGACTCTAGTTTTCAATTCTTCACCCAGCAGCATTTATTAAGCACGTCGTAGGTACCAGGCTCTGGGCAAAGGCTGGGAGACCAATGTGATAAACACAACTCAAGTTCCTTGTGTGTTGGGGTGGGGAGGGGTGGAGCCCAAGTAAATAAATGAATAAATAATAAATACAGTCCAGCCTAGCAGAGTGGAGGGGCATGTGGACAGAGAGAGGCCAGAGGCTCGAAGTAACACATTCTATTTCTAATCTTTTAGTGAAGACCCTTACTTTTTAAGACGTTTGTAACTTGATATTTTTTTCCTAACAGTCTACAACAAACTCCGTCCTCTTTCCAACAAAGACACCTCTCCCATCTTCCATGTCTCTGAATCCTAAATCAGTTCCCCCCTTTTGAGCTCCTCAGCGCCTCTCACAGAGGGCAGTCCACACCTCACGAGCCACCCCGAGACCCCTGGTGCAGCCCTGGCAGCCTGCGCCCTGCACTCAGTGATTGGGCGCAGCCTGGGCCAAGGGAGGTGAGAGGTGATGCTCGGCCTGAGAGACTGCCCTTCGGCTTGGCCTCCAGCCCACAGGCATGAACAGCAGGACAAGAGAACCCTGTGCAGCTTCCGGGAACATTGTGGAGTCTGCACTCCACCAACATGTCCCCGACAGCACTAAACCACAACCCCGGGAGACTTATTTTACAGATGAGGAACCAAAGGCTCAGAGACGTTCTGTAACTGGATGAAGAACAAGAAGTCAGTAGGTCTGCAACGTCTCTTTCTGACTTTATGATCGATGATCTTTGCACCAGCATAGTACTACTACTCTTGCGTACCTGAGCCAAAAATCCTGATTCTGATACTTACTAGGAATGGGACCTTGGGCAAGTTCTCAAAGTCTCTGTGCCTCCATTTTTAAAATACGTTTTTAAATAAATAGATTTTATAGAGAGATAATTTACATTCAAAAAAATGCACAGATTAAGTGCATGAATTTTGATGAATGTATACACATGTGTACCAACCACACGACCAAGGTATAGAACATTCCTCTCTCTGCAGAAAGTCCCCCTGTTCTGTGCTTGTGTTTCTCATCTGCAGAAGGGGCAAATAAGAGTATTGTTTCCTGGTGTGTTAGGAAGGTCGAATGAAATAATACAGACAAGATGCTTACAAGACACCTGGCATGAAGTAAGCACTCAGTAAACATGCACTGCTTTTAAGACCTCATGCAGCGTCTTGCCTTCCTGACCCTATCTTGAGGCTGGGGCAGGATCAGGGCTGATGCTGAGATGGTCTCTCTGAAGCCTCCTCATCCCCAGCCTGAGGGCATCAGCCTGCCTGAGAGAAAACTTGAGGAAATGTGATACACAAAAGGCTCAAATCCTCTGCCTCCAGAATCCCCTGTCCAGTTGGGGAGAGAGGGATGAGCCAGCTTTTGCCCTCAGCCTGGCCCAGAAGATAGATCCTCTGTTTCTTGTTTTGTTTTGTTTTTGAGACCTGTGTAGATCTCTCTCAGACATTGGTAGCAGAGCCAGTTTCATGAATTTTCAACCTGTGCAGTCATTCAGGACCCATGCTCAGAAGGGCCCTTCATTTGGTTTAATGCTCTGAGGTCACCTTCTTGCAGCAAGGAAGCTGGCATTTTCATTTTGCACTGGGTCTTGCAACTTATGCAGCCGGTGGTGATGGTGGAGAAGGTAGAGCGAGCTAGCTGGTCTCCTTCCTAGAAAAGCCATCACCCCCCTTCCCTTCCACACACTCTCCATGCACAGTCACATACTCATTTGTCACCTCCATTGCCCCCGCCCCCAGTGGAGAATCCAGGAGGGCCTGGGTAATGAAGATCGGTCAGTGGCCAGAAGCTACCAACAAAATCTGGAAGCCTGGAAATCCCCTTGGGGACAGCTCCTGCTCACAGGGCTTGCTGGCTGGGCCACCTGAATTCCCATCCTCTGACGATCCTCTCCAGCCGTCTCCGCCGGACTCTGAAGCTCAAGTGTGAAACCACAGCTGGATATCAGCCAAGGAGGCTAGAGTTTCATCACATTCAAATTCCCACACCTCAGCCAGAGACCAGGGGCCAGTGGGGCCACTAGCCAAAGGCCTGGGCTAGAAGGCAGAGTAAGGGGTAGGTTTCAGTCTTTTTTAGCTTCCTATGCCTCCCAAAGTACCCTCTCTCTCAGGCCTTAGCTTACCCTCTATGTAATGGGACAGAATTCTGTAGGACTGGAGCAGATGCCAAGGTCATAGGGAAGATAGGCTTCAGAGGCCAAAGTATTGAAGGAGATTGTAGAACTTCACTGTTCAGTAAAGTAGCTACAAGCCACATATGGCTATTTAAATTTAAATTCGTTTCGATGAAAGAAAATTAAAATTTTAGTTCCTCGGCCACTCTAGCTACATTTTGAGTGCTTAATAGTGACACGTGACTTGTGGCTTCCATATTGGACAACACAGATACAGAGATGTCCATCGACATAGAAAGTTCCGTTGAGATGTGTCTGCCAGTTGGGAAAATGACTGGTAGCTTTACTGACCCCAGGTGGGGAGGTAGAGGAGAGGGCTGTGAATAAGAAACATTTGAAAAATGGTCTTAGTCCTCCAGAAAGGGGAGTCAGGAGCGACCTCCACTGGGTATGGAGACACGCCGAAGGCTTCGAGTCCCCACTCCTGCAGTGGAGAGTGGGCTTCTGGGACCCAGAAAAGGAATAGGTGGCCAAAGCAAGTGCCCTTCCTAGCAAAGGGTTCCTGGAGCCATTACCGAATGAGAAACGTCATCGCTCCCTCCTGCCTCACGGCTCAGCTTGGGGACTTGCAGGCTCCGGGATATTGGTTCTCAAAGGTTCACCTGGCTCAGAATCACCTGGAAGCTTGCTAAAACACAGTTAATTCAGTGAAAACTCTAATCACACAGTTTTACTTCATTTGTGAGTTGGGTCGAAATATAGATATTTGGGTTCTGTTCACCTTAGGGTTCATTATCATTTGGGTCTGTCTGGGTCAAATCACTGAAAGATATTGAGTGAGTGTGATCTGGATGCAGGGGGTGGGTGATATGGGCAGACCTCAGGAGAGAACAGAGGGGAGGACAGAGGTGGCGGGGCTGTTCGGAGAGGAGGGGGAGCACTCTTTTGTTCCTACTGAGTTGTCCTTCCTATGCGTTATCTCACGTACTCCTCACAACACCCTTATAAATTGGTAAATGTCTAGCTCCAAGAGGTTGTACGACTCGCCCACCCCCACCCCTGGCAGACGCAGGGTCACGAAGGTAATCAGACTGGACTCCGCTTCCTTTTCCTCCCCTCTCTCCAGCTCTGAATATTTTCAAATGAAACAAGCCTGGGAAGAGGGGAAGGCTCAGAGCTGTGAATACATTTTTTTGTTTTCTGGGCTCATTGGGCTTTGACAGGAAGCTTAGCTGAGTGCAGGCGTCTGAGCCCTTGCTTTCAATGGTGCTTTTTAGGCTTGCCTTTACACAGAATGTAAAGAGTCGTGGTTATAAATATCAGCAGGCTTTAGAGGCCTACTCGGTCCCAGAGCTCCATCCCCAGCCAGGACATGGTGGGGACTTCCCGCCTGCCGTCCTCCATTCCCCACCCCTAGCCAGCATCACCCTCCTTGCATCTGGGAAAGGTGAAGAATGCTGGGTTGTAGGTTGGGAAACCAAGGATGAGTGACACCCCAAAATTGTCTCTTCTATTTTCAAGAGAAGGACTGTTTTCAACATCGGAGAAACTGATCATATAGCCAGCTGGGGAGATTCTAGAATGACCCTGATTTTATAGGTGAGGGAATAGAGGGCCCCACTGGAAAACTTATGAACGTCCTGGCCCTACTGGGAATGAAAGTCCCATCTCCTACTTTGTCATCTCCCACTCTACCCTCCCAAGATGCCTCCCCAGTATGATCACCCTTTTGCTGACTGCTTCCATTTAGGTAGCTCCGAACACTCTTCCTCTACTCTCCCTCGCAACTGCCCTGTGAGGAAGGCAGGGTAAGACACGGTCCCATTTTACAGATGGCCGAAGAGGTAAAGTGAGCACACAACCCATCCTGGGAGAGCTGCCTGTGCTTCACTCCTGATCCCCAGCCTCTGCCACCACTCGTCACACAGGCAGGCTTTGGGGGCCTGCCACCCCCACTCTCTCCCATACGCACATCCTGTCTCCTCACCCAGGCCCAAGAGCATAGTTGATTTAGAATTTCCTGCCCTTCTAACAATCTGTGTGCACAAAACGGGCTTTATTTAAACCACTTTGGAGGGCATCTCCTCTACCCCTTCCTCTGGCTTCATTAATCTGAAGTGGGATAAATCTTCAGCATTTAACTACCTGATTACAAACATGTTCCTGATTCCTGTCCTTGCCCCAATGGGAAGCTCATTTCTCAAAGGGTTAATTAACAGCCTTCGCACAGGCCACATTTAGCAACGAGTACAAAGCCGCACACATAAATAACGTCTCCAGCGGAAGAAGAGGGTGCAGATGGTTTGTGACTTTGCCGTCCAGAGTTTTTTAAACCGGTGTGAACCACGTCCTGTCGGGACCCAGGACCATGAGTCAGGGTCAGGCTTCGCAGTAGGCCAGGCCAGAGACACTGGTGGCCAACGCTGCGCGCTGTTGAAAGAAAGTCTTAAAGGAAAATAGAGTGCTGAGCCAAGATGTGGGGAGAGAGGGAGGGTTTGGGGTGGGGGAATGGGCCTGCTGACTGACCAGGGTGGAGGGGAGCCAAGGAGAGGCAGAGAAACGAACGAAAAGAACTAACCTAGAGAATGAGTCGGGGCTCTGTGTGCGGGGAGCTGAATTTACCAGGGTGTCTGCACCAGAAAGTCAGACCCTGGGGCACAGGTCCTGCTTAGGCCCTGCAGTGTGTGAGGCCCAGGCGGCCCAGGCGAAGAGGAACTGAATGGGGCTGGGAAAGCTGAGCACGAAGCACAGCCCTGAGGAAGCCACGGGTGTTGCTCCAGCAGCACTGACAGTTTTCTGCCTCCTTCATGGGAAAGCTCTGTTTCTCCGCAAAGCCTTTAACTCCCACCTTGGAGGCCACCCTCCCACGGCCATGCGGACACATCCATGATTTTATAATGGATGACAATGGCAACACAGGGTTCTCTTTAGGGAATTCAGCACTGTTGCAAAGTACAGAAGCTAAGAAACAGAGGGAGCAGTGTAAATATGCACGGGACATCAGTGAAAATGAGAAACAGGAAAAGGGCGAGGGAAGAAAAGATTAGAACGTGAGCTTTTGGCTTTTCAGTTTTTTACCATTCTCTTTGTTTCTCGGGTTCTCTCATGTTCGCCCTCCTCAGCCCTGAGCCCTGAGGTTCCCCTCAGCTTGGAGAGCCCCCCACCACTGTCCTCACTCAGACTCTATCCCCATGGAAGCAGGAGGTGGGGTCTGGGGAAGGGGACACTCATTTCAACCCTGGAGGTGAGTGCGCCCCCTGGTGGCAGATAGGGGCTCTGCCTCCGTGGCAACCTGAGCGGCCCTTCCTGATCCAGGGCTGAACCTGCCAGGCGCTCAGGCCAGGGGCCAGCTCCCCATGCCAGGCTCAGCCCTCTGGGGGTGAGAGAGCAAAGAAAGAAGTGGGGGCCAGATGACACAGGCCTGACAGCAGGGCTCTGTGTCCAGGAGCAGCGGTTTCTCCCCAAGTAATTTTCCACAGTTTGCCTTTCCCTCTGCACACAGTCGTGCTCAGAGTTCGTATGGCTGCTACCATCCTCCAGAGGGTTATTCTGGGCAGGTCACCTGCTCAGTGACCCTACCTGCTTTGATTGCTGCTGTCTTTGCTTCTCCCAGTCCCTGCTCCCATCTGCAGGATGTGGCCCCTGTGGACTCCTGAGGCCATCATCCCGCCTCCTCAGGGCCTAACTCTTGGGAATACTTCTGCAAAATCCCAAAGGCACCATTGTTGCGGAGCTGGGGCCAACATTTCTGTTTTCTCAGAAGGATCAAAGCTCTGTCCCAATCCTGCCAGGAGGAAGCAGTTTTGACTCGTGCAAATATCTTCAGTCCATTTGGGATTTTACTTTGGTGAGAAATAAATACACAGTCATCTGCAGATGATGGAAATATGACTTAAGTAATTTTTTGGTCGAGGCTCTTGGGCCAGAGCCCAGATGGAAATAAGACCTTATATCTCAGTCTCCCTGCACACTTTTGAAAAAAAAGAAAATGCGGGGTAGTGGGGTGGGGAGAGTTGGTAGAAACCAAAGTTCAGAATGGAGTGTGTTCTATTTCTTGGCCTGGGAAAGGAAAAATAAACAACAAACAGCTACCCCATTCAAGTGTGCGTTATCTTGCTCATCCTCGCCAAGACCTTCCTCTCCTACTCGCCAAGACCTTCCTCTCCTCCCTTCTCTGACCGGGAATTACTGCTCCTGCAAACAGCCCCCACGCCTACCCCTAGCCCAGGACAGGCAGACAATGGGCCAGAAAACCCAGCCCAGCCAAGGCCTCTCCCTGCAGCCCCCAGAGGCCTTAAGATTGGGAAACACAAAGCTATTTTTAATGTCTTATTTGTCTACCAACTGCGGCTCCACAGCCTGAGAAACAGTATCATTTGTGGGAGGTGGCATTGATTTTTTTTTTTTTTAACTTGCTCAGACAAAGCTACATTTTTTGCAACTTTCAGAAAAGCCAAAACAGCCACACTCTCCAAGGGTGACCTCTTCCCCAGCGTGCCCTTCTGCCCTTGGGGAATGCTCTCTCAGGGGTGTCTGGGAAAGCAGCCCCCACTGCTCAGCACTGGTCAGCAGCAAGCCAGGCCCAGGGCCCAGGGAAATGGAATTAAAGGCCCAGGAATCCCAAAGGAAAGCCAGTGAAACAGGAAGGAGCAAAGGAGTGAGAGAGAAATGGAGATTCAGAGAGAGATGGGGTCCTCTGGTGGAGGTGCAGCCTCACCTGAGGGGCGGGGGCCCTTTGTGATGGGACAATAGGCATCTCCCTGCCTGGAGAGTCTCTAATAGAAAAGTATGAGAGGTCACACATGGAGAAAATGGCTTCCACGATTGCTGTCCAGCTCCTACCTCACTCCCAGAGAGAGATCCTTGTGGCCAACACCTCCCTCATCTAAGGAGGCAAGTAGAGGAAGGGGAGCCACCTGCATGGGCCACTGGGAGGAAGAGCAGGGACCTGAGCCGTAATCTTGGCTTGATTCCTTACCACAAGTTGCTCAACCTCTTGGAGCTTCACTCTCCCCATCCAGAAAATGGGAATGATAATTTTTACATGTGGGGATTCAGAGAGACAATGGCACATGTCTAACCACTTAGATAGCATGCTGATCCTTCCTTTCGTGGCTGGTGAAATAGTGCAAGTGGGTGTGTGTTAGCTGGCAGTCTAAAGACTGGCTTTCAGCAGCACCAAACCTCTCACTGGGTGGGGGCTGGATAAAATCAAGAGGTTCGCCCTTCCAGAACCTCAAAGCAGCTCAGTGAATGAAAAGGGCTATTCTCAAGAGAAAGAGAATAATGCGAGCGCCCCAGGACCCTGACAGAGGCTGGGATGACAATGAGGATGATGAGGAGGAGGAGGGAGGGGAGAGGGCGTGGGTGGGATGGCTCACCAGAAGGGCCCAGTGGGACAATCGCTGAGCCATGGTCCCAGGAGCTGAGCCTCAGTAAAGTTAGACATACCAACTGGACAGTTTGCTCTGGCCTCAGCCCCTGGCCTCTTTCCTGGTCCAAAGAAGGCCCCTCTGCCTGCCGAGCATCCAAGGCAAGTGGGTGGGGCCAGGGGTGAGGCCCATGGGGACCTACCTGTGACCCTTGACCAGGTCAGAGATGTTAGGAATAGGAAGAGGCCCCGGAAGCGTGGAGTTGTGAGATGGCTGAGATGCAGCAAAGGCAGGGGTTGCCTGGACCACACCGAGGTGTGGCAAGTGTGGCCTGGTCCTGGGCTCAGGGAAAGAAGATGGCAAGAGTTACCTCATCCTGCCCGCCCCCCGCCCCTCGCCACACACACGAGCACACAGCTCTGTGATGCAGATTTGATTACTATCCAGCTGAGGAAACTGAGGCTCAGAGAGTTTCCGATAATTCTATAGCCAGCTACTAAGCAGCTAGGACCCAGGCCCAGGCCCAGGCAGTGTGGCTCCATCTCAGCGTGACCCCAGCCTATCTTGTCCCTCCAGAGCAGGGCGGTGGACCCTGTTCATAGCAGCAGAACAGAAATGGCCACAGCTTAGCTCAGAAATCTCAGCAGCAGCATCGTATGTGGCCGAAGAGGCCCTCCTCCAGGAGGTGTCCGTACTCATCAGATGGCCTTGCGGGGGAAGCCCGGGAGGGGCTGAACCTGGGACTCCCCCAGGATCCCGTGCCCCTGAAGCTTCAGGGGCATGAGACTGGAAGAATGAAAGCGCTTTTCATGGAATTCCAACAGGAAACCCACGAGAACATTCCTGCCCCGAGGATTCCAACAGGAAACCCACGAGAACAAGAGGAGTCCAACAGGAAACCCACGAGAACATTCCGGCTCGTGGGGTTCCAGCTGGAAGCCGGGGAGTCCATTTTCTCCTAAGGAGGCAGGCCAGGGGGGCGGAAGGGTGCCGGAGAGTGAGGAGAGGGCTTGTCCCGCCATCATGAGTGGTCCCTAGTGCCCCAGACGGATTCAAAGACCCCTTGGGCCTCTCCAGGATAAGGGCGGGCCGTTTGGGGACTGGCCCGCCTGGCTCCCAGCCCTAGTGCTTTTGCTCAAAGTGGGTGCACTGCTACCCAGCTTTCACAGAAAGCACACAGCCCGCTGCCCCTCCAAGGGTCCTCATAATCAATTAGGGTGAAGATTTGGGAGCATGTAAAAAAACCTTTCACTTAAACTTGATTGCCTCTTGAAACACCTCTGTCAACAGCCAGGTGTGCCTGAAGAAACACAAGGCACACATCCGATTCTGCCCACCTCCTCCTCTAAGGATCCCTTGCGCCCCAGCTGTAAGACCTGTCTGAAGCTACATGTTGGGAGGGACCCTGAGGAACAGGACAGGTTCCTGGCCTCGAGAAACTTCCACTGTAGTAGAGGAGCTGGGGGGTGCTCCAACAGGAAGTGTTTTTAGAGTGCTACAAGGGAAATGACCACAGGAGTCATCAAAGCAACCTATGTTTATGGGCACCTACTCCGTGCCACGCACTGTGTTAGGCTCCAAGGCAGAGTGACATAGTTCCTCCTCCTAAAATAACCACTGCCTAATGGGAGAGACCAGCAAGTAGATGACTATATCACAGTGGGAGGAGAGTTGTAATCAAGGTTTGCTTGGGATACAGAAAGATAAGACAGATAGCCCTGAGAGAAGATGGGTGGAGATCCGGGAAGGCTTCCTGGAAGAAGAGATACTCGAGCAGGCTGAGGAGCTCAGCTGGAAGTGCAGTGGGACTTCAGGGGTGGGACTGGGAGATGATCTAAGCTTCAGTAGTTGTCGTTATACTGGGTTGTGGAATGGTGATGACCTTAACGAAGGCAGGAAGAGATCACGAAGGAGTGGGTTTGCGGTACAGGAGAGCGGACACAGTCACCGGATGAATCTGAAGAGCAGGTTTGGATGGACAGAGGGTTCCCGAGAGCTGGAAGAGCTGTGGATCAACTTGGGACATGATTTTTTTCGTTCAGTGAAGGAGAGAGAGTAAGCAAATGCAGGCAGGGGAGAGGGTCTCACTTAGGAAGACAAGAAGGAATCCAGGCTTTGAGGCGCTCTCCGCTCTGTGAGGGAAGAGTGTGACATTTGGAACATGAAAGACATTCAGAGTCAGCTCCCAGGGCTTTTTCATCCACAGCCATCCAGATGTCCCACTTCCAAGTCATGGTGTTGAATGTCATCTCTTATATGGCGACCAGAGCTGATCCAGGTAGGATGGCAATTACAAAGGACAGCTGTGGTCAAGGTAGGGGAAAATAGGTCCACAACGAGCCACTTAGCAAGTTATCAAGAGGGGCTAGGGTCAGAATTTGGGGCCAGGATTAGGGGGAAACAGAGGGAGCGAATCAGAGATGAGGCCAGGGACACACAGTAGCATCATATTGTGAGGCCAAGAGCCGGAACACTACAGCCAGGGTCAGGGAAGGATAGAGACAGGCCTGCCACCAGAAGGAAGGAGGGGCCTGTGGGCCTGAAGTCAGACAGCGGATGGGGGGCAGGGGGCCAGCCGGCCCCTATGGGGTCCAAGAGCCGACTGTCAAATGTCAGCAATTTTGCAAGAAAGTTGTTTAAACATTGGCAAAATCAGCCACAGCGGGAACATTTATACCATGGAAATCAGCAAATGCTACAAGTCTGGGCTACTTTTCTTTTTTTCCCCCTCTCGGAGACAGCTGAGACCAGGGCCCGTAAGACCAGGGTTCTCAACTTTACTTCACCATGTGGCTCTGTGCCATGGTGGCCTCACCTGCAAGTGACCGTTCTCACCCCTGCCCACCATGAAGGACTTCTGGGGGTCACACAGAAACCGTAGCTGAATGTGCCTCTGGAGGGCAAAGCGTTGCAGAGAGAGAGAGTTGCGTATGGATTTCCTAGCACCTCCCTGGATGTCTGATCTAAATTTAGTTCCTTTTAGTCTATGATGAATCCCAGCCACTGCCTTTCCTTCCTTCCTGCAGGCTCACTGGGGACGGCCATAAGGAAGTCCCTGCTGGAGGGCAGGCTGGCCTTTGTTGTTTCACCTGTCAAAGTCCCCCAGACCTTCCCCGAGCCTCTCTGACAACCTCTGCTGGTGCTCAGGAACTTGCAGTGGCTCCCTGCGCCTCTCCTGGTGTTCCAGATGCCCCACCTCTGCCCCAGGTTGTCCCTCCTTATCCATGGCTATGCACACTCTTTGCTCAGCCACACCCTGGAACAGCATGTCCTCCTACATCAGGACACACCAGGCAAGTCCCTAACCTCTCTAGATCTCATCTGTATTCTAAGAATGATGCCTGCCCACCAACTTTCACAGGGCCTACAACAGAGCCTATGCGTTTCTCTGCAAGTAACAGAAACTCTGACTAATAGGGACTTGAACCATAAGGAAAGTCGCTTACTAAGAAATCTAGTGGTGGGCAGTTATCAAGTTGGCTGTGCTACTTCAAGTTGCTAGGGCTGTAACAGGTCAGTGTCCAGATTCTCTTTAGCACCCCCTTATGGTTGCAAGATGGCTGCCACAGCTCCAGGTATCACATCTTCTTATGACTTCCTCCAAAGTAAGGATGTAGGGTGACGGTCAACCTGGAAAGAGCTCTCTTTGTATGTTTTTTTTTTATTTTATTTTATTAGGGACAAAAGTCTTTCTCAGAAGCTTTCCCATCCATACTCCCCTAACTCCCCAACCCCGTACTATTCTCAGCAAAATTTTCTCACATCTTACCGGCCAGAACTGGATTACTTGACTATTTCAAGCCACAAAGGAGTCTTGGTAAAATGTCACTTTTTCAGCCTCTATGGGTGGAAGAAGGCGAGGGAGATGGGAGTTGAGAAGGGCTGCTGGGTGGTCAATTAACATGATGTATTAGAAGGTAGCTGAAGATCAGACAGGAATTGATCCGATTCCCCATTACATGGATTCATGGAGCTCAGTCATTTCTTTTCATGGTTTGTAACAATTTATAATTAAATATATACAGATATTAATTACTCCACTAAACTTAAGATTCAAGAAACGTTGCATTTAAAATTTTCCCAAGTTAAATTACATCTAGCTAAAACCCACATTGGTCACAGTTTTAGAATGTTGGTTGGTGGAAAAGGTGGTAAAAGGACCTTAGGATTTGCCCATCTGTGAAAAGATAGTAGGGACTTAATTATCAAGCCATGGTTGTCCCTGGCACTGCCCGCATGGTCCGTATAGAGAGGGTACCTCTGCTCTGAGGCAGACTTGACCTGGGGACCTTCAAGCTTCCTGAACCTCAGCACCCAGGGTCCAGTTCTTGCAGGCTCAGAGCAGCCCTAGAGCAGCCCCTGCCCGCTTCCAAAGCCATACTGCCTCAGCAATTCTGTGGGGCGAATGTCTGCCGTCCATGCCCTGGCCCCACAGACTCTCCACCATTCTTCTCTTCAGTCCAAGAGGTCCCATGGACCCTAGAGCCACGCCCCTCTCCTGTCCCCACTGACACACACCCAGTTTAACTGCCGGATGGGCACAGGCCCTCCAAATCTCAGGGCAGCCTACCCCAGACTGGCAGCTTCTTCTTTTGGCCGGAAACACAGACCAAGGACTGTTACTTCCCTCATGGTGATAAGGAAAGCTCAAACCTCAAGTAGTTTAAAGCCAGGTTTTCCAGAAGAGTAAAGGAAAACGCACATATTTCCTCTTGAATCTTGATGAGCCAGCCACCCAAAAAGTGAAAAATGAGACCCAACTTTTTAACAGGTTGTTCTGTTACTTCACAATGACATCGAGCCCACCTGCCACACGTATTAGTATATGGGGACAGGAGGTCCTTGGTGTTTAATTTGCTCACCATTTGATCTCAGTCTCTGGCTCAGAACTTGAGCAGTGGGTCTCAATACATTTTAGTTCAATAATTACTTATTAATCAGAATTTCTTCTTTCTGACAGAAATTCAAACTGGATCAGTTATTTTTTTAATTTAAAAGAATTGGTTCTTGTGACTGGGAAAACCAAAGGTAGGCCTAGCTTCAGACATGATTAGAAAGATGTAGAGTCTAATTTTCTCTCTGGTTCTTTGGCCTTCTTTGCCCTCCATGTTGTTTTCATTTGGCCAATAGCGTCTTCTTTGCATCCTTGGGCAATGGCTGCAGTAGCTTCAGGCTCTATTGGTTCTCATCACTCAGTATCTCAGAGGAGGAAGGCTTTCTTTCCAGCATCCATAACCCGAATCTTAAGCAAGACTCTTTATAGATTAGGTGTCTACTCTTCAACCCATCACTTGGCCAAGAGGACTGTGTATTTGGAATGGTCACTTGAATCATTCCTCCCAGGAATGGCGGAGGCTCCAGAAGAAATAGCTTCACCAAGAAGAGGGATGTTTCCTCTAATAAGAATGAGACCTATGACCAAACAAAGAGAGGGCTCTGTACAGGCAGACAGAAATAACAGACGTCCCCTCCAAATAATGTTTGGAGCTAAGGCTGGTGAGACATATATTCAGTTAGGTCCATTCATAGTGGGTGTCATAGGGTGAATTAGCTGCTGTAACAAAATATCTCCTTATCTCAACGTCTCAACACACCAGCCTCACTCACGTCAAAAGCAGGGTGATAGGGTGCTCTTTACGTAGTTATCCAGGGACCCGGTCTCCCTCCCTGTAGTGACTTCCTCATCACCTGAAGCTCTGGAATCCTGTGCTTCTAGTCACCCAGGTGGGGAAAGGGGAAGCGCACGGGAGACCACACAGGGAGTCTTGAGGGACCAAGCCTGGGACTGGTGTCTGTCACTTGTGCCCAATATTCACTGGCCAGAGCTCAGTAACTGCACATGGCAACTGCAAGGTAGGCTGGAAAATGTGCCCAGGAGGTAAAGCAAACAGCATTTAGTGAGTTTGTAGTCTCTGCCAAACCGAGGGAGGGTCCCTCACAGGACCAAGATGGGATTTGGGAGGAGGTGGGGGCAGCAGGGAAGGGTAAGGTAGACTAGAACTCAAGTTTGCCGGCCTCTGCCCTCCAGATTTTTCACCTTGGGTAGATCATTCTCCCGCTCTGAGCCTCCGTCTGCCCATCTGTTGAATATAAAATAACTCCATCTAAAGCCCCTTTCTAGGCAAACATTTTGTTTCTATGATTCACTCACTGCCTGAACCTTCATCCCCTTCCCCAGCTCTCGGTTTCTATGATCTTATAATCTCTGACAACATCCCTTCATCCAAGTTGTCTTCTTCCCCTTCTCTACTTTATTTTCTCCATAGTACCTATTATCAGTTGATATACGAAATGCTTTTCGTTTATTCATCTTCCTACACAAGAATATAAGCTCCATGAAGGCACAGCTTTTTGTGTTTAGTTCCCTGCTGCATCCCAAGTACCTTGAAAGTACTTGGCATATTGTAAACTCTCAGTAAATACTTCTGAATGAATGAATGAATGAAATTTAAAACCTTTCTCAGAACAGCGTTGTCCGAAGTTCCTAACAGAGCGACACTGCCATCTGGTGTCAGACATTTGAATTGCAAGCACAAAATTGTGAAGTGGTGAACAGTCAGTCAGTCAGTCTCTGGGGACAAGCCTTGTCAAATCAACCCTATTTCATTGCTTCAAATACCACCATCTGACTTTGGATGGCTCAACAGGCCAGTGGGCTCTAATTTTATGTCCATGCGTGCTCCCCTCCAGATCTCTAGATGAGACCTGACTAACCATTTATCAGATCCTCAGATGCACCAAGAATGTAAAGCTTGCTCTGACGCTGCTAAAATCAATAAACATATGGGGAACATTATCTCTTCAGGAGATGAAATATCAGAAAAAAAAGACTCCCACCCTGAGAGAGAAAAAAAGAGAATATTTGACATGAAACTAGTAAGAAGGACCACGGAGAGGCTGGAGAAGAAGAAATAGCCTTTGAGGAGGAGCCAGAAAACTAGATCCTACCTCCAACTTGACCTTGAATTCTCGTTGTTTTCCTCATCTGTAAGATGATGACATTGGACTAGATGGGTTCTAGACTATAAATTTAGCCTAGCCCTAAAGTCCTTAAGAAGAAATAGAAGGGTCATAGGGACCTCCATTCTGGAATTAAATGCCTAGAAAGGGAGAGGTAAGTGGTCATCCACTGGTCAGAAGCTGGAGTCCTCAGTTGTTGGGGTGGGGGGTGTCTCTTCATTACTAGGCAGTTGTTCTAATGCGATGGGGTCCTCTCCTAGAGGACTTGGCTGTTTACCTGAGCTTCCCTCTAAGGGCCTTTGGACCAGCCTTGGAGGGTGTGGCCCAGGGCTCTTAGCACCATGGCAACCAAGAGATACCCCTCCACAAAGGAACACTGGGTTTTGTTTGCATTACTCCTTTCAATAGCCTGAGGGTTGATTCCAGTTGATTTCTGATTTCTTTCCGCAAGCTTTGCTCTTCTAGTTTTCACATTCAGGTTGGTTCCCTGCAGGGTTCAGGCACGTGGCCCTAGATGGACTTTTGCACCTTCTTCCAGAGCTTTGCCCATCCGCGACAGGAGCAGCTTTGGTGGCTCTGCTAATAATGTCTGCAGATCTTTCCTGCCAGCCTCTGGCCCAGCTCAGTCCAGCCCAGATGTCTGGCACACATTCCAGGATTGGGTGGGATCTCAAAGATATGTTGGGCCTCTGATTCTAAAGGGCTACTTGAAGGAACACAGTACATGCAGAATAGCAAATAAGCCATGACAATGTATGTGTTAGCAAGTGTCCAAATAAGGGGTTCAGGCTGAAGGGAGAGTTGACTGGGAGCCTTCCTGGAGGAGGTGGGATTCCTATGGTCTCTGAGTTCGTAGAGTATCTGAGACCTTAGGAGCAACCACCTTGTCTCTGCAAATCTTAGCCCCAGATTCAAGGGGAGGAACAACTGTGAGTATCCTGCTCCTGACATGGATGTCATTGAGATGTAGGCCTGGCTATTTCATGACACTGGAGCATCTGGATGCTCAGAACACTTAAGGAGAGACCCATAAAGACCCACTGTTCTCCTCCCTCCATCTTCCTCCTTCCGTTTCCCCTGCCACCTTACTCAGGCTTACTCAGGGTCTCTGCTCTGCTACGGCCTTCTCCTCCTGTGCGTGCTCAGCTTCTACTGCTCTTCCCATGTGGCAACTCCTCCCACTCACTCCTAGGAGCGTTCACCCAATGGAATAATGGACACCAGATCATCTGTTGTCAGCTCAACATCACCAGCACCCCTTTTTAAGGTCTCCTTTATGGCACTGAAGGAAGCTGGGAACTACACTTCCTACAATTCCTTTGGTTGTACGATTCCATCTTGGAAATGTCAAAGAGAGGCTCTGGTCCAATATTTAACAGATGGAGGTAAAGGAGAGATCATTATTAAATCCAAATATGGATCAAGAGTTTTCTATGAAAATTTAGCAGCCAAATTGACATGTGCTGTAAGTGTCAAATTTTGAAGACTTTGTACCCCCAAAATGTAAAGTATCTCAAGAATTTTTTATACTGGTTCCACGTGTGGTTTTTTTTTTTTTTTTGATGTATTGGTTAAATAAAATACATTATTAAAACCTATTTTGCCTGTTTCTTTGTCCTTTTTAATGTGACTACTAGAAAATTTTAAATTACTGATGTGACACATTATATCTCTATTGGACAGAGCTGGGTTAAAGTGTGCTTAAAGTGGAAGAAAAATGAAAACAAAAATCACTTCATGGCCATATGAGACAATAAACAATATCACAATGTCGAATGTGGATTAATGCTGCACAAGTGGTACAGATGTCAAGAATTTAGAGCTTGAAGGAGAAAAAGAGGTCCCTGAGAAGTGCAGTAGGGCAGGGAGGTGGCAAAGGCCCTGAGCCACATGCGGAAGGACAGTGGGGATGTGGACTGGACGGGGGCGTTCCGGTAGTAGATTCAATGTGTTAAGAGAATAACTCAGGCTTGGCAAGATGCAAAGGCCATGGGGGTTGCAAGCGAATGTGAAGGAAAGCGTCATTGTTTCCACTGCGTCTACAGCCATACATACCTCCATTCATTTTACCCTATAGCCCTGAGCACTAGGGGAAAGAGAGAGGCAGGCACAAAGGTCCTGCGTTGACTGCTTGGAACTTGGGTGCCGTCTCCTAGGGTGTCAAAGGGCTTTTGGGCACCAGGTCACAGTGCAAACCCAAACCCAGATCCAAACACATCCTCTTGCTTTGCCTAGAATGAGCACCTCGAGGGACTATGCTCTCCAAACATGATGTGATCGGGGGTCCAGGCTCCAGTGCGACACCATGCTCTGCCTTGGCTACAACTCCAAAGGCTCTGCCTCCCTCGCCCAGCCCCATCCTAACTTCTTAACGTTCCTGGTGGCTGTAGACCTGAGTGCTGGAGCAAGTCACAGGGGAAAATATGTTCCTGTCTGACATGAACTTATTCCATCTGGGTATCATGAAGTTTGGCAAAACGAAGCCATGGGGACAGGAAACACGAAGCCGTGGCTTGAAAGTGCTTGCACTTGCATTTTGCAGAATTTCTGGCAGGGCTGTCCCCAGTCAGCAGTAGGATCTTTCTGAGAAAAACTGGGAACTCTGTGATCTTGGCTTGGTCCTGTGAGACTGGCTGCCTAGAGCCAGGGCAAGGAGGAGGCTGGAGCTGAGTCCAAGTTAGATGTTGAGTCATGTCAGGGACGGCCAGCTGTGGTTTCAAACCCAGAGACTGGACCAGAGGAGCTTCGTCGAGGCCAGCCAGGCCAGAGAGGGAGCCAGAGCGTCCATTGTAGCACAACAAAGAGCAGGTAACAGGCAGGCCTGGGATAAGCACCGATCCCCACATCTTGAAAGCGCTTTGCCTCATTGTTGGGAGACCTTTAAAAAGAGGAGAGCTTGCCCGCCGTTGCTTCCTCAAGGGCCTTTTACATTTGCTTCCAGAAAGAGGAAGTCTTAGCTCAGTAAATCCCTCCTGAGCATCTGTGTTACCCAGTACTGAATCAGGTACTGTGGGGGAAATAGAGACTCTTTCGATCTCAGAGTGCAAAGAGCCCTAAACAGTCATGGAGGCCAAAATTACTTCCCAAAGTAGAAATTTCTGCAACAACGTCCCTAGCAATTCGATGTGGCCTTGGTCCTCTGAGACCAAACAGTTTTAACAAAACCAAAGACATAAGCAATATTTGAAGAGATACTAAAGCATGCAGCCCGGACTCTAAGTGCCACGGGAACCCTGAGCCAGGGATGGCCAGCATGGCCACGGTGACAGAAATAGCCAGTGTGATTAGGATGGCCAATATGACAGGGATGGCCAGTGTGCTTGGGAATAAGCAAAGAAGGCCTCTTGGATCAGGGGACTGAAAGTGGAAAAATAGGACATGCAGGGTCTGGGGTGGGGAAGAAGAGAGGAAGGTGTAAAATCATTAAAAAACAAACAAACAAACAAACAAAAAAAAAAAACAAGGAGGAGAAGGAGGGGAAGGGAAAGGAGAAAGAGCAGAAGTTGACAGTAGTGATTTGAGACTCAGCGGGATTTCTCCAATCCCAAAATCTTTGGTGCCTAAAATCTCACCACGAAATTTTCATTAGGGAGGACTAAGTTTTTCATTCTTTATTTTCATCCTTCAAAATGAAGCTGAGATAACACGTCAGGGCCCTAATAGGGCATAAGATGCTTATCAGGCAGATAAAAATGGAAAAGAGACACACCGCCACTGTCACCATTTTGCCAAAGATTAGCCAGTTCCACCTGCTGCTAGCATGTCCATAAAAAGTGCTATGGCAGTATGGAGGAGAGAGAGATTAGGTTGGTCCAGGGGGTCAGGGCCTGTTTGGATCCTTACCCCAAAGACCTCGGGAAAACCCTGACATTTCTCTTTCAATCTCCCTGAAGCTCAGCCCTCCAAACAAACCTCCAGAGTGAAAGAGAAGCAAGGTCTCTCTGAAGTAACGTGTTCTTATAGGCCTGAACAGGTTCTCCGTGCTCCCAGTCTCCTTTCCAAAGGGCTCACAGGAAGAAAGCCCTGGAGACATTCTCATAGAAAAATTGTTAAGATCCTGGGCTCTGCAGTCAGACTGCCTGAGTTTGAGTCCTGGCTCTACAGGCTGGATCTAAGACCTTAACCTCCATCTCTCTGAAGCCCAGTTTCTTCATTTGCAAAATGAGGTTGATGAGAGTACTTATTTCATAGGGTTGTCATGAGCGCTAAATATAATGTACTTGAAGTACTTAGAACACCAGGCATCATGCTGGATAAACACTGCTCTATTATTATCACCAATTTTCTGCAACCCGCCAACACAAAGATTCCTTTGGATGTTTCAGAATATAGACAGCATCTTCCTAACCAGAAAAACAATTTTTAGCATCATTCTTACATTCATTCACTTCTTACTTACTTATTGAGCACATACTGTGAATAGGATTTTATAAGGAGTATAAAAGACACAAAGATAGCATGGAAAGCTACCCCATCTCGAAGGAATGTACAGCCTAAGTAGGCACAAGAAGACGTGCTCTCAAGGGAATACAATATGACATAGGGGACAGGAGTGTATGCTCTACAAGGTCCTGTATCATTTAGTATTAGATTAGGCTACAAGTAACTGAAAATCCCAAGTGACAGTGGCTTAACCAAGGCGGAAGTTTATTTTTCTCTTCTATAAGCAAAGTCAAGAGGTGAGCAGTCCAGGCTGACTTGGGCTCAACGACCATTAAGGGTCCAGGCCACTTTCAATGTATGTCTCTACCTCTTCACCCAACATGGTACTCGAGCTCTAACCTAGCCATCCTTTCCCCATCATCATCACCACCTTCTTTATCAAAGCCATACTTATGGAGTGCACACTACGTGCCAGGAATCATTCTAATAGCTCTTCAAATATTAATTCATGGAATCCTCACAATAGCTCTATTATAGCAATATTATTTTTATTCCCATTTTCTTGCTAAGAAACCTGTGGCACAAAAGGATTAAGTAACTTGCCCAAGGTCACACGAGTAGATGGCAAGGCCAGGGTTTCAACTCGGTCTGTCTCCAGAGTTCAGCTACTAGGAAGAAGCAACACATGGCTCATATCCAGCTTCAAGGGAGGCTGGGAAATATCATCTTTATTTGGGGCTGCAAACATGAAAAGTTCTATTATTAAGAAAGATGGAGAAAAGATATTGGGGACCAACTTGCAATCTGTGTCATGGGCCCCCACTAAATTCATTTCCTCTCCCATAGTGGGGCTATCCAAGCAATAATTCTGTATTACATGACCCCTGGACCAGCCCCTGCTCCTACCCAAGAGAGGCTGGTCAGAGCTCCTGTACTGGGACTAAGAGAGAGCTTCCATTTTTCCATGGTGGACAGTGGCATATACCCTTGAGTGCTGTGGGCAGCGGATTTCAACTAAGTCTTCAAGGCTGCAGTCTCCACCTTAGCCTTAAATGGATGTTCTGAGACAGAATGATACCCAAGCAATATTTCCAGCTGCCAATGCCAGGGCTCCCTGAGGT
>NW_006434709.1:22364148-22369316 GCF_000325575.1 Pteropus alecto
AGTCCCCTGTTTGCCCCAATGAGTTTCAGACAATTGTCCAATTGCCATCAGACACTTCTAACTCCAAAACCACATGAATATAGTATAAGCGCCGCTATGGAATGCTGTGGAAGTTTGGAAGTTTGGCCTCGGGGATCAGAGGAGGCTTTGTGATCTGGGGTATTATAGGAGACACATAAAGTACTGACCACATGCCAGGCACTGTTCTGCTTTACACGTAGTCTCACTTAGTCCTCGAAGACCCAATGAGGCAGTTGCTACTACTGCTGTCTTCAATTTACAGATGAATAAACCAAGGCACAGAGGGTCAAGTGACCCAAAAGTCAAATAGATGTGGTAGAACTGAGTCCTGTTCCCGGTCCGTCCGGCTCTAGCTTCCATGGTGAATAACCATCCTTTGGATTTGGGAGTTTGGTGTCTGAGCTGGGTTTTGAACAAGGAAAAGGACTGTGACAGTGAGAGGCAGGACTCTTCACGCCAAGCAGAAAGCATGTGGGAGCCACGTCACGGAGTCAGGAGGCATGAGATAAACCTGGAGGGTCTGGAGCAGTTGCAACACACAAGTTCTAAGGAGCAAGAGTGGGCAACCAGACTGGAAAGCAGGGCTGGGAGTCGATTCAAGGTGGGGACTGTGAAAAGAGTTTGGGGTTACTTTAGGGAGCCATGGAGCGTGTTGGAGTTGGGAAATAACATGCTCTGGACCTGGCTTTAGGATGATGGCTCAGGAACATGGGCTGCATGACTACAGGGGGAGATGGTCAGGAGGCTCTTGCAATAAATGATCCAGTAGAGATGCTCTTAGACTTACAATGGGGTTATGTCCCGATAAACCCACAGTAGTTGAAAAATCACAAATCAAAAATGCATTTAATACACCTAACCTACCCAATATCATAACTTAGCCTAGCCTACCTTAGACATATTCAGAACACTCGCATTAGCCTACAGTTGGGCAAAAACATCTAACACAAAGCCTGTTTTATAATAAAGTGTTGAACATCTCATGTAATTTATTATTTGCATCACTTTTGCATCATTGTAAAGTCAAAAAATTGTTAAATCAAATCAGGATTTCAAGAGAGATGGAGAAGGAAATATGAAGATGTGACTTCTTAGGGTTGAGAAGCAGGACTTGGAGTCATCTGGGAGACTGAGAGGGACACCAAAGGCAATTCCAGTGCGGTTCTGGGCCCACTGATGGTGTAAGGTGGGAGATATGGGGAGGGTAAGTTCAGATTAGACAGCATGAATTCAGGGTACCTGTGGGACACCCTGGTGGAGAATCTCATAGGCAGAGACATGGGAGAGAAGTCAGGAAGAGAGACGCAGCTCTGAGGTCATACACATAGTGTGTTCCCTGAAGCTGTAGCACAAATGATACCTCTAGGAGAGAGACTCTAGACCAAACCTGGTGGGAAGCAGCAGAACAAGCAGCCAGCAGGAGACAGGAAGCAGCCAGCTCAACAGTTCGAGGATGCTCAGCAAAGTGCACGCCTTAGAAGACTAGAACAGGCTCTCGAGGAGGAAGGCAGGGCTCTCGGTGCCAAGTGTGGTGGGGGTAGGAGGGCAGGAGGTGGGTAAAGGCTTGCAGCCTCCACTGTGGGTTCGACTCCTTGCAGGCCCAGCCTCGTTAGAGCTCCCTCAAGCCTTCCTATTGCTTTGGACATGGCTCTGGCACCGAGGATCTGCAGAGTCGAATCACTCAGATTTATGATGGAAACTGGCCCCGGGGACTGGGGCAATTTACTGCTCACAAACGGATTCCAACTTGTCCATTAAAACGCCTCATTCTGGTCCCAACACCCGGGCACGTTCACACCTCTGGTGAGGAGTCTGGCCTGCCCAGATGATTAGCGTGTGGGCTCGGCTCTATGGGGAGCAGCACTGAGACCTAAAGGAAGCCAATGCAGCCTTCAGAGCCAGGGCTGCCCTGTCCCATGCTGCCCGGGGAAAGAGGGACAAGGCCCCGCCATGGTCCACGCCCCAGCCCGCCCTGGACAGACTCTGTGGGACAGGCCTCCTCCCCACGGAGGGCCATGGCTGAGTGAAGGCTTTGCCATCAGGCCCCAGCTCTGCCTGTGTGACCACGAGCAAGCTCCTTGGCCCGAGATTGTTTCCTCTTCTGCAGAAGGAGGACAATTTCCTTGTGAGGGTGTTGTGGTGATTAAATGACATAACTGTGTGAAGCATGAAGCCGGTGCCTGGGGCATGGCACTCAGTAAACAGGAGTGATTATATTACCCACCCCGCTGTGGTCTGGCCTCTCCCCTCAGAGCGTGAGGAGAGGAGGGGCTGTCTACTGAGGGTGGGCTCACGCAGCAAGAACCGCTGAGCCATCTTCCCTCTTACATTTGACTTCTTCCCAGAAGAGAGGGACCCACAGCCCTTGGTCCCCTGCTGGTCCTTCCTCCACCTCCGAGCTGCAGCCGCCACTCTCAGGCAGGCCTCCCTCATGTCCCTAAGGCCTACAGCAAGCAACTTAGCAAAGCTCCCCAGAGTCTCCAGGAAATAGGGCACAGTGAAGGCCCCAGCCCAGGAGCAAAGTCCTGCTCACAGCCAGAACCTCCAAGCTGCCCAGGTAGAGGCAAAGGGAGGTAAGCTGGGCCAGCAGGCCTGGGAGGGGACAGGCAGGGACAAGCTCTCCTCCTTGAGCCACTGGCCTAATGGGGTAACGGGCAACCCGTTGTATCCTCCCCAGGTTTTCGTTGTGTTTTGCTGTTTCTTCTCTCCTCTATCATTATAATCCTATATCTCCATGTACAGTCCATGTTGTCTTTACCGGTCTATAAGAATATGGGAGCAATTGACCAATTTCGAAACAATGCGAAATTCTTCACTCTCTTGCCTAATTTTCACCTCCCTGGACTGCCGACTTCCCCCACCCTCGACTCAGCCCCGGGCGGGCTTGTTTTCTTTGCTGTGCTTCTTTTTTTAAAAAATTGGGATTGGAGCCAGGATGGAGAAGCAGATTGGGAATTTGACTGTTCCTACCACCTTTGCTGGAATCCACACGGAACAGAATGTGAGAAGACACTTCTCAAAGGGAGGCATCACCCTCTTGCCTCTCAGGCACTTGGCCCTTGTACCCCATCCCCAGACTGTGGGGGGCTCTGGGATGAGGGAGGTGTATCCCAAGGTAGCTGCTGAGGCAGCTAAAGAGAGGTCAGATGTGTTCCAGTGTCCGCCTCCCGCCCCGAACCCTCTGCCCCCTGACTTACAACCCTGTGACAGGGTCAGTAGCCAAGGCAGTGAATGCAAAAATCACTCATCAGCCTCAACCCAGATGCCAGGTGGGCCACGGGGGGCGGGGATGAGTTGGGGGGAGTGGGATTCGTCACTGGCAAGAGATGCAGTTCCTGTCCCCAAAAGTTTTCACGAACCGCATCTAGGGAGATGAGATTGATAAACGCGGATCATTTAGAAACAGTTTAAGATGCAGGATTTTAAAAGCTGAGGTTCTGGACACAAGTCCTGTCAATGTTTGTAGAGATCCCAGGGGGAGTGTAGTGGAGCCCGGGAAGGTTTGCGAGCAGGGCAGGCCTGCCATGGGGGTAGTGGGTGAAGGAGAGCGGCTTGGGGAGGGAGGCCATTGTGGCCACCCACGCAGAGCCCTCAAGCATCCTGTCATTGGACCGTGTGTCTCAACACAGTGGCCAAACGTGCCGGTGTGGCCGAGATAGACTGGCCTCTCTCAGAACCACTGAGGGAGGCTGAGGCTTGGATTCCGTTTCAGGAGTTGCTGACATTTCGAGGAGGGCTTTATCTACCCATGAACCCCTCGTTGGAGTAGAGACCCAAGGGTGGGGACTGAAAGGGGGACCAGGTGGTGCCAAGGCCAAGGTGCCCCTGGTGTGAGGAACGGGGGTTGGGTGATAGCAGCTCATATATTTTTTTGGCTCAATGAGGACAAGGAGATAATTTGAGACAATCATCTTTGGGGTAGTGGGAGATGGTCCAGCAGATTCTGCGTCTCACAGCTAATTGCAGAAGAAGCCCCACCCTCACCTCAGGGGACCCCGGAGGTGCTAGGGCTCTGATTAAAGAGCTTGGATCCCCTCCTAACACCCCCATTCCCACCCCCATCATCAGCATGAAAGACAACCAAGAAGGTCTGCTGATATTTCCCGAGAAAAGCCACAGCCACTGGAATTACTCCCAGATGCACCCTGTCCAGTGCGGCCTCACTTGCAAGCCGGCACGGGCACGGGAGGAAACCAAGAGCCTGCCACCCAAGCTAAAGGTTTCCGTGTGATTTTGTGGTTCAGCTGAAGTCGTGTTCTTAATTGTCCAAATAAACAGTTTTCAGCCTGGAGGCCAGGACGCGCCAGAACATGCCGCTTCCATTGCCAGCACCAGCTAGGTGCTGTGGGCACAAACACATTTTCTAAGCCACAGCCAGCACTCAGTAGTGCGCAGTGGACTGAGAGCTCCACTTTGTCCCCTGTTCCCATCTGGTCTGGGGTCAGCATCAGCAGAGCTCTGGGCTCTGCTGAACTTGGCCCTCAATCCTGTTGTGCTCTGAAGTCTGTCCTGGGCTCAGGACTCGGGATTCTGGGTGTGGCCTGAGATGTAACAGCCCAGAAGAGCCAAGTCCAGGCAGCCCCCAGTGGCTGTCGCATGGCACAGAACTTCATTTCCAGACAAACTACCAGGTCAGCTCCACCAGGAAATTTTTGAGAAGCCAAGGGGCTAAAAGAAAGACCACACTGGTTCCAGAGATCATAGGTGTCACTGAGGGAACCAAAATTTTATTCCCTTCCCACCAGCCTTAACACAAAGGAAAAAGCGCCAAGGAGAGCGTCCCCTACAGGGACACCAGCTGTGAGTGTAAGGTTTCTCCGCAAGGAACTTCTAAATGCAGACAAGGCCGCCGGGCCCCTGCTGGGAGTTTTGAGGCATCCGTCCCTGACTTCCAGCCAAGGCTTGGATCTGTCCACAAGGACATCCGTGGTTGTCTGACTGTCCAAGCACCGTGGCCTCAGCTGATTTGTCTATAGGAGCTTGTTTCCTGGGAAATATCAGCTCTGGAACTGGTGCAGGCAGCTCACAAATTGACTGAGACTGCAGGGTAGGCCCATGTCAAGGAGGGCCTGGGTGCCTAGCCTATCCCGGAGTGCAGGGGAGCCCTAGAAGCTGGGCCCAGAGACCCAGTTGGGACAGAGGGCCAG
>NW_006434709.1:22369346-22380350 GCF_000325575.1 Pteropus alecto
CAGGAATCTGAGGCAGGAGCTTGACAGGCTATAGACCATCATGGCCTAATAGTATCCCCTTGGCCCCTCCAGCACAAGGGGTTTTTTGAGGAGCTGCTCTCTGATGGAGACGGGAAGGGGTTGGCAAAGCCAGACCCTTGTTCCAATCAGTAATTCCTTCTTCCTTGGGCCTGGGGCCACTAAGCCATAGGGCTCGCATTTTTCCCAAACTTCTGGGGCCTGTGACAAAGGTAACACAGTGAGTTACTAGCACTTAGGAAAGAGGCAAGGCTAGGAGAGGGAGGAGGGAGGGCCGACCGACACATCTGTCACTAATCACAGGGAAAGGCTCAGACCAAAACTCATTTCGGACCCAGAGCCTCTGGGCCTGTTTTGGGAAAGTTGACTAATCCTATAATTCTGCCCACCAGGCATTTTTTTCTGCCTGGCTTCCAAGTGGGAGTGGGAGAGAACCCTGGGGGCAATCGTCCTGCCGAGGAATGCACTCTCTTAAAGAGGAAAAGCCTTCTTAGGTTTTGTTTGTTGCACAGAAGTCTCTGGTTTAGGACTGTCAGCAGTCGTGCCTCGATGGCAGTGCCCGCGCTCTGTGGAGGCCAAGGAAAGGGCACGGGATCCTTGCCTTCCCAGAAGGCAGGGGACCAGGGCAGCCTCTCTCCGGCCTGCTGCTCAGACGTGAGCTGAGACCAGCAGTTCAGCCCCACCAGGGAGCTGTTACAAATGCAGAATCTCAGCCCCTCCTGATTTGCTGCCTTGGTTCCTGTCCTGGACACTTTCCTTGCTGGGCTGGGTCCCTCCAAGGATGGGAATGAGCACAGCCCCACCCTCTAAGAACTGCCAGCCTTTTCAATCCAGACAGCTCAGATGACAAGTGTCCTCATCTTGTCCACATAAGCAGTGCTGTGGGCTCAGGGCAGAAACCCTCAAGGCAGCATATGCACACACATGCACAGGCACAAGCTTACTGCCCGTCCCCGCAACGGTGACTTCAGGCACCAACCCAGCAATACACAATTAATACAAGTTAAGACCAGAGCCAAGTCACAAAGGAGCCAAGTTCTGGGACAGTTGTGTGCAAACTAGATTTGTCCCTCTGATCATATTTTCCCTTTGTTTGATACGACCATTTCAGAGAGTGTTTGCTTGGTAGTGGTTGGGGCGGGGCAGAGGGGGGCGTTGAGATGAAAATGTGTTTTACAAAATCACACTTGAAAAGGAAGGAATTCTTTTCAGATGATATGGACAAACAAAAATAATAATCTCGTTATTAAACCTCACCAGTACCACCAAGGGACACCTCTGTTATAGTGAACCTCTAGGCTGTTCCCTGCTGTCCTGTGGCCTCTAGTGGAGTGTGCAAAAGAAGAAGCATCTCCAAGGGCCATATGTTTGTTAAACTGCTTTAAGCCAACACGTCCCCTGTGAGCGTGTTGACACCTCCAGCCCATTGTGCCACAGGTCTCTTGCAGGCAGTGAGCAGAAGGGGGAGGCAAGCCAGCAATAAGCGTTCGTTCGGTGTCTCTTTTAAAACGTGGCCTGAGACTTTGTTTACAGGAGGTTTGTTTGCGTCTCAGTGGGAGGAAAGGAAGAAGATAAAAGCAGGTTTGAGATAATAGAAAGACGAAAAGAAAAAAAAAAAACCAGAATGCAGAGAAAGCAAAGAAAAGCAAGGTCCAGAGGGAAAATTTATTTTTGCAACAGAGATTCCAGTCCTCTGGAGACTGTTTCCACTGAGCCAGTTAATCACCAAACGCGATTCACTGAGGGAGCCCAGGCTGGCCTTGCCGAGGGCCACCCGCTGGCTCAGGCTCTGGGCGATGGGGCTGGCACTGGGGCTCCGGGGAGGAGGCGCTAGACCGAGAGTGGAAGGAGGACAGGGAGGGGGTGGCCTGGAGACAGACGCTGCAGTTGGGCGATTTCCAGGTCCAAAAGATCTCAACCTGGGCTCTGGGCATGGGCTTCGGGCACCCGGGACCCCTGCAACCGTCTGCACCTTCGTGTGGTGGGCACATGTGCACACTTTGGTTGACAGTACTCCTGGAAGAGAATCTGCAGACTTCACAGCTTCTCGTGGCCTCCCCTGGTGTTTGAGACCAGCAGGAAGAGTCCAGTTGGGGTCAGGCTCGAATTAAGCCCCCTGAGATGTGAGGTGGGCAGTGGGGACCTTTTGCTTTAGGTGTGCCAGTGAATCTGTTTCCCAGGAAGAGGAATCAGTTGCAGGTGACCAGGCAGAGAAGTGGCACCATGGGAGCTGTCGCTCTGGAGGTGGTGACTAGAGAGGCAAGGTCCAGAATAAGAAAAGTTTTTGGGTGGCTTTGCTAGGGTCTATAGTTCAAAAATAGTTGACACTGAGTTAGCTTGTGGGGCAGGGAGAATCCTGGAAGCCTACTGTGGTCTCTGATTCCCAGGCTGTTCTGGGTACAAAGTAAGCTCATCCACAAACAGGGAAGACACTCAGCACACGCATGCGCACCTGCCATCCCCTTCCTCGCCCAGCCCACCTAGGCAGGAGGCTCTCTGCAGAAACCATCTGCCCACGCTGATTCTTTGAGGCTGTGCCTCTGCAGGAAGGGTCATGCCGAGGCCACTGTCTAGCCCAGCCTGAGTAGGCAGGGGCAGCCAGGCCCTTCTTAAGGGACAGCTGGGCCCAAATGTTCCTGGAGCTGGTTCCCAGAATTTTTCTTCATATCGTATTCTGAGGATTGGGGAATAGTCTCTAAGTGAAATTATCCCATCAGTGCCGCTTCATCTCTAGCTGCACCAGCTCCAAACAATGTTATGTCTGCTCACAGTGGGGACAGGGAGGAGGGTGGTATGGGGCAGGGAACAGGTCACCCTTAAGCCATGGGACTGGGTGTTCACATCTCTTCCCCTTCACACCTCCCACTCCCTAGAAGACCCTAACCCCTAGAGTCCTGGCCCTAGAATGTCAGAGCACCTCTATCCCCACTGTCAGTGTTATAGGAAAAAGGTGTAATTTGTGAGATCAAACCGCATCAGCCAGGAAACTGGGTGATTACACTTGCCTTGAAAACTCAAAGTGAAATACGGCTGCTTGCATCCTGTTTGATTTCTCCAGGGTGAGCCAAGGGCAGTTTGCCCATAAGATTGTAAGACTTTGTGTTTCTTGAGGGTAGGGGCTGGGCCACATGCTCCCATAAACAACCCTTCAGCTTTGGTGAAGCACTTGTATGTCAAGCACACCAGCTTGTGCAAAACAGCAACTTAATAAATGTGTGTTGGATAAAAGGATGGGAAGATGGGCAGAGGGGCAGACTGTATGCAAGCCTCCACCAGGTTCTTCCGTTTGAACTCTCCATGCCAGTCAGTTCAGAGGGAGGAAGCCTAAGGAGAGTGGAGCTGTCAGAAGGAAGCAGGTGGCCCTTGGGTGGGTGCCCCCCGGGGGAAGGAGAAAGAACAGCTGTAAAACATCCATCGGTAAATCAAAATCCCAACAGCCTTAGAAACCCTCTCAGCGGGACCTGGCAGGAACTGGGTTGAAGTGTCCACTTGCTCAAAACCTGCCACAGGCTCCCATCCTCCCACCCAGCTTTCAAGATGCCCCGTCAAGCTGCTCTTGCTAAATAAACCCGCCTTTGTGTGTGTGTGTCCTGGAGGAGAGAGAATGGACTGGGGGAGGGAAGGAGGATCTGTTTGTCAAAATAGACCTCTTGAATGCTTTTAAGGGCCTTCAGTTTGGATGAGTAAATATTTTCCCTTTCAGATGAAAGGTGCAATCATCACCGTTTTTTAATTACTTTAATTAGAAAAGATTGCCTTAATCTTTTACTTATCTGTACTATTGTGGGAACTGCCAGAAAATGAAGTGCAGGGAAAACAGGTGGAGTTTGACCTTTGCTCTAAGCATCTTGAATTTCTTCTAGGCTGGTAATTAAAAAGAATCAGGGGAAGTTCCTTGCAGAATCTAGGAAACACAAACACACACAATTGTAGACACGAGGGCGCGCGCTCTCACACACACGCTCAGACACACACACATAGGCACACTCTCACGCACGCGAGTGCACACGAGGGGAAGGGAAAACGAACCCCCATGCGGCAGACCAGAAAGTTCCAACTTTGAGAGCAGCGTTCCTGCTCCCAGAGAGGTGGCTTAATGAGTCTCCCAGGGCGGCCTAAAATGATTAATTAAGCAGACAGCCCCTTACTCCCTCCCCAAACAATGGAAACCCAGTAACGGTCTGTTTGGGGAGGGAGCAGGAGCTCCCCCCCTCCCGCCCCACACACACACACGAACTCCAGGGGCCGTTGGGGATGTGGTGTAAGAGCAAGGAGCCCCAGATAAGGGACGACAGCAACGGCCTATAACGGCCACCAAGGCTCCCCCTGCCCAATCCCTGGCTGGCAGGGCTGGGCCTGATGAACAGCCCCCTCTGCTTCTGGCCTCTGGCCTCCTGCCTTATGTTTGGGCACTGCCCAAGCCCAAGGGGACCCTCGGCAAAATGGTGAAGGGAGTAGCATAGTTGTCTCTGGCCTCTTTCCCCCTTGGGGGTTCTCCAGTTCTGGGCTCGTAGCTGGATGCTAGGAAGGGATTCTGGAGGCTGCCAAGGTGTCCAGACCCACAGGCATGGAGCATGAGGGGAAGGGGAAGAGGAGAGGGGAGGGGCTCATCTGGAGTTTCCCTCGCAAATCAGCCATGTGGGGGGAGGGGCGGGGGTGACTTGTTCTGTCTTTCAGAGCTGTCAGGGACCCCCAGAGTACAGCATTAACCATTGACTGATTCAACAAACATGTATTGAGCACTTCTGGTGTTCAGGACACAATGGTGAGCAACGGTATAAAACACAAACTAGCAGGCCACAGCTGTGGGATTCCTGATTGTGTTGCTCTAAGGGAGTCCTAGGGTCCAGGTGATTCTTGTGCACAAGCAGGTCTCAGTGCTCGGGTATCCAGACACAACTCAGGTTTCTGCATCTGTAATCTGGCCCAGAGAGTCCCCTTCTAGAGCCCTGCGGCTGTTTCTCTTCGAAGGTGCTGAATGTTGGGTCCTCTTTTCCACAGACAAGAGCATGGCCTTCCTTCTCAGTCACATCCCCAAAGTACTGGGACAGGGGCAGGGCAAAGGCTTCTCTGGCATAAGGAACACCCAGCTAGGGTGTTGAAATCCATCCTGGGCCTTGTAAACAGGCCGTGCAAAGGGGATAGGGGCCCCTGCAGCCCCAAGGGGCAGAGGACACGAAGGTGGGGAGTGGGCAGGGCCAGGAACAATATTTTCCTTTCTAAAATACTCTGGGTGCTTGGGCTGGATGTCCAGCCTGGTGTTTACAGCATTTGCAGCCACATCCACAGCTGTGACTGTGTCTATCGGTACATTTGTCTTTCTCTACAGGTGGCTGGCTGTGTGCTCGCATGTTCTACCTGAATGTCTGATCACATCTGTGGGTATAGGTCTCTCTGTCTGTTGGAGGTCCTCTGAGAAAAATGGGTCTGGCTTCCACTTGTGTGAGCTCTTCCACCTCAAACATGGCTAAAATAAACCTTGCCGAAAAAGCTTTAACAACAATTTTTTTCTGTCCCTGGCATGGGCAATAACACCAGTGGGTCTCCATGGTCAATTAGGAAGCTTGGGAAAACACTGCTTGTAATTAAAAGTCTAGAAGGGCCTCAATTAGGGCTGTGTTTGCCCTGCCAGGCCCGTTCCCAAACCCCGCTCGGCAGCATTCCACTCCTGGCTGGAAAAAGCTTTTGATTCGCACCAAATGTTCAGGGGCCATGCTGGACTGGGCTCTGGCACTGCTTCCCACCACACAGGCGGGCTCCCAGGCCTGCCACCCGAGACTTTGCTAGACAAGGCTAGTGGAGCGGGTCCTGGCTCTCCCCGCCTCCTGACTTCCTACCCTGTCTGTGATCCTCCCGCTTTTGTAGGTGCAGACCCAGTCCACCCCGTCATGGGTGTCAGCGCTCATTCTAAGAATTAAAGTCTACGTGTCAGGCGTATCTGAGGATGAGGCAGCCGTGGTCAACCTAGAAAGATGGTGGTGTTGAGGTGCAGTGAAGATACTCCGCGCCCCTTCTTACTCTGCAGAGACCACTCCCATCGGAGCAGGAGCCTGGCCTTGAGCTACAGCCACCTCAGGAAATGCAGCCAGAGGGCTGCAGACAGGACCAGGACCAGAGCACACAGAGCCTGACTGGGCGGGTCAGGAAATAACACAAACCTCTGACCTCTTGAATCTCTATGGATTCAGACAAGGAGCTAACTGGGACCTGGCCCGGGGTGTCGTGTTTGCCCCCTCCTGTTGATGGGGGTGGAGAAACCAATGATAGAAACATTGGGGCCAAGGGTGTTGTCCGTCTGGGGTGAGGGCTCGGGTGCTCAGCTGGGTGGGTGGGAAAGAGAAGTGCTGAGTCAGTTCAGGATCAAGCTGCTTTTCCCTCCCAGGACATACTCATGCGCGCGCACACACACACAAACACACACACACCCTGTGGCACAAGTGGGCCCTTGGTGTCCCAGATCACAGCCGCCCCCACACACAAACTCACATTTCTACCCCAGCTTGTGCTGACGCTCATTCACAATCATGGACACACACAGACACTGGAACAGAGGCTGGCAGGCCCCATGAGAGACCAGGCTACATTCTGGGGTCCTCAAGTCCTTGGCAGTCCCCATCCCCTCTTGCAACAGCAGAGGCAGACAGGAGAGTGGGGAAAATCACTGTGCAGGCAGATGGTCTGCGATGCAATGCCAAGGTCAGGTCCTCAACCCCACTGGCCACGCCCTGGGGCAGTGGGATGGGAGAGTTTGGGGAAACCTTACAGAGGGCAGCCTTGTTTACCCCAGCCCTGCTGATGCCTTGAAGAGAGGTCCTTGCCCGGGCTGCAGGGGAACGGCAGGGGAAGGGTTACAGGCTAACCAGAAAAAACAATTACTAACGGGAAAGGCAGCACATTCCAGCCCGGCTTAGCAGGGCCGCCAGGGCCCGTGGGTGGTTCTTGGATTATGCATTTCCTTGAAAACAAAAAGGGAAGTTCAGGGCAGTTCAGCTGTGCCCTGAATCTCACTCTGGGGCCTTTGTCTCCTCACAGCCCCCTCACAGCGTGCCGAGCACACACGATACCACTGTCCCAGCCAAATGTCCACTGGGAAAGTGAGAACATTGATACCACTGAGAGCCTGTGAGAAAAGTAGGAGGCGACTGGAAAGAAGGATTGAACAAAGAAAGGGGAAAGGGAAGGGAACGGGGACCGGGGAGAACTCTCATTGCCCAGAAGCCTCCATTCTGTGGGTGAGGTTGTGGAAATGATTATCGATTCACTCAAGAAAGATTTTGTGCAGCCTCTGCTCTGTCCCAGGCACTGTGCCAGGCATTCGAGTGACCCTTAAGGGGTTCACTGTCAGAAAGCCCTGGTCTCTACATGTCCTCTCCATGGTGTCCTCTATCCGGTTGTGTCTCAAGTCTCAGCCTCTTGTCCACCTATGAAAACCCGGCCTCCTGACGGGTTCTGATTTTTGTATTCACACTGAGAAGTGGGTGGCTGATAATGACGAAAAGGAGACTCTCCCAGTGGTCTTTACTTTTTAAGGACGATGAAGATGATGGCGCCTCCCTGTGGAGGAACAGGAGGCGCCGACTATCTTGCCACAAACACAGGAACAGAATTCAATGACCCCTGAGACTCACTGGACACGTTCTCCCTTGGCCTTCACCAAAGCAGAAGTAGTTCGTTCCCCGTCATAAATGGGGAAACTGAGGCTCCAAGGGAGATCAAGAGTCACTCAAGCCATTGCACAGGCTGCCCCCTCCCTAGGTGTCCCTCTCCTCAGCTCTCTGAATGGCTTGCTCATTCCCATATTTGAGGTCTCAGCTTAAACACTGTCCCGCTGAGAGGGCCTGTCTCGCCACCTGCCTACAGCCGCCTGCTCCACATCACCTCTCTGCTCCTCTCCCTCCAGGCACATGCTAATTTTGTACGTGTGTATTTGAGGTCTGTCTTCCTTACCAGACTGTCGACTCCTGGAGGGGAAGGCTTGAATCTGTTTTGTTCGCTGTGTATATCTTAGCACCCAGGATTGTGCCGAATACACAGTAGGTGCTCAATGTTCGTGGAGTGAATAAAGAAACGAATAGTTAATAGCTTAGGTAGGTGGAACCAAGATTTGTGTTTATTTTCCATCTTCCCTCCACACAGAGGTCAGCAAGATGCTCGGAGCCTCTTCATTCCAGCCCTGGGCTGTATCTAAAATAGCCTAAACTTAAAAAAAAAAAAAAAAGAAAAGAAAAGAAAAGAAAACAAATCAGACTCCATAGGCAGAGGCCACATGTTGCTTCTGCGAAGACCGGACACCTGGCACATGGGGTGTCGCAGAGGCCTACTATGTGATGCGACCTCATCCAGAGGGGGCTGGCTGGCCGATGCATTCCTTTTGGACATGCTCATTCACTCACCATTTCCACAGAGGTTTACAAGAAGCTGAGGTTCTTAGACATGGCGCCTGCCCTCAGAATGCACCTAGACTTTTCAGAAAGACAACCAAACACAACTGGTGAATTGTGTTCAGACCCAGCATAAAGTGAAATGCCCTGGGAGCCACAGCTCTGCTGAGGAGGTCAAGTGTGAACTAACAGAGGGGCTGACCAGGGTGGGTGTTCCAGGCACAGGGTACAGCATGCATATAAGCACAGAGGTGAGGGAGCACTTCATGGGCCTCAGACATGCAAGGAGTTCCCTGGGCCTGGATCAGAAGGTTCAGGCAGGGGAGAAGCCAGAGAAAGGGCTGGAGAAGGGACAAGTCAGGTCATCTAGGGCAAGGTCCACTGACCCAAGAAGCCATTGGGTAGACAGTGGGGAATTCACCAGGTCTTTTAAAAGAAGAAAGATTTTAGCAGCTTTGCTTTTTCAAAAGTAATTGTGAAACAGGGCTGATGGGAGGTAAGACTGGACAAGTTAAGAGACTCGCCATTCCCCAGTTGAACGCTAATGGCTTGAACTTGGGGGATGGAAGTGAGGGGACATTTGTGAGACATTTAGGAGCGAGAGGGAGAGGCGTATGGTGAAATGACTGAGGGAACGAGGGCAAGGGTGTTGTCAGGGATGAACCCTGGGACTTTGGTCTGCTCAGCTGAGTAGAGAGGGTGGGCAGGAATCCAGAGGGAGAGGATGACATGTCAGCCTTGGCCACAGATCTGGCTGGCTGTTAGGGATGTGGGTCTGGAGGGGAAGGTGCTGGGCTGGAGCTCTGGAGTTATCTGAACCCAGACATTGGTGCTATTCAGAGAGAGGATGAGGCAGGGAGATTGAGCTGAGTGAGAAAAGAGGGCCAAAAACAGAACTGCCTCTCCATCTCTCAGCTAAATCAAATCTTAGCATCCTTCAAAGTCCGTTTCATGCCTTCTCACCCCATCGTATGTGTGAGAGTGAGCGCTCAGCAAAGACTGGAGGTCAGGGAGGACTTGCATCCAGCCTGAAGGGAGGTAAATGGGGATGAGTGGAAAGCCTCGACTGGGGAGCAAATGTTCAGAGCAGGATGAGGGGCGATGAGGAGCTGTGCTCCAGAACTGTAGGTGTCTCCCTAGCCAGCCCTAGCTAAGGATCAGCGGCCCATGGGAGTCCTGGGAGCAAGGGCCGGATGCTTAGAATGACCTCCCTTTGTTCGGGGGTTAGGGAGAACAGACCCCGGCCCACTTTGCCGCGGTGCTCAGATGCTATGGGGGCAGCCCAGGGCCTGCCTGATCCACATGGAGTCTCCAAGGGCTGAGCATTCAGGTGACAGGGAGAAGTGCATGCTCGAAAATAGGAACCTTGAGCTGGGCATCGTTTTCCACTCTTTTCTTTCTGAGGTGCTGAGAGAATTTTACTTCCCTTCTCATTTTATTCTTTGCATTTCGCAGACTGCACACTAGCTTGTCCCAGCCAAGGTGGCCTTAGTCTTCAGGAATCTGTCACTAAGCCTCAGCCCCTTTCCCTGAGTCCCTTCACAGAGGTCAGGCTAGGCCTTGGGACCCCAGCTTGCTCCCTGCCCTCTCTCTACCCATTCCCCAGTGCATTCCTACCTCTTACCTGATCTCTCCACTCCAGCCGGGCACTCCCTGAAGCAGACCCAGAGGACAGGGCTGTGAAGAATCTACAAGGCCAGCAGACATGGCCAGTTTATCTCCCTTGGCTCCTCTAATGATGGCGACATTGCCAGTGGCCAGCTGCTAGTGGTCCACTCCGTCCCGCAGGCCTGTGTCCAGCCAATCTCAGATGACAACAGATGGCTCCATCCCCTTTGGGACCCTTGGCCACCCCCGCCCATCTCTCCCTCATTTCTGCTTCTGGTATTCCTTTCCCTCCCCCCGCCTAGCCCGGGTGTGTGTGCATGTATGTGTATGTGTGCGTGTGTGTGTGTGCGTGTGTGTGCGTGCACATGCGTGTGCCTGTGTCTGCGTGTGTGTGTTATGTGTGTCTGTGTAAATGTGATTAAGGGGTGGGGATGGGGTGACCCAAGCCTAGATTCTGGCCAGCGAGACCTGCCTATTGAGGTGGAAATCGTTGGGATAATTAACAAGTCTCCTTGGCTGTGCTGGTGGCGGGTGGAGAGGTAGAGGAAGCCAACACGCAGCCTGCTTAATGGGCCAATGAGGCCCCCAGAGAAAGGATGGTGTTCCCCAAGCCATTCTTAGGGCCAGAACAGAGAACTGGCCCCTTGTCCTTCAGAGACATCACAAGGCTGGGGACCCAGCATGTTCCTGTGGGCAAGAGAAATGGAGGTTCAAGGGCTCCAGTGGGGAGGACTAACTCTCAGCTCAGAAATGGGTCTAGCCAGGGAGGTGGGGTGCCCACGGGATTACAACCATCCCCTCTAGGGCACTGATCTCTTACCCCGCCCTACACGGCTCACCCAAGACTCCCTTGGGCAACAGGTTTGGGGGACCATGAAGGGTCTAAACCACAGAGACTGGAAGGGTTGGAGATGGGCGACCAGCTGGCTCCCAGCCTGTTCCTCTGGAGCCACTCTGTCCTCAGCCCAGGCCTCCAGGTCTGCTGAACTCCAAGGTT
>NW_006434709.1:22380459-22418407 GCF_000325575.1 Pteropus alecto
CAGAGGTGGAATTGAGCACAGGCGAGGCCCTGCACAGCTGAAGTCAGCTTTAAAACCTCTTTGTCACCATCAGACTGCACTGAGGTCCTGTGGGCTCTGCCACTCACCACCCCAAGCAGGATTTTGTGCTGGGGCCGAAGGAAGGGTGGGTGCAGTAAATGATTGTTGGTTTGGACTGAGATAAGCTGAACTGACGTGTATGAGAGCTTTTCCTCTGTCTCTACTGGTATTTATGCCTTTATTCTCCCTGCTTTAGGCCTCAGTTTCCTTCTCTATAAAAATAAAGATTTGGGATGAGAGCTGTGGTTTTCAAATTCTGCGATCTGAGCCCAAACATTCTATGGGGAAATCCAGGCCATAGCAGCTCTGGTCTTATCAGTTATACACCGGGCTTCATCTCTAAGTTTTCATTTGCAGAATGAGCCCATAGCTGAGAAACATTCGGTCACCTCTGAGCTAGGTGATGCCTGTGTCCATCTGGCTTAACTCGCATTCATTGCAGGAAGGGAGAGAGGACAGACCCGGGAAAGACGAACCAAAGGAACTTAACCCTCAAACCTTAGTTTGAGTCCAGTATTGGACACAAATACATATGCCCAGCACACAGCAGGATAAGGCTGGGTAGTGGGCTCAGGAGGGTCTGGCAGACCCAGAGGAGAATGGGCACCCATGCTCACTCAGATATGCCTTAGTGCCCGTGCCTGCAGGCATCCACGTGCACACAGGTACACACACGCAGCTGCCCCCTGCGGCCCTGCCTACATGGGAAAGCTCCAGCTAGAAGAATTTCCTTATGTCTCCTTCTAAGCCCCGTCCCATTTCCACTTACTTCCAATTTGGGCTCTTCAGGTTGACCTAGCAGAGCTCTGTCTGGAGATGAAGAAAATGTCTCTATCTGTTTTTCAAATATTTGGGGCTTGCTAAAGACCAAAACTTTTTTTTAAAAGTGTGTGTAATTCGAGGGCAATTTGATCCATATGTTTCTGATTCTCTTGCACTTAAATCATCAAAATATTGATTTTTAAGAGCCATTTGATGTCTAAGAAACCTTTTTAATAAGCTTTTAAAGCTCTTTAAACCCGGAGCCTGGAGCCGGTGCCAGGGCCCAGGCTGGCCGCTGGCTGGCCGCACCCCTTCCCCAGGTCACGATTACTTGGAGCCTTGGAGCCGAGCCTCACTCCCCTCTGCAGGC
Source organism: Pteropus alecto (assembly GCF_000325575.1). NCBI lineage: Eukaryota > Metazoa > Chordata > Mammalia > Chiroptera > Pteropodidae > Pteropus > Pteropus alecto. The sequence goes on from NW_006434709.1 coordinate 22,381,652, forward strand.
CTCAGGTCTGCCTGGCCTCCGTGCCTCCCCCAGAACTACCCAGGGGTCCCAGCTACAGTTTCTTGCTATCCTGACAAAGGGGCCCATTCCTATCTTTCTTTTCATGGACCTCTCTTTTGCTTCCTTAAGGCACCCTTAAGACACAAACGAAGAAGAGAAAATAGGATTTTTAATTTTTAAAGGTTGCATAATATTTTGTTGTATAAATATGCTATGATTTATGTAACTAATCCCTATTGAAGGCCATTTCAGTCATTTCCCATTGTACACCTTCATGTAAGTTACTTATTATTTCCTTTGGCTATGTTTCTAGAAGTGAAAATACTGGGTCAAAGAGCATGCACACTTTGATGCTCTTACACATGTCGCCATATCATCTTTCTGAAAGATCGTACTTATACTTCCATAGGTCTCCCCTCCTGCACTCTTGAGAGGAACTCTAATTATTTTTATTCAAACGACGCCATCCCACCTGAGCACACAGAAGCTCTCGCACATGGCAGTTCAAAGTAGGGGCTGGAACCAGAATGCCTGGATTCGGATCCCAGTTCTTTATTTTGCTAATTGGGAAAGTTACTTATTCTGACTGTGCCTACTTTCCCTTCTATAATTGGCGAATAATAATGACACCTACTCTATTTGTTTATTGTGGGGATTAAATGAGATCATCTATATGAACTTAAACTACTTAGAATAGCATCGAGTACATACTTGGTGTTCAATAAATGTGGCTAATATTATTATCCTTTATGCTATTTCTTCAACCTCAACACTCTTCTCTTTCTCTTCCTCTCTTTATCTGACCACCTCCTGCTCCCATGTCAAGTCTCTGCTCATACACCAAGTCTCTGCACCAATGTCACACCCCTTGTCATGTGTCCCCTCAGCATCCACCTTTCTGATGCACTCTCTACCCTGGTCATTACTTGTATTTACATTACCATCTATCTTCCCCACCCCCACCAGGCTGTCAACTTCAAGAGGGCAGAGTCAGGATTTATCTGATTCCCAGAGCCTCATACAGAGCCTTGTAGGTTGCAGACAATAAATACATGTCGACCTGAACTAAACTGTAATCAAATGGCCCGCATTGGCTATGGATGACTTTTGATTATTTCCAAAAAATTCTATTAATCTACAAATGATAGAGATTTGCCACTTACAAATAATCAAAAGAATGTACTGAGACTCAAAAGGCAAGTCCCCAGAGTGGAACCCGAAATGTTTAAAAAGATAGCAGCATCACTGATGGCTCCTCCGTGGACGGTCTGGGTGGATGAATTTGTCCTGGCTAAAAAGTCTGGGTGCGATCAACCATTGGTGTTGCCAGTCCTGTGAGCCAAAGCTCATCTCAGTATTTATCTCTAATTTGTTCTTTCACTTCCAGATACTTCTTTCTGTTCTTTCAACTGGTAAAGGACTGTGCCTCCCCCGTTCGTTGCTCTGTGCTAGACCAGGTGCAAGTGAGGGATAAAGGATGCCCTGACCCTTCTCCTGACACTGAACCTTGGAGAACAGCTACGATCCTGAAGATGGCTTAGAAGTGCCTTCCTGGTGCTTCTACTGCTCCTTCTGGAAAAGCCCATTGCTAGGCACCTTGCTATCCAGGAATTGAATGACATTGTTATTATTTGTGTTCTTTGGGTTCTCCAGAAGCTCACCAGGGTCTGGAGGCCCTGGAGGAAGGCTCCAGGCAAGGTCTGAATTCCAGGAGATCAGAGAGAAAAGGCCCCTGAGTTCCCTCCTTCCTTCCCCTACGGCCTTCACCTCATACACACAAGATAACCCAGTTCTGCCAAAACTAGTCCTATATCAATTCAAATCAATTCAAATCAATTCAATTCCATCCCAATAATTCTGGCATGGTATAAACCAGGGTCTAGGTTGCTGGACAGATAGATGTGAAATAAACTATCCCTGAGGTACAAGATAAGAAGTGTTCTTTGGGAATCAGAGCGATCCCCACTCTAGCACAAACCGATTCTTCGTGCTTTGCTCTACTGTAACACTTTCTGTCCTTATGGCTCATTATGGAAGAGACTACGTATGATCCCTATCACAGCTTAATTGTTCACATGTGTGTGTGCATGCGTGCATGCTCGTGTGTGTGTGTGCTTGCATGTGTGTATATTTCCATGTACAAGTTCTTGGAGTATAAAGATAACCCGGTGAGTTTCCTCTGACACTTCCACAGATCTCACACCGAGCTCTGTACAAAGCTGCTATTCAATAAATACTTGAATGAATGAATGAATGACACACCCTAAGCTCCTACTCAGGGTGAGGATCTGGGAAGAGGGCTAGACTAGGAGTCAGAGTTCTGCATCTGAAATGTTAAGGGTCCCGTGTGACATGGGCACGGCTTGCTCCCTCTCTGTTCCTTAGTACTCATGCTGCCCAGCAAAGGGTTGAACTGGCTGACCTCTCCAGTTCTTCCTGGCTCTGAAGACACGTTGTAGCCTCCCGCCCCCAACAGGCCTGTTCTCAGCTGCCAGCCCCCCTCAGTCGCTCCAGATGCAGAACTCATCAGACGAATGAGGGCCCCCATCCAGCTTGGGGAGGGCCTTTTGCTCCCCTACCTCATGGGGCTCAAGGCTGTTTTGTCTAAATTCTCCAGGAACAGAGAAAAAGCACAGAGGCTTTTGCTAAAGCCCCGTGGGCAGGTCTCTCTGAGGAAAGGGATTAAGTTTGTCTCGGTTGGTCTCCCCTCTAGTCAACTCTCCCGTCTGGGAACCAGCTTCAGACTCTCTAGGGTTTAGCCTCCCTCATATGTTTCCGTTCTCCTAGCATTACCCGTACTCCACTCTCAGCAGTCCCTGTGGAGTGACTTCGCAAAGCAGAGTGGATCCCAAAAGAGCAAAGCAGATTTTGGTCCAGACTAGTTCTAAACGAATCCCCTCTTCCTTCGACAATCCCAATTTGGGAAGGAAAAGAGACTCTCCCTAGGTTCCAGCCCAGGCACCTCTTCCAGAATCTCACTCCACACCGAGAAGACTGTCTAGATCTACCGGTAAAGAGGCAGACAGTCTCGAAGGGCTCCAGCTTCCCTTCACTCCCCTCCCAGGACACTTCAGGCTCTGACCTAGCTGCTGGTGATGGGTTTGTGAGTTGACTCCCACAGGATAATCTGGATTTGGAGGGTCGCTTAGGGGTCAGCAAGTCTGGGAGGACTGAGCCTAACTCCACACAGAAAAGGGGGGCAGGGGGTCCCTGTCTCTGAATGACACTTCTGTCTCAGAGTAGCCTGTCTGTCCAGGGAGAGAGGCCTAATGCCTTTCAAAAGGATCTTACTCTTCTCACCCCAGAAATCAACTTTGGGCTGTAAGGTGCCCTTTCTATGACACCACAGTGAGGGACTGTGAGCTTTATGTAAAGAGTGGAGAATCGGTGGGGCAGAGCAGGCTGAACTAATGCGGGAAGCTAAACACTGTCCATGCTTCCAAGAAACACCTCTCCAAGCTACATGAGGGCAACATCACATCTGTTTTGCACACTGACGTATTCTTGTCACCTAGCACAGGGTTTCGTACATAACAGGTCCCCAAAAAGGTTGTTGAATCAATAAGTGAATTAATTAACTAATTAATTAAAGTGTGCATGCTGGGTCTCTGCCAGAATTCAAATACCTCTTTTCCAAAGGAAATTCAATTTTTTTTTTCCCAAAGAATATCTAATGTGAATTTTTTCAGGTGATCCTTACCAAAATGTGTAAGGTACTGAAACAGAGCCAATGTCACTCCTGTGAAAAGCCTCACCCCACAGTAATGTATGATGATGTGGGAAACTGAGTTTTACTGACCGTCTGCAATGAGGTAGAACCCTGCCCAGAGAAACCTGAAATGATGTCTTATTAGGAGAAGGGGGAGCCACAGTCTGTATTGCTCTAGAAGAAGGTGGATATCAGAAGTGGAACCAGTATTTGGACTGATTATTTTCTTAAGGCAAAGGTCGATTAAAATGAGGTAGGGTGATGAGTGAAAAATAAAGTGTTATGGGAGTCACAAATAATCTGTGACAGTAATTGCACTATCGATGGAGGGCAGGGAGAAGTCTGGCTCTCATCCTCCAGACCATCCCCTTTAGGGCCATTCTCTGGCCAAATCAAAGAGTCAGCCATGAAAGCAGCCTGTGCATCACTCAGGATTCTAGGTGAAATTATCTTCTCAGAAATAACAGTTTGGAGTTGAACTAATCTGGCCTCCCAGTTCCATTTGTCAAGTGATGTGTTTTTGAATCATACGTGGTAGTACCTGTGCATCCACAGTCAAGATTCTGGAGAGTCTACTCTTGGCGACCACTATACACGTGAAGATGAAAAGTAGGGTAATGCTTAAGCTTTATGGAATTCCACATTTCTGAACCCAGGTTAAAAACCATGTCCTAGAGTCTATTTCGGTTTACCTTAGAGAGAAAGGTGACTATCTCTTTCAGTTTCAAAATATATTGTTATACCTTGTCTGTAATATTTACCCATGTGCAACACAAAATGTTGGCAATGGCAGATAACTCTCTGACTAGCTAATAAAGAAATCTAAAGCTATTTGACTGTCCATGTCCAATTGAGCCAAAGAGTTTAGATTTGTCTGATGAACCTCAAAAGCTATGAAAGATTATTTATAATGTCAGCTAAGGTTAGTACTACATTTCTGTCATCCTTTTCCAACGGTACAGTCCTCATTATAGAAATTATCATTTGGATGGTGCACATAAAAAGTGAATCAGTATTTCCTCCAAGTAATTTTCTAGAATAGCCTCTGTGGCTTTATTTTGTCAGTTCCTGGAGGCATGCTTCAGCAAGACATGTTTCATGGAAGGTGTTGAGATCTTAAATACCTAAATATTTCTAACAAGTTAAGGCTTGATTTCCACACTAAAGAAAAGTACCCTCGTGGGTCATAGACTGTGTTGTGAGTACAGGTGCTTAATGATAGAGTTGGCTAATCTCTTGACATCGCCTTCAGGGAGAACAGCAACAATAACAAAAAACATGACAATGACCAGAAATCTTTTCTCAATAAGACTTTTGTTATGGACCAGTCACTATGGAAACCAGTAATGCAAACTAGTAATGCAAATCATTACTGCAAAATAGGCAAAAATGAATGTAGGAGTGCTAGACAAGGGGGATATGTTAACTTATGGTTCTAGGCATCTAGACAGTCTTGAAGATTTGGAAGAATAAATTGTCTGCTTCATGCTGTCATCTGCTTAAGATGAGGGTCTCAGGTTAAGAGTCTCCTTCTGAAGATCTTCTGCGTCTGTAGGATTCTTCAGAGTCTTCACTGGGAGGTTTCTGTTTGGGATGGCCTTCCAGCTGTCAGAGATGATTTGTGTTTCTTTAATTGGGAAGCATAGATCCAAAAATCAAACCCATAGAGTTTTATTGCTGTATTAGGTATTAGCAATTACTGATAAAGTCTTTTTCCATCAAAGTTCAAGGGCTGCCTTTCTGGGATGTCACTTCCAGAAAATCAAGTTTTAGGTACTTCAGGGATGAATCAAGAGGATGTTAATAAAAAAAACTGGCATATTATATGGATCCCTTGCAGCATCTGTCCATTGCTGCTCCCGGTAGGGCAGAGTCTAGGATTAGAGGTGATATTCCTAGGTGCTTAGGTATTCTTGTTACCAACTTATGAGGAGACAGTTGATTTATTCTCAAAGGAGTTGATATTATTGTCAATAAGACCAAGGGCAGGACTTTGGACCAGGGAAATTCAAGTGTTTCTGAAAACTGAGGTAAGTTTGGTTTGAAAATTCCATTCATCTTTTCTACTTTGCCTGAAGATTGGGGATGGTATGGACAGAGGAAATTTTGAGTAAGCAGTAATATCTCAAAGAGCATTTTAATGATCTTCTCAGTAAAATATCCATCACTAGAGAAGTAGATTAGGTTCCCCCTAGCAGAAAACAAGTCAAATAGCTTTGATGCTCTTCAATAAGGAAAGGCTTCAACAATTATGAAAACAAACATACAAAACAAAACAAACAAGCAAACAAAAAAGCCAGCAACAAACAAAAACAAAAACAGAAGAACATATTCATTTTCCATCAAAGGGATATTTGTATAACACTTGTTTGGAGATTTCGAAATAGGCTTTGGGGTCTTGATTCCCATGCATGCCCCACCCTTATTGTTTTGCCAAGATTATGTTGTTGGCAGGTGAGGTATGCACTGGAGCAGAATTCTGTAAACTACAACCCAAAGCCCAATTCTTGCCTATGAAATCTTTTTGCAAATAAGGTTTGACTGGAACACAGTCCTGCCCACTTATTTACAGACTATTGCAGCTTTTGCACCCCAACAGCAGAGTTGAGGAGTTGCAACAGAGACTGTGTTGTCCACAAAGCCTAAAACAGAAAAGGTTTGTTGATCCTCAGTCTAAGGTACCACTGACATGGGCCATTTGGTCATATTGAAAGTTCTCAGACTATTCTTGGCAGAGTCATACCCTTTACTAAAATATGCACAAGAATTTGGGTTATAACAAGAATCCTACAGAGTGGGCTTCCAGACCTGGGGAGAGATAGGCTTGGACTGAGATGACCCCATGGAGGTTGAATGTGCCCCTTTTATGCCTCCTGTCTGGGGCTCCCAATCAAATGGTGCCTATCTCTAACCGTGCTCCTCAGTGAAAGGGTATTGGAGATTTTTTCTTCCAAATCAACTGTCCAGGACACAAAGTCAGGATGGAGGGAAAAAGAACTTGCAACACTTTCAGATGGTGATATAAGATGAAGTTGCTCCTCTGAAGACCACTAGCCAAGCCAGACCTTAAGCTTGTTGTTCCTTATGGCTGGTTTTAGCCATAAACTTATTAGTATTCATCTTATTGACTCTATAAGCATTTTCTCCCTTATAGACAAAGTTCATGACAAAACAGGACAAGACAAAGGTGAGATTAGATGAATAACATCTAAATTGAAGAAAGCCCCTGCTCAGAGAAAGCTGTTATAATAAAAGTAAAAATGACTTTTATTGACTTAGGGTAGCAGGGAGAACACTAAACTGACAATTTTTAAGCAATTCTTGTTAGAAGAAATGAATGCATTGTATTTTATTTTTCTGCGTGGGGCTCAGAAGTTGTTAGGGCAGGATATCAGAACAAGACAGGCACTTAGACTAACTACTTTCTTAAGGTGAGGATCGGTGTATGAGAGGCAAGGTTCTAAGCAAAAAAGGAAGTCTTGTGCACATGACAAGGTATTTCACCGTTGTTACCACACAACTAATGGGACACTTGTTCTGGCTCTCCCTCTCCAATCATTCCATAGTAATAGTGGCTGTCACTTGGGCCAGGCACTGTAGACAATTTATCTCTGTGTTCCTCCATGCTAGACACTATCCATATTTCATCTCACTTAAATCTCACAACAACACTGTCAAGCTGGCATTATTCTTCTTTCCATTTCACAGAAGTAGAAATCAAGACACTTGCCCATAATGTGGCAGCAGGTAAGTGCCCGAGCCAAAGCTAGCTCTTTATCCACATCGGCACCTCACTGCATCTCCTATCACTGTAACTCCATAAACACTGAAGCCTTCATCTCCAGACTCCCCTCTACTTTGTCCTCCAGTAGCAGAAATGCACCTCCCAAACCTTCTCACACCCAGCAGTCACACACTTTCATACTCAGAAGGCCTCTACTCATTTCTCTCTCTTCCTTCTCACACCCAGCAGTCACACACTTTCATACTCAGAAGGCCTCTACTCATTTCTCTCTCTTCCTTCTCACACCCAGCAGTCACACACTTTCATACTCAGAAGGCCTCTACTCATTTCTCTCTCTTCCTTCTCACACCCAGCAGTCACACACTTTCATACTCAGAAGGCCTCTACTCATTTCTCTCTCTTCCTTCTCACACCCAGCAGTCACACACTTTCATACTCAGAAGGCCTCTACTCATTTCTCTCTCTTCCTTCTCACACCCAGCAGTCACACACTTTCATACTCAGAAGGCCTCTACTCATTTCTCTCTCTTCCTTCTCACACCCAGCAGTCACACACTTTCATACTCAGAAGGCCTCTACTCATTTCTCTCTCTTCCTTCTCACACCCAGCAGTCACACACTTTCATACTCAGAAGGCCTCTACTCATTTCTCTCTCTTCCTTCTCACACCCAGCAGTCACACACTTTCATACTCAGAAGGCCTCTACTCATTTCTCTCTCTTCCTTCTCACACCCAGCAGTCACACACTTTCATACTCAGAAGGCCTCTACTCATTTCTCTCTCTTCCTTCTCACACCCAGCAGTCACACACTTTCATACTCAGAAGGCCTCTACTCATTTCTCTCTCTTCCTTCTCACACCCAGCAGTCACACACTTTCATACTCAGAAGGCCTCTACTCATTTCTCTCTCTTCCTTCTCACACCCAGCAGTCACACACTTTCATACTCAGAAGGCCTCTACTCATTTCTCTCTCTTCCTTCTCACACCCAGCAGTCACACACTTTCATACTCAGAAGGCCTCTACTCATTTCTCTCTCTTCCTTCTCACACCCAGCAGTCACACACTTTCATACTCAGAAGGCCTCTACTCATTTCTCTCTCTTCCTTCTCACACCCAGCAGTCACACACTTTCATACTCAGAAGGCCTCTACTCATTTCTCTCTCTTCCTTCTCACACCCAGCAGTCACACACTTTCATACTCAGAAGGCCTCTACTCATTTCTCTCTCTTCCTTCTCACACCCAGCAGTCACACACTTTCATACTCAGAAGGCCTCTACTCATTTCTCTCTCTTCCTTCTCACACCCAGCAGTCACACACTTTCATACTCAGAAGGCCTCTACTCATTTCTCTCTCTTCTTGCTCAAAGTTAAAAGATAGAAGTGACCGATAATCATATTAAAGGGTATTCAATTTCATTAGTTAAGCAGGAAATACAAACGAAAATCAAACCGTAATGAGATACCATTACACACCCACCAGACAGAATAGCTCAAATTAAAAGCACTGATAATACCAAGTGTTGCCAAGAATATAGAGCAACTGGAACTCACATAATGGTGAGAATGTAAATTGGTATAGCCAATTTACATTCAGACACAGTTTAGCAGTGGCTGCTAAAACTAAATATGCATCTTCCCAGATGAATATCCAACGGAATTGGTACATGTTCAAAATACTCATAGTAGCACTGTTTGTGATAGCTAAAAACTAGAAATTGCCTCCAAATACTCATTAACAGTAAGATAGATAAATTGTACTATATTCAGACAATGCATTACTCTACAGCAATTAGAAAGAATGAACTACAACTCACATAACAACATAAATAAATCTCAGACATAATATCGAATAAAGAATCCACACACAAGAGTATATACTGCATAGTTTCATTTCTAGGAAGTAGAACAGCCCAAACTGTTTTACCCTTGGTGGGGGTTGGGGGCACATAAAGGCTGGAAGGGGACAAGAAGGAGGTTTCTGGGGTACTGATAATGTTCTGTTTCTTAATCTGGGTGCTAAACACAGGTGTGTTCCCTTTATGAAAATTAATTGAGTTATACTCTCATAATTTGTACACTATTCTGAATGCATATTATACTTAAAAATAAAAATTTAAAAAAGAAAAAGGCAAATATCTCCTTCGTCCATCCCACCCCATCCATCTCTAGCCAATAAAGTTCATTTTCGAGGGGAATGAGTTACAAATCCAGAGAATCTGTATCTGAAATGCCACAGAACATCTGTCCCTAGGAAGGAGGATGCTAGCATCTGACTACCCTCTCCGCCTTGTTCATACCCCACAGTGCACACCTTTGTCTAGTACCCTGAAGGTGGTTGGCTGGAAGTAACGGGGTTTTAGAATCAGACCCTGCTACTTATCTAATGTGGGGGATTAAGCAAGTCACTTTATCTCTCCAAACCCCTCTTCCCTGTCCTTGAAACAAATCGGTAGCACACACTGTTTGCAGTCCACCCAAAAGTCATTCCTTCCCACTTCTTTGCTTTCCATTACAGCTGAGCACACCAGTTGTGTGACTTCTCAGTTTCTCCAGTTGCTAGATCAAGGGCCCCTCACCCTTCAAAACGTAAAAGATGGGAGAGCAGAAGCTTGAGAGGGCATTTGTGTTCTTAGTGACATTGTCGTGCCAACTCTGAACAACTGCGGGGAGAGCGAGGCCATGGGTGGCCTCTCCTGAGGGACTTGAGGGATGTGGCTCCTCAACGCCCCCATTAGGACTGAGAGATGAGAGAGCTTTTTCCAGCCTGCAGGGCAAATCCTTGGAGAGGATAAGGAATCAGGCATATTGGATCCAATTTTGAGTTATTCAGAAGAGCCTTTTTCTGTCATTTTCAACAAGTACTTGTTGAGTGCCCGTGAGTGCCAGGTACCATGCCGCGTGCTGGTGAAACAGTGATTGGCAAAACAGATAGGACCCCTGCCTATCAGACAGCACAGCGGTTCAAGGAAACTCGGGTGCTGTCAGCTCTCTAAATCACTGTGAGCATATTCTTGACTCTGTATTTTGAAATGCATCAAGAACCCACGGGCATTCCCAGAGCCCCTGGTTTGAGGTTGCTCAAACCAGGGCCTCTGGGAATTTTGAAGGAAAGCAAATGTTTATTGAGCATCTTCTATGTGTAAGACTAGGACATATAAACAAGGGGCCCATTTCCACCCCTTGGGAGTCTAAATTCTGGGGTGGTTGGTATATTAAAATTGTTTGATCTAAATAGCACACGTTATGATGCCCAGGGGAACCACAGGGAAGGTCCAGTGCAACGGAGTCAGTTTTGAGAGTGAGGTGACCCAAAAGGCGGTGGGATTTCTTCAGGCAGAAAGGACGGGAGATGACCCGTGAGAACAAGTGAAGGAGCGGTGCCCAAATGGGGAAGAACCCAAGCTGAGGATGAGCAGAGGAAATGAAATGGACCAGAAAGTTGGTTTGCAGCTTGGTCAGGAGACCTTAAATACCAGGCCAAGGAATTTGGAACAGTATCCTATGGGCAAAGGGAGATTTCAGGCCAGGAAGTAATGTGACAGAGCGGGTGCTGTGGGAAGATTACTTTGGCATCTGTGAGGGAGATGATTAAGAGGGAGGAGACTCTGAAGGTAACAAAATGAGGTTTGAGCAGCTTCAGAGAGGGGTCACACCCTCTGGGCCTTATTCCTGGCTCAGTCCCCCTGCTAAGTAAGACCGTGTAAATCCTGCTGCAGAAGACCGCTGGTTGCCTCCCAATATCCATTTCTCTTTCTCTCCTTTCTAACAAAATCTTGAGTTTGTCTGAGACAGCAAAATTCCCTGTTAAAAATATTTGCCTCCTCCAGGTCTAGCTAAAGATGTCCATGTCACACACATCTAGCTCATGATATGTATAAAGAATTTTATAGTGTGGCTTCTGGAAAGGTATTATTTTCTTGATAAAAAGCCATAGGTTCAGCCGGCAAAAAGTTTTCCCCTAACCCTCTTCTTCCAGGCTGGAACTCAGATGTGATGCCTGAAGTAGCACAGCCATCTGTGACCATGAGGACAGAAGCTACAAGCCCAAACTGGCAGAGCCGGAAGCTAGCAAGAAACTTGATAGCTGTACCAGCCTGGACTGCTTATCTCCAGATATCCTATTATGTGGGAAAAATAACACCTTACTTGTTTAAAGTTTATCTTAAGTAGCCAAATGTAACTATCCTAACTGATATACGTGACAACCCTGAATGCCTCAGTTTCTCCCTCTATCCATGGTCTCACAACCTGGCACGGCAGTGGGTTATGCATGTGCTGCCTATTTGGTCCCTACTCTCTCACCCTGCAGGGCTTCCCTGCCTTGCTTAGACCCTCCAGGGACCAGGAGACAATGGCAGCTGGGGCACCCCCCAGGGTACTAGGTCTCCAGCTGTGAATCCAAGGAAAGATCTCAGGCCAGCAGTCAAGAGTCCTGGGATCCTGGACCATTTCTGCCGCCACTCAGGGCATGACCTTGACCCAGTCATTCCTTGCTCTCCTGGACCTCAGTCACCCCATTTTTGAAATGTGGGGACAGACATATGTCAACAGTTTTCAAAATATATCGATTAGTTTGCATTTAGCTGTAAATAACAAAAGCAAGCAAAGAAATGAACGATAAAAATCAAAGACAAAAAAAATAGCATATTCAGACTGGCTTAAATGATAAAGAAACATATCATCTGATAAAGTCCAGAGGCAGGACCACGCCAGAGACAGTATGGTCAGCTGCTCACTGATGTCATCAGGCATTCTATAATTCTCCATGGATTAGCTTTGTTCTCATTCTGGCTTCCCTCAAGGTCACAGGATGGCAACCACAGTACCAGTCATCACAACCAGCACACCACCAGCCAAGAAAGAAGAGAACCCATCTTTCTGTGTTTCATATTTAGGGGCAAAAAACTTTTAACAAGAGCCCCTATCAGACTTCCTTTTACCTCTCCTTGGTCAAAAATGCTCATTTTCAATCAATCATCAAAAAGGAAAGTGAGATCACCATCTGGCGTGAACGTGTGTTGGAGAGCTAACCATGACCAGTACAGAAGCGGAGCCTTCCTTTCTAAAGAAATACTACATGCCCCCATGATACAGAGCAGATAAGAACCGAGCCCCTCAGACTGAAGTTAGAGATGGGAGGAGGCCAGAGCCCCTCCGTGCTCCTCAGAGTTCAGTCACAGAACTCTGGAGATCTTTTACACATTTTGAAAACCACGGAGCTTGATCTCTAAGGCAGCTTCCCACTCTTACACTCTATAGCTTTCTGTTTCTAAGATTAATGGCTCTGGCAGATGGAGTCAGTTTGAAAGGGGAAACTACACAGTCTATTGAGGTCACCCTAAAGATAGGGCCAGTCAGAGAGCCTCGGGGCTTTCCCCAGGCCTGCTACAGCCTGGGAAACTGTATGGATTGTTCAGTACTCTACAAATAATAGCAACACATGCGTATACAATGTTTTCCTGTTTGCCAGGCTCTTGGGCACACATGATCTCATCCAGTCTAAGATGCAGCCCTATGAGTACTGTACGGCCCAAACGGTTCTATTTCAGAGATGGGGAAACGAAGACACAAGCAAAGAGGCATTTGCTCCAGAAATCCAGGGCCTGGAAGAGCCTAGCCTGGACCACAGGCTGCCAATTTGGCCTAAGGGTGAATGACACTCCAGGCAAACGAGGAGGTGGGGGTGGGCGGTGTCCAAGGAAATAAGAGCAATGAGGGCTTTCTGGACAGCTGAGTTGGGTCCCTCAGTCTTTATGAGCCCCGCTCCCCTCACCTGTGGAGTGCCATTACTCAGAGTGCAGTCCTCAGGGTCATTGGGAGGATAGGGGAACCCTGGATTGAAGGCCCCTGAATCGTTTAGAAGAGCTGTGGTGTCTTCCTGGCAGACAGCTTGGGGAGAGCAAGCTCTGTTCCCTCCTCTCCAGACTATACCTGAAGGAAGACTGGTGCCTGGCCACCACCTCCTCCTGGGGGTGGCTGAGGCTGTGGCCCTGCTGGGCGCCTCCCCCACTCCCTCAAGGCAGGCGGCTGCTAATGGCTCTCCCCACGAGCTGGTTCATTAAAGATTTGTTCTGTCGAGTTGCAATCAAAATAAACAGACCAGACTGAAAAACAGGGAACTGAAAACCAATTAAGAGGGAATGGAGATGGAGGGTGGGGGTGGGGGCAGAAGGGGAAAAGAGGCCGGGGCTTTCCAAAGACTCAGTTACCATGGCAGCCAGCTTCCAAAATAGTCTGGGAATGAAAAATAATGAAAACCACCGTGGAGAGAAAAGCAATCCTGGCAGGAGAGTCCCTACCTCGGGATTGGCTAAATCCCCTTGCTCCTGGCTCCCAGAGGGCTCCTTGGTGGGTCAGAGCTCTGGCGACCTGTCCTTCCCCCCACTCCATCCACTCCTCTCTCCCTCCCAAGGTTGTGAATGGTGCAGACCCTCTGCGGGACCACCACCAGCTGAAGGAGCCAAACACTGGACCCCCGCCCCACGGAGAAACCAGAGAAACATCATTGGGAGTGGTGGTGCTGGGGACAGACTGAAGGGGAGATTTCGGGGGACCGTGAAGCCCCGAGCCCCCTTTCGGAGGGATTCCAGGAGGAAGTGACATTCAGACTGAGATGTGAAGTAGGAGCCGGCCGCGAACGAACAGAAGGAAAGGTGCTTCAGGAAGAAAGACGAGGAATTGCGAAGGCCCTGGGGATGCGGGGGCGGGGTGGGGGGCGATTTGGGAGGGTGGGGAGAGAAAGACCAGAAGTTAACAGGGCTGACAATTATTGAGCTAGGCATGCTCTGTGCCACACTTGGCACTTTTTATATGCACTGACTCCGGAGACGCAAAAATCTGGCCGGCTGAGACACCCAGATTTGGGGAAGGTGGTGGAGCCAAGATCCCAGCACACATCTGTGGACCCTGCACCCACCTTCTTTCCCCTCTTCCTGGAGCCAGGCCTTCTGGGGAGCTCCCGGTTCCCTGGCCCTTCCCTCACCCTGGTGACAGGGGAGCCCAGCATGGCATTTCTAGAAGTCATTTCCTAGTGATATCTCCGAGGAGGCTCTGTGACCCACCAGGAGGCGTCACCACTTAACCATCTCCAGACCCCCTTGTGGTCTGGTTTCTGTTTCATTGGCGAGGCAACAGGAAAGCTGAGATCCTATTAAGCTGACTTGCAGATGCCAAAAAGGAATTACAGCCAAAATGAAGTTAACCCTTTCATACCTCCATGTCCACTCTCACTTCCCGGGCCACAGAAATAGGAGTCGTGAACCACATTACCAAGGAAGGAAGCAATGCCTCGGCCCCCAAGGAATGGGGTCTCGGGTCCAGAGGGACTCCTGGCCTCCCAGGGCAGGTGTGACGGGTCAGGAGCCCATCCTGCATGGGCGTAAGCAACGGTGTGAAATGAGACAGCGCCCAGCCTGACAGCACCTGCGAGTGGAAAGGCCTTTAGATGGGAAGTGAGACTGTGCAAACTGAACTAGTTTTTTCCAAACGAGAAGAGGCAAGGTGAAAATCGTGGAGTTCAGCTGCCCTTGGGGTGGCTCTGAAGACACTGACTCTTTGCCGGCCTCTCTTTCTAAGAAGCCAAGCCAGCACCCCAAGAGAACTCGCTGGAAATGGGGCATCACCAAGAAGGCAAAAGCACAGCCATCGCCTCCTAACTTACTGTCCGCTGAAGGCTCTGAGTAGAACAAGAGAAATATGAGCCAAAGAAAGAGCACTGGACTGGGAGTCCAGAAGCCTGGCCTGGAGCAGGGCCCTTGTCCTGTCCTCTAGTGTAAGCATAGGTTTCAAAGAAATGAGCTGCAGGCACAGAAGGTGACCCACCTGAAGTCATGGCTTCTAAGTGCCTGAATTTGGAACCCAAGGGCTGTCCCACTCCAAAGTCGGCTCTCCTGCCCTGCCCTATCCCACCGCCAACCCCTAGTGTACCAGAGAATGATCCCAAGGGGCCTGTCCAGGACCAGCATGAGGAACTTTCTGAAATCTAGGGTGTGTCACTCTCCTGTGGATGCTGAGAGTGGTCACCTCTCCACCAACAGGAGAAAGCGACACACTGAACCACCACCAGCCTCCTGGCTGGCCAAGGACAGTCTGGAAGGAGCCAACAAGGTGACATAAAGGGCAGCTGGCCCAGGAGGTGGTGACACTCAGCCCTGGGTTTGAATCTGGACTCAGCTGTGTAAGCTTGGACATGTGCCCTAACCTCTCTGGCTCACAGTCATCTCGTCCATAAATCCGTAAATCCAGGAAGAACACTTATCTCATCTCGCAGGCTGTCGAGAGATTCAAATGATGTGACTGATGAGTGTTGAAGACTGTCAAACCTTGTTATCATTAGTAATTAGCACACTCATTATTTGTTTGTGTTTCTAAGCAGCAGATTCGCTAAGTGGGTTAAACAGCTTCTCACTCCCCATTCCTTGGGCCTCCTTATCCTGTTGACACTAGTCCTGCTTTGTTCACACTGAAAAGGTGAATCGGTGCTGGCCCCATACAGCAGCCCCACACCCTGGGTGAGCACCTGCAGAACCACTGAGCCTCGATTGTTTATCTTGAGTGTTGGTAGTGCTGGCCCTGAGATAAACCGAGCAAAGGGAAGCAAGTGTGGCAGGTATTTTCTTTGACTCTCATAAATGAATAAACCAAAAGTAGATCGATAAGCACCTGATGACACATTTTGGTGGAGCACTTGCTACATGTCAGGCACTGTGAATGAATCCTGGAAACCTCACATCGCAGCCCTATGACGGAGCAGTAACTGACCTTTCTTTCCTTCCTTCCTTCCTTCCTTCCTTCCTTCCTTCCTTCCTTCCTTCCTTCCTTCCTTCCTTCCTTCCTCCCTCCCTCCCTCTCTCCCTCCCTCCCTTCCTCCCTCTCTCCCTTCCTTCTATCCTTCTTCCTTCCTTCTTTCCCCCAGATTTCCACTTCTGATTCCAAGAGCTACACATTCAGACAGTGCCAGGGCAGTGCCAGAGGAGGGAGGACTGCTGGCTTCAGGACCTTGGCCTTGGGCAGGAGGGAAGGGCCCAGCCATCTGAGAAAACCTAGGAGAACTGACCCAGTCAGAGCAGCAGAAGGAGAAGGCCAAGTGCCGAGATCCTGGGCCCAGAGAAGGGTGTTTGCTTGGAGATTTGGGCCACTGGCCCAAGCAGGGAAGACCTTTGGCCTGGGTGTCCCAGAAGGAAGGTTTATCAACCAGCCCCCCAATCGATATCTCTAGAGCAAATGCCAGTGGCTCCAATGGCAAAGCTTGGGCCACCATGGGCACACAATCAAGGAGTAGCAAATCAAACTAGCCAGGAAATCAGATGCAATGGCAGCTTCCTCCAGCCCCTGAAGAATGCAGGAGAAGCCCCCAGACAGGGAGGCCAGATCTTGAGGAAGAAGCAGGGAGCCAGAGACCTCAGAACAGCTGAGAGAAGGGCTATGGCCGCAGAGGAGCTGGATTCAGGGGCTGACGAGATGCCCTCAGTCCTGGCGGGGGCTCTGAGTCATGTCTCCTGAAATACACAGGTGTCTGTATTCCTGTGTTCCCGGAATCCACGGAGAGATGATAGCCTCTGGGCTCAAGGGGATACTTTTTCTCACGGGTCTTCCATTCAATCCTTACAGCCACCCCTGTGGGGCAGGAATCATCGCACCCGGTTAAATCTAAAGAACCTGCAGCTCAAAGAGGTTAAATAACTCACTCTGGGTCAGCGTTCTTATCAGGGTCATTTGGTTGCAAAGAACCTCATACTGTTATATTTGATGGGATAAAAATCATTAAGTAGTGATTGTTTCAAGCCTTTCCCCTTCCCTTTCCTGCTAAAAGAACTTCGGCCCACTTCTTCACTTCTACCTCCCACCCTTGAAGACATCCCAGCCTCGCAAAGTGGTTCTTTGGGATTTCGACAAGCAGAATTGAAAGGAGAAAAGGAGAGGAAGATTGGAGAGGCACTGGGCTGGCGCTGAGGTTGCTTTGAAGTGGAGTTCTGGGGAGAAGAGAAAGAATTGTGCCCTGGGGAGTCACGGAGGCTGAGAAGAGGTGGAGGATGGGCTCAGAGGTATCCCCTTTCATGACTGAGAAATGCAGGGAAAGAACCGAAGTTATAATGACATAACACTTGGCTTCTAAACTCTGTTCTTTTGAACCAACACCACTCACTGAGACTGCAGCACGAGCCACAGCTTTGCAGGCATTACGTCTGTAAGGCTAGATGAGGAAAGACAGCGGACCAGGACCGAGGCAAAGCGGAGATCCGCCTATTTGCTTTTCTTTGTGTGAAGTTCCCTTTTTTGCACTCACTCGCTTGCTCTGTTCACTCTTAGGAGTTTCTGCTCCTTTACAGCTCTGGCTAGCATATGGCCTACTATGGCCACCTGTAGCATCTCTTTGGCCTTTTTCTAGAATGATGACAATCCTGCTTGAGTTTCCACTGTGAAATGTCTCATTGTATTCCTGTTTCCTAGTTCAAAAATCGCTTTCCCACAATTAAGTTTCTCTTTGGAAGCTTTGTTTATCTTTAAAGTTCCTTCCATTTCCCAAGAGAGGCCAGAACTGTGGCCTCAGTTACTTGAGATGGAGAAGGGATATGATCTGATCTTCACACATTTTCCCCTACTTCCTCCTAGGTCCATCTAGTGTTCGCCCCGCTCCTAGGTCCAGCTCATTCCTAAGAATAGGGAGAGAGAGACAGGCAAACATCTTGAACTTACGGTGAAGTCCTTTCCCGCTGGTTGCCCTGCTGACTATTTGGTTTAGCCCAATGACCTTTGGTGCCCTTGGTGTAGGCAGGCATCCATGTGTCGGCTTTCCCATGGGATGCATGTCTGGGCTCTTCAGAAGGCCCTGAAAAGACCAAAGGCAGTCAGCTCTAGGGGCTTTTGCTGCTGGTGCTTCTCTCTCAACAGGCAGCCTATTAGTGGGAGAGGGATAAGAGGAAGGGAGGAAGGGGAAGGGAGAGGAGAGTGACAGCAAGGGGACTTAAGTCCAGCTACCTTATCTGGCAGCCACTCAACCCACAGGAAGTTCAGAAACGCTGGCCTTGCCAAATTGTGGGAGAGATGCTGTTCCCTCTCCCTTCTGCCAGTTCTCTGTCATCTTCCTCTCTCCCGTGTAGGCCACACAGGGGCAGGCCAGAAATTCCATGCTCCTATTCAAAATATAAAATATAAAGAGCATTTTGCAAGCACCTTCGAACAATTTTTTTTCACTTTCGAAAAAGGGATTTAAATGTGGGCAAGTGATTTTTGAACCAGGAAACATGGATAATGTGTCCTTTAAGAATGGGCATCTTGGTGTCCCCCTCCTTTAGCTTTAAGGAAGAGAAAGGGCTCTCTTGCCCTTTTCATTGAAAGAGGAAGAATAGTCTCTCCCTTTATGAGAGCTACATGTTTCCACCAAAGGCTACCAACCCTCGGCGCTCCCCAGTCCTCTTGTATAGACCAGGGGAGGGGACTTCCATCCAGGCGCCCAGGCAAAAGCCAGCAGTTCCATTTGTACCCAAGGTGAATGTGCCCGCCTACAGGGCACGATGCATGAGACAAGACTGTCAACCAAGTGTGCAAGGCAGATGGATCTGCCCAAGGCGGTAGGCGCTGATCCCACTGGCATTTTAAACTGGCAGGCCATTTCTTTGTTTTCTGTCTGGACAAAATGTGCCTTCACAAGGGCCTGTGGATAACTATGATCACATAAAACTGTCAGACGAGCTGATCTGGACAACCTAAGGGCAGGTCAGAGTGAATTATTGTGCTTCACTACTTTTGAAGAAAGGTAGTTTTACCACTTTCAAGGAGATACAGTAATGGGAACCAGGTGTGACCAGGAGAGGTCTTTGGGGAACTACTTCAAGGACTATGTCTTGTAACCAGCAAAGCAGTTGTTTGTATGTGAATAGCCGAACTTCAAATGTAATTGTAAATGTCTTGTTCGAATGTCTCTCTTAAAATCATTTCTCACTATCTTTTTGTATTCCTGTGAAGAAAGGGATGGCTAAGCAAAGGCCACTTCCTCTCAGACACATTTGAATTATTCCAAACTTCAAATGACCCCCTCCCCACAATCGAAGATGACAGCCTGAACTGGCAGCTCATGGGGAAGCTTGCATTTCCCAACAGGAAAAGGAGTTTAGCCAAAATTTCCACACGAAGACAACCTTGATCCCTGCCCTAAACTATCTCAAAGTGAGCGACTCCAGACTTAGGTGCCCAAAAATATTGAATGAGCTTTGCTGAGATGAAATATTCATGGGGAGAAATAGGGAAAGCTGAAGTCTTCCTGTCCGACTGGACCTGTACCAGATCTAGAAAACAGGCGTTGAAATTGTGAATAATTCAACTCAGCGACTACATTCTGTGGAGGATGCTCTGATGAATACACCATGGTCCATGTCCTCCAGGAAAACGGAATCTCATAGTTTAGAGGGAACATCTATACTAACAATGGCACAGGCAAAGTGAAGATAAATGCAACAGGACAGAAATAAACAGCATTCCACCATGGGGCAGGAGATCCACAAGAGGCTTTATGAAGGAAAAGATTCTATAACTGAGAGATCGAGGAGACACTAATAGTAATGATTTAAATTAACAAGCTTAGTCTAATGGATAAATATACAACCCTTCACTCAGTCATTATACAATTCATATTTTTCCCTTGGAACATTATAAAAACTAACCATCCATAATGCACAAATTAAAAATTAGAAATTGATAGCAAAAATAACATTTAAACATTTTTTTTTGTAAACTTATAAACACATTCCTAAGTAACTCAAGTGTTAAAGAAGAAATCATAATGGAAATCAGAAAATATTCAGAACCTAACAATAATTAAAATAACCACATTTCTAAATTTCTTGACGCAGCCACAGGGAGGTTAGGGAGAAAGCTGCATTTTCATTTATGGCTTATGTAAGAAAAGAAGTAAGGGCTACAACTTAAAGAGTTAAGCATCCAGTTCAAGAAGTTAGGGAGGAGAGAAACAATAAAGTAAATCCAAATAAAGTAGAAGGAAATAATAAAGATAAGAACAGAGATTAATGAAATAGAAAAACGGGCATAGCAAGCATGAACAAAACCAAACCTGGGTCTTCGAAAAGACTGATAAAAGAGAGGAATCTCTGACAAAGCTGATCAATGTAAAAAGAGTAAAAGTACATGTGAACACTCTGGTGGAGTCAAGCTGTCACAACAGCACGGCTCCCCCCAACTTCAGAACGTTATGTACAAAAGAAATAGTCTTCTAGCTTGTTTAAGCCATTGTCACTTTGGGTGTCCATTTCTTGCAATCAACCTAATAGTAACCAACACTGAGGCTATAGCCATACTAAGCTGAGGTGGCAGCTGGGACAGTGGCCAGCAGGACAAGTGGTAACCACAGTAAGTGGCAGACTTCCATGAAGGCTTTCAACAGCCTCCTGGCTTCTCAGGTGGGCTCACCCCAGAGCTGCCTTTTGGGGCCAGACCCACTGGGCAGGTCTTGTTCCTCTGGGACAGAGGCTGTGTATCCGTCTTTTATTTGCAAGTCCCAGGAAGCCTAACTCAAACTGATTTAAATAATAAAGACAATGTATTCACTCATTAAGCTTAGTTGGATCCAACAGCTCAAATTATGGTTCCAAAGATTCAACATGGTGGCCCCACATGGTCCCATGCTAACCCTCCCTCCAATAGCTCCAGATCCTTCTCTGGTCTGAGAAAAATGGCTTCAGCAGTTTCAGACCTCCCTGTCTTCATCCCCAAGACCTCCATTAAAGCCTAGTGATTGGTGCTTTCTCATTGGCCAAAATCAGGTCATGTGTCTGTCGTCTGTCTCTAAACCAATCAACATGCTGATTGACTTCGGCCAATCAAGACCCACCCCTGGAGCTGCTGCTAAGTTAGATTGAGTGATTTGGACAACCTACTGAGCCTCAGTCTCCTCATGTATTATAAAGGATGCTAATAATTTATAACTCATACCTTTTTCAGACAGTGTAAATAAAATCAGTATTTAGTCACTTAGCACAATACCTGACACACTCTGAATTGAATCAATAATAGTTATTAAAACTAACACTAAAATCTGGGGCTCCATTCCCACCCCTGGGGTGAGAAAGGTTGGTTGGGTCTCTCAGTTTGAACTGAGTGTTAGTCTAGGGCTAGTTCCTGAGAGGAGGAACATAAAAAGTAACCACCTCCCCCCCAGCCCTAGGAGGTAAACTGAGGCAGTATGCCACAGTACAGCTGAAAGCACAGGGACCCAAGGAGTCTATAGTTTCCCTTAATCACCCAACCACCCCAAGGATAAAGAGGCAGAGGTGACTCTGCCCAAACAGAGTCCTAGGGTGTCCCTCCCCATTTTATGACCTCCCCAAGGATCATGCTTGGGCCCCTGGGGTGGGACTGTCCTATTAAATGGCCACATGCAAAGTAAGAGGAACAGAAAGGCTTCAGAACCCCCCTATGGCTCAGCTCATGGTGGGTGAGTGACAGGGTCATATGCCCTGACAGGCCTTTACCCTGGGAGAAAAATCTTTCTAATAGCCCAGAAGAATGCCCTAATCTGACATCTCATTTAGCAGATTATTGGGCCTAGCTTTGATCTCTACTGGGCATAATGAGAGCTCCTCTCGGGCCAATCAACAGTCATTAATTAGCAGAAAGGCCAGCAGCTGGGCCTGCCCAGGAATGAGGCCCTCTGCTTGAGAATTAGGAGTGGAAGGTAGAAATGTTTGTGAGCAAGTCAGACCCAGAAGAAGCTATGGGATATAAGAGGGTCACCAGGACCAGCCCAGGGGGCTCTCTGGGAAAGAGCTCTAAGCCAGACCTTTACATGACATACGTGACACATCATGCCACCCAGGGACTGGGCAGCAAGCGATGATCTCCACTCCCTGTAACACATTACCCAACGGTGAGAATACAGAACCAACTTGATGCCTAGTAAGCAGTGTGTGACTCCACGACACACACACACAGCTCCACGACGTGCAGGTAGAGAGCAGAAACCACCTAGTTCTGCATCTGGCCTCTCTCGGAAGGAGAAATCTGCCTCTCTTGACTCCCATTTCTCTCTTCTTGGGCCCTGGCATTCCTCCTATATAGCCTTTGGGTTCCTAAGACATAATGGGCCAGAGAGAGTGGGTATTGGGTCCTACAGTTTTATCATTTCTAAGATCAGTGGGACCCAGCCTCTCAGTCCTGTATTAGGGTTGGAGTTTCTACAGCGACGTGACCAGGGGGATAAACGAGAAGAAACCGAACTGATGACCTGGGTCAGAGGGGCCAGAGGCAGCGTGGGATGGGGACTCATGCTCCAGACTTAGTTGAGGAGGAGGTGGATTTATATACCATCCATCCTCTGTGACTCACTAAATAGCCATGTAACTTTAGGGTAAGTCCCCCAACTTCTCTGAATAGTAGCTTTGTCCTAAAGACGGGGTGCTTTTCTGCATAGAGATTGCTATACGGGCTGTACTTAGCTTCTGTATAACACTAAAACACAGAGTTCATCCATGTATTTTATTTTAAGTGTTCGAAACTATTAATAAATTTTTATATCAACGAAATTAAACATTAAATTTATATTTATTTAAAAAATTTATGAACAGATAAAACTTTAAGTAAAATATTCATTTACAGAAATATAAACAAACTTAATATCATATCAGAACAAATCCCTAAGAGATAAAATTTTTTAAATAAATTATTTAAATAATTATTCATATGAATTACTACTCAAAAGATAATAAATTGTAATCAACTGTGAAAGATAAATATTACTTGATCTTTTATAATACAATTATTTAAAAAATTAAAAGT
Source organism: Pteropus alecto (assembly GCF_000325575.1). Classification (NCBI taxonomy): domain Eukaryota; kingdom Metazoa; phylum Chordata; class Mammalia; order Chiroptera; family Pteropodidae; genus Pteropus; species Pteropus alecto. The sequence goes on from NW_006434709.1 coordinate 22,404,898, forward strand.
GTCGATTCCAACACATTTGTATACAAATGTTCCCTGCTGCTATAAAAAGTTAGAAAAGCTCTTTCAACTCTGTACCATTTCAACTCTGTAACAGCATGGAGAGAGTTATAAACTAACACCAAATATCTTCTTTCGCTACCATCATCTCGGGGAGAAAAATCTCTCTCTTGTCTCATAGATTTGAGAAAATTCTTTTTTTCTGGCAGAAGTAGGCAGAAACTGAAAACTTTTTATTGGCGATAAGCATTCGTTTTTGTTTGTTTTGTTTAATAAAAGTCTTCTTACCCTCCTCCGTAATGAAGAGGCTCCTGCACCCTTGGTTGCATCTATTTCAATGTTCTAGTGTTCTTTGAATTACAACGAGAGCTTTAGAAGAAGCTTTGCTGTGTTGATTAGCGTTTTCTTTCTCCTCTTGAGAATTAGGGAAATGTACCCCTTCCCCAAATGCTTTCTAAATGAGTGTTTCTTTTTCTATTTTGAATTTTAATGTAACCTATAACTCTCTGGGTGGTTTCAAGACAAATTACTCTGATTTTAGGTTTTTAAAAAATATGAATTAATAGTTTTACACTAAAAAGCAATTGATATGTGATACACATACGTACACACACACAGACTAATAAAAACTGGCTTTGCAATGACTTGTTCTAAATAGGCGGTTTTCAAATCTTTTCTACTGTCGAGACTCTTTATTGAGGGACTTGAATGTAGAAAACCAGCAAAAGCAGGGGTCCCTGAACCAAGTAGGTAGAAGGGCTCAGAGCCCTGCTCTCCTCCCTCACCCCCTCCTCTTACACACACTAACATGGCGAGAGAAGGAATAATGCCTAAGATGTCCCAGTGGCGCATAACCTAACGTTTTAGGTGAACTCTAGGCCCTTTCCAGCTCTGAACTTCCACCAGTCAGGTGTGTCCTGGCTCATTCACTCCAGCCAGATGACTGATGCCATCTTCTTCAAGGCCTCATAGTTCTTGCTAGTTTCCAGAATTTGGGTTCAGATTTTACAAGAATTCTTAGTTCTCTCATCCTCCTCCTCACTCTCCTCCTTCCTCTATCACTGTCGTCTCCTCCACCACCCTTCTCCCCTTACCTCCACTCCCTTGCAGCCTTCCAGATGACCTCAGTGGCACAGAGGTCCCTAAGAAGGGCATATCCATGGATGGATACATAAACATGCACACGTATCTTCATCATCATCATCATCATCATAATCATCAGCAGCAGCATCTACAAGTCTGCAAAGGGGCTTCCTGGGGCTTATGACTTAGAGATGAAAGAAGAGCCTGACAGCCCTTCCTGAATACCTCCATCTGCCCTTGTGCATTTATTTATTTATTCAATTCGTTCTTTTGATAAAGGTTTACTAAGCGCCACTCTATGCCAGCTACTGTGCTAGGTTCTGGGATTACGGTGGTGAGACCTCACGGAGTTTACAACCTAGTAGGGAAGATGAATGTTAATGAAATAATTGTTCAATAGAAATACTTGATGACAATGCTGTAAGGTTGCCTCTCCACTCTCCGTGGCCCTTTTGCACTGCCCGCAGACACACACGGAGTGAGCTCTAAAGGCCTTTAAGATACCAGCTTACCCAGCTCCTACCTTCAGGAAGTTCTGAAAGCCTGAGAGGCCTTGCAAAAGAGCCCAGCTGTCCCAGCAGGTGCTCCTGAGCCACAGACAGCACATGGACAATGACCAGTCCTCGAGGCCCCTCCCCAGCCCTGCCTCCATGACTTGGGGCACCCTCAGGGGAATCTCGAGGCAAATTCCTCTCCTTCACCCCATCCCCACAGAAGTCAACCGCATCAAGGTGGATCCAGGTTTTATGGGATCTGAAACTTATACAACTCAGGGACCCTCTTTAAGAAACCAAACACAAAATTACAAAACTAAATTAAAACATGAGTTTTCTTTAATACTTCTCATTTTTTTTCTAGAGGTCACATCAGCTCATTCGTTTTTAAAAGCTGACAAATACATAAAAACTAGAAAAATGCTATTTTAATAAATTAACTTGCACACCTTTATAATACTTTTTACGTTTTTGGCTGTGTGTTCTCTGACTGTCTTGTCATATGCCAAAGATTTCATAATACCATTTTCTATAGAGAGTATAAAATAGTCTTTCCTCTAACATGGTTGATCAAAATACGTACTTTGCTATTCAGAATTTAGAGAAGTTTATTTCAGCTTCTCAACTGCTGTCACGTGAATTTTTAGGATAGCTGTGGGTTGGGGGTAAATCCTTAACAAATTTCACATATGAGCTTTAAGATGAAAAGAACTTTCCACAGACTAGCTTCCACAGACCGGCTCTGTACATTTTAAGTCTTGATTTTCTACCATTTCCCACATCCTTCCTGTCCTGAGAGCCATAGGACACATTCATGCTGCCTCACACCAGGTGAGTCAACAACGTGGGCAGTAGGAGAATTCCTGGAAACCATGCCTCCCCCAATAATTGTCATGACACACAGAAGTGACCAAGAGCCACATTCATGAAATATTATATAGGTATACTGCATCCCACATAAATATATCCCATTTGTCCATACTAAATACAACCCTAACTCAAGTTTCCCTGAGCTGGATCCCAAAAATGCCCACAGTTATTCCAGTACCACCTAATGGGAGGGGAAATGTGACAAAGAAAAAGGGTGAAAAGAAACAGTAGCCTTCGATGATTGTGATAGAAATACATACTTTTGCAAGTTTTACAGAAACAAGGGACCCTGTGAAAGCATTGCCAGGGCCACTCCTGAGGCCTTGGAAGGACCGAGTAAGGCTCTGAGAAGGGGTGCAGCCCTTCGAGATGAAAGAGGGGAGGAGAAGGGGAATTACCGAGGCGGGAGCCCCAGGGCCAAGGCCTCTGGCACAATTATTTTAACAAGTTAAATTAGCCCAGATAAACTTGTACCTAGTAAACCTGGGCTGCTTGTGCCTGGAGCCCTGACGGGGAAGGAGGAGTTCAAAGCCTCCATCAGGTCATCAGAGGCAGTTGTCTCCCCTCTGGGCCCCAGGCCTGTCCCTGGGCTGCAGGCCAAGGCAGAGCCTGCATCTTACCTCTCTTAGGCTCAGGACCCAGTTCACACAGAAGCACTTACACTGACTCACATAGCCAGACACGCCTGTGCCCCACTCCAAAGCCCTTTGTACCCAGCACCTTGCCTAACAGAACACACACACACACACACACACACACACACACACACACACACACACACATACACACACAAAACCTGACCTCAAAATGTAGCGTTCACAACGACCTTGTAACTGTCAAAAAATTACCAGACCATGCGTCTGTGGCTTTTGTACATTTGGGGGCCATTATTCCTTTCAAGACCAGTTTGGGCAGCACACCTTGGTTGGAACTCATCGTATAAGGCTATGTATACTCTCCACCTGTAGCAGTTTTTTGTGTTTAAAATCTACCAAGTATCTCCTTAACATATTCAGGATTTTCTAGAGATTCTTTTTGACCTATGGAACATATCTGTTTTAATGTTATAACAGATAAAACATAGCTGTTTTAAGCCGTTCCCAGACATAAGACTCGGGTCTTGTGAGCCTGAACAAGGCAGGCCCCCTCCTGTGCGGGTGGGTGGGGCGGGGGAAATATGGAGAGGATCCTTCCCTCCCATTCCCCACTCATAGGCTGGGAGTCACAGTGGGGACCGCTGGCTGCCACCTTTCTCCTTTTTTTTAACTTCATTGAGGAATAACTGACAAATGTAATTGTACATATTTAAAGTGCACAACGTGATGATTTGATATACTTGCATATTGTGGAACGATCACCAAGATCAAGATAATTAACAGACTCATCACTTCACATTGTTAACATTTTTGTATGTGTGGTGAGAATGCTTAAGATCTATTTTCAGCAACTTCAGGTATACAATACCGTATTATTAACTGTGGTCACCAGGCTGTACGTTAAGTCCGCTGAACTTATTCTTCTCATAACTTAAAATTTCTACCCTTTGATCTATATCACCCCATTCCCCCCTCCTCCCAATAGAATGGCAACCACCATTCTATCCTCTGTTTCAACAAAACCCTGCCTTTCTCCTTTAATGCTCACGCCAGCACTGCGGTCCAAGGCTCTGCAGACCTGGAATGTCTCTTGCTTTTCCTCTTCTTTTATTCCACATATTCCTTCCATTCAAGATGCAGGAGCGAGCCCTAGACCAGACAGTGGGACAAGATGCTGACTCTGTGGTTTAGAGCAGAGCTATGCACTGAGCTCCAGATCATGCCAACCTCACATGATGCAGGCTGCAGAGCTGGGTGATGTCACCCACTGGCCCTAGCCTCCAACCCAGGACAAATGGAAAACAGTAGCGGGGGGAGGTGTAAGGCCTTGGAACTTCCCATGGTTGTAGGGTTGGCCAAAACCCTGGCTTACCTTTCTCAGGCCCTGACACCCAGAGACCTGCCTTCATCGCCCTGTCTTCTAGTTTCCCGGGCAGCACAAATTCCCAGGTTTTGCCCAGGATCTTGGCTGATAAGCAAAGAGTCTTCACAGAACACCAAGATGGGAGTCAGACCCTGGGTTCATTAGAATTCTAGGTCTTGGGAGTTTGGGGAGAATGAGGGGAGATAATAGCCACGGATGGGTGGGTGAGGGGGTTCATTATCCTGAATAATAAGAGCTGTGAGCAGACAGATCTGCCAGAACTAGCTGGTAGTGAGCCAGGTCTTTGAGGCTCTTCCGCTCAGGAAAACCCTGTTCTCTGCCCTGAGCCAGAGGGGGAAGGAAAACAGGAAACATATGTTCTGTAGGGGAGACTGAGCACCCAGCCCCAAGAAGCCCCCAGGGAGGGACTGCTCCCTGGATGTAAGTTTCCCAGCCCCACCTGGGGACCTAGCCCTGACCAGCCTTGAGGGAGAAACATGCTTATCAAGCTTGTACAAAGAGCCCAGAACTGGTAGGCTGACATCTGCATTCTCACTCACAAACTCCTGTGTAACCTTGAGCCAGGAGCACAGCTTCTCTGGGCCTCTGCTTCTCCTGTCAAATGAAAGTGATTGTCCCTATTTCCCTATCTGTCTTGACCGCTTAGCTGGCTTTGGAAATGACAGAGCACCACATATGTGGGAACACTGTTAGGAATCCCAAAAGGTTTCCTCCCTCCCCATCCTTCAAGCCTCAGTCTCCAGGCTTCAGCCTCCAGGAAGCATTCCCGGATTGCTCAAAAGGGAAAAATCGACTTGCTCTTGTGAGCCTCTCTGGCCTTCACTATTTACCCCTCTTTGAGGGGTCTGACACATACTCTGCATCACACAGAAGTACTGAGACCCCCTCCCAACTGCCTTTAGCCAGGACAGGAGTTCCAGGGAGTCTTTGCTGGTCCTGTGTCCATCTGACCACGTTCTCCTCATACTCAAGCTTCAGGCCCAGCTGGTTCACTGAGCTCTGTGTCTCTAAAGGCCAGAGCTTCGCATCACACAGAAGTACTGAGACCCCTCCCAACTGCCTTTAGCCAGGACAGGGAGTCTTTGCTGGTCCTGTGTCCATCTGACACATTCTCCTCATACTCAAGCTTCAGGCCCAGCTCGTTCACTGAGCTCTGTGTCTCTAAAGGCCAGAGCTTATGTATAAGGGCCTCTGAGAAGGAGGAGGCCTTTGGAAGCACCCAGGGCTGGCCGAAGTGTTAGCCCATGGTGAGGGCACTATCTCTTGGAGTGTGTCTGCCCGTGTCATTTCCTAGGGAGTGTTTTTTCCCTCCATTCCTCTTCAGGAGCCCTCTCAGAACCAGGGCTGGCTATGGTTCCTGGCAGATGGCTTAGGGAAGGGTCAGGGGCCTAGTTGGGAGAAAGGAGGCCAGGCTGCTGGGTCAGCTCTCCCTACAGAATGGGAACGGGTAGCCACAGCCACCAGAAATTAGTGCTCTCCCTTCCATCATGTAACATCATCCTTTCCCAGTCACCCATTCATCTAGGTGGTGCTAACTGACCTGTTCTCACAGCTGGAATGTGCATGAGAATAATAGCTGTCATATCCAGGCCAAGGTGCTTAAAAGTGGTTGTACCTTCTCCACTCACTCTTCCCTGTCTGCCTGCTGGAGGCAGAGAACTTTAAGGTCATACGGGAGGGCAGAGCCACTAAATGCAAGAAGCCTGGATCCCTGAATCACCACATGGAAGGCCTCCTGCAGGCCAGAAACACCCACTTTGAACTGCTGTGAGAATTAAAGTCTCTTGTTCAGCCACTGACATTTTGGAATTTATTTGTTTCATTAACAAACATTACCCTGATTCAGTTGCCTTATAGGAGCAATAACTGCAAGGAAAAAAGAGTTCAACACCTCAGATCTGCCTAACTAGACCCAGTTTAGGACTTGGAATGCGATCTGAGGCCACCCCATCAGCATGTGCATCAGGTTGCAGGGAGGCTTGGAGTTCAGGCGACTGAGAGCAGAATTGTTTATTCCTCACTCATCTCCTGGCTTCCCATCATCAATCCAGCCACCCTCCAGTCCCACCTATGTCAGGTAAAGTTTGGATTCCAACCTTTGGCATTTGTCCTAGCTGGTACAGCGTCTCTCCACTCAGTGCTGGAGCTTCCCCAGGATCATGGTTCCCACACTTACGTGGTATCCTCAGTCCTTTCCTTTCCTTCCTCAAAAGCTGCTGAGCCCTGTGAAAGTCCAGGGGCCTGATCAGGCCCAAGGCTGCCTATAGAAGGCTCACAAATGGAGCAAATACCTCTAAAGGCTTTCTGTGCCTCATCCTAATAATCCTCACAACAAGCCTGGGAAGTAGACACCTGAATCACCAGCCTGATTCTGCTCTTGGGTATTAGAATTCCCATTTTACAGGTGGGAAGACCAAGGCACGAAGTGATAAGTTTCTCATTCAAGGACATGTAGCTCATAAGTGGTAAAGCCAGGCCCAGATCTTAGGTCCTATAGACTCTGGAGCCTGCACTCTGACGTCACTAGGCTACGTTGCCTCAGAACTGTACATGTTCAATAAATTTGTGTTGGATGAAAACACAAGGCAAATAGATCACCAATGGCCAAAGACCCCTGGGCTAGTCTCTAAAGGGGTCAGCCCTAACATTCTGAAGAGTCTTCCTAAAGAAGGTGGCATTTGGGGTCAAGGCTTGGACATGGAAATACAAGGAGAGGCTTTAGAACAGCACTGTCCAACAGAAATATGATGCAAGCCACAAGTGCAAGCTATATGAGCTACATTGAAAAAGGAAAAAGAAATGTGAAATTAACTTTAATAATATATTTTATTTTATCCATTCCATAATAAATACAGTCATGCATCACTTAATGACGGGGATATATTCCGAGAAATGCGTCGTCAGGCGATTTCCTCATTGTGTGAACAATGAACACTGTTGAGTGCACTTACACAAATCTAGGTGGCTGAATAGGAACCGCTATGCACCTGGGCTGTAGGGTACAGCCTGTTGCTCCTGGACTGCAAGCCTGTGTAGCATGTTACTGTACTGAATATTGTAGGCGGCTGTAGCACAATGGTAAGTAATTATTTGTGTATTTAAACATATCTAAACACAAAAAAGGCACGTTAAAGTATAGTATAAAAGATTTAAAAATGATACACCTATATAGGGCACTTACTGTGAATGGAGCTTGCAGGACTAGAAGTTGCTCTGGGTGAGTGAGGGTGAGTGACTGTGAAGTCCTAGGACATTACTGTGCACTACTGTAGACTTTACACACATTGTGCACCAGCATCACCACAAACGTGTGCATAATACATTGGGCTATGACATTATGACAGCTATGACATCACTAGGTGATAGGAATTTTTCAGCTCCATTATAACCTTATGAGGCTGTCATATATGCAATTCGTCATTGACCAAAGCATCATTATGCACACGTGACTGTATTATCATTTCAACATATAATTGATGTAAAAAGTTATTAATGAGATAGCTTACATTCTTTTTTCGTAATAAGCCTTCAAAGTCCAATGTGTATTCTACCTGAGCAACATGTCTCAGTTCAGTGCTCAAGAGCCACAAGTGGCTAGTGGCCGCTGGATTGGACAGGGCAGGTCTGGAGAAGGCCTGGGCTTGTGACCCTGGGAACCTGGTGGGTCTCCCAGACCCTGGAGGGCACGAATGCTTAGGCCTGGCTGAACAGAAAATTACACAAGTCTGTAAGTAGCACGCAAGGTAATAAATGCTGCATAAACAGAAACCGCTATGTGTTAAGATTCGGGGAAAGCAGCGGATGGTTTTAATTTGCTGCAAAGTCGGCATGTGTTTGTACTTTCCCATTTACAGTAGGCCCTATAAGGAGGCTTGTAAACAGCTCAAGGAGCGTCAAGGAGCCCCATACTCCATTCAGCGGTTCTGTGTTCCCTGATTACCCGGACCCCGGGCTACAAGCAAGCACAGATTAAACCCAGAATGTTTTCATGAGCCAGGAGCACAGTCTATGAAATGTGATGGGAAAGAAATCTGAGCAAAAAGCCAGCTTGGGAAATTGTTGCCAGCTGTGGTATGTGAGAGCAGGGGATGGGGGTGGGACCCCAGAAGGAAGCCCTGAGTGCTGCCCTGTATCTCTGGGGTCTACTCTAGCCCTGGAGATATCGCCTAAGAGAGAACTTTCGAAAGCTCCAGTTGGCCTGCAGAACGAGAATGATATTGTCTGTCGGAATCAAGTGGAGGCCAGGCCTGTGACCTGCACGGTTACAGAGTCCCTCGCTTAGAAGGCTCTGTGCTCAGAAGGACCCATATTTGGTTTAAGGCTCTGTGCTGTCGCCATCTTGAAAGTCTCAGTTTTTGAACCGGGGTTTCTGCATTTGCATTTTGTGCTGGGCCCCACAAATTATGGAACTAATCCTCCTGAGTGGAGGCCACCGTAAGAAACAAAAGTCCCTCCTGCCCAAGGTCCCCTAGTCCAGTCCTTTCAACTGTGCAAGAAAAGACCATCTGGAGGAAAGGCCAGAGCTGGCCTGACGAGGACTGCCTGAGACTGCCCTGGAGAACAGCACCAGGATGTTGTGTATTTTCCAAAGTTCGACTCACAATGGTCTCTTTTCATTTAAAGAAAATACCGCAACCATTTCCTAGCAAAGGTTAAGTCTTTACACTTTTTAAAAAATGCTTTTTACCCTGCCAAGGAATGTGCTTTTTTAAGCTGGCTTCCTACCCTTCCTGAAACTGAGGTTCCCTCCCCCTGCTCACAGGGAGAGCCCCGGGGTCCTATGAGAGTAGTGAGTGGCCAGTGGTCACTGCCCCCAAAAGTCAAGGGTGGGACAGAGGGCAGAAGAGTAGGGAGCCAGTGAGGAGTGACCATCCCCTGATTTATCCAGAACCAGCCAATCAGGACAGTAACTACCGATGGCAGAAATCCACAGAACTCACACCCCAAATCTATTTCAGGCCGGAACCTTCACCTCCTGCCTGACTATAAGCTCCTCCATCCAGTGCCTCGCCCAAAGTGTTCAGGCCTGGCCACCAGCTCCCGCCACCTGGTCCCTGTCTACTTTTCAGGAAGCAGAGAATCTATTTAATTCACGAGCTAGATTAGGAAGGAGAGAATGTGGGTGCAGGTACCCATAGGGTGGAGGCTTGAGCAACAGGAGGCTTGAGCACCCCTCCACACTCCATTCCCGCACTATGACCCCCTCCATCACTGCTCACGGATGTCCCCGTGGATGTCTTTCCAGCCGTTCTTGCCTCTCCCTCTGGCGTCATCAATTCTCCCTTCTTTATTGGAGTATTCTCATCAGTATTCAAACATGTCCCAATTAAAAATATATATATTTTTTAAGAAAAAGAAAGCTCTCTCGAACACTCCCCTTTCCTTTTTTCCGCTTGGAGTGAACTTTCTGGAAACTGTTATCTACACTTGTTATCTCCGGTCCACTTTCCCGTGTTCTTTCTCTCTTTTTAATTTTTTTAATATAAGCGTAATGAATTTCACAGAGTGGCTGCTCCATATAACAAACACTTGAATAAATAAAATGTAAGCACGATCTTAGAAGCCCTCTCGAGACCCTTTGTAAGCACTATCCACTTCCTCCTTCCCAAATGTTACCACCACCCTGACTCGAATACTGTATATTAGTTTTGCCTGGTTTTGAACATTATCTAAACAAATTGTCCAGTGTGTACTCCTTCATGTCTAGCTTCTTCACTCAATTTTATGCTTGTGAGTTTCATCCTTTCTGTTGGGTGTGGCTATGTTCTCACTGCTGAATAGAATCCGTTGTATGAGTATACCAATATTTGTTTATTCATTCTACTGATGATGAACATTTGGGTTGTTTCTGGTTTATGGCTGCTATATAAAGCTCCTAAGGACCTTCTTATACATGGCTTTTGGTGTCATGAGTGCGATTCTATGGGGTATATCCATAGGAGTGGCCATGCAGGGTCACGGGGTATGCGTGTGTTTATGCAGTTTTCAGCTTACACTTCCCCCAACAATGTATAGGAGCTCTAGTTACAACACATCTTCAGCAAAGCTTGGCGTTACCAGTCATGATGCAACACTGCCTGTTTCCTCGGTCTCTGGTTGTTGGCCTACTCTGCAGACCTGGGATTTGCCAGTCTCCACAGTTGCATGCATCCATGAGCAAGTTTCTTAACATAAATCCATTTCCTCCATATCTCATCTCCTTCTCTTCCTCTCCCCTTCTTTTCCTGATTAATTTTACCAGAGGCTTGTTAATTTTCTGGTCTTTTCCATAAGATCAACTTTGTGGATCCTTTCTATTGTGTGTTTCTTTTCTATTTCATTAATTTATGCTTACATCTTCACTATTTCTACCATCTTATTTTCTTTGGGTTCAGTTTATTTTAATAACTTCTTGAGTCGGATATTTAAATCATTTATTTTCAGACTTTCTTTTCTAATACAAGCATTTGAGGCTATAAATTCCCTTCTTAGTCTGGCTTTGATTGCATCCCACCTATCTTGCAGTGTAGTCTTTTTATCATCATTCAGTTCGAAATGTTTTCTAATTTCCATCATAATGATTTCTTTGGCTATCAGTTTCTTAGAAAAATATGGCTTAATTTCCAGACATTTAAGAACTTTCTAATTGTCTTTTTTGTTGTTGCTTATGTGAAGCTTAATTCTAATGTAGTCAGTGAAAATTTCAGTCCTATGAAACTTGTTCAGACCTGCTTCATGGTCTCACATAGGGTTAATTTTTGTGAATGTTCCCCCTGCACTTGCAAAGAATGTATATTTGCAGTTGTTGGAAGCTAGGTTCTGTATATATCAATTAATTCAAATTAGCTCATCATCTTGCTCAAATCCTTTATATCTTTACCATATTTTTCCGCTTGATCTATCAGTAACTGAGAGAGGTGTGTAAAAATCTCTCACCTATATGATTGTGGCTTTTCCATTTCTTCTAGTTCTGTCATTTTTACTTTGTTTACATTGAGGCGATTTTATTAGATTCATATAACTTTAGAATTGTTTTAGCTTCCTGGTTAATTAAACCTTGTATCATTTTGAAGAATCACTAACTCTAGTAATGGTTTTTTGCCTTAAAATCGATTTCATTTGATATAAATACAACTACCCCCAACTTTCTTTGTACAGTATTTTTTATTATTTTTTCTTCCAAACTTTTTATATACTTACATTTAAACTGAGTCTCTTGTAAGCAGGATATAGTTAGGGTTTCTTTTGTTTTTACTCTGACAATTATGTATCTTAAGTGAAGTTTTTAATTCTTCTATATTTATTGTAATTACTATTATATTGGGTTCTAATCTATCATCTTATTTGCTTTATACTTGTCCTGTAGGTTCTGTGATCCTTTCTTACCATCTTTTGGATTGATTCAATATTTTTATAGTGCTATTGGACTCACTCTTTTGAGACTCATTCACTTTGGTGATTTTGCTATTCATTTTCATGTGATGTTGGTGCAATATCTATCTTTGACTAATCAAAGTTGGATACGAGTAAGTACTTCTACCACTTCCTGGATAATGCAAGGACCTCAGATTGCTTTAAGTCTCTACCACCATCCTCCAACATATGCTATTATCATTCATTTTAGATATTTTTATTCACTATATATTTTTGACCCAAGTACAGATAAAAGATACTATCATTTTATATGTAGTCAATATTCACTTACATTTACATATATCTTTACCTTTTATATTGTTCTTCATTCATTCCTTCATCTCCAAGGTTACATTTGAGTTCATTTTCCTTCTGTCAAAAGAACATCCTTTAATATTTTCTTTGGTGCAGGTCGGCTGATGATGAGACTTATCAAATTTTGTTTTTCTGAAAGTATTTTTATTTTCCCTTGATTTTGGAAGGATATTTGTACTTCTGTGGGCTTCTACTAGGTAGTGTTTCTCTTTCAGAGCTTTGAAGATATTTCATTGTCTTCTGGCTTCCACTGTTTCACTTGGGAAATCAGTTATCAGTCTTCTGTGCCTTTTCTCTCCGACTGCTTTTAAGATTTTATCTTTGTTGCTTGCTCTTCAACATACAGCCCATTTTTCTGAAAAGGGATGAGAAGAAATCTGAGAGGTGGATAGGCAGGGGCGCTTCTGTGACCTCAGATCCAAGGGTCTCTCGTTCACATGGACTAAGGAAAACACCGAGAGAAAGAAAGCTCACCATATGCATGGGAGCCTGAGGGTGGTGGCGACCAGAACTTGGGGTCTTTCTCAAGAAGGATCTTGAGTCTTATCACCAAAGAGCAGGATAATAATTCCACAGTGTGTAGAAGAGGCTGGGAAGAAGGAGGGGGTCAGGAAGGGAAGATACCTTCTGAGCCATTTACAACCAACTGTAAAGATGAGGTTAGGATCTTGACACTTTGACACCTAAAGCCCACAGCCAATGAATCGGGTCACAGCATAGCACCAGAAATTCAGCCCTATGAAGGCAGTGATTTTTGTCTGTTGTGTTCACCGTCGTATCCCCAGCACCCAGAAGAGTGCCTTAGTAAAGACTTAGCAAGTACTTAGTAAATTGAATGGAATGACTACTGGTTCTGCCTCAGTGGGTCCCCCTCCCCACGAGATGGGTGATATGTTCACCAGCCACAATTCCCTATCCCCTAATGAATTCCCAAGCCCCGCTAATTACATGATCAGCCTTCCTGTTTCCTCCCTGGTAACTCTCTAGCCAGCCCTCATAAGATGCTGAGAGAGAAGCCTGTAGCCTCCAGTTTCACCTCATGCCTTGCCTTTGGGTGAGTATGTTACAGTAACACACGTGAGCATATATACAGATAGCTGGTGGCGTTACCCATACAGTAATTAGCTTAGAAAATGTTTTCGTTTTAAAATAGAGGAAAACCCTTTGATATAATATTCAGAAGTTGTTCCTTTCCGATCAAAATCCAAGGCTGCCAGTAGAACTGCACCTACCGCAGCGGTGGCAGAAACAAGGCCCTTGGCACAGCCAGCTTATTTAGCAGAAGGTGCACCGGCCAAGAGCCCCACCCAATGTGTTTCTAGTCTCCAGACAAGCCTTTGGTACAGCAAACAGCAAAGAAATAGAGCTATGAAAACATG
>NW_006434709.1:22418422-22431280 GCF_000325575.1 Pteropus alecto
TGCTGAACCCTGTATTCTAAATCTAACCTTGGGAAATTAGAGAAACTAAGAATTTCTAGGCTGCGTGCCCTAAGAAGAAAGGGAACAGCTGGCATGGAGCCACATAGGGCTCCAAATGGTTTGGAACAAGAAGAGGATCAGAATAAAGAGCAGAACCTGGACACTGCCAGAAATTTGGGCTAAAACATGGACTGGAACTTTTTTTTTCTCTGTCCCCAGTAGAGGAAGGATTGATAATTAACACCAAACACATATCTTATATTGTCTGAAGTTGCTCTGCATAGAACTGCCTAACTGCTTGGAAAACCATGTAGAGTTCATCAACCTCACTGTAGGTGGGGTTCTTCTCAGTGGATCCCTTTTGCTGCCATTACCAAGTCCTGAGTAAAGACCCCCTCGGACATGGCTTAGGAGACACAGATGAACCGCTGGGCCCAACTAACCAACTCGGGCTGGGTCGGAAGTGGGAGGACAGGTTGGCAGCCAACACCTCACGGCAAAGGACCAGAACCGGGCCTGCTTCCACGTGAGGTTGCCTGGTTGTGCCACACACAACCCGTGCTCTGTGGGTTTTGTTTCTCCTCTGAAACTGGTCTCTCCGTTTTAGACAAAGATAAACACACTCTGGAAACTCATCTGCTGATCATTAGAAGGGAAAGAAAAGAGACTCACAAGATTCTGAGCTGCATTTTGCAAATGGCCAGAAAGATGTCAGTCAAAATGAATAATTATTTCTGGTTAAGAGGACAGAATACATTTCTCTGGGCATATCCAGGGGGCTCTTTGTGTTCCCAGGCAGCGATAGCCTGGCCTGATAGAGCTGGGCCTCTCTGCTCCCTACCCCACTTCCTGAGGAAGACGCGGTCCCACACCTCAGAGCACTACCAGCACTGGCCTCTGAGCAGATGGCAAATGCTGTCCAGGCCTCTCCTGCTGGCCCTTGCTGGGTGGTGAGGACTCTGCAAGGCCCCAGTGGAACCCAGGCCTCCAGCAACATCCTCTCTTCTCGGCCCCAGAGAGCAGAGGGCAGCTGAGGGGAAGCAGAAATGGGCTTTTGATTTTTCTGCAACTGCTTTGATTTTTTTGTTTTTCAAGAAGAAAACACTCAGCCCCCATCCCGGGGGGAAAGAAGTGAAGGGAGGACAGAAGTGAAGGCTATTTCTGAGCCCGCGGCCTCCCCCAGAGGCAGGGCGTGAACGTGTGGAGGGAGTCCAGCCCTCACTTCCTGGAATCCAGCGTGTGGGCAGCTTTCTGCAGTTTGCAGCTTTTCTTCAATCATGTTATCTCATTTCGGATCCTCACAATGACCCTGTCAAGGGAGCCGAAAGGGGTTATTGTCCTCACTTTACTGCTGAGGAGGCCGAGGCTCTGAGTCGTTCATGAACTCCTGAGAAAGAGAGGAAGTTCGAATCCTGAGGCAGGTCTGCTGATTCCAAACCCCCTGCCATATCTACCAGCTCCGGTGCCCGTCTGGGCTTGGCCCTGTCTGCACCTTGTGCTCAGGCTGCATCTCTGTATCGAGCATCACAGAAATCACAGACCGGGCTCAGAGGGAGAAGAACCGACTCCCTGTCCCCACCCCGCCACCACCAGACGGTGCGGCCTTGGACACGTCCTCGATCTCTCTGGGCCTCCGTTTCTTCACCTGCCACTAGTGATAATAGTCCTTTCCTTGCCTACCTCTACCAGTTGATGGGAAGATCAAATCAGGTACCATAAGGGAAACAGCCTTGAAAATTCTAGCATGCTCTACCTATGGGGCTGACCAGTATTACCTTCGTGATGAGTGAACAGAAAGGCCTCCTTTCTCAAATTGTCTCCCTCTCCTCCCTTCTACTGGCAATCCAGGTACTAGTGAGTCTTCTCTTTATTAAAACGCAGATCCTTCTGGGCAAGGATGTACCTCTAACCATGCTCAGTCATGAGGTCCTCAGAGTAAATGAGTTTGTCAGCCACCCAGAGCTCAGGGGAAAGTTATAGCAATATGTCCAGTGCCTACCTGGATAAAAACCACAAGATATATCACACAGGAGATGGTCAAGCGGTGCGTCCAGGCCCCAGGAGCTTTCCTTTTATTCGGCACTCTGAGGGTTCTGAGTGTGGGGCCAACTGAGAATAGGGAAGAGCTCTCCCCCTTCTCAACACCCCCACACCCCTCAGACACCCCACTCAGAGAAGCCCCGGCCTCCTCCAGAGCAGGAAGTATTCCTGGAAGCAGGGCCCTCCTCCCTGGCCACCCATGCCCAACAAGGACACTCTATGGAGTCAGGTCCGTGTGGGACCAGTCAGACCCCATCCTTCCACAGAGGGCCAGATGAGAGGAAGGAGACCCCAGATGCTCCCATTCCTGTTCTCCATCCACCCAGGGACACAAAACAGACTAATTTATCCATGTGCCTGTTCTGGGCTGCACCCTCTTCTGCTGCAGCTGTAAGGGGTGGCCAAGGCCAGCAAGAGACCGAAGCAGCAGGTGCCAGAGTTGACCTCTCACCTGAATCATTCTCCCATCCTGACTCTGTCCCACTGTCCCACCTCCAAGAACCTCTCTCACTTCTCCAAAGATCCCAATACCTTCCTGCAGCCCTGGGTCTGGAGGTCACTGAGGACCTTAGGGCTTAATGAGGGACCTTCCCGCTAGCAACGCTAGGCCCAGAGGCATGGGGATCTGATAGGCACCTTGAAAGGGGAGTAAAAATGACATGAAGGGCTGAAGTCATGGGAAAAGAGGCCCTTGCACCTGTTGCAAAATCAGCCCAGCCGATGGTCCCAGGACCTGAGAACTGAGTGCTCTGCAGCCTATAAATTAACAAAATGTGGCTGAGCAAGAATTTGCCTGAAGGGCCAGGGGAGGAGGTGCCCCAGCACCTTTAGATGGAGGGTGGGTGACGGGCACCTTATCAGATGTCCCTTCAGTAATTCACAGCTTATTCACTTAGGTTCACCCACTCCGGCCCCAACTAAGCCTGACCCATATGAAGGGGGGAGAAATAAAAGAGGGCGAGTGTGAGGAAACAATTTTATAGCTCTTTAATAACTGTTTTTGCAAGGTTCTGTTTATTTTGTTCAAAGTATGTTATAAAAATATTCTGCAATTAAAGAAAAGAAAAAAAAAAACAGGAAAGTTCTTTTTAAAACAGGTTTGAGGTAAAGAACAGGTTGATCTTATTAGCTTGGGGCAAACACCTCCTGCACCAAAAGAAGTCCATGAATGTCTGGGTTTGCACTCAGGGGAGACGGGGAGGAGGGACCGTGAAGCCTGAGGGCAGCTCTCTGTCCTGTGCCTTCAGCGCTGCCACAGGGAGCCAAAGTTATTCACACCCAGGCGAATAGAAGACAAGACAGCCTTTCTCCTCCATATACTTCGTCCCACAATTAGTCCAGCTTTGCAAACGGAGCCTGAGTCAATGACTCGGCTTGCTCTTTCAGAAACTCAGTCTCTGCAGGCAAATCCTCAGTCTTTCAGCTCTTATCACTCTGCTCCTTGACGCCTGAGGATGCAAGGGGAGGGGCAGGGACCGCTGGCGTGGACTCATGGAGAAGAGGCAGTGGCAGTCCAGTGGTAGATTCTGTTCTTAATCTCGACTCCTCTCTCCCCCGTCCTATAAGAAGGCGATTCATCCCTGCTCATAGCTGCGGGCGTCGCTGTGACTCCTGTGGGACGAGGATCTTTCCCCATCCCAGTGACATGGCCAGTGTGGGGCTTGCCTTAGCCAGTGGCAAGTGAGAGCAAATGCGTTGAGTCGATGTCAATTTCTGCCAGTTCTCTTTGTCTTTTCCCTGCCCTGAGATGGGGCTGTTCCTTGAGTCAGGATCCCAGGCTCGGAAGACCCAAGGGGCAGAGCTCAGCTGACCACAGTCACCAGCACGTAACATGAGTGAAGAATAACTGCTGTGTTTTCAGAGGTGGAGATCTAGGGCCTGCTTGTTACTGTGGCCTTACCTCGCAAAAGCTGACTGACACAGGGCCTGATGCTCCTCCAAAGTCATGTCTCTTGCCCACTTGCCTGAAGCCCATGGCCAGAGAGTCTTGCTCTGCTTTCTTTGTCTTGGGCAGAGTCCTCACCTCATCTATGATCCCCTGAGGTTCAACAGTGAACTTTATGTGACACCCAGCACCGGTAGTCTGCCCTCAGACCCTCAGCTAAAGGGCACATTTTCCCTGTTGCCACAACCCCTCTGCTCAACTTCCCAGTCACACGCTCAACCAATTTCCAGGCCCCTTTGGGCTCACGGGGACACTTCTAGAGCCTACCTACAGGGCACGGATGCCAAGGGCAGCTAGAGAAAGCTGACCTCAGGCTCTTGCTCTGCCTCACCCCGCTGTGCCGCCACGGTCACTCTGATGTGGCCGCCCATGGGTTGGTGCAGGGGCAGCCTTCAAGGTGACCTCCTGCAATCTCCCATGAGGTGGAACAAGGCCCCCTACCTTCAGTGTTCCGTCAGCCAGACCAGCACCTGAGCCTGAGTAGGAGAAGCCGGAGGCTGCACCTCGCACAGCCTGTCGCTCTTACCCAGGCTTCCTGGGCGAGGAAGGAGTGGCCCTCCACTTCCTTTTTGCGGTTACCTGAGCCCTGCTATCTAACCTGCCACACCTGCCCCTTAACGTGCTAAAGGAGGATCTGTTAGCAATCCCTCTACTTCCATGAAGCCTGGGTTCCCGTACTATCTACTCAATAACAAGGTTGGGAAAGTCGGCCTAGAGCCCCAAAGATGACCACTGCCCCTCCCTTCCCTGTGGCAATGTCTGGGGGCCCATCCTCTGAGGTGGATGTTGCAAGAAAACATGACCAAAAGGGTGAAATTAAAAAGAAATTAGTTCAAATGGTTAAGATGGTAAGTTTTGTGTGATGTGTTTTTATCACAGTTTAAAAAGAATTAATCAGTTCAAACTCAATATTTTTCACCAATTAAATTCCCCTTTATATCACCTGGACCTATATGCAGAAGAGATATAAAGTAGGGTGGTCTGGTACCATTCAGCACCTATATATCCACTTCTCTTAAATATTGCATCTTTTGGTATTCCAATTTTCTCTTTCTTCGGGAGTCTTAGAGCTATTACTGTCTGTGTCCTCCTGAGGAGCGGGGAGGACACTTCGCCACTACCCAGCCTGCTGACAAAGGGCTTAAGAGTGGCCCTATCCTGTCCATCTCATGTGACCTTCTGGCCCCCAAATCCCCCAAAAGTTTCTAACATGCTCCCTGCCATAATCATATGGAACTCAAGAGCCTTGATGCAGGCACTAATATGCTCGGTGCCATTCAGAAACTGAGTTGGCTGCATACACAGAAACCCGAATAACAGTGGCTTAAACGAAACAAGGCGATCATTTTATCTCACATAATGAGAAGAGTAAAGAGTGGACGTTCTGGGCAGTCTAGCATCTTCATGATGTTGTCCAGGCCCCAGGCTTATTCTAGCTTTCTCCTCTGCTATGGTAGGGTGTGACTTTTAAACACATAATCACAAAATGGTTGCTGGAATCACCACCATCACACCCACAGTTCAAGCAGTAGAGAAGCCCAAGAGCTTTTCTGTGCACACTGGCTGAATACATCCCCTCCCTGCATTTTTAAGACACTTTCGTGGAAACTAAATCCAACTTTTGCTTATATCTCATTGTCCAGAACTGCATTATGTGGCTATCCCTAGCTTCAAATGAGGCTGGAAAATGTAGCATTTTAGTTGGGCCAATTGCCAACCCCCAACAGTCAAGACTCTGTAGAGTAAGAAAGAAGAGGGGAGGGGAGAGCTGGTCAGGAATCGGCAGCCCCTGTCACTCATTGCTAATACCAACGGTCCCCAGAGGTCCTGAGGCTGGCGGCTTCCACACTCAGTCTTTACTCTTTCATATCATTCGTGCCTGTCTTTTCCCGCCTCAGGTAATAAACCATTTTGCAAATAGAAACAACATGTTATTCATTTTCGTTACTCTCTCTTCCCCCACTCCAAGCTTCCAATCCTACCGTCCCAATTTAATAAATGCATATTTTAAAAAGAAAAAAAGAAATGACTCTCACTATTAACCATATATGCCATGTGACAAGTTTTCCATTACTTACTTCAATCACTATTCTAACCACATATTGTCATTTTACATTTCGTAAGTGTGCGTAGTAACTCCTTAACTCAATTGTAATTTCCTAAGAGTCGTAAAGTGCCCATTCTGGTGACCTTCCTGCATTGAGCGCTTTAATGAATTGTGAGACTCTAAGACCTGGGTTCTGGTGGTTATCAGTAACCACAATAGTAATCTGATCTCTTTATGATGCTTCAGAGTTTACACAACCTCCTTCAGTCGCATTATCTCAGTTGGTCTTTTAAATAACTCTTTTAAGTAAATAAGATTGCTGTAATTATACCTTTTTCTTATAGATGAAGAAATGGAGGCTAAGTGAAGGTGCACGACTTGCCCAAAGGCGTATGCGATGTTTGGACTGGAACCTCAATAGAAGTCTTGCACTTCAAGCCTGGCCCCCTTTCCGTCAAACTTTAGGCTTCGATTCCCTCACTTTCAAAATGAAGAAATTAATTTAGATGATTTCTAATGCAGCAGTGCTGCCCAATAGAAATAGAATGCACAGCACATATGTAATTTTACAGTTTCTATTATTCACTTTTAAAAAGTAAAAAGGAACAGGTGAAGTTCATTTTAATAATAAAGTTTTATTTTAACTCAAAATATTTTAATTTCGACATGTAATCCTGATAACATTATTAATGAGATATTTCACTTTACTTTTTGTTTTTGGAATTCAGTGTGTTTATTACATCTTCAGCACATCTTAATTCAGACTAACCACATTTCAGGTGCTCAAAAGCCACACATGGCCAGTGGCCGCAGTATTGAATAGTTCAGCTCTAATGTTTGAAAGGCAAATTTGAATTTAAAATTAAGCTCTAAAATTTCAGATTTTATGACCAACAATTTTAGAGATTATCTAAAATAATTATCTATCTTCTACGCATTTTTTTGCCATAAAGAGCTGTCTCCAGCTACTATCGCCAGCAGCGCTTTACTTAGATCTATCGCAAAACACCACTGCCATCTGGTGGCAGTATCTTGAATTGCAAGCAAATTCCTGAAGATGAAATAATCAGGCTCTAGGAATGTGTTTTTCAGAACATAATCATGTCTTAGTTACCATGGAGGCCTCTTTAAAATGCACATTACTGGGCCCCACTTGAAACAGAATCTCCAGTACATATCTCAAACACCCACATTTTTAATAAATTTCCCGAGTGATCCTCATGCAGACTAAAACTATAGAATCATTGATGCCCACATAATGCAACCATAGAAAATTCGATGGCAGCAAATGTCAGGGGTGGACTCATTTTTCCGTGATGCTCTGATGTTTCTAAGACCAATGCTTTTTCTTTGTAGACTGATGGGTTCTGTGGAGTTGTGTTGTTTCTAAACAGAAAAGAAAAAGACACCCATTCACCCAACACACAAAAAAAATTGAAATTGATCCATAATCCAACCACTTTTAGAGACTTAAAGAATTTTTCATGCCCCCCGCCATGCAACCCTGTTAATAGATATAGGTAGATATAGACGTAGACGTAGACGTAGACGTAGACGTAGACGTAGACGTAGACGTAGACATAGATACATAACCTCAAGGCCACACATGACCGGCCTCTGTGGCCCCCTCCAGCCTCTTCTCTCACCCCTACTCCCTCCATACCTGTGATCCAACACATAGCCCTGCCTCTGAGACTTTACAATGCTGTTGCCTTCATCTGGAACAGCACTCCCCATCCATGTCCTCAGTGACAACTGACCACACAACTATAAGCTCCCTTAGGGCGAAGGTGTGCTTCTTTTCTCTGTATCTCCCTTACCTAGCAAAAATTCTACTCGCTGAGTGAATAAAGGTCTTCTAAGGCAATCAGTAGTTAGTCCGATTTTTAAAAACAATGACAATAATGCTAATGCGTCTGGAAGAGCCTAACAAGGTAGCCCTCCCACAGTATATGCATTTAACAGGCATCTTCAGAAGCCATGGCAACTTCACCTGACAGCCGGGTCTTTGGCTGGCTGAGCAGGAGGCTGCGTGGAAAGGGGGCAGTGATCTGGACACCCATGAGGGGAGTGAGACGGGGAGGGGCGCAGGGAGAGGGCAAGAGCAGAGCAACCTGGGAATGTCCTCACCACCTCCCAGGAAGGCAGCCATTTCCCCAGAGGACAGAGGCCTGTCATATCTCGCCCAGCTAATCTGACAGAAGCCAGCTGCAGCTCTGGCTGGGCCTGCCCCTGGGAAGGCATGCTCAGACCGGGAACCGCATGCCGCTGTTTGCCCCCAGGGACAGGGGCACAGGGGGTGGGTAATTGACTTGTCTCCCAAATTTATTTATTAATTCCTAGCTGCATCATTTGATGTGGTTTCCAGGAGGCACTCGGTGGAAATCTGCCCCCTCCCTCTGCCTCGGCAGGAACATTTACATTTGCTCCTCAGAGTCTGGTGGACAAAGCTCAGAGCCGGCCCCACAAGGAAAGTCACGTGCAGGCACGGGGCTGGAAAGGGCATCCGCAGTGCAGGCCAGCAGCAGACTGAGGAGCGGGCTCTGGCAGAGAGGCTCACTGCTCCCAGCTCAGACAGCAGGTCCTGAGACCGGGTACAAGAAGCTAGTGGGACAGCGTGCTCAGGAGGCCTGGGATGACATCTCAGCCACCTCCTAGGATGATGCAGGGTACACGTGGGGAGCTTCAGCTCCCCAGTTGTGAAAGGAGAAAAAGGTGATGCCGATGGCACTTTATAAGGCTGTGTGAGAAGACGGAATGAGACAAGGGGCAGGAAAGTGCAGTTACAAGGAAAGGATGTCCCTATCCGGCGGGAACGCGGGCCTTGTGGGAGGTCCCCACGTGCAGTGGTGTCGATCTCTAAGTTCTGGGCTGAAGCACTCAGATCCTCCACTTTATGCTTTCTGAATTTTCCATGTTTTTTACAATGAACATAAATGAGCTCTATCACCAGGGAAACATTAGAATAAACAAAAGACAGGAAGTTTGTGGACCAGAGATGGAGCATGTGCCTAAACTTGCATCCTGCAGGAGGTAAGCTCCTTGGCTGAACCCCAACAAGCAGGGTGGTAACAAAGTGGAATGAGAAAGAGGGTCCTCCCTCCACCTCTGCCAGAGCTGAGAAGGAGTCCTTACACGGAGGGAGAGCGGGGAGTCTTGAGGGTAATGGGCAGGCTGGTGGCTTGGATGAACATCACCACAGACCCCCGCCAGAGGGAACGGGAGTCAGGCCCCCATGAATCGCTACCATTAACCCACCTTCGGCCTTCGTAGAATCAGCATAGGTAATTTCTATTTAGCTGTTCTGAGGGGAGCTGTATGGCCCCCAGTCCCCGAGACCCTCTCCAAAGAGAGATTCTACCCCTTTCCAAGAGGAAGGAGGAGAGAGGAAGGAGGGAGTGACAGCCCGAGAAGAGGGCGTGGACTGCGGAGGTCAGGGGTCCTTGATGCTCCTCCATCGCACCCGCCCTGGCCCTAGGAATGTGTCGGTGTGTGCAGTCCCTGAAGGGTTAGGAGCTGAGGATGCAGGCTGAGTCCGCGGATGCAGGCTGAGTCCGCGGACGCAGGAATGGCTGTTCCAGAGCAGCGCATGCTGTGCCAGGCCTCAGGCCACTGCCCTGTCCTCTCGCTACAACCTGTGGCTCCTCCGCCTGTGCCTGTCGATACGCTGGAGAGGGAGCTAAAGAGGAAGAAAATGTTCGAAGGTCTTAGAAAGTGGGCAGCAAACCAGGGGCCTGGGACTTCTTGAGCTCCCAAGATGTAGATGCAGACGCAGTGATGCCTGCCCTTTGAGATTCTAGAACTGGCCCAAATCCTGTCACTTACCCTCTCTCTACACACCTTTGCCCCTGAGCACTGGCTTCCACTGAGTAGTTGGGTGGGCAGATGGCGTCCCTGCCCACGTTCACAGACCCACTTCCGCATGGACAAACTTAAACCCCAGCATCTCCCCTTCCCTCCAGTCCCCCTCCAAAATCCCACTGGCACAAGGCAAGTGTGGGTAGAGCAGACCCCACCGAAGGTCAGGCTGATGGAGGGCTCGACGCTGCCTGCAGCCGTGTCATCGGCCCCCTGTCAAAGCCTCCCAGCCTTCCCGTTCTCCAGCTCCATCCCCTCCAGCCCCAGCCGTAGAAAGGAATTCTTTTCACTTTGTTTCACAGACTACTTTTTTTCCTCCTCCATCCGTGTTCTGCTTCCTGCTTTTCCTTCCACCTTCCTGATGAACTCTCCCGCTAGGCTAAACCGTGGCCTGGGCCACCTCCACCGGGCCCTGACCCTCAGCTCCACGGAAACGTCTGAAATCTGTAAATCCTTCTCGCCCTCCTACCTCGCCTCCTCACACACACTCACCCTCACCAGACGCAGGAAGCTGCTCCTGGAGGGGAGAATCCCAGTCACCTTCCAAGCCCGGGGCCCACCCGCGCCCAGACCAAGGAATCCCTTCTCTTTGCATCTGCCTCAGGGACGCCAAAAAACTCAATAGGCAAGACAGGTCATAGTTTAATGCAATATTTTAAAAGATCAAAACCAAGGCGAAATATTCATCATGGGTGACTGAAATATCAAATTTTTAAATAGAGACAGGATCGGTAGTGCTGATTTTTCCTCTGCCTCCGGCCCCCGCGTGGTGGAGCACAGCGAGGCACTGACTCCGCTTCTAGATGAAACCGTCCGTCACAAGCAGAAAGGGACTCCTCACAGGTACCAAGAGGATGAAGTGGCGCATGGCTCAGTGAATTTAAGAAGCCTCTGCAACCAGCCAGATGATGAGTTCTGCAGGGGTTTGAGCAGTCTGCGCCTGGCCACTCGGGCAGCAGCACCCAAGAAAAAGAGTGCTTCGTAGGCCCAGAAAGCAGCTAGATCCCGGAAGAATATTGATCATGTGGCCAGACGAGCGCTGTACACTCCAGCTTCCATGGGAACCGAGGGAGGAAGAGGCAGAGTGGGTAAACGGAGATGGAGGCGGAGGAAGGGGGCAGGGAGGGAGAGAATCAGGAGGCAGGGCAGGCAGCCGTAGCCCTCCCTCCTCACAGCACCCAAGGCCGCTCAGGCAGACCTGCCTGCAAAACTCGGGCTCGGCTGGGTCTGACAAGATGCTAGGTGTTCATGTCAAATGTCAATGCCACATCCATTTCCTCCAGGGCCACTGGGATGCTTTGGGGGAAAGGACAGCTGGCTCTGGAGACTCCTTTACAGAAAGAGTGGGCACCAGAGGCTGAGCAGACCATCAGTCCAGGAGCCCCTGGCCAAGGAGCCCCTGCAGTTTGGCCCGTGTGGCAGGCCA
Organism: Pteropus alecto; assembly: GCF_000325575.1. Taxonomy (NCBI): domain Eukaryota; kingdom Metazoa; phylum Chordata; class Mammalia; order Chiroptera; family Pteropodidae; genus Pteropus; species Pteropus alecto. Next base: position 22,429,739 of record NW_006434709.1, read on the forward strand.
GGGCTCGGGAGTGTAGGAGCCCAGTTCCTACCCCTCATGACTCAGTAGACCTCAGGGTCCTGCATGCACAGCCAGTGCCCAGCCATCCTGTTATCATGCCTGCCAGAGAGGTTCACTTTTCCAGCTTGGAAAAATTCAAGCCAGCTTATGACTTTGCTTCTAAGACTGAATGAAATCATCTTTATCTCCAGAAGGGAAGCCTGTGTCTGCTCAGCCAGACCAGAGAAGTGGCTGGATTCCTGCCCTCATCATCCCAGGACCTTCCCAAGGGCAGGGACTGTCCCCATCTCCAGGCCAGAGACATTTTCCAGGATGTTCTCTCTGCCTCACAATTGCAGGAAGCACTGAGCTTAGAATGGGTGAAAGAGGCTACAGTTCCAGGCTGCAGAGGCCGGTGTGACAGTGGGGAGGGACAAGGTACTCATGGCCCCAGCCCCAACCTGGCACCATCAAACCTGAACTGGATATATGATGGGGTGGCAGGAAGGAGGTGCAGGCCAAACCAATGTTCACCCACTACAGAGGCCCAGGGCAGCCCTACTTCAGTTGTAATCTTTAAGCTGCTACATCACCATGTCTGGAGTTCTGTCTGCACCAGAGGCCTGAGCTGTGCCTACACTGACATTTATTCACTCAACGAACCCAGACACTCACTACATGCTGGGCCCAGGGCCCATGCAGGCCAGGCGGTGTGCCCACTCATGCTGGGTTGTACACACACAAACCACATTGTGCTCAGACTGGGCTGGGCGATGTCCCGTACCCCATCACAGGACTGGACGGAGATTATACTCATGTTCACGCCCAGCCTGGAGCACACTGGCATTTACACACTCACTTAGACTGGCTGTGTTCACATGCAAGGGCTCCCTTGGCCTCCTGCCTCTGCCCCTTGGGGTGACACCTGCCCCCAGTGACAAGTGCTGAGTTTTAGTGGCAGTAGATGAGATATCCAGAGGCCCTCTGCAGAGGTCAGGGCTGCTCTGGGCAGGGTGGCGAAGAAGGGGCTGGGGCCCGGGCCGGGTCGTGGCCCAGCCTTTGTAAGGAGCTGTCTGAGGCTAACACGGTGTTATCAGGTCAGAGGAACCCAAACACAGAAACAAGACCTGAAGAACGTCCAAGTGTCACAAAATGTGGAGTGGATTCAGTTCTGCCCTCTTTGCTCCCTGGGCCTTAGTTATTGCTTATTCATAGCCTTAAACTTCACCCCAAACACCCCCTGCTTCCATTCCCTTCTGCTCTCACGACCTGTCTCCACCCATCATGTGGCTTGATCACCTGGCCAGTCTCTCTACCTAAAACCCCCACTTTCATCAGGTCAGTCCCCCTCTCAAGAATTTTCAGTAGCTCCCCATTGCCAAAGGATGAACTCTGGCTGGCATTCAAAACTCTCTTGATGGACAGGAGCTGACCTTCCTGCTTATTCTCCCTCTTCGCTTCTTCCTTCCCAAACTCACTCTGGACCAGAGTCCGCACTGTCCTTCCATAAAAGCCTTGCCCTTTCCCAACTCTTCATCTTTCGCAAAGCCCTCTCCTCCTCCT
>NW_006434709.1:22431413-22437794 GCF_000325575.1 Pteropus alecto
CAGGGCCCAGCTAAACCTCCACCTCCTCCCAGAAGCCTTCCCTCATGACCACGGTCTCAGAGATCACTCCTCTCTGCCTCCTCCTCTGTATCATATGCTACCCCTGCCCCCCACCATGGCAGACCATCTTGTCCTGTCCCTTGCTGGGGGATTCGCTCTCCCCTGCTAGATTCTAAATTCCCTCAGGGTCAGAACTGGGCCACTTCCTCTTCCCAGCTTATCCTCCCCTTGCACAGAGCTAGGTGCACTGACCCAGAGGCTCCAAAAAGGCACCGTGGGCCTCTGTCACCCCAGCCTACGCTAGCCACACAGGCTTGCATGATTGTCTGCCTCCGGCCAGCCAAGCTCCCTGTTCCAAAGGCAAACGCTGCTGGCCGAGGGCTCCGGGCTCCTGGTCAGGCTGGGGCCTGCTCCACTGGGTGGGAACCGGCACACATTCCTTCAGAATTAAACAAGGTCCTGCTGGCTCCAGGCTCCCCAGCATGACAACGATCCTGTTTGCTTTTGGAAGTAGCTTTCTGCCCTCTCCAGGCAGTGAGGCCCACTTGGTTCTAAAGGAAAGTTCTCTGGTCTCGGGGTGCAAAGACCTCAACAGCCACGGGGGAGGGTGAAGGGTCACATCTGGGGCCATTTGGAAACCTGAGACAGGGCCTGAGACTCCACACTCAGCCTCCTCGTGGCTAGAGCACATCCTGCCATACATCTGGGGTACATACATGTGTGTAGACACAAACACAAAGGTATAAATACGCGCATGTGTGCACAGATGCAAACACCCATATACAGACATAAACATACACACATGCACATGCACACACATGTGAGCATGCACACGTTCCCGGACACAAACACTTCAGTTAACACATACCCATATATAGACATGCGTGAATGTACACAGACCCACGTAAGCAAGAGAGATGTATGCACATAAACACACACATAAATACACACCTGCATAGACACTAGCACACGCTGGCAAGCACAGAGCCCTGGAGAGTCAGTTGGCCTGGCCACTGCCAATCTAAAAATACAGTACTTATGTTGAAAAATATGCTCCTTTTTCAATATTCTTTATTTCCATTGGTCAGGATAGTATCATAACATACTGACAGTATTAGAATAAGCACTTTACAACCATCTGCGGGAAATCTTCCACAAGAAATATACAAATTGCCTGCCTTTGGAGTCAACAAAATTATTATGAAAATATGAAAAAGATTTCCAAATAATAAGTGTCTGTGACATGAATAGTGCCCCCTTAGGTGTGGTGCCCTTGTGCAATTTTGTGGCGGCCCTTCATGTGGCTTCCATCACCCCTGTTGTGGGATGAATTGTGTCCCCCCAAAATTCATGCACTGAAGCCCTAACCCCCAGTACCTCAGAATGTGGCTGTATTTGGAGATAGAGTCTACAAGGTAAAATGAGGCTGTGAGGATGGGCCTTAATCTCATCTGACTGGCGTCCTTGTAGGAAGAGATTTGGACACAGAGAGACAGCAGAGGGGCACACACAGAGGGAAGACCGTGTGGAGAGACAGCAAGAGGGTGGCTACCTGTACATCGAGGAGAGAGGCCTCAGAGGAAACCAACTGTGTTGGCATGTTGGCCTTGGACTTCTAGCCTCCAAAACCATGAGAAAATACATTTCTGTTGCTGAAGCCGCCCAGGCAGTGGGACTTTGCTGTGGCAGCCTGAGCTGACTCAAAAAACCCTTTCCTTGGTCACTGCAATGTCCCATTTCCCCATCCCCAAGACAAATTCAAGACCTCCCTCAAGATAAACTCCTCAGGATAAGGGACAATCCCATGGCTCTGAAAATGCAGACTAAGCAGCCTTGCCCTGCGTGCAGGTACCACACCTTCTCTCTCACTACTGCAGGTTTCCACACAGGCCACAGCCCTCTAACAATCCTGAAGACACGGGGGACAGCTCCCGGCCACCCACCCAACACCAGACAAAGGCTCCTCAAAGGATTTGTCCTGTGCCTTTGAGCTGGAACAACTCAAACCAACTCATCAGATCAATATCAACTCAGGCTACCCTCTGCCTTTACAAGGCGGGCCAAGCCCACAAAGCCCTCTGTTCTGTTCACGTGACACCCAAACCAAGTGACAGGAGAAGGAGAGGCCTGGGAGGCTGGGGCTGAGGGCCCATGATTCTTTTAGAAGCCCCCGAAAATGTTTTCATTTATTTTAAAACCAGAAAAAAATCAAATATAATAATAATGAATATACAATGAATTCAGCTTGGATTATATTCGTCTTTATACCAGCATATTCATAAAGACTAATTTTTAACATTTTTTTAATGGCGCGAGAGTCCCACAAAAGCAAAAACACATAGGCCCTGGGACCTCCGGGTGCTGTGAGTGTCGAGTGCTCGGGGTGTGGACTAGCGTGAGGGCTTGCTGGCTCTCTGCTCTTAGTTTCCTATTGCTCCTGTAACAAATGACCACAAATTTAGTGGCTTAAAACAACACATTTATTTTACAGGTCTGGAGGTCTGTCGTCTGAAGTCCAAAATGCATTTCACTTGGCTAAAATCAGAGTGTCAGCAGAAATGTGCTCCTTCTGGCCCTGGGGGAGAATCGGTTTCATTGCCCCTTCCAGCTTCTGGAGGCCGCAGGCGTTCCTGGATTCCTCATCCCCTGCCTCCACCTTCAAAGCCAGCTTCGGCGGGGTCGAGTCCTCACGAGGAATCACTCTGACGCTGAGTCTCCTGCCCCTCTTCCACTCATGAAGACTTTGTGCTCATTTTTTTTTAATAGAAAATAGAGGTGATTTATTTTTATTAAAAAAAAATGCCATATTTAAATACAAGACCACCATCTGTGAGAAGGCATAACAAAATGGTCTTAAAAAAGAAACATCACAATGACAGAAAACTTGACATATTACACCTTTAAGGAGCCTGCAACCAGGCTAAGTGGAAATAAACAACCAACTCCCATCACCAGAACACACAAATACATACAGGTTGCATAAGCAAAGGCTTAGCTAGTCACCTAGCTAATCCAGAATAATCTACCATCTCAAGATTCTTAACTTCATTACAGCCGCAGTGTAAGGTAACATATGCACAGGTTCCCAGGACATCTTTGGGGGCCATTATTCTGCCTACCACAGTCTTTATAGCAAGGCAATCGTTAAATATAATTTTTAAATTTGTTTAAAAAGGAAGGGTCCAAGAAAGCAGAAGTACTTAGGTCCATGGAAGTCATATTGGGGCTCTGGGGAGCTCAGGCTGCTGTGGGTGTCCAGTGCTGGGGTCTGAACTAGAACTGCCTCTTTGCTCTGCTCAAGAGTCTAAAATGTAACCCCTCAGGACGGGTTGCCCCCAGCAGGTCCCAGAATCTCTCCCCCACCTCAAAACTGGTACAACAACAGCCTTGTATTCATTCATGAGGCAAAGCTGACCCTAGAGGCCACTGGGCCAGGCCAGAGTGATTAAGGCAGAGAGTTGGCTGTACCGCAAGCCAGGGTCAACTCAGGGACTCGGCCAGGGGCTGCAGCTGTGCCAGGTGTCTCCCCTTAGTGCTGGAGAAGGGCTTGGCAGCACATCCTTGTCGGATCAAGACTCATGTCCATGTGGAGCACGTGACTCCTACCATGCAGGCCAGGTTCAAATCAGCCTGCCCGTCTGCACTCAGCTGGTTGCAATTGCCCCTTGTGCTGGGGTTTCACTTTCAGCGTTGATTTATGGAAAACACAAGGTTGCCTGAAATCCACGCAAATTCCTCCTCTATGAAGCAATGGTTCTGGAGGGAGGGAAGGGCCTTGCTCCATAAAGGGAGGTGGGGGAGGTGGAGGTGGGGAGCATCCTAGAACTGGAACTCTCTGCACAAGGGAGTACAGCCACCCCCTCCTTTCAAAAATAATACGGTCATGCAGTGGAAGTCTATGCAGCATTGAAAATAAATGAGCCAGATTTAAATATGCTGGAATCTCATAAACATGTCGATAGGGAAAAAAACTATTGCACAAGAATATATATTAGAATGACAGTTCATACAAAGCATGCAAAACAACTGTAAATCCATCAAGAAAAAATGCAAATGTAGAAAATAAAGTTAAAGAAATTCGCGAGATTGAAACATAGCAAAGATTGGATAGTGGTTACTTCTTGGGGAGGGGGAGGGGTGCAATGGAAGGGTGCTATATTTGGGAGGTGCTCGTGGAGGGCTTCAACTAAATGTGTAACTTTATTTCTGAAACTGGTTTGTGTCTCCATGGGTGTTCACTATATCACTAATTGTTTTGGTATGCCGGATTACTTTACAATAACAATGTTTTCAGGAGAATGAGACCTGAAGTGGGTGGAAGACAAAAGAAAATTTTCCAGCTTCATATCCAGATCCCCTAGACCCAAAGTCCCCAAAGAGCTTTCCAATGACTCGGTGACTCTTGAATCTACACCCACTGGGAGAGAAAACACACGTGCAGCCAAGCCTGGATTTCTCACTTCACTCCTGTCTCCCCCAAGGATGAGGGTGAGAGGGGCTGGCGAGGCACTCAGGAGAGACCTCTGGGCACCCTAGCAGAGGCTCAGGCACTCGGTGAGGGTGGTAGCAACAATTATGAAGCCCCCACTGTGCTCAAGGCTGGGGTGAGGAATTGTACCCCAAGACTCCTGCCCGAGGTCCCAGAGCTCCACTGTCACCCTATAACCTGATTCTCCTGGATGGCCGACTCTCACACACCCTAGACTCTCCTCCCTCTGTAGCTGTGCTGGCCCAGAACCCAGGCCTGGGTAGCCATAAACCCCAAAGCCACTCGGAGTGGCCCTGGGCAGAGCCATCTTCTGCTTCCATTCCAACCCCGGGTCCTGCTCCTTTCCTGCCTCCCGCAGCAGATCTGGTAACTTGGTGTGTCCTCACTGAAGGCTCCCTCTCTAACACTCCAGCCTCGCCTGGCCCGACCCAGAGTCCAGCTGCTCCCCATGACATCGCCAAAGGCTTACATTTTTAAAACTTTAAACATTCAGAGACATGGAAGGATTTGGAAAGGGGGTGGCTGTGGGGCAGTCTGGGGAACAGTAGGGCCGGGCCAGGTGTGGGGATGAGACTCCAGCAGTCTGACCGATGGCACCCATCAACCATGCTGGGGACAGGAAACCAGCCCCAGCCTCAGGGCCTGAATGGCCCTCAGCCTGCAATGCCCTTGCTCCCACCTGCCGCCAGAAGCCTGGATTAAGGCACAGCAAGAGTCTTCCTTGCCCCAGGGCCTTCCTACCTACTTGTTCTCTGTGCATGTGGCTAGCTCCCTGCTGTAAAGATTAGGTCTTGCTCATTCATTCCACAAACACATACTAGGCACCTACTACATGCCTCATGCTTTGCTGGACACACTAGGGAGTGAGTGATGAAGCAATAGTCATACCTTTTCTCTGAAAGATGAATCAAATTGAGCTATTACAGGAGTGAGCAATAGAGTTATTGTCAGAGAACTTGAAGGCTAGAGGTCAACTGGTGGAACCCTTCTATGAACAAGGGACTGACGCCCAGGAGGCAACATCATTGCCTAAGGTCACATGTTAATAAAGTAGAGATCTGGGACCAGAGCTCTGTCCATGCGACGAGATGATCCTAAGAGCCCCAGGGACCCTGAGACCAATATGAGTGTCCATCCTGAGCTTAGTGGTCATAACAGGGCTGTAGTTAGGAAGCCAGGCCGAGTCCCGAACACCCCCTCCACATGGAGGCTATGCATGGGGAGAAGCTGAGGCCTTCCTCACAATGCCACGTCTCAGGCCAAAAGCTGCTCTTCCCCTCCTTCCAATCCAGGAAAACAGCAAACCCCAAAGATTTCAGGACCTTCCCCCCACCCCCAAACCCAATGATTCTCTAGTGTTCCCTCTCCCTGAGGAGCCACCTCATCCCTCCTTGGCACAAACCAGAAACCAAGAAGCCGTTATTGACATTCCATCTGTCCCCGCCTGGATCAGGCGCCTTGACCTATGGTGGTCAGTACCTGCCTCCCTTCCTGGAGGCCAAGCCCAGAGGGGCCATCAACAGAACAATGCCCAGTGAGAGAACAGGAGTCAGCAACCCTCCTTGGAGAAAAAGCAAATCTATGCTACCCCTGGACACTTTAGGCTAAACATACGGCCCTCGGGAAATGGGCTGAGTTCAACTTTTCTTACGGGGGCGGGAGCTATCACAGCACCTGATACAGAGACACCGGGGCCAAGGGTCTGCACCTCTCCTGACATCCAGAAGGACAGCTCTGCCACAGTTCACAACAGCAACCGGCCAGCAGACGAGTTTGGCTTGGCCCACGCCATGTTTCAAATTGGAATTTGTTGCCAATGTGTAACATTAGGAGAGTTGACATAAAAATCCAGATTTGAAAATGGTAGAACTGGCTTCGCTGGGCTGGCATTC
>NW_006434709.1:22437836-22459256 GCF_000325575.1 Pteropus alecto
CTGCTGAGAAGGAGGTCACCCCATCGATGGAGCCCGGGCTTCCCAGTAGCCTCAGTGCCCACCACGCCCCACTGCTCCCCAACCTGGAAGCCCAGCGCCATTGACCATCTTTCCGGGGGCCTGTCTCTCCTCTCTTTATGGTACCTCCAGGGTCTCTCTGGGCAGTAGAGTTTGTGAATCCTCATTTTAGGACCTGAGAACAATTGCGCTAGTGGGCAACATGGCTCTATGACATGTGTGTTCAGGAGGACAGCCCATTCCCTGGCCTTCAGCAGCCATAGTGGGAGATGAGAGCCCAAAACAGAAAAGAGAGTGTGGATGTGGCAGCAACCCCAAGGCCACACAGATGTGCCATACAACCTACAGCCACAGCAGAGAGAAGGAATGGCTGAGGCTTACAACCCACACTGGAGGCCTGAGCCTACCCCGCAGAGTTACAAATGGCTGAGAGACTCACTTACCACCTAGGGAGGACCATCAGCCCAGGGTGAGGAGGGAAGGAAGAAAGACGAAGCAGGAGGAAAGGAGGGGCTCTACGGGGCGGAGGCCAAAGGAACCTGCACTCCCAGGGCCCTGAAGGAAGGAGCAGGAGGCCTGCTCGGATACAGAGCCCCGAAGGAGGTGTTAGATCAAAAGGGCAAATCCTGACTTTTCAAATGCCACCGCCTTCCTGACCCCCAACTCTGCCCAGTTTGAATTCCCTGGCTGGAAACCAGAGTACAGAACTGATTGACATCTTTCTGCTCCTCGCCTCCCTCCCACATGCACACACCCCAGCCAAAGAGAAAAGCAGTCTCTACGTCAAACTCATTCAGGTCACAAGGAGACAAAGGAGTGACCATGAATGTTACCTGGCCAGAGAAACCATGCGGTGGACGGACTGATTCTCCTGACCGCCCCACAGCATGGCAGGCTCTGGATGCCAAATAAAATCACCATTGGAAGAATCCAGGTCCACAAAAAAACAAGCATTCAGGCAAAGCACAATTGTCTATTTCTCTATGTTTACACAAATATTGACTGACTTATCATTCAGCAGGCATCAAATTTTTAATGAAATGTTATTGGAGGGAAACTCAAGATGGAACGACTCCAAACTGCTAATTTAATAATGTCCTGCAAATTGGGACAAAGCAGCCACGATGTGTTCTGAGCTATGAGAAGACATCTTGTTTTAGCTCATGAGAGCCAAGGTCCCCCAGACACGTGGCTTAACCACTGTCCTAATATGCTGTTACTATTCCTGGGCCATTTAGGTACGACAAGAAAGGGCCATCCCCTCCATACCAGTTGGGCACGGGCACCCGGGAGCTTTTCCATCAGTGGGAGGAGTCTGCATGGAGCCTTCTAGATTCTCCTACGCAGCCCAGATTGGTTCATTGACTGGCCAGAGTCAGAGTGACCATCTTTGGAATGAGACTGGGGACCACAGAGACCACCAGGCCCTTCTCCTGCCCTGCTTGGCGGCTCTTTTTCTTTCTGGCAGATCCCAAGCACTCAGCCTGACTCCTGACCCTCCTGGTCCCTGACGTTCCCCTCCTACCCTCCCTAGCCCCCACCTCTTGATTCTTTTTCCCACAAATCTAATTGTGCAGCAGGAAATAACCTCTCAGACTCCCCGCTTTCTTACAGCATCCCAAAACAAGCCCAGAGCATCCTTCTCACTCCAAAGGTTTACTGCCAATTCTGAAGCAAAACAGGGTGGGAATGATGAAATTAACGCCACAGAAAAGGACAATGTGTGGGCAGCTTCCCTCTGCAGCTTTATAGTCCCAGTCCTTGCCGGCCAGTGCTCATGCTCCTTTGGCCTTGAAGCCGATCATCCTCCCTTTTAACCTTCGCCCTCCTCCCCTCCTTCCTCAAACCTCCCCCTCCAGGCACTTTAACTGCCAACAACCTACTTTCCCAACTTTGATTTATCTCCACAAGACAGAACACAAAGTTAGATCCAGCCTCGCCCTCAATACCTTTTTCAAAAATAACCCGAACACACCCAGGCAGAGCTCTTAGGTTCAGAGGCAAACACTCAAACCCACCCAGCCCTAGACGGACAGGCACCGAGGTGCACATCCATATACTCAGAGACAAGGCAAGGCCTCACGCCCCGCACACTCTCTCACACTCAGGACAGACTCACGGACACACACACACCAGGAGCCCGCCTGCACTCGAGCCATTTGAGTTTCTTTTGAGGAAAAACACTCTGCTCCAGAAAGGGCTCCTGTCAGGGCCTTTTTTTTTTTTCAGAGCTGCTGGATAAATTGCTCTTGTGCAAAAATAAACACAAGTGAACTGCATTAGCTGAACGAGTGACACATTAGTTACAGATGCGGGGCCTGTCAGAACATTGAGGGAACAGCTTTTATTGGGGAAGGGCTGGGAGACTCATAAATAACCAGTTGGCAATCTCGCATAAACATTTGTGCGTTCACATAAACACTGCCTACCACAAATGCTGGCCCGCTGCCAGCTCGGCCTAGAAGACCTCTCTCCCTCTGTCTTCAGAACACCAAGGTGGATGGGAGGGTCACAGGAGCCTTTTCTCCCATAGTCCCAACTCCTCGGCCTCATGCTCTGTGAGTCGTAGGATGGAGGGAGAGATCCAAGCTCATCTACAAAGACTGCCAGAGAAGGAAGGTCAAAGCCCACCCCCAGTGGGACAACTGGCCGACTCTCCTTCCTCTATACAGAATAGAAGAATGAGGGCATGTAATTGTGCTGGGGCTCGGTTATTAAATAAAGCCAAGTCAGAAATTTAAAAAGAGCTTGGAAATGCCTCCTTGGATTCAACTGCAGTGGGAAAGTGGAATGAGGGCATCGCTGCCCTCGGTCCATGGAAAAATGCCCCAGAAAGTGGTACCAGTCTTGCTCATCCATCCAGGGCCCAGGGATCCTGGACTTCCTCCCATTGGCTTTTGGAGATGCCAATGGCACCGAGAGTTCTCTCCTCTGAGTCAAACACTTCAGAGCCACATCTAGCTGATCCCAGAAGGGGCAAAGCAGGCCATGTGAGCTGACACAGTCCGTCCCCTCTCCTCCTCCTGTGGTACCTGCCAGCCCAAGAAGCACCAGGTGCCCTCAACTCCACACCCCTCCCAAACTTCACTCTGTAGAGAGGATCTAATGTATTTAAGTGCCCTGAGGTACGAGAAATAGTTAATGCCTGTATGTGTTTCATTCTTACCCCTCTACTTCCTCTCTGTCGCGGATGTTTTAAGGGGACAAAGTATGAAGTGGTAAGGATTTAAAGCAAGTGGCTAACACTCAAAATTTCTGTTGAATTTTTGAGTCAGTAAGAGAAGGGAAGAGCTGTGATCTTTTCAGGGAAGAGAATATGGAGAGAAAGAGAATGTTCGCTGGCCACAAGATTGCATTGCAGTGATTAGCTTTGAAACCAGAAAGTTATTGAGCTTCCCACGGCTCAATAATTTTCTCTTGGTCCTCCAGTTTCCACCATACGAAAGGCCAAAATCCTTAGGCTGAGTGGCCTTTTCCTTCGCCCATCATATTATTTGATCTAGTCCCACCCACCCTTGAACCTGGTTTCCCTCTCTGCCGCTCATGGACCTTGAGGTCCAGCCAAACTGAACTCATTCTTTCCCTCCTCATCCATGTGCTAGAATTTTGCGCTTTTTCTTCCATCAACTCCTCTTCCAGAAAGACCTTTTCTTTCCAGTTCTTCAGGTCTGGATCCAACCCATGCTTCCAGACTCGATTCAAAAGCCACATCATCTCTCCCTCCTTTGAATTCTGGGAGAACTCTTCAGTACCTTGCTGCTTACTTTCCTTCTTGCTCTGAGTTATTTATCTGGCCTATCCCTCTCAAGATTTTAAACTCTCAGATCTTTATCACACTAATCGTTCTGGTTCTCCTCCCTCCCAAGCCCCTAGTCAATGCCCAGGAAATGACAGATTTGTTGAATCCAGGAAGGCAGAAGGTGATGGTATCTGGATTCATGGCTGTGATAGTGGTGGGGTTGTGAGGAGGCAGATGTTGGTAGTGATGCAAAGTGGCCAACAAGTCTTTCCCCCGGGCAACCCCCTCTTGGCTCTCATTTTGCATTTCTCCAACAAGCTGAGCTGTTGTTGCTTTGGAAGAGAAATGAAGATGCCAGGCAGGTACAGACAGCCAAGCACCATGGCTCTACTGAATAAATCTCAGCCGTCTAGGCCCTTTCTTCCCGTCAACAAATGGAGGAATGTTTTATGAGGAAACACTACAAAGCACATCTCTAGATAGAAATACTGAAGGCTCCTTGGCCAGAACAACCCTCAGGAGGGAACACAATGTAGCTGTAATTTATTGCATTCAATATTTTTGTTTCCAATCTTATTTTTATAGACATTATTTCATAGGCTGAAGCTTAAACACAGATGGAAAAGATTCTGGCTTTGTAATAAGAGACGGTTTATGGTGGACCAGCCCACTGCTCTGTGTTAGTATGTGAATAAACGCACATTATGGTGTCCTTAGGTAGGATCGGGAGGTGCCTGTATTATGTGTTTGGACTTTGATCCAACAGTTCTGCTTTTGTCTCTCCCCTTGGCCAGGCCCTCTGGAAGCTCCCAAGGGAAGGAAGTAACAAACACCATAATGGGGCAAGGGGGAGGAGGGGTGCGCCAGCTTTTGAAATTCTTGGCCCTAGATGGATCAGCCATTCCTTGGGTCATCAAAAGGCCTTGACCCAGGGACTCAAGCCAAGACCCCAAAGAGCAGAGATGAAAGGAAAGTGTTACGTAGATGACTCTGTGCTGTGTGATTTGCATTGTCTTTTTTTGGGCGGGGGGCGGGGTGCCGGGGGGGAGATTAGAAAATTAAGCTGATACTACCCATAATACCTTGTGAGCTCTCTTCCCTCAAGAATATATCACAGATAGTTTCATTTCAACGAACATTTTTAAAAACATGGTCTGGCTTATGATATTCATAGTGTATACATACCAAAGTTTGTTTGATCAACCTCATTTAAGTTGAGAAGAAAGAGAGCATAGGAAGGGACAAAGAGATGGAGAGATCTAAGGAGGACAAAGGAGAAAGGGAGAGGGAGAAACAAAGGGTAGGAGGAGGCATTGCCCAGACCGGAGCAAAGAGTTGAGCCCCCAGGAGGACCCCAGCCCATCAAGAATGTCTTGTCCCAAAATGTGGCTCCCACACATTCATAGACGCACTGCTGGTCGGGCAAGCACCTCAGAGGCCTGCTGTCCAGCCCCTCCTTTCTCTCCCACAGGGTTAGTATTCAGTCTACTCTAAGAAGACTTGGAGCGTGTGTCAGATAACACTGGAGACTTTGGGCTGGGGCGGGGGTGGAAGGAGCAGAAGCTCCATGCAGCTGGGAGGGTCACAGGAAAGTGAGGGAGGTGGTGGGAAGGCCTGCTGGCCAGGCTTCTGGGGGACTTCCACGTGGAGGAGCAGCTGTATGAAGTGATATGTTATGAGAGGCCATCTGAAGGGGCTCCATCCCCGGAGAGCTTGTCAGCAGAGTTTGGGTGTGGACGCGAATGACCCTCCTTACTGCCTGGCAGAAACAGGGTCTTCGGTGTCCATCGTACAGACATTTCTATTTTGCCCGATTGCAGTGGTACGAATCTAGGGGAGCCATCCTTGGGGTCCCTGGAGTGTTTGAAGAGACCCAAAGAAATCATGATCAGCTCCTAGAAAGCCTTCCGCCTTCACCAGTCCCAGGGCTTGCCAATCGTTTCCGCTTTGCCGGGTGATAAGTCACACCTGCACCCGGGGCTTGGCGAGCAGTTGGAAGCTTTGAAGCAGGAGTGGGTGAAGAATCTGCTTCTGGCAATAGAAGGTTCTGGAAGATAGTGCCCACCATCTGGGCTGCTTGAGAAATCTGGCCCAGGCGCCCAAGACTAAGAAACTGGATTTCGCAAAATGTTGTAACTAGGTGTGGAGGGCACGTTGCATTCTGGCTGCCTCCCTTGCTTGGAGTAACCATGCACATCCCACCCCCCACCAACTCTAGGAGTCCTGGTGGGCCTTCTGTCTATCACAGGGCTCCCCAGTGTTCACCCCTCAAAACAAAGTTTGAGCCCTACGTGTCTGCCCTTGGACTTCCCAGTTGTAGAACCCAATACAGGTTTTCCCCACTATCCAAAAGTAGAACATTCCTATGAAGCCTTTCCCAAGCCAAAACAGCATAATGGGAAGAAACAATTACCGTTAATTTATGTCTTTATTCCATTCGCCACAATCGAAAAGTTTAATTACAGTCCGGTTTTACGCAGGAAGTTACACCCTTACAAGCTCTTGGGCTTTTCTGATACCTTAGGACACATCTTGCTAATGATGCACAAAATAAATCGCGATAAAGCACAGACCCTCACAGACGGAGCTCCAGGCTGTGACGTTGATGCTGAGATGCGGAGGGTCGTTCCCAAGGGAGGAGCTCTCACTGCTCCTCCAACCGCTGCCACACCGCAAATGCTGAGCCCTGTTTTTGCTTTTTGCCTTTTTTCCTAAAAGTGAAAATCCTCTTTAGATTTTTTTTTTGGTTAGCAAAACAGGTACAAATATAGGGCTTGTAGGTCTTTTGGAAAAGCAAAGTACGTAACATGGACTTTCAAAAATTGGGGGAGACCTGTATAGGCTTTTTGCTTCACTTTTTGCTCCAAATCCAGGTTCAAACCAGTTCGAATTGGTCTCCTGTCACTTGCAGCTGCCAACACCTCACTTGATACGTTAGGCTAATAACTGAATGTGCTTCAAACCGAAGAACTGAATCGGAGCGAGAATAAGTCTTCCAAGGGACAGAGTTCCAGAGACCTTTAGGAGACATGCACAAGGGGCCTCTGCCAGGCCAGTGCAGGAGGCCTGGGAGCCGTCATGCCCCTAGAGATGGCAGGCGAGAGGCGCCCTGCTCTGAGGCCCACACTTCAGAGGGTCCACATTTCACACACACACACACACACACACACACATGGGCATATGCACAATTAAAGAACACACGGAGACCTCTGTCTCCTGGGATCCAGCACTCAGCACTGGCACAGTACGATCTCTAACCCTAAACATCCATTGTCATGAGTGACACCATTGAAGTGCCCGGGAAACGCTCCTCCACATCCTTGGTGTTATGCCCTTGAATCAAAAGGAGACTGTGTCTAAATGCTGTCCACACTTGTGGGTTATCCTGCTACTGAAATCAGAGATGGGCCTTGCTCTGGAGTGTGGGGAGGACTGACAGTGGAAGCACTGAGGTAAGAGAAAAGACATTGATTTATCAAATCCTTCCTCTCAGGCAGCAAGAACGAAATAAAAATAGCATGTCCCAGTAGTGGCAAGCATGCGTTCTCTTGCTTCTCTTTGTGGTTCCAGAGGTACTCACAGTTAAGCACAATATTTGCTACAGTTGCATGTGGCAGCGAAGGAGCATTTTCCGATATAAATAATTCATAATCCTCCTACATTTGCATATATGCAGGTCAAGATGTAACATGAATGAAGTATGATACTGATTCTTTACATTGGCAGCTAGGCAGACACAAAACACCTCTAGAAATGTAAAAGATGTAATTTTTATTAAAACGTTTACTGATATTTCATTCAATTTTCAAGACTAAAATTAAAAATTTAGCTTTATTTAAATATGTCATTTAAAATTTTGTATTAAATAAAACGTATTAGTTATAATTGCCTTGGAATTTTAATAGATAATTTCAAATGGTTTAAAGATAAATAGCTAGCTAAAAATTTACATAAAAAGTAGTTTGAAATTTTGATCTTTTATAATTTAATTTGCACTTTTTATTAAAGTAAAATTTAATTTTTGTACTATTTCAATGATCTGTTGCTGTGTAACTGATTATAAAACTTAGCGGCTTAAAATAAATTATTTTTAACTCTCGCAGTTCTGTGGATTGACTGGTTCAGCGGCCACTGGGGGTGGGGGGCTTCTTGTGTCATTGCAGTTCCATGGCAGCAGGGTATGGAGTCAAGTGCCAGTTCAAGTGGCCTGTACACCCAAGATGGCAGCATCTCTGCTCTCCGAACTGGTGCTTCAGCTAGGATGGTTAGAATGAGCGCAGTCTAGCTGACTATATTGTTATTTCCATGTGACCTTTCCACACAGCTAGCTGGACTTCCTCAGAGCGTGGCAGTATCAGAGAAATCAGACTTTGTACGTGGTGGCCAACTTATTCCAGAGCAAGCATCTGAGAGACCCAGGGGGAAGCCAAAACGCTTCCTAGGACCTATCCTCGGAAATCATGCAGCATCACTATCATTGCTTTCTATGGGCTTAAAATTAGTCACAGCCCAAATTCAAAAGGACTATGCAATGTCACGAATTCCAGGAGGTGTGGTTTACTGGGAGCTAGCTTTGAAGACCAAGTACCGCTTTCTGCCCTCTGGCCCCCATTGAATCCCATCCCTCACACATTCAAAATACGCTCACTCTCTGAGTCTGTGAAATCATCAGGCTTAGGCTCCAAATCCAGGACCTTGACACCTAAGTCAGGTCTAGTGCAGAGGAGCCCCTCAGGTGTGGCCCCATGAAGACGGCACCTCTTGATCTAAAGATCTGTGAATTAAAGAGTCAAGTTATCTTCCCCCAAACCCAACACACAATGAAGAGGTAGGCACAGAATAACTGCACTAGATACTCCCATTCAAAAAGGAGGAGAAGTCTACGGCCGTGCCACCTTGAACAAGCCCAATCCCATCTAATCTCGGAAGCTAAGTAGGGTCGAGCCTGGTTAGTACTTGGATGGGAGACCACCTAGGAAGACCAGGTGCTGTAAGCATAAAAAATAAGGGTTTGTAAACTGACAAGGCCCTTGCAATCTGTGAGGCCAACCAAGGGTTGCCTCGCCTAAAAAATAAAAAATAAAAAAAATTTTAAAAAAGGGGAGAAATGTGTGCAAAGTGATTCCGAAATCTTACCAGTTCCTTCTTTAGGGCCTGATCCTGCTGTCTGGGAGAGGTCGTCCATGGCTGTTGGCTCCACAATCTGAGTTATCCTTCCTTTCCCAAAAGAAATGGTCAGCGTTTGTAGCCAAATAGATTTTTTCACCTTGCTTCCTCCCCTTAAAAAGGTCTCTTTTCATTTTTAACTGTCTCTGTCATTTTCAACTCAAACTAATATAATTCCTCTAAAAAAATTATGGGTTTGTAATACATCAAATTATAACCTACCCCATCAGACAAAAGCCACACTTCTATTTCTTTCCAAAAAGACCTTTCTCCCCTGACACCATCTGTGAGGTTGCTGTGGGATTCTTAGTCCTGCTGTCCAGAAGAGAGGATCTAAGATGTGTGGCCTTAACATTCTTAAAAGCCCTGTTGTCTATCCAAAGGTCTAAAAACTTGCCTTTCCATTTTTCTTAGCAAAGGGTCTTATAGCCACTTTATCTTTATCTTCAACTGAAGCAATATTTTACTGGTGAGGCTGTGGATGTCTGTGAGATAGACTGGAAGAATAGCTGGTCATTATGTGTGCAGGCTCTGAGGCCAGACTGCCTGGGCTTGAATCCCAAGTTTACCAATTACCAGCTTTGTGACCTTGAGCTGTCATTTCTATGTGACTCAATTCACCCATCTGTTAATTGGGATAAATTACAATATGTACTTCATGAGAGTGGTGTAAGGATTCAATTGCTTAATCTTCTTGTATACTGTTAGAACAATGCCTGCTGTGTAATAAATTTCCAATAAGTGTTAGTTATAATTACTACATGTGACTGTATATCCACATCTACAGATGTAGATTCAAGTGCTTCTATGTAAAGGCTGATGGGTATCTCTCTGTCTCTGAGTATGAGAAGGTCCACGTCTGAATGTCTGTGTCTATGTGTGTTTGGGTATAGGAGACCTTCTGTGTATCCAGTGATAACAGTGGCTGGCATTCATTTCATGTTTACTGTGTCAGGCACTACTCGGAGAGTTCTACAGGTATTCAATGGAAACACACGTGAATGTGGAGAGCTGAGCACGTGTCCGGCCACGTGTGCCAGTGAGTGCCTGTGAGGGTGGCCTGTTAGCCCTGAGTTGTGTAAGAGGTGAAGACAAGTACCACGTCCTGCCTGATGATAGCACTGAAGGGGGCCAGTAAATTATATCCACTCCCACCTCCTTTCCCAGGCTCCCAGTTAGCTTGAATTGCCTGAGTCTTTATTCCTTCAATAGGAAAGCAAATGAGGAGCCTGGAGAGGAGCCCACCAATCACAGCCTTCCTTTCATCCTATGACAGCCTTGGTCTTGCCTTGGCCTTGCCTTGGCCTGGGGGAGCTCAGGCAAGATTCCTGGACTGGGCCATCTTTTCACAGTGCCATTTTTTGCTGAGTGGCATCTACTTCTGACTCACCGTGTATCTTCCCTGGAAGGACACCAGCAAGACAGTGAATTCCCATTATGGATAAAGCCTTCACATTCTACCTGTTATGTTTCCTTTGCTTCCATTATCCAACATTGGTAATAGTTCAAACATAAAAGGATATTTGAAAATTTTATGCATGTGCTTTTCTTCCTTGCCTATATGAGTACGTGATCTTCATCTTCCTGGACCATAGGCATCCATCTCTGGCTGACGAAAGACTTGGATGAAGGTTTGACATAGGCAGGATGCACAGAAGAAAAAATGCAGTAATGCTTGGCATCTGACATGCAAAAGAGGGTTCTGTGGCAGGTCAAAAGTCTTTCCAACCACACTATTTTCTTGAGAGCACATTTCCTGGACATCTTCATCTCTCTCCTTGGACGTGACCATGGAGTTTTACGCAATGAATGCCCAGGCAAGAAGAAGACACACTTCGGTTCTCTCCTTCCTGCCCAGAGGATGGAGGGAAGGGACAGGGGGAAAGCAACCAGGGAGATCAGGCAGTCGGATCTGGCTTTGCTCCAGGTAGGAAACCCTAGAATGAGAGGCTTGGCCCAACCTAGGAGGAAGCAGCATCTCAGGCTTCTCAGAACCAACCAAATCCACCGAGCTGCCTCCAACACCAGGATTCTGGGGTAAGGCAGAGGAGCCTCAGAAGTTCAGCTTCGCAAGCCAACTTCAGTTCCCACAGGCCTGGCTGCAGAACTGTGAGCCAGCAGGCCATCCAGGGCCGTGGGAACAGTGAGGAGACCCACAGGGGAGGAGAGGGATGCTATGGGTAGGTGGCAGACCCTGTGGGAAGCAGCCAGGAAGAACCTAGGTGCAGTGGGCATCCCGGAGACTGTAGCCAGACCAGGAGGGACCAGACCATGAGTTACACAAACAGCTTCAAGTGCATTTCAAGGCCAGCAGGGATAGGAACCTTACCTGGAAACATGAGGACACCACACCCCAGGATCCCAACTCCTTACTCCTGCCAGATGTCGCATAAGCTGCCCTTGTCTGTCCACATACCTCAACATCATCTCGGTGGGAGAAGCTAGGGAAGGCAATCTGATAACTGAGCACTTTCATCCAAGAGAAGCAAAACGTCACTTAACAGGACAGACTAACCTGGGTCCCATGAAGTTCAAACCACATCGAACACTTCATTATTCTCCTCACTAATCCTCAGGTAGGGGTTGGGAGAAATGCCAGGTTAGTTATAGACTAATAAATAAGGAAATTACTGTTTTTCCACACAGACGAATTGAAGCGTGAGTTAAATTTTCATCCTCGTTGCATACACAAAAATAGAGGACCCACCCCTGCCCCCATTAAAATGCCAGCTCGCCATTCCGACTAAAGACAAAGACCCTAGCAAGGGACAAGTCCTGGCCTCTGGATCCCAAATTGCCTCCTCCAGGTGGTTTGGGACAGGTCAGGGCAGAACAGGACAAGGCTTCCTTTCAGCCCAAGTGCTCAAACCAGCTTTCAGGGGCACACACATCGGGTCTCCTCCCCCTACATTATCTGTGCTTTTGGGGGAGAAAAAAACAAGGTTTTAATTCTTTTTCCAGGCCTTTTTCATCTAGGATATTGAGGATCCCAGACCTGGCTGCTGTCTCAGAATTTGTTGAGATCCTTCCTTCCTCAGGGAGGTGGGGACATGAATTGAGTGAGGTCCAAAGTCTTATCTTTGACTGGCGTGTGTTGGGGTGGGGGGAGATAGGGTGTGGGCGGTTATCAGCATATGCAGAGGGTGATGCTACCACCTGCTGGAGCCTCAGGGAAAAACAATTCAGCTGGAGAACCATGTTCCACCGGTCTTGGGTGGAACCGCCTCAGAATCTTGCACTCAGGTGATTCACTTTCTTTTTCCCAGAACAACGCTTCACCTATTCCTTTATTTGGTCACCTAGTTTGCTGGTTGGACCAAGATCATCATCTCATTTTATGGATGAGAAAACTGATGCTCAATGAAGAGCAGAATGCCATCTGAAGTCACATGACCGGGGATGGCTTGAAAGCAACATTTAGTCTCCTGCCACCCAGCGAAGACTATATCCCCTCCTCAGTGCTCAGGACTAGGGTGTCCTTTTATGGACAAGATCGATAGGGCCGCCCCCAACATCTAGGGAGGTGGCGTGAGGGGAGGAGGGCATCTACATCCTCCTGCTGGGACTGAGGGGCCTGAGGCACGAGCAGCAATAATGACCCTGCCGTTAGTTCAGGGCCTGATGTATGCACCCAGAGGCTTTGTGTTTAAGACCTCACACACACATTACCACACAGGCCATTTCAGTTCCTTGGGAGCCATGTTCTGAAATGCCACAAGGGCAGGCTGGCTGCCAGGGGGACCTGGCTGATTCCTGCCCTGATTCACTGGGCTCCTCCACATCCCAGAAGGCCAGCCCCCACCTTGGTCCCTGTTCAGAATTCTCCGTCTTATGGCCTCTCTAGTTTCCTTGTCCCCAGGGTCTGGATTCCAGTTCAGCCCTGCTGCCTGGTGGGCAAGACTCCCCAAGTTTCAGGCTGTCCTCCAAAATTGCCCAGATTTCCTACATTTGGCTCTCCTATGCTTGGGGACGCCTGCATCTCAGACCAGCTGACAAGAACACCCAGCCTATGAACAGAGTCTGCCCCACCCCCATTCTGGGTCCCCATAGCAGGGTCAGTGCCCCTAAGCCCTCTTCTCCAGCTGGGAGGGTCCAATTCCAGACGCTGGCACCGCTCGGCCTGCTTGTCCTGCCATGAATAACTGCCAAATGGGGAGAGAGTCAGAACCAGGGCCCGGGACTGAGGCCAACTGGCCTCCAAAAGCCTGACCCTCAGGTAGCCACAGCAGTCCTCAGCTCACCTCATAATCACATCACTAACGGGAACATCTCTGAGATGGATTCGAGAGCAAAATATGAAGCCATGAAAAGGCAATTAAAGAAAAAGACTATTTAACTGATCTCAGAAAGGGCAATGCTTTTCTAGGCAGAGAAGAGATCATACAGGGAAAGACATAGCTTGATAAAAGCTGAGACTTCTGCAATCAAAAATATCTCAAACAAAGGCAAGCCAGCCTCAAGAGAAGCATTTTTGCAACACAAAGGGTGACACCCTTAACACATTTTTTTCCCATGAATTGTCTTTTAATGTCCTTGCTGCTTTTCTGTTGGGAGCATTAGGTTGTTTGTTTGCTGGTATATTAAACAGGAAAGGTTACTTATTCTGAACCCTTTGAATTTGGAACCTGCGAGTGTGTTACCAATTAAATTTTAAAAATGACATTTTAAATATAAATCAAACAAAATATTTTAATTGAGTCTATGTGAACAGTTGGTGAATGAACGTTTAATGTAAAAAGAATTCCTAAGAGAAATTTTTGCTACAGCCCTCAGCCCAGAGACCAGGGAAAGTCAATTGTAAGGCTGGCTAAGTTTGTCTCCAGCAGCCTCATCCTCTGCTTTCTGCTTCCTTGTCTTACTTCCAAGCACCCCTGTTTCCAAAAGCTGCCCTCTTCCTCACTCTTCCCCCACTTGGGGTACCCAGGACCCCTGGTTCTTCCAGCCCAGGCCTTTGCTTGGCCAAAACAATCTGTAGGACAGAAAAAGTACCTCTTCCCTGCCCAAGCCCATACCCACCCACACCGACCACGGGAGAGCAAGTACACTTTTCCCGATGTGTTTCGAACACTCTGGGAGATGATTCGGGCCAGTGCTATCGGCCCATTACTCTCAAGACAGCAGTCCCCGCTCCTCCTCCTGACAGCTGTGCTCAGCAGTCACCCTCACTGCCAGGACTCTGCGTTGGCCCAAGCCTTCTCTTCTCCAGGCCTCCCGCCTTTCTCTCCTCTCTCTTCTTGGCCTGCAGAGCCGAGGAAAGGCAGAAAGCTATGGACAAGCCCGGCTGCCCTACAGGCTGCAAGTAAAATAAGGCTCAGCGGCTGGTGCTGGGGCTGGCCCCACTGAGGTGACCGTGCAAGGGAAGACGTCTAAGACAGAGCCACAGCGCCACCTTGTGGTGGAGTGCAATCTGTGCAGCCAGGCCCAACCAGCTCAAGAAACTTCCTGGGTTTCTTCCTTAACTATCCCACTGTCTAGTGGGTGGGGGTCTTCCCTAGACCCCAGGAGAGCCCCATCCCTGGGGACTTAAAGACAACTGGTAAGCTGAGGTCCCAACCACATCTCTGAACCCCCACAGCAAAACAATAGAAAAGGTCTGGGCTTCCGTATCAGGCCGACTTTGTCACTCCCACCCCCTCTATGATCCACAGATGTCTGAGCCTGGGCAATTATATAACCTCATGAACTTCAGTGCCCCACCTCTAAAATGGGAGCAATAAAAAGGCTGCTGAGAAATAGATTAGGTAATAAAGTTCCTAGAGCAGCGGCTGGCCCATTGCTAGTATTCAAGAAACGATGGTTTCCTTTTCCTTCTGTCTGGTCCAGATGCCTGAGAAACCCAGACTTACTCAAAGGCAGGGATGAGGAGACAGTTAAAACCCAAAGCCTAAGATGAGAAGCATTTCTACCTCGGTTCCTCCAAGGAACCAGCCCCAGTTGCTTCATCTGACTACTCTTTGCCTCTCTGAACCCCTTCGGTTAAGGTGACCAACTTACCTACTTTGCCAGGAACTAAGGGATTTTTAGGGAGCAAGGAACTGTCGGTGCTAAAACCGGGGGTGTCCCGGGCCAACCTGGATGACTTGATCACCCAGTCCTTATCTTTCCTCACACTCCAGTTCTAGGACTTCACAGAATCACTGGGCTGTAGCCCAGGAACCTGCAATATAACACTCCCCAGGTGATTCTTATAAACACCAAGTCACTGCCCTGGCACCCCCTGTGTTTTCTCATTGGCTTCTGGTGGGAGCATTAGTCTTCAACTAGGCAGGAAGCCGCCTGGGGCACACGGCACACAGTGATGCGACCTTGGAAAGACTGAAGAAATGCCTAAAAACCAGGCTCCAGACCTGCATCTGCATAATAAACCAGCAGCAATGGGACACGTGTTCTCTACTCAGCTTTAGAGTTTGCGCCCATGTGTTATTCCTCTATTATTGTTCCATTCATTCATTAAGTATCTGTTGAGCACCTATTGGCTTGGCACAGTTGGAATTTATATCTTAATGATAGGAGATAAACACTTACCATTTTTATAAACACTATAATTATAGATAGTAATAAACATTGCTATACTACATTCAAAGGCATCCCTGAAGAGACAATATTTGAACCCTGAAAACTGAGGAGCCGGCCACGCTAAGATTTGGGTGAAGGTGTTCCAGGCGAAAGAATGGACATTGCAAAGGTCTTGAGGCACAAACAAGGAATAGAATGACTAGAGCGGCTAGAACATAGTAAGCCAGGACAAAGTGTCCGGAGCTGAGGTTGGTGAGGTGGGCAGGGACCAGTTCAGACATGTGGGGCCTTCTGGACCACTGTAGCCCTTTGCATTTTATTCTGCATGCAATGGAAAGCCATCGATGGTTTTAGCAAGAAAATGACAGGATCTGATTTGTATTATTAAAGGCTCATTTAGGCTTCTGTGAGGGGATGCTGGAGAAGGACAAGAAGTGGAAGTAGGGAGTTAGTTGAGAGGCTACTGTAATAGTCCAAGCAGAGGACATAAACTGTAGATGGAGAGAACTGCAAGGATTCAGGATACATTTGGGAGGGAAGATTTGCTGATGGATTAGACATAGGTGGGAGCAAAAGAGTACAATGCAGGCTGCCTCCTAAGCTTTTTCTGAGGACCCAGGTGAATGGATGAAAGAACCATTCTGTGAGATGAAGAACTTGTTAAAGGATGCCTTGAGGATGGAATTAGCCAAATTCTGTGGGAAATTCTATAGGTCAACTAATAAATACCATAAAAGGGAGTAGGAAGAGATGGAATTGGTATAAATTTTAAAAGGCTTTAAAAACCAACTGTAAAAATAAGTGTGGAAATTTGAAAACAGACTAGGTATTAGATGATGCAGAGGCATTTTTATTAATCTTGTTGGGTCTAATAATGATACTGTGGTTTATACATTTTGTTAAAAAGTGGTTAGCCGTTGGGTATACATACTGGGTATACATTTACAAGTTAAACTATATCTGAGATTTCCTTTAAAATATTACAGTGACAGTGCAGGGGTAAGAAATGAGATAGATGAAAGAACACTGACAATTCTTGAAAGTGTGATCGATGGATACGTGGGTTCAATATACCATTTTCTCTACTTTGGGGTGTATGTGAAACGTTCCATAATAAAGAGCTGGGGTTTTGTTTTGTTGAATTTTAAATAGACTGTGTTCATACGGATCACAGCCCTCAGGCTGTGTTCTGACCTACTGAGAGTTCAACAGTATTCCCTCCCTTTATCCACATGGAGGCCACATGCTCCATGTCTGTAGGGCACAAATGAGAGAAACGAGTCAGGGGTTAAGAAAACAGCAAAGCAAGTGGGGGCGGCAGCGGCAGCGGGCACCCACCTCTGTGTTGGGCATTGCCTGCGTTGGTGGGGCTGTGGCAAAGGGAAGGTCACATGCCCATCCAACGGGGGCAGCCAGTGTCGCCGTGTGGGAATAAGGGACCCAGGTGGCCAATTCTTCTGATTTTTCATTAGAAAGTTGAAATCTGGACATTTCAGTAAAATCTCCCAGTATGTAGGCAAATGATTTTTTTAAAAATTTTAAACATTTTGCAAGTCAAACATTTGCCAGTGCTAGAAAGCCAAACAAAACCTGTCTGGAAGCTAGATTTATTCCACAGATTGCTGTTTTGTGACCTCTGACTTCACACCATGTCATACATTATATAGTAATGCTTTAATAATTGGTTGACATTCTCAGCAGTTGGGTCACACAGCTGGAACAGCTGAGGCTGCACAGATCATAAATCCCAAGATCCTTTACATGCAAACAGCTGTCAAGCCAGGCATCCCCCACACCGAACTGTGAACTGAACATGGGCTTACTATTTTCTCTATCAAATTGCATGTTGTCATTTGTCAGAAACTTTTGTCTCTGGATTGGCTCTACTCTTCCTCTAAATTCTACTGAATTTGCACTCCCTTCCAGCTTTGTAGCACACACTTTTAATAAACCTGTCTTTATCCAAGCCATCTCCAAAGCTCATATCAGTCTGGTGTATGTCGGGCTTCTCTCCTGCTCGATATCAACTATAACTTCAACCTACCTTCCAAGTTAAGTTCATTCATCTCATATTTACCCATATTCCTCCTTGAAGCCACCATACTTTATATACAAGTCTAATCCACTAGACTTATGGTGATGATTATACCACCTCCTTACATGTGTATAGTACTTTATGGTTTTTAAAGTATATAGTCCCACAATTTTCTGATTTGATCTTTTCGCCCATCTTGACCTTAAAAAATCCTATCACTATCACGTTTAGATGTTGGACAAATCTGGCAATAGTCTATTAGTTTGTTTGTTTGTAACCCAGTAATAATTTCCTAGCTGGGGATTTCTAGATTAAATAGAGTAAAGGCAACTAATTTAGCATCCTTCCTTCTCAACTCACTATCTCACCAGAAAAATAGTTCTCCAAACCATCACCATTCCAGTAATAACCAATGGAGACAGAAACAATATTTAAGAGGAATAATGTTATAACCAAAAGAGTTGACAAGAAATGGAATGGGATGCCTTGTGAGGAAACGACATTTTGATACTAGACATTTTCAAATAGGAGCTGGAGTTTTGTAGAAGGGATTCCAACATACATAGGAATGGGGCAGAATGATCTTTCATTAATTTATTTCTGTCTATGTGGGGAATCTGCTCTGTGCTCAGCTCTCAGAAGTACTGGACCAGTTCTTGCAGGTGAGTACCCTCTGAAGGTCAGAAAGTACAGTTGGCAAATCAAATTTTTTTATAAGCTGTACATTTTAAAATTAATTCCCTTTTTAAAAGCAGTTTTCTGCAAATTTTCTTTAAAATGCCAACCTTTTCTCCAGCATTTAAAAATGGAGAGAATCCACACCATGGAATATTATTCAGCCATAAAAAAAATAAAAATAAAAAATGAAGTATTAATGCAGAGTAGGGAATGGATGAATCTCGAAAACATTAAGCTAACTGGAAGAAGCTTGTCACAAAAGACCACAAAACCTATAATTCCATTCACATGAAAGTCTACAATACAGAAATGTATAGAGACAGAAAGCAGATTAGTGGTTACTTAGGGCTGGGGTGGTTAGAGGGATGCTAAAAGCTACAGGGTTTCTTACTGAGGTGATGAAAAGTTCTAAAATTAACTGGCGATGAAAATGTTCTACAATTGACTGATGATGGTTGCTGGCTATACTAAAATCCATTGACGTGTACACTTCAAATAGGTGAATTGTATGGTATGTAAATCATATCTCAATAAAACTGTTTTAAAAAATTATAAGTAAACTTTTTTTTTTTTTTTAATGGATAGATATTTGTTTCCAGGGCTAGGCTAGATTTCTAAAAGGGAGTTCTCACCATCTGAGGATGAGCCTGTGACAGACTGGTTGGGTGTAGAACTGGCCCCATGTTAGGTGAGTGGGAGGTCTTTCTCACACTTCGCTAGGCACAAGGTTCCCCTTTCTGAAGCTGAGGCCGGGGTTAGGAGCTGTGGAGACTTGACAAGAGCTCCATCCTCCACCCACGTTCTCTGAGCTTTCTAGGTCTTGCCTCTCACCACTCCGGGTAGTATTTCCAACCCAGGATTTAACTACTATCATGTCCATAAAAACAACTAAAATCATTCTTTGGGGAGAAAGCGTCCGGGAGGCTTCCCACCCCAACTAAACTTGTTCCTCTACTTCATTCACAACTCCTGGGGATATGGGGCACCCATCCAATCATTGGCAAAGCAGACCATCACCTCAGAGTAATATTCAGTGCTGGCTTCAAAAACCAGCTGGCCATCCAGGGGGGTCGGGGGACAGATTTCCTACCCCGCCTTGGGGGTAGGACTTAGAAACCTGGGGTTTATGGTATGCATGAAAGGAAACCCGCCACTTGGATGTTACTAGAAAACGCCTGCTCTCTGTCTGCCAGCGAGTTCCACCACTCTAGATTGGCACCAGGGAGAAGGGGCACAGGAAGGGGAGAGGGAGGCGCCCTAGGCACATTTCCCAAACCCTACGAATCCACCCAGGGAGGCCTAAGCACCTGAGTAAGGAAGGGCCCGCGGTCCAGGGGGTCTCCGCAGATCCGAGGGAGGGGTAATGACCAGCAATTACTAGTTAAAAAAGGGGGAAGCGGCTGCTTCACTTGAGCCCCCGCGCTGGGCCTTGGGCCCCAACTCAAAGGAGCGGTGGCCGGGCTTGGGCCCCGCCGCCCAGCGCAAGCCGCGCGGCGCCCGGCCCTGGGCGAGGGGCATCGGCTGGGTACCCGGGGCTCGTCCAGGAGCCGAGAGCTCCGGCACGCCCCATAGAGTGGAGCACCGGCATTTTCGATCTGGACGCCCAAGGTTCGCCCCATCACCGGTGCAGCACCCCGCGGCCTGCCGCCCGTATCCCCCGTACTGTGGCCTGGGACTGGGTGCTATCAAAGGAAACGCCGAAGACGACAACTATGAGGGATCAGTCGGTAAACGGCCAGGTTCCGGCAGCTGGGTGGTGTGCGGGGGAAACAAGCCTCTTGGTAAGAAGCTCCAATGCAAGCGGCTTCCTGCCGACGGCGAAGCGGGCTGTGCGCACTGAGGAATCTGAGACAGGAACTGAGATGGCTAAAGGGAGAGTAACTCGTTCCTTGGGGCAGGGAGATAAAAGGGGGTTTCCGGTATCCAAAATGGTCGTGCTCCAGGTGAGGCTCGAACTCACAACCTCGGCATTGCTCTGCATGTACTGCTGTATAAGTACCGCGCGCTAACCGATTGCGCCACTGGAGCTCCGCTTAGCCGCCTTCGCGATGGCTCTATCAGGGTTCACCCGGCCCGGTGCGGAGCATGCGCACCCAAAGTTCGTGCGGTTCGGCGGGAACGAACCAGGACCCGAGCCCACCGCAGCTTCCAGCCCGGCGGCCCCCGGCGGAATAAGCCGGGGAATCCTACGAGTCTCCCTCCGGGTTGGAATGGCCGGTTGGCAGGGCCGGGAAGGGCGGGCCGCTGGGGCCTAGAAAGGAGCCCAGCCCGCTTCCCTGCGCAGCGCGGAAGGAGCCGCGGCCGCTGCGCTCTGAAACCACCTCCGCGTCCTTCGTGGAGCTTCGGCCCCCGGGATCGGACCCCGCGGGGAGCAGGCCTAGCCCCCGGAACCCGGCTGGCGGCCGGCGGGCGGGCCTTCTTGCGGTGGTGACGCGGACCGAGGGGTGGGGCAGAGCTGGGCGGCCTCGGCTCACCCGCCGCAGAGGTCCCCGGCTGCCGTCCCCGGCCTAGGGCCCCCGCTTAATCAGTAAGCGGGTGAGCCAGACCCTAGAAGGAGCGGAACCCGCGCCTGCCGAGGAGCCAGGGAGGCCCAGGCCGCGGGTGGGCCGGGGGCGGCCTCTACCGGTGAAGCGCGGGCCCACGACCAAGCTTCTAAGACCGGACGGGGCGGGGTTTCGGCATCTGAGCCTTGAACCCCAAAGGTTTTGCCGGCGGCCTGAGAGGGGTGCTCGGGGGACTCCTGGCAGAAGGAACCTCTCCGAAATTGGGTCAAGCGACGAGAGCGTTCTAGCGACACCATGATAGTCCGGGCCTTAGAGAGGATGCAGGCTAAGCCATGCGTGTGTTGCTGAGCCACAACATGTTTTGTTTAATGTTAAAACTAGTTTCTAACATTTAAAAATCAGGAGGTCACGTACGAGTATCTGCATATCCATTTCCTTTTTAAAAAACAGAAAACGTAAACTTCCCAAGGCAGAATTATGACTGTCCCGTGTCCTAGGCACTTTTGTCTTCATGGGCACCTCCTTGAAAAAAAGAAAAAAAATGTTTTGTATACCTGAAAGTAATATATTGTATGTCAACTGTAATTGACTTTTTAATTAAAAACTTTTAAAATTTTTCTACTGCAAAATAAAGACAAATATAATCCTAACTGGATTTCTCATTACATTCATTTTTTCCTTCTGATTTCAAAAGAATTTAAAATGTAAACATTTTTTTGGTGGGGAGGCTCTAGGCTCTGTGCCTACTGTAATTGATAACTCCG
>NW_006434709.1:22459289-22460187 GCF_000325575.1 Pteropus alecto
CTCCACAAAGTGCCCATCACATGGTTGTCTCACTGGGTTGTCTCCTGTGACCTTGTTGGCATGTTGGTGACCTCTGCTTTTCTGGAAGAGCCAGAAGAGCAAACAACTATGGCAATAGATTGAGGCAAACTTCTGTTGATGAGGAAGTGTTGGGGCAGAATAAAGATCATGTATGTAGTTACCTTGACAGTTACTTGCCCACAGTAACAGGTTGTGTTAGTGTGATAAGTGTCAGCAGTAGAATTGTAGAAAGCCTTGAAATTTGAGTGGAAGAGATTATGGTGATCAGGCAGACACTGAGACAGCAACAGGTTCCCTGTAAGGCAGGGGCCTCCTGAAGGTGATGGTGTTAGGAAGCTCAATGTCATGTGTAGACTGGGTTATCCAGAGAAAGGTAGATAAGACTGTACAGGTGGTTTTGTAAACAGAGATGCATCCAGAGCAAAAGCTCAGAAAAAGGATAATCAACACCCCTGCAAGACGCCACTACCTGCATAACTGTTTACAACATGTCAGGATTAGGGGTCCTTGGAACATTATTCTCAGGAGAATCTGATAAATTGAGGACAACAGAGTGAAACTTCAAAATAAGTCTCAAAAGTTGAAACAGGCTGTAAAGGTAAATGCATGATTTGCCCCAGAGTGAGAATGATTTTCCCCCTAAATTGAAAGGGGTTAATTTTGTGATAAACAAGAAAGTAAATTGTAGACCCAGACACTGTCTTCTCAAATCCAGTAGCATTTGCCAAGTCTGCTCTTCCTCCCTCCTGAGTCCCTCAGGTAGAACCCGCCTGGTGAACTGTGAGCAGCAAAGTTGGCCCCTGGTGGTCCAGCTTCCCTTCTCACTCCCCCCCTCCCCCACCCCCGGGGTCATTTATAGATTTACTCCTTTATTGGT
>NW_006434709.1:22460206-22559661 GCF_000325575.1 Pteropus alecto
TGACTGATCTCGGTTTCATGGGAGGGGAAGGCAGCACCTCAGAGCCTTTGGAAACTGAAATAGCTTAGTCCCCAAGGAAATTGAGGTTCTGAAGGAGGAAATCACTGAACACAATGCTGAGCCTGGAAGGAGGCAGTGTCAGAACCTCCATTATCAGAGAGATTTTCCAGCAAGAAGTCTCCTGAGACCTTCAAATCACTTAACTTCATACAGACTGAGTCTGAAGAGAAATGGTTTAATTAAGAGTCCGAGCGGTGGTGGCCTTCTCTGGCTGTGTGACTTTAAGTAAGTCTCTTACCCTCTCTGGGCCTCAGTTTCCTCATCTATAAATTGTGGGATCTAGACCAGATAAGGGCAGTCTAGCCTATCTTGACTGGAGAACTCCTTTTGCCAACACTTTGAGATTCTATAATCATTTAATAATTTGCATGATGTTAATAAGTGATTTTTAAACTAAAACTTATTTTAGATATATCTATAATTTTTAAACAATCTTGAGTAATACCCATAATATAAAAAGACTAGTCTCAATCTTTTCCATTTACCATGTACCATAAAATGTTTAATTTACTTTAAATTAATTGTGTAAATAAAAACCTCTGCTACCAGAGGTTTGTTAACAAATAAATTTTAAAAGAACATATATTTGGTGTTGGGAAAAATGTATATTAAAGTGTATGAAATTTAATGACTTGTAGCATCAAAAATAGACAAAAACTTCTTTCCTAAAATGAATGGAATTTATGCTTTCTACAATAAGAAAACTGGTTTACTTTTGTTGCTTTCACGTTTTCGTGTCTAAATAATGAGACAAAACATAAGGATTCAGACTGCTATATGCAAGCACCGTTTTCCAAATAGCATGAATTGGGTATGGCTGGTCTTTATTCCTAATAATGAAAGGCCAAATTGAACATAATAGTCACTATAATTTCTCTTTTTGCCTTGAGTCTCTGACATACAAGAGACATGAGGATGAGACAGATAAACATTTAAATCAGCTGAATGCAATTTGCACATCTAGTAGATAAAGATCATCTTGAGTCAAATCTGTGGAATTTTCATGTATGGTTTTTATTTACTTCAGCGATGTTTTTATGTTTTTAGCTAATATAAAGAGACTCTCAAAGCGATCCTATTTTAATGGAGCAAAAGGTTGTCTGAAGAATTATTTTAATTATTATTTTTCTAAATAGAAATTTAAAAGATGCCATTGCCACCTGTAACAGTGCAGACCATCTTGAATGCCTTTCACAATCCCTAGGATTTGGCAGAGTCTAAGATCCATGTTCCTCACCAGCACCACCTGGGGAAGTGACCCTTTATTTTCTCTTAGGAGGAGAAGGATGCGCCAGTCCCTACAGCCAAACTCTAGGGAAGTATGATGCAGATCTGAACCAATCACGCATAGAAATGGAGCATGATGATAATATGAGAAGGCACAGATTCTTTTACTCTGAACTGAAGCTGAAATGAAGACTTGGTGAAAGCCTATCACATAAGAAAAAGTTAAAAGATTGGCAGCATCCAGTGTTGGTAAGAGTATGCAGAAATGAACACTATCAGTTTTGTTTTGCTTTTAAAACAGTTTAGCAGAATCTACCAAATGCATATATTTTTTTGATCTCACAGTTCTACTTCTAGGAATTTCTCCTGCAGAAACACTCATCCCTGTGAACAAATGTACAATATTTCATCAAATCTAAGATATCCTAAATTGTAACATGTACCATTAAGGAAAAAAAAGCTGCCGTTTTGACTGCGATGCCGTGCTTTCATATCACTTAGACTTGTTTTTCTATACATATTAAAAGAGCTCTTTTAGACAGACTCAGATATACATTGTTTTAAAATCATATATTACTCTTGAGAACTAGTGCTTTCTGCTCAGCTGTGTTCAGCCACTTAATTTCTTCCACTTATGAACTAGCCGACACTTCAAGGAGGAAAGCAGCTCAGGGGATCACACTCATCTCATGGCACTTCTCCCTGAAATCTTGGCCCCTCAACCCCTGGACTTCCTTGGTAGCTTTTCGTGGCCTTGAAGCAGGTGTGTGTGTGTGTGTGTGTGTGTGTGTGTGTGTGTGTGTGTTGTATTTCTAGCTACTATAGGTGGAAATAGTTTGATAGATGCTGATATGTCAAAAACTAGTGTGACCACACAATTTATCCTCCAAATAGGGAGGTTTCTAAAAGTGAAAGGGGCACTGGTAATAATACTAGATCACCAAGCATTCCTTGTAACAACCAGGAACACATGGCCACCTTAATCATAGCCCTCTTCGTACTGCTTAGTGCTTCTTTCCTCCAACTATACCCTTCGCTCCTGCTGTGATCCTGTCAGCCAGTGCCACGGTTAGGCCTTGTCGGTGGAAGGTGCTATAAGAAAACTAAAGGGGCTTCTCTTCCTAGTTCCAGAGCTTTTCTCCTGGCTCCTACAGCACAGCTGCCAGTGGGCGGCTTCCCAGCAAGATTTTGCCATCACCCAGCACAATTTCCTGCTTGCCCACCCCAGCCTGCAGCACCTCAGCAAACTTCTCTGCCATCCTGTGGGCCACCACCACACCCTCACCAATGAGCTCTGGCAAGGAGGTAAGGCCATTTCCAAGTTTATTCCTTTCGTGGGTTTCCCTGGAGGTAGTGGCTGCTCCCTTTATGTGTTATTCTTGTATTCTTTAGAATTCTATTTACCTCTCTTAGTAGTTAATTCTCGTTTACTAGTTAACAGTTCTTTATATTACATTCTCCCTGTTCAAATCACTAGTGTGGTTTTTGCCTCTTGACTGGAACCTGGCTGATACAGAATGCATTAATTGTTTCATTTGTCACTTGGAAACAAAATCTTTCAAAGAATATGGAGAACATAGTGGTAGGTAGGTAAAAATAACACACTATAGAGTGCTTGCCATGTGCTAGGCATTGTTCTAAGAACTTTATACCTTTTTAATTAATTTAATTCTCATGAACTCTATGAAGTTAAGTAGCATTATTATTTCCCTTTATAGATGAGGAAACTGAGGCACAGTGAGGTGATCTAAGTAAGCGGTAGAGCTGAGATTGAAATATAGATTGTGTGACTTAAGAGTCCATGCAGTACACACTATACAGAGGATACTTGTCAGTCTGCCACTGGAGACCTGTGACAGTGCCTGGCATTCAGAACTATGCCTCTCAGAGCTTACCCTCAAGAGAAGCACTAATCAAGGCTCACAGAGCCCCTGAGTGATGGTAGCCAAAGCGTCCTAACTTGAAATATAGGAAAGATCAGATGGAACTAGGATCACTAGAGAGATGGAAACTGGGACCCTATGCTAGGGTGTTCGAGTGCCCCAAGCCCTCCTGCTGAGAAGATAGGGTGGTTCCTCTGTTAGTTCTAGAAACACGTGAACCGAACCCAAAGCTACTGGATCAGGTACAGGATGTCAGGTCTTAGAGACTGAACGTGAATAGTGATGGAGTCTTCCCTTTGAGAGGAGGAAGGAAGTCTTAACAGAGGCAGCCATGGACCTCAACAGTTTCAGTAACACTCGAGGCTATCCTTAAGTCAAAATTTTGGGATGACTAGGTAAGCTCACCCCATCGGGATGCAAAAAAATAGGAACTGGAGTGAAACAACATATCTCTGCTTAGCCAGCAACTGAGTGGCTTCAATAACATTCTTTTATACAGATATACCACAGTTGGTTTAGCCATTCTCCTATTAATGAAGATCTTGGGTTATTTTCTGTTTGAAGTTATTAGAAAGCTGCTAAGAGTATTCTTGTACAGTCTTTCTGTTTTTATTTCTTTTGGGTAAATACAAGAGTGGAATTGCTGGATCATAAGGTAGGTTTATGTATAGTTTTTTAAAGCATTTTTATTGTGGTAAAATATACATAACATAAAATGTGCCATTTTCGCCATTTTTAAGTGTACAATTCAGTGGCATTAAGTACATTTTCATCATTATGCAACCATCACCAGTATCTTTCTCCAGAACTTTTACATCATCCCAAACTGAAAATCTGTATCCACTAAACAATAACTCCCCATCCCTTCTGCACTCAGTCCTTGGTACCCAATATCTTACTTTCTGTCTCTATATATTTGACTCTTCTATGTATCTCATATAAATGGAATTACACAATATCTGTCTCTTTGTGTCTGGCTTATTTCAGTTAGCATAATGTTTCCATCCAAGGTTTTTCCAACACGTGCTGTAGCATGTGTCAAAATGTCCTTCCTTTTTAAGGCCGAATAATATCCTATTGTATGTATATACCGCATTTTGTTTATCCATTCTTCAGTCAATGGACACTTAAGTTGCTTCCATCTTTTGGCTATTGTGACTAATGCTGTTATGAACATAGGTGTACAGATATCTATTTAAGTTTCTGCTTTCACTTCTTTTGGATATATACCCAGAAGTGAAATTGCTGGATCATATGATAATTCTGTTTAATTTTTTGAGGAAACACCCTACTGGTTTTCACAGCAGCTGCATCATTTTACATTCCTACCAGAAATGCACGAGGGGTTTTCCACATTCTCTCCAACATGTATTTTATGCTTGTTTGGGGTTTTTTAGTAATTAGTCATCCTTATGGGTGTGAAGTAGTGTCTCATAGTTCTGACTTGCATTTCCCTAATCATTAGTGATGTTGAGCATCTTTTCATATGTTTATTGGCCATTTGTGATCTTCCTTGGAGAAATGTCTATTCAGGTCTTTTGCTCATTTTTTAAATTAGGTTGTTTCATTTTTATTGTCGTTGTTGTTGTTGAGTTTAGTAGTTCTTTATATATTCTGGTTATTAATCCCTTGTTAGATGTATGATTTGCAGATATTTTCTCCCGTTTTGTGGGCTGCCCTTTCACTCTCTTGGTTGTGTCTTTTGATGCACAGAAGTTTTTAATTTTGATAAAATTAAAAAATGTTTAGTTTTATAATAAACTTCTAGACTCTTATTTTTAAAGTAATTTTGCCATTTTATGCTCCCACCAGCAATGCTGAGTATTCCAGTTGTTCTACATCCTTGTCAGCACTTGGTGTTGCCAGTCTTTTTAATTTTAGCCATTCTGCTGAATGTGTAATAGTATCTTATTGTAGATTTTATTCCTATATTTCTGATGACTAATGATGTTGAGCATTTTTTGATGTGCTTATTGGCTATTTGTATATCTTTGCGAAATATTTGTTCAAATCTTCAGTCCATCATTTTATTGGGGTTTCTTCAGTTTATTTTATCTTTTGGGAGTTTTGATCATTTTTTTTATTAAGTTGAAGGAGTAGCTGGTATTTCTTAGTTTTCTCATCTGTAGGTAGCAGATGTGAATTACTCTATGACACTTGGGCTACGAGAAATGCCAAGCTCAACCTCTGTCCACAGTGCCCTGAAATCATAAAAGCCCACATATGTCCAGCTCTCATCCACATCATCTCATGATGTGGGATCATGCCAGGAAGAATGAGGGGGATACCACAGGATATTGGGTGTGGAGAAGTGGGGTGGTGGGGAGTATCTAAAACAGAGTGAATTAAAGGGAGGTAGCATTCAGTGGCCCCTGACAAAGAGGGGAGAGAGGACCATTGAGCTATAGACTATCTCCATGGGAGATGGAGGGAGGAAAGGAAGGGGTGTGGGGAGAGCCCACACTGCCCCGGAGCCAGAGAAAATGGAAATGTAGCTGATATATCGGCTAAACTAAAAGCTCATTATAGAGCTGGTCTACAAATGTCTCCCCAAGTTCCTTCCACCTGTGAGGTGACAGGGAGACATAAACTTCCTGTTCTATCTGCAGAAAGTCCTGAAAAGCTGACAGTGACCACAGCGCAGATGAAGGACTTTCTCCTCAGCTGCCCTATCCTGTCCAGTAGGGTCTTAGCTGAGGTTGCAGGCTCCATCCCATGGCCAAACAGCCACCTTTGATCACATTAAAGAAGCAGTATATTGGAGGGCCAATCACTTTTACTATTTGATGTCCTAATTTTAGAACGTAACCCTCCCTGAGTTGCAAATCACAATCATAAACGAGTCTTGTAATATGAAGAATTAAGCTTATAAAAATATATTAGTTGAGAGACAAAAACCATGCCCGTTATTTAACAAAGAGAATGTAATACAGAGAACCGTTAACTAGATTTAAAACTGTTACTTGGGGAGGGGAAAAAAATTAAAAAATAAAATGTTAAAAATAAAAAATAAATTGGTAACTAAAAAGTCAAAGAAAAAAAAAAGAATTCTGCAGTATCACAGAACTAGCAACTGTAAGAAGCGGCTACCACCCCTACGGCTGGGGGAACCTAAGAAGAAACTGAATCTTGGAAATTGTAGGACTTCTACAGAATTGAAAGGGCACGCCAACTTCTAGTATTGGTATTTCTGCTGGAGTCACTGTAAAGCTAATTCCACAAGAACTGGGAAAACTGCAAATCTGATTTAGAAATTGCTAAGGGAAGAAACCAAAGCAATGAGCCCAGGAACCACGGGCAGACAGGAAGCAATCAGAAAGGAGCAAGTTCCTTCTTCCTCCTCCATCCTTGCAGCCTCTTTCTATTACCTCCGTTTTGCAAGGCCTCCTAGAAACAGCTGGCACAGTATAAATGGAATTTGCAAAATCTCAGGCCCTGTAGAACAATGCAGAGTATAGAAAGTGAGTTTGGAGTTGAGAGACAGTAACTTAATAACTGGCACGAAGGGCTTAATATCATACAGAATGCAGTAACCCTGCAGGCAAACAGGAATGTTTTGAGAACAACCTACCCAACCTCTATTCATCTAGAAATATAAGCGTTATCTTAAGAGCAGACCAGACCAAATGTCCAAGCATCTGCCACATAGACTTTCCTTTTATTACCTCCTTTGGTTCTTCTAGGTCAGTGGTTCCTAAGCTTTCACGTCTAAGAATTACTGCAGACTGTACTTTATAAGTGATATAAAGAATTTTCTAATTTGATTTTAACTATACGGAACTTTCATTTTACTCACTTTAGAACCAAATCCCTAGCCCTCCAATACCGCCATACGCTGCAGCTCCATTGGAGTTAATCAGGGGTAGAACTCTTTAAAAAGAAACACTATGTCACAGTGGGAAAAGCACAGGCCTTGATGCCAGTTGGGCATAGTTTCTTTACATTGGTAATTCTACTTACCAGCTATGGACCTTTGTGGGTGCTCGTTAATATTCTGAACTTCGGTTTCAGTTTTCTAATCTGTATGTGCAGATTAAATGAGAGAACGTGTGGGGATTGGCACAGAGTTTGCCATGTAGTAACCATTCAGTAAGTGGTAACCAGAGAGGGTGTTACTGCTGTCGTAATTAGTTAGGCTCCTCAGACTTCACACTGCACTCTGATCCCAGAGGAAACTAGCTAAGGAAAGTAGTGGTAAGTAGCAGCAGGTCTAAATGTCAAGAGTTTCTCAAAGTTTCCACTGAGTTCCCAGAGAAGTGAGTAAGAGATTGAGAATATAAAAGTGTGGGAGCCCAAAAAGGCAGATGATAGCAAACCACGGTGAAGATGTGAAGAAATCAGAACCTTCACACACTTGGTGGGAATATAAAATGGTGCGGCCACTTTAGGAAAAAGTCTGGCAGTTTCAGAAATGTTAAACACCAAATCCAATAAATGAAACATAAATATAAAATAAATGATACCGAAATACACTAACACACAGAAAGAGGAACTCTTAATAGACCTGGAACTGAAACAGCAAGATTAGATTGAAGAAGGCAAAATTAGACTGAAGAAGGAAATCTCAGCCCACAATGCATAGACTATCCAAGAAGAGTCTTTCCAATGGTACTGGGAGCAGCCATTAGGGTGCTTCACACCCAAGGGAAATGAATATGTAGGAAGAGGTCCAGGGACAACTAGCTGGTAATTAGCTGGGACACTGAAGCAGGAGCAGGAAGCGGCACCCGTGTCATAGCCCAGGCAACTGGGATGGGATGTCTGCTCCAGGTGGGAGGGAGCAATGAATGTGGGAATGTAGAGCAGAGAGACAAGGCAGTGTGCCTGGGGTGGCTAGGGTCACTCAGTAGAAACTGCGAGTGCCCTAACCAAGAAGACCAGCTGCTGAGATACACTATCTTGTGGCAGGTTTTGACTACCCACACTCTGAAAATAGCACAGAGTACCGCTCTCGCCTCTTCCCCTCAGTAGGCTGTGCAAACAGAGACAGCCTAACAAAGAATGTCAACCATAAAGATGACTTTGCACAAGATCACTAAACATTTGAGGAAAACCAATATCATTAAAGAGAGACAAGCCAGACCTTTCCCAGTCTCCCTTGAGGTTAAGTGAAACCACTGACTAAATTTCAGCCAGTAGAATGTAAACAGACATGTGTATACCACCCTGGCCAAGTTTGGCCTATAAGTGCCTCCACTCTCTCTTTTCCTTTTTCTGCCTGCTGGATCTCAATGCCCAGGGTGATATTGGAAGATACATGATGAAGCAGACAAGATCCTGTGTCAACATCTGTCAAATCAGGTCCCTAAATCAAGGATGATGTGGTGCTGCCTCCCCATTGTACTTCATAAGAATGAGAAGTGAGTTTGGGGTAGGTTTTTGTTTCCCCCACCCCCCACCCCCCAGGTTTCAGCAGCTAATATTATCTCCACTGATAGAGAGTTCACAGTTTGAAACAGTTTCCTTGAAAAAATAAGGGAGTGTATCACATCCATGAAATCAAGACAGCCAGTTGTAGGAGAGAACCAATTAAAATTTGTAAGTAAAAACATGAAACCATTGAAATTTAAAACTCAATAGATGAGCTGAACCGTAGAATACATCAACTTAATAGAAAAACAGTGAACGGGGAGAATAGGCAGAAGACTATTCCCAGAGTGCTTTCAAATGGTGGCCCACACCCAAGCCAGTCGAATAGACATGGTGATTTATTTACACAGCACAAACCAGAGGGCAGATGTGACAGTGACCATACAGCAGATTATTTAGCTTGTGTTTAGGATTCCTCTGGGTAATTCAGACCTCAAACGTTCACCTGTGGTCTCAATTATTTACATTATGTGACTTGATAGATTAAAATGCAGGGTAACTATCATTCTTTTCTTTGTATTATGTAACAGAACATCTGTCGGGCTGAAATGATTTTTTTCCCTTTTATTGTGAATTCATTCATGACTTTATCCACCAACCCACCCAATCATCCATTTAACAAACATCCATACCTAACATATCACAGATCCTTGATGTTTCATGTGTCACTGTTTACATATCCTCTGATTACTTGTAGATGAGAAAGATAGGAATATGGTTTGAATTATTCTGGTTCCAAACAATATTCTAGAAAGAAAGGCTCGGTTAAAAAGTTCTAAATAAATAATTACAAAGAAAAAAGAGGGAGAAAGGGATAAAGAGGAAAATGGGGTGGGAGTTGAGAAGAAACAGGCGGGTCTGTCCCAGAGGGCTGGGTGGGAATTTTGTTTCCTGTCTGTCTGGGTTTTGATTTGCACGGGGGCGTCTCCGTGTCTGAGGGTGCTGAGAACACCGGCCTACCCCAGACAGCAAGGAGGGGGCAAGAAGGACTGGGGGTGGGTGTGAGCAGAATTGGAGGCGTTTCGAATTTCTT
This sequence comes from Pteropus alecto, assembly GCF_000325575.1. Taxonomy (NCBI): domain Eukaryota; kingdom Metazoa; phylum Chordata; class Mammalia; order Chiroptera; family Pteropodidae; genus Pteropus; species Pteropus alecto. Next base: position 22,469,780 of record NW_006434709.1, read on the forward strand.
GAACCCTAGAATCTGGATTCTGGTGTCCTAGTCTGAGCTATTTTCCTTCTCCCTGCACCTACCCGCTCCTCCACCCTACCCTCTTCCAACACAAGCGCGCAGTTTCCCTAAGAATTCCGAGTCCGGAAGAAAGAGAAGCAGGCAGGCGTCGATCGTCCATCCCGCTTCTCCTCACTCCACCCGTTCCTCCTGCTTCACACCCACACACCAGGTGCCAGAGCTCTACGAGCCCTCGGGTAACTGAGTCAGAGCCTCTCCTACCCGCTAGAATGTTGTTTGGAACCAACATTAGTACAGGGTTGTCCACCCTCCCCAGCCCCGGACCCCGAGGTTCTTGAGGGCTGGGACACCAAGGGCCCGGTTCTTCATCTGTAAAACTCCTCATAGAGTTGTCGTGTGGCCTGACTATGTTCCTAAGACAGGGAAGGAGCTCAGAACCCTTTGCTCTCCAGCCCCGGCGGGCGGGTCCGCGCAGTGCGCTCACCATCCCTCTTCGCGTCCTTCCCGAACCGCTCCCCTCACCCAGCCCGAGGCAGGGCCGCCAGTGGCACTCAGTAACCGGGGACTCTGGCCTGACTCTGTCCTCTGGCAAGACAGGGGATAACATTAATCGATGCCTGTGGTGGCCGCTATGCAACTCTGAGATGGCTGCGCAGACAGTCCCATTTTTCAGACGAGGAAATTGAGGCTTCAGTGCAATGCCAGCACCCCTGCACTCAGGCGCTCGGGTTTCCAAATCCGCCTGCTCCCCAACGCAGTGTTTCTTTGGAGCTCCCTTGGGGCCCAGAAGGGAAGTCTGGGGACAAGGGACCAGGAAGGTTCTCTATCCTGTGTCTTACGCCTGTCTCAGACTCCCAACCCCGACGGGGGTGTGTGGGGCGCCCCCGGGTGTGCGGCGGGACGGAGCGGGTGTCTGGCGGGGAAGTGGGAGCGCGGAGGTGCAGGGACACTCAGACCAAAAGCCGACAGAGACCCCCACGTGGGTCCCCAGCCCCGGGGGTGTTTGAACACCCGGATGCTGATAACCGAGGCCTCCAATAGGCTGCTGGGCGGAGCCGTGCTCCTCCTCCGACGGCCCCAGGACGTCGCTCAGAGTACAGCGGCTCCCGGGGTATCCATGAACCGTCCTGTGAGAGTGCGGATTTGGGTGGAAGAGAACCGGGACTCCTTCCTTCCTCCTGTCTGCAACAAGCTCCTGTGAGTCCCAGGCGCGCCCCGCTCCTCACCTTCTCCACCTCCATCTGCACCTCTCACCCCTCGACCTCCAGCTCTGATTTCCTTGACCCAGAAGCCTGCAGAAGAGGGGCTATCATCCTCATGGTGTCTTCAAGGGAGGGTATGGGCGAGCCGTTTGGGGTTCCACCACCCTGGTTTGTTCCTCTTTCTGACGACTCTGCGTGGAGATTGTGACCTTGATTTCTGAGGATGGCTGGGTGGACGAGGCGAGGAGAGTTACAGAGAGCAGCTGGCGGCACTGCCCCCCACGGCTGAGAAACTGCTCTCTCACCCCCAGTGACTCTCATGAGTTTGGGGAGGGTGGTTTTCTACTCCCCAGAATTACAGTGGAACCTACCTCTGGGGACGGCCCAGTCACACACCCCTACTCTTGTCCAGGAAGCACCTGGCAGAGAGTGAAGTCGGAGGATCGTCATCTCCAGTGGGGAGATCTTGGTGTATTGCTCTTTTCAGTTCTCCTCTTTGCTGGCAGATGCGTGCATGTGCGTGTGCGGGGACACACACACACACACACACACACACACACACACACACACACACGCATATGTACCTAAATTATATCTCGGTAAAGATGAGTAAAAAAGAAAAAGAATTCCTAGGCCCCCTGGCATCCCTCAGGCCAGTTTCTCAGCCGTGGGGGGCAGTGCTGCCAGCTGCTATCTGTAAGGTCACAAATTCCTTGGCTGAGCTCTCCAGGCCTGGGGTGACCTGGTCTGCCATCCTGATCCAGCCTTCTCTCCATCACTCCCCAAGACCACTCCCGCACCACCAGGACCCCCATTGTTTCTGGTCTCAGGGCCTCTGCACCCAACTCCTCCTTCTACTTCTTTCCCCAAGTGCTTCACAGCTTTAAGCCCAACAGTTTTGGGGGAACACAGTCTCATAATCAGACAGCTCTGTGGGGGGAGGGGGGTAGATAAAGGTCATTTTACCCCTATAGCAAGTGGAGCCTTTAGTTTGCTCTCCTGTATATAAAGCTCTTTAGCATAGTCCAAGGATCCTGACTGATAAAGAGATAGACCCACCGCCACGCCATTCCCCTATCGAGTCAGAGGATGTGGGGGATGCACACAGAGGGACACGCACACACGCAAATATATCAAGACACAGATACAGAAAGACATAGGCACATATCCAGTCTCGGACAGACACAGCCACTCTTGGATAGTCATGGGCACCCTGGGATGAGAGTAGAAGGAGACAAACATCAAACACTGACAAGGACAATGGTGTAGAAACAGTCTTGTTACCTCTTCCAGATGTACCCAGGCTCCTTTCAGGCTCCCCGACAGGCCACTCCTGTTTTCTCTCATGAGCTGATTTAGCACCTCTCCCCCTTCATCTATTGCAGGCATCAGAAGCAGCTCAAAGTCATGTTCGTCGGGGGCCCCAACATCAGGAAGGACTACCACATCGAGGAGGGTGAGGAGGTAGGCCTGCAGACTGCCCCACTGACTCAGCCCTGGGGGTAGAGGACACTTCCCATGCCAGGACCAGGGCCTATGAATAGGAGATGGAGTGGTCAGATGGCTGATGAGCAAAGGGAAATCAACCAAAATCACAGGATAATACTGTTGCCTGGAAGATGTAGGCACCTTTGACAGCTCCATCTTCAGAAGGAGCCCAGCCACTGCAGGTATGAGAGGCTCTAGCTGTTGGCATCACCCTCTGGACACAGGGACTGTCCGTGCTCTAGGTGGGATGTCCTGGTCTCCTCCCCGCAAACCTTAATATGCAAGATTGGCCTCCAAAATGAGGCCCAAACACTGAGGGGGACCTGGGTGCTCCACTCTGGTCCCAGGAGCCAAGTTGTCTGGCAAGTGTTGGCACTGGGAGGCCCTTCCTTATCTAGAGAGCACAAGACACATCAGTTGCTGGAAGCTATTGGCAGAAGGCCGGGCAGGTGGAAGGGGGAATTTGCTATTTTCTACTGCATACCCTTTTGTACCTTGAGTTTTGGACTGTGTTTCTATACTACCTACCCCAAAGTAAATAAACAGGGGTAAAATTAGGAGAAAAAGGAGGGACGCAGGTGGGTTCCAGCTATCAGAACCTCTGTTGACAAAGGATCAATACGGGGGCCCCCTACCTATCTTCCTGGGGGCACTAGTGCTAAGGTTGGAGGTCCAGAGTCCAGCTTGGTCACCAGCCTCTACCTCCACTGCTGGCGACTCAGCCACAGCTGGGGCCAGAAGAATTACTCGCTCAACAAATATTTACTGAGCACCTACTGTGTCAGGGGCAGTGGGGGTGAGGATCCTGGGCCAGCAGAAAGCGGCTTTGGCAGAGCACAGCCAGCCAACCCCTCACCTCTCATACTTCCAAGACCCACACCTCCCCTCGCCACTCTCTTCTCACACCACACCTCACTGGAGACCATTTTCCTCTGTGGAAAAAGCAGCAGGGAAATGCAAAACTGCGGAGAGAAGATAAGATTGGGTTGGGAGCGACCATGGTGTTGGAGACTAGACGGGTTGCAGGGTGTCTCCTGTCTGCCTTCGTTAGCTTCAAGCCACATATGTTGTCTTCTGGAGGCTTCCACTCGGTAGCCCTGGTCTCAGTGCCCACTTCTCCTGTCTTTCTCCTTCCTTTTGTCCCTTCCTGTCCCCTACCATCTCTACCCCATGTCCTACCTCGGGGTTTCCCCCAAGCTGCTCTGGTGGATGAACCACATAGGGACCCAGGCCATGCTCTGACTTAACTGGGTAGCTGACAGATGAGGGCTGGCCTAAGCAGCTGTCCCCACTCTGTAGGGACTCTCAAGCGGCTGAGGGAAATTTGGTGAAAGGTGGGTTCGTGACAGCTTGGTCCCATCTTGAAGTAGAGGAGAATACCAGCCACAGGCTCTGGGAAGCCACGGGGCAGAGGGCTGGTACCCTCTCTGTCCCTACCTGTCCTCACCCAGCTGGAGCCCGGGGAGACTCCAGGCTGTGTTGTAGGAGCAACCCCAGCCCCAAGGTCCAAATCCATCCTGATGAGAGAAGGGGAGTCACTGAGCCAACTTTCCTCCTTCCTGAGCTCAGCCCCACAGGTGCCCTGGCTCCGCCTACCACACATATTCCACTTCCCCCAGTCTTTCCCTTTGGGCACATAGTGTGAGGAGGTTTGGGCTGGGAGTCTGCCTCTTTCTAATGATGCGATCGTGGACAGGTCACATCACATCGTCTCTCTGAGCTTGTTTCCTTGCAATACATGGGGACACTGGCTGTGCCTGGTGAATGTGTATAGTGTGTGCACACAGCCTGGTGCACAGTAGCTTCTTAATATGCATTGGTTCTCTGCACCCCCAGCCCCTTTCCGGCTTCCTCTGCCTATAAGGCCTTTTTGGGCCCCAGAGGCTAGATTCAATTTAATATCTGCCCAGCCAGGACAGTTAATCTACCCAGCCCCAGGCCCTAAACATCATTTACTTCTAAACAGAGCATAATTCCTCTTAGATTGCCCTCTGCTGTTTGGAATTTTCTGCTGTTCTGGGTCTGCACCTCGGCCCCCGGCCAGGCCTGTCCCTCACACAAGGGAGGCCCTGGGCATGGGAACAAGACTGAGGAAAATGCCACTTTTCTGTTTTTGTTTGATGGCTGCTAACATCTTGTACCTGCCCTGATGAGTTTGAATCTGGCCCAGACTATCAGACCCCCACTCCAGTTTTCTCTGATATTTGCAAGGCCCAAGGGCTATGGTCCCCTCCCTAGAGCTCTCTGGACCCTTCTTCTCTCCCAACCATGGAAGAACCCCCACCCTCTCACACACATTGGGGTTTCCTCCTAGCTGAGGGAATCAGGAGTGGGCTTGCAGAATTGCTCCCTAAAAGAACCTGGTAGGTTTTTTCTTGTGTATTGTAAATATCTTGTATGGGTTATTTTTAATAATAAACGTAAATAATTTTTTGTAGAAAACATGCAAAATATAAAAAAAAAACCAAATGTATGTTTCATCCATAATCCCACCACTCAGAGAATCCAACCACTGTGAACACGGCTTGCGTTTATACATGTCTTACTACATAATTAGAATCCTGCTGGGTGTAGCTTTGAATTTTGGTTTAACATAACTTTAGCATTTTCCATTTTCCCATCTTATTAACAGTTATTCAAAAATAGTTTTTAATGTCTGCATAATGTTTCATATTTTGACTCTATCATAAAATAGTGACATTTCCCCTCTAATTGTTACTAGCATTATTTTGCTATTCCTGCCATCACTAATATTAGCTAGAGGTTTATGAGTACTAACTATGTCATGGATACTTTGTGTACAGTGTCCCAGCAGACTTCACAGCAACATTCTGAGTCGACGCTGTCATTTTATAGATGAGGAAATGGAGACATAAGAAAGCTAACCCAACTGCCCAAGGGCACACGGTGACCTGGCTGAGCTGAGGGCCAGGTGATGCTTTTAACTATCATGCATTGTGATGAAACAGCCATGTATGTACACCTCAAAGCGGGTGCATTTCTGATTCACTGCAGCCGCCTTCCTAAAGATGGAATCATTAGGGCAACAGTATAAGGTGGCCACTGTCTTGGTTTGTCCTGGGCTTTTTCAGTTTTAGCGCTGAAGGTCCTGCATCCCAAGAAACCCCTCCAGCCGCCCCACAGGGGTGTGAGCTGTGAAGGTTCTTTCTGCCAAATTGCCCTTCAGAAGGATTGTGTCAACTTGTCCCTCATGGCAGACTATAAAGCCGCTTGGCTTGATTTCTCTTAGTAGATACTGACAAGAACTTCTACCTCCTCTAGCTCCGTACATGATAATAATAATAATTATTATTAAAACACCCCTTCAACTATTTGGCTGGGGCTTTTAACACCTGCGCAATGTGTGACTGGTGGAGAGAAAATGTGTCTGCCCCCTCCTCCTCCCAACTCCATGAGGGTGAGCTCAGTAAACACATTAATTAAGGACTTAGAACAGAATAGAGAAAATGCAGTAGGAGCCCCCCTCCCACCCCATCGCACCCCAGAGAGGTAGCAGGAAGTGAGTGCTCACATCCCCCACAGCTTCCAGCATCACTGAGTCCACCATTTACATGGCTGACCTCCAGAAGGATTTAGACAGGCACAGCCCTGCCCCGTACCAGGGCATCACCGTGCCCAGAAGAGCCAACAGGCTCCAGATCTACATGCAGACTTAGGTCCAAACTGCGACTCCAAGACTGTTACCTTAAGAGAGCGGCTTTACTCTCTGAGCCTGTTTTCCTTTTTCTTTTCTGCATTATGGGACTAGTAGTACCTTTGGAAGTTGTTAAGATTTCGGATAATGTACAGGGGCTTGCACAGCCTCTGGGATACAGAGTGTGGGTGGTTCTCCTTACCTCGCCGAAGGGTCACTGCATTCTCCAGTGAGCATCTCAGCCAGCCTCCTGCCCCCAAGCCAGACACCAGCTGTTTTGCGTCCTGGGTATTTTGGTCATCACTCGCATGTCAAGATGTGATCCTTGTGTGTCACCAGTATTTCTGTCTGTGGCATGTGCCAGGGGAGGTTGGGGCCTCAGGGTGGGAGTGACAGAGCTGCTCATAGACTTCAAGGCCTTTAGGAACTTTTCTCAGGTTTCTCAGTCAGAACTCAGGCTAAGGAGCTGGAAGGGGGAGCCTGTCTGCTGTCCTATCCCACAGTTGTTTTATCAGCTGAAGGGTCCAAGCCTGTCTGCTGTCTTGTCCCACAGTTGTTTTATCAGCTGAAGGGCGACATGGTTCTCCAAGTCCTGGAACAAAGGAAACACCGGGATGTGGTCATTCGGCAGGGAGAGGTGAGGCTGGGCCCGAGGGGGCCGGGGCAGGGGGGCGAAGGGCTGCCAGAACAGGAACCCACTGTGTCCACTCATCCTGGCTTTGGTTGAGGTATCGTCCTCCTGCCTTCTCCTGCCTTCCTGTCGTCCCAACCAGCTCTGGTCCCATCCTTGGGCACTTCTTCCTCTGGGCTACCCCATCATCAGCACAGCCCAACATTCCCTCCGGTTCTGGGTGATAGGCTGGGCAGAGAGGTGGGCTGGGCTGGACCCTGTGTGAACTGGGAGGCCCAGGATGCTGCGGGCACTGAGGTCTCTGTGGGAGATTGCAGCCTTATTGGCACTTTGTCCCCACCACTGTAGATATTCCTCCTGCCTGCTGGGGTCCCCCACTCTCCACAGAGGTTTGCTAACACTGTGGGGCTGGTGATTGAGCGGAAGCGGCTGAAAACCGAGCTAGATGGACTCAGGTAAATATGCCTTGTCTCGGGGAAGTGGGTGGCAAGCCTCAAAGGAAAGGGTCCTAGATAGAGCCAAGAAAGTACTGAGCCAGGTGGAGGCAATGGAGATCCTGTATTTGCTGGCTGATGGGGGAGGGTTAGGGTAGGTGGCGGGGTAGGTTTGATGATGCAGGGATGTTGTCTGTGGCACCCTTGGGAGCCCACTCAGTCTGAGGCCCTTCTGGCTGTATTTTCCCACTGAGATCTTCTGGTGGGGGTGGGGAGGGATGCCAAAGCCAAAGTCAAGCCCTCCTGGCCCAGGGCAGCCCACAACGCTGCTGCTTTTCCCAGCCTCCACCCCCCAGAGTTTATTCAGTCTCTGCTAGTGCGCCCCTCTGCTTGCTTCTCTGCCCCAACTCATTCTACAACCAGCGCTAACATTTGTATAACACTTGCTATGGGCCAGACACGGGGCTAAGCGCTTTATGTGTCTTTATTTATTTAATCTTCGCAATGATTCTATGGGGCAGGTATTGTTATCGTCTGTACTTTACAGGTAAAGAAACTGGGCACAGGGAAGTCGAGTTTACTAGAAAATGGCAAGGTGGCATGATAGAGAAACATGAAATGAGGGCCAGGACAGTCAGGATAGGAGTGGGAGTCAGCATCAGGAAGGAAGGACCTTGGGGCAGAGACACCTACCCTGTTTCTAGAGCTGAATTCCCATTTGGTTCTGATCAGTCATCCAATTATTATTCTCTGAAAATGAAAAGATGATGCAGCCTGTAGCTCAGGGGGACATAGATTCTTCCAAAAGCTAAACTACTTTTGCATTTATTAACTAAGAAAATAAAAAATTCCCAACAAGTTACTGACATCTTCTGTTATAAAGGACTTTTTTTAGAGTTTCCTTTTTTTTTTCTAATTAGCAAAGTCATACACATTCATTCTTGAAATCTGGAAAAGTCAAGAAAGCATAAACAAAATTAAAATTACCTGTCAGGAAAAGTAATAAGCAATAATAAAGAGAAAACAAAAAAATAAACAATAATAAAAAACAAAAAAATAAACAATAATAAAGAGAAAACAAAAAAAGTCGTCAGCCCACCAATTAAACCTAACAAAGCACTTAAACTTCCATCTTGTCTTTTTTCTATACATATCTGCACTTACAACATTGCAGTCTTATTGAAAGCATTAATTTGAGTTTTACTTTTTTTACATGAAAAACTCATGAGCATTTCTCATACTACTAAATGCTTTTCAAAAAACACTGTGTTAATGACTGCATGCTAATCTAGAGCATAATAACCTGTTGTAGAAGCAGATGCTTGGCTTTAAATTCTAGAAGAAATTTCTCCCGTGGGGCTTTATCTAGGGAGTTTTTAGTAATGGAGAAGACGGTTTCCTCAATAATATTTTTACAGCAAATTCAATAACAGATTTCATCTGGCTGCTTTTGACCTTTAATGAAAGCCAGGAATACAACATTAAAATTCCACTCTGAAGGCAATTTCTGGAGCACATTGCAGTCCAGTTATGATGCTTTCTGGTGGCCAGCTCCATCCCAGGATAGAATTTAGGATGCCTAGTGAGGCGGATGCACTGTGTGTCTATAAACCATCTCCCATAAACAGGGCCGCTTCTCTTTTTGGGGAGAAGTTGAAGAGCAGACAGAGCTGACCTGGCCCTGGGAGCTGAGCCTGGGCATCGGGCATTCAGTTAACAGATGTGATGCACACACAGGGGCCTGAGGCTTGGCCCCGGTCTTCCAGATACTCCTCAGGCCAGTGAAGGAGCTCACTGAGCCGGTCTGGGGACTTGGGTGGGCTTCAGGAAGTCCACTAGAGGCTATGTGTACATGTATGTGGAACTTTCTCCAGAGAAGAGGCCCAGCACTTTGGTCCAATTCTCAAAGGCATCCATGACCCCAAAAGGAGAAGGACCCCTCATCCAGGGGCATCTTCCACATGTTGATTCCTTAAGGTTCCATGTGCTCTCACATAGGGTTGTAGCGGGCAGGAAGAGCATCCAGCCATAGGCCCTGGATTCAAGCTCAGCCTCAGTTTCTGCTTTGGGAAAAATGAAGACACTTTTCACTGATGCTCTCTACACTTCTAAGACTGCCTTGAGTCTATCCTGCTTCTGCCACTTACAGGCTGTGTAATCTCTCCCAAGCTGCCCAGCTTCTCTCAGAAATCTATCCACTTTGTAAACGGTCAAGTTTTGGGAACCAGAAAGAGCTATGCACATAGGGTAGATAATAGCCTACTCACTTTGGGGGCAAATGCTGCTTCTTGGAGAGCCATGTGTGGCCACTAGGTTGCACTAACAGGGTGAAGCAAACAGCCAGCTCTGCAGGGCCAGCCCCGCCCAGATGTCCACACGCACAGCCAGGCCTGAGAAAGGCTGCCCAGAGGCTGCCCAGGTGGAGAATTAGATTGCCTGTCCTTTGCTCTGGCAGGTACTACATGGGAGACACTGCGGATGTCCTCTTTGAGAAGTGGTTCTACTGTGAGGACCTTGGCACACAGCTGGCCCCCATCATCCAGGAGTGAGGCCCCACCCAGCCCCTGCCCCTCTTTCTCCCGGCTGGGGAGAGCAGACCCATCCAAGCAGCGCTCCAAGCAGCATCTGCCAACCTGGAGCCATCACACCTGGGATTTAGGGAGAAAGTCTGCTCTCCCAGGGAGGGAGGCGCTGGGCTGGGAAGCACCCTGGGGAGGCGGGTGCTGTTCCACGGGTGTGGGAGAGAGTGGATGGCCACTATGAGTTGTGTGAGGGCCCCGCAAGTGGGGGCCTGTAACTGAGAGTAATGAGTGTGTGTATGTGCGTGTCTCACTAGCCATTCCATCAGGAATGCTGACCCCGCCACCCCCTTCCCATATGCCCCTGCAGGTTCTTCATCTCTGAGCAGTACAGAACTGGAAAGCCCATCTCTGGTGAGATGACTGGAACCACCTTTCTCCCTACCACCCCTCTTTCTCAGAGGAGGATGGGTCTCGGCCCAGGGTACCACAGAGTCCTCTTTTGAGTACTCTGCCCAGTACTCAAGGCACTGGAGATGGCACCAAATAGTAACCCCACGTGGCTGCTGTGTCCTTGAGCTAGATCCAGAGCCCATTCTGGCAATAGAGAGCTGGGAGCCCTAAGAACTGGGTCTGCTGGGACTGGGTGGGCTGGGCCAGAGGACACTGACCACAGCTGGGCTGTGGTGCAGACCAGCTGCTCAAGGAACCACCATACCCCCTGAGCACACGATCTGTCATGGAGCCCGTGTCCCTGAAGACCTGGCTAGATGGCCACCACGAGAAGCTGCAGGCAGGCACACCCCTCAGCCTGTTTGGGGACACCTATGAGACCCAGGTAATGCAGCCCTGGGCCACACAGGGCATTCACCTAACAGCCCCAGGAAATGGGAACTACACGCATGTGCGCGTGCGCGCGCGCGCAACCCTCCCCTCCGCCCCCCGCCCCCGACACATTTCAGAGGTTGTAGACATGGGCAAATAGGCCTTCCTGTTTCTTCCCTAAGTCGGAGAATGATGGCTTTGCTATGAGTGGGAGCCTATGGAGGCTACATGGTCCCAGGCAATTTTTCTTTGCCTCCAGAGTAAGGGCTTGCCCCATCCAGTGAAAGGTTTCTAGGGTCTGAGGTTATCCCTCTGCTGCTAGGCCTTCCTGAGCCTTTGGCTAGCCACCGCCTTGGGAGCTGGAAGGGAGAGAGGTGTTTAGGGGTGAGGGTTTGATGGAGAGGTACACAGAGAGAGACTTAAACAAAGATGACCTTCTTTCATTCAACATTTATCAAGTGTCTATTATGTTTCAAGTTTTGGTAAAAGAAATAAGATAGAATCACTGTCTCAAAGAATGTGTGGTCTAGTAAACAGACAAGCTAATCAATAATTACCACAATCATGTGATAGGTTATTTGGAGAGAAGCTTTAAGAAGCCACAGGGTGATAAAAGAGGAACCCAGGCTGGGAGAGAAGTAAGAGAAGGCTTCCTGGAGGAGGTGATGTGTAAACTATTTTAAAATAAACACAGGAGTTTTCAAAAGAAAATAAGGGAGTTGGAGAGAGCATTCTGTGAGGGAGAAGCTTGAGCAAAGGCCAGAAAGCTTGAAACAGGCTGGCACTGCAAGTAGTTGAGGTTGACACGAGCCAGGGCAGGGGAATGGGGGCAGCAGGCACAATTGGTAGACAGCTGGAGTAGCAGGCAGTGCCCAGGTCCTGGTAGGTCTCCTGGAATAGGCAAGGCACAAGGATCTATCATGGAGACAACAGAGCTTTGCCCAGGCATTGAAGTAGGGGATGACAAGGCCAGAGTAGCGTTTCAGAAAGATCACTGTCTCCTGTGTGGGCAGGATCAGGAGGGCAAGTGCGGAAACTGGGAGACCTGATAGGAGGCTTGTGCTCACTGTGCTTCATAATTTGCCACTGGCGCTTACAATTTGAACAACAGGCCCATGGAGGGATGCTCACTAGATATAGACCTGCCCTTAGAGGCCTGGCCAGCAGACAGACACCCAAGCATAGCAGGGCTGTGAGAGCAGGCACACACCACAAAGCACCTGCCGTCCATCACAGCAACATCATTCAGTGCTCATCTGGGCTCATGGCCCTGCCTTCCGTTTCTTTGTCATCCCTGATGCCACCTGCTTTGGTTTATGCCAACAAATACCTACTGAGTCCCCCTCTGGGCCAGTGGGAACATGGCCTGCACAGTACCTGTGGGCTTCCAGGCTGATGCAGGTCAGAGGCTCAGCATCTCTCTCACTCTTGCTCATCCCCTCCCATCTCCCTCCTGCTCCTTAGGCCAGAATCTCACAGAGAAAGGAAGGTGGGCACCTTTGAGGAATGACATTTGTGTGCTATGCGGGTCTGCATTACATCGTGCACATGTGTGTCTGTCGCTAGTGTGCCTTTAGCAGGCATGCCTTCATGGGGATCAACAATAGTTGTGATGTGCTACAGAGGGACCAGATGTGCATGTGTGTATGAAGGGCAGGCATGCGTGATCCCAAATGGCAGGCAGGCAGCACCCATCGTGATGAAGGCAGCAGGGAGGCCTGCAGCCTGGGCAGCTTTGCTTTCTAAGTCCTGGACTTTGCTCTGCACATGGACATAAGACTGTGCTGTGCACCCCCCGGCCCCCGCACTCAGCACTCAAAGGACTGGTATCTGGGGGCCGGGTTCAAGGTCATCTCCTATATGGGGCAGGAAGCACCAGAAAGATCTGTGTCACTTCCTTCTAGGTGATCGTCCACGGACAAGGCAGGAACAAAGGCCCGAGACTGGACGTGGACATGTGGCTGTGGCAGCTGGCAAGTGGGGTCCCCAGGAGAGGGTGGCACAATGTCCTGCCCATGTGGACCAGACTGCTTTTGGGCCTTGTGCTCCCATAGCCCAGACTGGCTCCTAGGGCCTCCTTACCAAGGCAGACTCAGAACAGCTATGGAGGCCCAGTAGCCTCCATTCAATTCTCCTGCTCCTCTCCCCCAGGAAGGCTCCTCTATGGTGACGATGGGGGGACAGTGCCTGAGCCTGACCCCTGATGACAGCCTCCTGGTGCCTGCTGGGACTGAGTGAGTCCATGGGGAGGATTTTGCCGCAGCTGTGGGACTGCCCTCCTTTCCCTTGGATCCTCAGAGCCCAGCCTTGTCTGACCCCGGCCCACCCTTGTCTGACCCCTGCCCACCCTTGTCTCCATAGATATGCCTGGGAGCGAGAGCAAAGCTCTGTGGCCCTGGCTGTGACCCAGGACCCCGCTCGCAAGAAGCCTCTGGAGTGATAGTCTTGCTATGGACCCAAAGCAGCCACAGGATGTGCCAAAGTACCACCCGTGCCGAACTGCTCTCACAGCGCCTGCTGCTTGTAGGTGTACTGCTGCTGAGAAACTCAGAGTCCTCTGCCACTGAACCCGGGACACGGTCTCTATCCGCCTCTGTCCTCTTGGCCCAGATGCCAGGCTCCTCAGGGGCCAGTAACTCCCCTTCTCCTCTAACAGCCTTCGCCCCACTGCCCTGCACAGTTCTGCCAGGTGGTCTGCTCCACTGCTTCTTCATCCTCTGTCCCCACGGGCTCATTTCAGCACTTGTCCGCCACAAAGATGGCCCTCTATAAAGGCTTCCTGTGAACGAGCACCTGTGGGTCTGCATGTACCCAAGCTGTGGTCGATAGCTGACCCCGTGTGCTCCTGAGACTGTGTATTGCCTGGGTACCAGGGCACCAGGTGACTGTAGACATGTGGAAGGTCTGTTGCGGGGGTGCACCTGCTTATAGAGGGGCTCTCATCACTGTGCATGTGGCCTGATCCACACAGGCTATTGTGCTTGTCCTGGGGGCACAGCTGGTATTACCTCTCTGGCTCTTTCTCGCTTACTCTTTTTACATAACTTCAAAAAATAGAATCTGTTAGGTCTTTCCCCCCACCAATAACAGGAATGATTTCTGCTCATTGTATAAAATATAGAAATACAAAAAAATACAAAATACCCCACCCAGAGTTAATAACTGTTAATATGCAAAGATTGTGATGAGCCTGTAGAGGGCATGAAGTTGTATGAGGAGCGTGGCAACAGGAGAGGGGTATCTGGCCACATCCCCCTGCTCCCCCTCGACAGTGTACAAAGACTCAGAGGGCTCCTGGGCCTCCTATGGGAGTGCTGGGAGCCGCAGATGCAACAGTGGATAGAGATGAAACATGGAACCCGTAGCAGGAGATCTGGGCTCGGTATCCTGACTTCAATGAGAAGCCAATGAGGGGTCGCACATGGGGGTAACTAAAGCGGGATCTGGGCGGAACAGGTCCCTGGTTAGAGTCAAAGCTTCTTCCAGAAAACTTAGGGTCTGAACCCTGTCTTCTGCACAGCTCACTGCTTTCGTATACTCCACTGAAGAGCAGAGGAGAGAGCCCAGCCTAACTTTTGAAGGGGCTTCCAGCCCCGAGGGATGTTGGGACCTTCCTCTCCTACAAGCAAAGAGAAAACACTGCCAGCCTCCCCTTATTTGCAAACCATCCAGGGGGGTGAGGGCAGAGGCCTGGCGCCTGCTCAGGCTGCAGCAATGTGTGGCTCTGTGGGGAAGCTGAGAACATGGGGATGTGTCATGGAGGCCCCCTGCCTGAGTGTGGATGGACATGACAAGAGGGAGTTTGTCCCTAGTGCCTAATCAGAAACAGAAAATAATGATAATTACATCTTCCGTTTTCCTGAACACAAGCACTGTGCCGGAGAATTCCCTAGAAGTTTTTACATACATTATCTTATTTACTCCTCACAGCCCTCCAGGTAGGTGGTACCACCCCATTTTACAGATAAAGCTCAGAGAGGTTTGGAAAGCAGGCAGTTGTTTCCAGCCAAGGCCTGTATGTATTCAAAACTCAGACTGGATTTAAAAGAACAGCAACAGCTGCTGGAAAGACACCTGGACCAGAGAAGAGAGATTTCAGAAAAGTAGGTCTGAGGATGACCTTTTACTTTAACAAGGTTATATATAAATTATGCTGACATATTTTAATTCACTTCTAATTGTACAGCACCATCATAAAGATTTTTTGGTCCAAAAAATAATAATAATAATAATAAAACTTCAAGCTGGTGGTCTCACCACCCTGCACTCTGTGGTCGTAGCCTGACTATACTCAGCTTTCGCCATACGGAAGTCCAGGGCAGGGGAGAGGCCTGGAGGATCTGTGGGAGAGGAGCCAGGGGCCGCTGTGCCTGAAACCCAGAGGCCCAGGTAGAGCTGGCAGCACATGGCATGCTGCTAAGTACAGCCAGTTGGCAAGGGTGAGTGTCAGGTCCTCGAACCTGGAACCACAGCCTCCCTTGGTGCTGTCTCATGTTGTTAGGAGCCCGAGGTCCTCATCGTTACTGCAGGCTGGCTGCATGGGCTCACGAGAACACTGCAGTGGGACAGTAGGACTTGCACCTGTTCCAAAGTCAGCCCCAGCCTCTCACTCCGTTCCCTGCAGTGAATGCTGGATGAAGACAAAGAGGAGTAAACAGTGGACGGGGAAACTCGAGGATTCTTGAGCTTGTTCTGTTCGGGGGAGAAGCCCCCTGGTCCCCAGATTATGGCAGTAGAAATTGGCAGTAGAAAAAGAAGAAGGGAGCCCTCTGCCTATGGGATGTACTTTGTCATGTACATGAATTTGGGATCATCACAGACTTTGGAACCATCAGGAATCCGGAAGTAACTACAGCAGTGGGCACAGCACAGCCTGGTTCCCACAGGCCATGCACTTGATGGTCAGGTATAGACTGGATTCCCACCTCTCTCTTCCAGGACCCTATCTGTTGGCTTCACAGTCCCTGCTGCCAGAGCTGGTGGGGGCAGGGAGACAGCCAGCTAGCCTGTATATATGATGGGGTTGGGGGGCTGTCCAGGATGGTCTGCATGATCCTGAGAGCTGTGAGTTGCCAGGCCCTGCTCCCGCCTTCAGCAAGCAAATGTCTGACCGGTCAGAGCTGTGCACACTCCCCCTCACCTCACCCCAGCTGGGCCTTCCTCCCACTTCAGAGTCTCTCTGGGCCTCCATCTCACCCCTACTGAACCCTGCTTCCTCCTCTGCCAGGGGCAGCACAGATGCCACCCGCCAGGCTGGTGTTCAGAGATGGGGGCTCGCCCAGTACCCAGTACAGGGAGGGGGAGGAGGGGTGCTGCAGTTTCCCCTTTGCTAGCAAACAGGAACACTGGGTGTTTCTCAGTGTCTATGAGGATGCTGATGAAAACCCCAGGACACTGAGTCATTGTAGTGGCCAGCCGATAGAAAGCACTCATCTGTGAACACTCATGCAGGGGCAGAAAGACTCTGGAAACTTCGGAGGTCTACAGCCCAAGCAGCACATGGAATTTCATAACCTGAGCTCTTCCTCTCCCTTTCCTTCTCTCTCTCCCTCTACTCTGCCTCCCTCCCTCCCTCCCTCCCCAACTACCTTTACCACTACATTGGGGTCACAGGCTCCCTGCCTCCCTACTTCTTCCCCCAAGGTGTCTGCCTTCCTCTTGCCTACCCTGGGAGTGGAGTTCATCCTGGGGCTGGTGGGGAACAGCTTGGCGCTCTTCATCTTCTGCGTCCACACGCGACCCTGGACCTCCAACACGGTGTTCCTGGTCAGCCTGGTCGTCGCGGACTTTCTCCTGATCGTCAACCTGCCCCTTCGCATGAACTACTACCTCCTCCACGAGATCTGGCGTTTCGGGGCCGGCGCCTGCAAGGTCAACCTCTTTCTGCTGTCCACCAACCGCACGGCCAGCGTGGTCTTCCTCACAGCCATCGCGCTCAACCGCTACCTGAAGGTGGTGCAGCCCCACCATTGGCTGAGCCGGGCCTCGGTGTGGGCAGCCGCCCGGGTGGCCGGGGGGCTCTGGGTGTGCATCCTGCTCCTCAACTTGCACCTGCTCCTGACCACCTATACCAACCAGTCCTGCCTCAGTTACCAGCTGGGCACACGCCCCTCGCCCTGGCTTCACTGGCACCATGCTCTGTATGTGCTGGAATTCTTCCTGCCGCTGGCGCTCATCCTCTTTGCCATTGTGAGCATCGGGCTGACCATCCGGCGCCGCGGCCTCGGGGAGCAAGCAGGCCCGCGCAGGGCTATGCGCGTGCTGGCCGCAGTGGTGGCCGTCTACACCATCTGCTTCTTGCCCAGCATCCTCTTCGGCCTGGCATCCGTGGTGGCCTTCCGCCTGAAGGCCTGCCATGCCGTGAACATTTGCTCACAGCTCTTTCACGGCTCGTTGGCCTTCACCTATCTCAATAGCGTCCTAGATCCGGTGCTCTACTGCTTCTCCAGCCCCAACTTCCTCCGCCGGTGCCGAGCCTTGCTGGGCTTCGCCCAGGGCGGGCAGGGCCCAGCCAGTGATGAGAGCTTCTACCAGCCCTCCAACAGGGAACAGGAGGCCTCCAGGAAGGCGGAGGCTGCTGGGAAGCTGCAGGCGGAGGTCTCACTGGAGGTCTCGCCGGAGTAAGGAAAGGCCCTTCCTAGGACTGGTGTCTGCCAGAAAGGACAAGGTCACTCCTTGGACTGTTGCCTGCCAGAAAGGACAAGGTCACTCCTTGGACTGTTGCCAGCACAGGGTACCTCAAACAACTGGACAAAGAACATCTGCAGGAGCCAGGTGGGTTACAGGGAGAGAAAGGTTCTTGGCCTTACAGGGCAATGTAGCCCAAGTGATGTCCCCACAGTACAGGAAAGAGCAGAGGGCAGGCAGAGACAGGCAGGGGCTGTGGGAGCTCCAGCTCGGATAGAGGGCTGCACAGCTGCCCAGTCCCTGGTCGGAGTTGGTTACTATGGGAGCAGAAGTCTTGCTTTAGAAATTGGACAGCTGTATTTTCTGTGATCTCTAGTTTGTTCCTTTCAATGCTAATAAACCTCCTTCTGAAAATGCAAGCCTGTCTCAATCGTTCTAAGGAACTTGAATAATTGTCTTTGGGTCTACCAGGCCTGGCATCAGTAGCATTCAAAGTGGGTGCCCCAAGATGAAGGGAAACAGGACAGAGAGGGGAAGCTGTCCAGGGCACTGTCCTTCCACCTCACTCCTGGAGACCTGAAGTGTCCCTTAAAGGCAGAACGCTTTGCTAGGTGAGGTCCTCAGACAAAGGTGGCCCACCAGGATCCCTGGGAGGCCTCTCTCTGCTCCCCTCTGGCCTTCAGTTCCCCTTCTGCAATCCCAAAGTCCTGCCCAAGGCACCCAGGGCTCTGCCCTACTCTCCCCTGGGACGACTTGGGGATCTCCAGCCTTGGAGGTTACCACCTCCACACATTCCTGGCTCAGCCAGCCCCAACTCCCACCCTCATGGCTTTCCTCAGCCTCAAGTGCACTTCCTTGGCCCTGGAACCTGTGGTGGGAGCTACACACACTAACGGAACAGGACCCCAGGTGAGAGCAGGGGCCTCAGGGGCACCAGATCTGGCTCACAGCTCTCCCCCAACACTATCTTGTCCACCTCTTTCTGTTCTATTCATTATGCCTATGATTAGTGTCTGAGACCATCTGGGCTAACCCATCCATTGGCCTGTGTCCCCCAGGCAAAGGTGTGTATCTGGCATGAATCAGGATTTTGATGTTTTTAGGGGGGAGTAATGATTGGCCTTAATGTCCACAGGGGAAGTCACAGGGCGAGGCATAGCATTCAAGGTTCCCAAAGGGCTACTTAGAGGTCACTAAAGCCCCAAACATGCACCTCCTGAACCCCATGTGTCTGTGGCCCTGACCCCCTCAGGAAATGAACATCTCCTTTCAACACACAAGCCCATCCTGCTGCGGGAGACAGAAGGGACTAGAACTCGTTCTCTACTCATCACCCCAAACAGAGGCCTCTAGGCCTCTGGTATGGGGTCTGATGATGAGAATCAAATCCTCTCTCTTCAATTTCTTTAGGAGTTTTAATCTACTTAGTCCAAACTTCTCATATCATGGACAGGGATGCTCTCCATCTGTTAAAAGTCTTCAGGAGTATGATCTTAAGATATCAAAGATGACCAATTTTGCATTTTGATCAGTTAAGTGGTAACAAACACTGCGGACAGATGGGTGAGCGAGTATGGGAGATGACCAGAATGGAAAACAGTCCGTATTCCAAGCAAGGGCCTAAATAAAGGCAGTGGCAGAGAACATGAGGGGCCAGAGAGGCACAGCCCAGGTGAAGATGAGAGGTGACTGTGGATGATGGGTAGATGGTGACACATTGAGGATATAGGAGGCAGATCAGGCTGGCAGGAGCAGATAAAGAGTTAAGACAAGCTGGAAGGGCTTGGAGGACCTCCAGGTAAAAAGGTACAATAGCACATTTTGGGCCAAAGACAGGATTTTAGAATCTTCGTTACTAATTGGGAGCTTATGGGAATGGATGGGGTCACCAGGGGAGAGAGTGAAGAGGACTAAGAATCATCCTTTTAAAAATCCCCACACGTAAGAAACACACAAAGGAAGACCCAGTGAAATGCCCAGAAGAAACCTTTAATATGAAGAAAATCAGGAATGTAGCAATAAAAAGAGCATAAAAGGAGTCAACGCAATCTCTTTGCCGAAGAGATTGCCCATTAAAAAGTAGAAAATAGAGACACCTTTTATGAGGGTAAAAGCCAAACATAAAATACCCAGACAGACTTCAAAGTGCCTCATGCAAGAATAAAGCATTTTCAGAATTCCTAATTGCAAACTGGAGAAAGTTGATCTGAAAACTACAGTGTGTGTCTGCCACTGTCTGGTCTTAGATTTAAACCTGGATTGTCTAGTACTATTAAGACAAGCTTTTCAAGAAGTGATAGACAGTCATTTGTATAAAATTTAGTAATATGCAAAACATGTTCTATATTGGTTACAGATTCATAGATATGTATTAATTATATAAGATCATGCACTGGGATGATAAACACCACATTAAAGAGAGAACTTGCTTCTGAAATGGAGGAACATGGGAAGGGGGTGTACAGGTGACTACCACTATATCTAAAATTATCTTTGTAAAAAAAGCTGGAAAAATAACTATGAGCAGTATCTGAATGCTACTTAGCATTGCTCTGGGTAGAGAATAAAGGGGTCAGTGCCATGAACCAAGAAAAGTAATATGACAACAGCTTCAAGTGCTCAAGAAATGGAATGGCTAAAAATAGTATTGGATTTGGCAATTAGGAGGTCACTAATGCCTTTATTGACAGCAATTTCAGTGCGTGGGGGCGGGGGGAGGTGGTAGAATGGAAGCCATAAAGTAGTATAATGGGTTGAGGAATTAATGAGATTTGAAGCAATGGAGACAAACTCGTTTCTCTCAACAAATGTGCCAGCAAAGGAAGAGAGACAGTAGCCTCAGGTGAATCTAAATTGAGGACAGCCCACTGTGGTAGTTTGATTGCTCTGTTGTTTTGTTGAGTGGATGGAGAAATTTAAATCTAGTGGTAAGAGAAGGGAGAGGTGAAGATGAGGGGATAAGGGAGAGAATGATCAAAAAGCAACAATAAACACTCTGTCCCAGGCCCTGTGCTAAGCACTTTGCAATTTATTAGCCTTATGAGGTAGATACTATTATCCCATCCCACAGATGAAAAAACTGAGGCACAGAGAGGTTGAATAACTTGCCTAAGTTCATACAGCTAGCAAGGGGTAGTCTGGTCTGAGTCAGGGCATTCTACTGCAAGGCCCTCAGAGGGGTGGAGGTCAGGGAAGGAATGGATTCACCACGAGGGGGCCTGAGGGTCTTCTAGAGGCCAAGGGGTGTCTTCCTGGGCTGGTGGGAAGGCACTATTACATGCAGTCAGTCTTGGGGTGGGGGGGAAGATAGGTGAAGGGACCCTTAGAGAGCTCTGCTCTCAGGGGGTGAGGGCTTAGGGAGTGACAAACGATTGGAACAGCTGGTTCTGGGAGTAAGAAAACGAGCTCCTGAAGAACATATAAAAGGGCCAAATAACAAAATGAGCAGCCCAAAACTACCTGGTGAGCGAGGCACCCACAGCTCTGGGGACGCGACAGTCCCTGCAGGTTATAGGCCTTCCTCCAGCCACCCACTGCAGTCCAGGAGCAAGATCAGAACAAATGGAAAGGAAACTTTAGCCAGAAGAAACTCCTTAGGAAATTTGACCATAAAAACCCCGTCCCGGTTGGTATGCCTTGTGGGGCAGGGCATGGGACACTCTGAGCTCTACAGATGAGCTGCCAGAAAGAGGCAGGTATTTGTCAGGATAAAAAGTCGTAATAAAAAGACACCAGGAACTGTGGGGCATCTGAGGGATTTCGTGGGGGTGGGGCTGCTGTGTTCTACCTTGCAGACTCCCTCTGCTTCCACGAAACCCTCCAGTCCAACCCAACTGAGCTCTCGATCCCAGAACTCCTACAAGTACCAACACGGCCTTAGGTACCTTTTCTTATCTCAAGGAACCTCACGCGTGTGTCTTGCTTCTCCAGCGAAACTCTTGAAAGAAACTCGGTCTCTCCCTCTCCCTCCCCCTCTTAGTCTCTCAAATCTCAGCAAACAAGGGTCCCAACACAGGCATACTTCACAGTCTGGGCTGGAGAGGTCCTAAGTGAGCCTGCAGCAGCCCCAGACCAGACACCGAGGCAGAGGTTACACTGCAGTCAAACCAATAAAATGCACAACAGAGAATAAAGTCTGCTGTGTAGGCTTCAGCACTCAGGGCCTGGGAAAAGGGAATGTCAGGCATTTGGATCGGGCTCCCTTTACCTTTTAAGTTAACTCAGACATCTTTGCTTCTGACTTTCAGGCCTGAGGAGGATGGTGAGAAGAGGGTGCTGGGCTTCCATCTGTGGAATGTGCAGCTCCTGTGTCCACTCCATTTGCACAGGCCTCCTCTCACACAGGGCATAGCACACTCCCTCAGCTCACCCTCCAAGAGGCCCAGCACACGTCCCATGACCAGCACTGGGCAGAGCAGTGCAAAGTGGTTGATGGGGAAATGTCTACCTGTTGCTCCTTTTACTCTTACCTCCAGGACCAGGGGACACGAGGTCAAAGGCCACCTACTGAGGTGACCTGGCCTCACAAAACCTCCATGTCCTCAGGATGTAGCTTATGAGACAGAAGAAAATGCAGACCCTGAGAAGGGCATTTGAGAGTCTCGGTGTGGCTGGGGGGGACATCAGACTAACTGGCCTGGCCAGTCATAACTCTCCAAGGCTCATGCGGGGGTATGTGGTACCTGAGACAAGGGACATCTGATGCTGAGGGCTGGGGTGGAGATGTGCCAAGATGTGCCAAGCCACTGTCCCAGCAAAAGGACAGCATAAAACCAGACATAATTTCCAGAAATTTATTGGAAACACGATACAAATCGATTAGTAGATGGCATCTACTTACAGACAGACAGTCCACACTGTAATATCACACTGTGAATGAATTATCCTGGGGAAACACTCATGACCGCTGGTGCGTGGTCTGGGTCAGTGTTCTCTGGCAGAGAAAACCAGAGACTGGGGGCAGAGGAATGGGCAGGGGCAGACAGAAAACTGGGACACAGCTCTCCTGAGGGGCATGGTGAGGTGGGGTAGCTAAATGGATAAATTCCCCCAAAGGAAAACAGAGGCAACTGTTAAGAATAAACGCCTTCTCCCTCCCTCTCAAAAGCACTTTCCCCTCTAGGCAGAGTGAAAGAATCCACAAAAGCCCAGGGGATAGTTCCTCCCTCTTCCCTCACCAGGGGCTTAGGACAGCACGGGGGTATGAACATCAGGCTTGGATATGACACAGAGCAGACCCAGGTCATGCATGCCCTGGCCTGCTACCCTCAGACCTGCTCCTTGCCCCACCCCCCCTTTTGCTGAGTGGGGCTGACCACTGCAGGTTGCCTGTCCCAGTGCCCCCCGCCCCAGGTCAGCTGGCTTCCAGTTGGGTTTAGCTAACAAGCAGCAGAAATCCGGAAGGCACATGGTAGGGAGAAGTCAGGCCACTTCTCCCGCTCTCCGCCTGGGGGGTTGTTTCTGGCAGGGACCATGCCTCCTCACGGCTGCAGCTCCCACCAGACAGGCCCTCTGCGGTCCCAGGTTCCTTCCAGCATCCCTGTGCCCCAGATTCTGGTAACATGGCCTCCGCTGTGTCCCACCAGACTTCCCGCTCTTGCTCTCCATCTCTGGGTGGACCCTTGCTCCCTTGTTCGGCTTCTCAGCTTTTCTTGTTTCTATGCTAAACAGTGATCTGGATTTCAACCCTCTGTTTTAAATACATAGAGTGGCTTCTGTTTTCCTGGTTGGACGCTGACTGATAGAAAATGGGCTATGGGAAAGATGGACTTTTAAGAGACATGCTAAGAAATCAGTCTGCTGTCCTCTTTTCCACCACCTCTAGGAAATCAGGGTTGGGGGAGGGGGGCGATGACGGAGAAGGAGACAGAAGACAACTTGCAGGGCTTCTGGGTCCTCATCCAAGGGAGCACAGACCAGGCTCAGCGCAGCACCCGCTGGGCATGTTGGGTGTGGGCCATGAAGACAGACTCTCTGTGTCCGCCACACGCGCTTACTGCACAACAGTGACACACCACTGACATACACGATGGCAACACTGTGGCCCCAGAAAGGGGGTGGCTGGGAAGCCCTCTCAGCACCAAGCGCTTGGAATGGCAAAGACAAATGTTAGAGGCTCCTTGGCGTGTCCTTCCTCCATTCCCCGGAGCGTCCACTCGGAATGCTGGGGGACTTCCCAGAGGTAAAGTGAGAGCATAAGATCTTAGTCAACATCCTCCTCATTGGAGGCTGGGGATGCAGAACCAGAAGCTCTTACAACAAGGCGGAGGAAGAGCTTTCTTGGTTCATGGGACTCAAAACGAGCTGCACTCGTCCCAAAGCTACATGTGACCCGGAACCGGGGTGGGCTTCCCTGTTCTGCCTTCAGACCTGGCCTGGCCCCAGTCTCCAAATCTCCTGGGTCCTCTCGCAATGAGCAGAGAGAATGAAGCTGGCAGCAGAGTCACAGGCAAGTAACTGTTTCTCTAGTCAACAGTCACCATTTCATGTGGGTCAGGAGAGGAAAGCAGAAGAGTGAGGGAACCGTTCCACCTTCTGCATCCATGTGCGACAACAAATCCAGGGCAGGGGCACAGAGACAGCTATCCCAGCCTCCTTCTTTAGAGAAGTATACACCACGTGGCATGTAATGTGGACAGCCAGTTACCTCCTCTCCCTGGGTCTTTTCCGAAGGGGCTGCTTTGTGGGGAACCCTAAAGGCAATGTCTGCCACCTCTTCCCTGAGCCCTGAGCACCTCTGACACAGGCCCACCCTCGGGGCCCCAAGCCAAGACTCAGAATAGCTCCAAGAGTTGGCAGTGGTGAGAACATCCCCAGGTCACCCCCGCAAAAGCCTAAGATGAGAACCAACTCCTCCTCAGAAGAGAAGCCACGAAGACTGCAAAACCGCAAACATTAAAGGCAGCTCAAGCTCCGAGCATCGCCTTCAGCCAGCAACATCGCATTCTCTTTGCTGAGCTGAACGCAGCTCTGAGGATCTGGATATCTAGAGTGGATCGCCATTTCAGTGGCACCTCACTCTGCCTGGGGATGGGACGGGAGAGTGGTGGGGGAAAGGGGTCAACTCAATTGTAGCCACTCTGTTCTGCAACCACCTGGCTGTTTGGGGTACATACGATCAGCCATCCGGCTACCTCCCAGCTGCAGATCCCAGGGACGGCCGGGAGGCCAAACTCTAGTTGTCTTTCACGGTGCTGTGACCCTGGGCCCTGCAGCCTGCATGGTAAGGGAGTGGCCAGATTCATGTGTGCTAGGGTAGCCAATGGGGCGCTAAGTTATTCCTGTCCCTGCGGCTGTGTGTATGAAGCCGCAGAGCAGCTGGCCTATGATGCCAGCAAGGGCTGGTGCTGAGAGCAGACAGGAAGAGCCCAAGCTGGTGGAAACCGGATTGCAGGCAGGTCTCCGGGGGCCTTTGAGCTGAAAGGGTGGGGACTCATGGCATCCTACTCATAGACTCACCTGCAGACACAGCTCTGTCACTTCACCCTGCTAAGCCAAACAGATTCCATCTGCTTGAAATAAACCTGGGTGATCTATGACTTGCTAAAGGACCAACCCAGATGCAGTTCCTTATCAGCTGGTCTGGCTGTAAGGGAACAGGACAGTATGCAAATGGCTTGTCACAGTGATACACAGCTTGGCTCAGTTTAAACACCCGCTCCTGTGGGAGGTATCTAGGACCAAGCAGATCAAAGTAGAACACTAGTCTCTCTTCAACGACAAAATACAGATGATAGGAAGAGTTTGCAGGCTTACCAATGACAGTTTTCTTATCATTTGTCAGAACCTCAGGTCATTCCGTTCCTTGGAGGGGTAGAGGAGGAGGGTCAAATACAGAATGGAGGGGGCAAAGAGGAAAATTCCTCCATAAAAAAAAAAATAAGTATGAAGCCTATTGAAAAAAAGCCAGGGACAGGAAGAGCAAGGACGGGGGAAATATTGTGAACTGCATAAGCACTGGCACATGTGTCAGGGAGAATCCTCAGAAAGATGCCATGTCCTTCCTGTACACGCTCATACAGCTTAGGACAGAGCTGACGCATGCAGGGCAGCAGGGGCTCTGAGCGCTCAGCTGCTCCACGGCGCCGGGAGCTACTGTGCCCAGGGGGCGCAGTGCTGGAGAAGGAAGGAGGCGGGGTGGCTCCCTCGTCCCCTCATTTCTTGGGCAGGTCCCGCTGGGACAGCGAGGTCTCTGAGAGGAAAGCGAGGTGACACAGATTCTCACACGGAGACTCATCTTTTGGGACCTGCACGCCTACAGTTTCTTCCCCTGCCCCATCCAGGCTCCATGGGGCGCATATGGGGGTCTCCCATTGAAATGGACTGGGAATGGGGCTGCCTCCTTCTCAGGCATGGCTGTGAACATCAGCAGGACAGTGTAGCAAGTCTTGGATTATAGGATGAAACAGGGATAGCTCAGTCTGACACGCAGCATGTGAGTTCTGGAAAAGCAAAGAAACGGGGTCAAAGTTAGACGAGTTGCATGGTGGAGGCAAGGTGAGAGGAAGGATGGAGCTAGCCCTCCCACCACCACCATCACAACCTTCGAGGAAAGGAGTTGGGCATGAACTGAAATAGAAGTTCACAATGTAGTTAAAGGCTGAACCAATGGAAAGTTTAATTAAGGCCAAGAAAATATGTGAATGATACTGAAGTATCCTTAAAGCTTGGTTTTGGATGGGCAGATTTAGTCATCACTGGCAAGGGGCTACGGCACACCTGGCAAGTACTCATATGTTTATCAAAATGACATTGTGGAACTTCTGTGACCAGATGCTAAGGAATGGAGAACACCACTGGCTGGAGGAGGCACAGCCTGATCTGAGGTAACCATAATTAATCATAATGATATGGGCACTCACACGCTTGGAGCACAATTTTTTGAGGAGGGGAAAGAACCTCAATACCCACAATATCACGATGTTCCTTATTCCCACTCCCTCCACTTCTCCCAAAGACCTTCAACTCTCCTGTCCCAGAGTTGGGCACCTATAGACTCTCAGTAGAAACGAGTAAATGAAAAAGCAGAAGTGGCTGCAAACCATATCATCACCACCTGGTATTACTCAGTAGGTTGTGAAAGCTTTGGTTGGTTATTAAGAAAGCGGCTAAGAGGGAAGTGGGGGTTGTTTCCTGAGATGGAATCAGATGCTCGGTCCAAGGCAGTACTCAGATATTCTCTCCCACCATGCACGCCACTCTGCAACCAAGAGAAGACACAGGGACGCTCACCTTCACAGCCTCCCGCCATCCTGAGGAAGGTCTGCAGGATGGAGCAGAGCTGCGCCTTCACTTCATGAGCCTTTCTAGAATAAGGGAGATATATATACACAGCCTAGTATTTGATACGGCTCAGTAAATATGTGTTAAATTTAAAAAACAAACAAACACATAATTAGTTTAGGACTCAGGCTAAACTTTGTTTTATTGAGCCTACTGTAGATTATGTAATAGCCTTATTTAACTTTAACCAGAACCTTATGTGGGTGAGAAAGGTTAGGAACTTAGTCAAGGTCACACAGCAAATAAATTGAGGAGTCAGGATTTGAACTCAGATCTTCTTAATTCAAGTCAGTTTTTCCTACTACACCAAGCTGCCCGTTCTCCGTCCAGCCCAGTAAGAGCATACTGTCCTCTTTAGTGTCTAAATTAAGGGTTATATATGTGTCATTATCTCTCAGAAGCCTCTCTTTTTGCGGGGATAGAAGATGGCCCCTGGCATTCGTTTGTCCAAACCCCTATGGAATTAAGCCATCTGCCAGAAGAGCTACGTGTAATAATCTCTCAAGTGTCTGATCTGCCATGGTAAATTGTGCTTTCTTCTATTAGTGCTAAATTCACCTGCTCCAGTTTCAAAGCAACCCTCTCCCCACAGTAGTTCAGGATCTGACGTCCTGGTTCATACCTACCTTCTTCACATGGGCCATAGTTTTAGGTGAGGAGATATGCTAGCTCTTTGCAGAATCCCAGTGCTCAGGGGGATGCTTAAATCAATTGGTTTCTGGGGTTGGTCTTTACTTCCCTGGGGCATCAAGATCTAATACCTATGTCCCGATGGCTTGCTCAGACATTTGTGTCTGTTCTTTTGATGGATGAGTTGAACCTCTTCCAAAGAAGAGTGTTTCTCAGGGACCCAATCGCCTCCCTCTGCAGTTTCTTCCCTTTCCTTTCCCAAGCATCTATACCTCTCCCAAAAAACTTAGGACCCAGCTCTCAAGATAGAGGTTCACTTTTTTTTTCTCAGAGGTTCTCTACATGTCACTGGGAATGGAGTACATAGGAATAGGCTGGTTAAAAAGGTTTCCTGTAATGGCCCTTTCAGGTAAATAGAGACACTTCTGAAGAGGCCAGAGCTGAGGACCCTTGAGTCTTGGACTTTTGTCACTCTTCTAAGACCTCCATACTATTGAGAGGATCTTAGGTCTAGACCTCTTACAGGCTCAGACGCTAGTATTTTCCTCAGGGACAGGAAAGAAGTATTCTCTAGGAGAAACTCTGATATTAGTAAACTCAGTGGTCCCAGAGTGGCCAGTTTGGCATCCTACCAGAATATACCCAAACACCAAGTTGTGGCTTACTCATACCTAATGCACTTGGGTCTGTCTTCCTCTACAACCTCCACCCCAAGGCTTCACAGAGTGAGAGAACATGTATTGCATTCAGATAATACTTCAACAATCCTTAAACTCTCTAGATAGTTAAGGTGCTCTAATTGCTTCACATTCAATAAACCCTGGGGCCATTATGATCCATTACACTGAAAACAAAACAAAACAAAACAAAACAAAAAAGCTTGAAGGTACCTTTATATATTTAACCAGGTTATAGAACATTACACCTTTAGATACGGAGACCAGAAGTGAGTCTAGGGGCCCTCGATGTTCTTCCATAAACGATGTTTTAGGAGATGCAAAAAAACTGTAATCTTTGGAAATGGCATAAAAATTCTGACAGAAGGCAGCTAGGCTGAAGCATGCCTAGAAGTGCCATCAGCTGTTCCTGGCAGTCTATTTTTACTGGGATTTGCAAAGACAGCAGATGCACTCCCAGAGCTCTCTCACTGGTACAATGACCCTCACCACTACCCCATCTCCCAGGGTTGGGATGCACGCAGTTGGTTACTGCTGAATCACTGATTTCAGAAACAAGTCATCAAAAGGACAGTCTTCACACTCCAGATCATAATATTTTACTTAGAGGCATCCACATTAGATACCCTCTACATGGGAGACAGAGAGAAATGATATTATCCAATGCAGAAAACAAATAAAGAAAATAACTAGATTTACTGTGTACTCACATACCCCAGGGGGAAGTAAGCCAGAGGAGAGCAGATTAAAAAGAAGCTTATTGTAAAATTCATCAATTTCCTTGGCTCAGATGCCCTAACTCTGGTCTGTATCACCACACAACAGAAGTTGTTCTCAAGGATCCGCACTGATGGAGACACAGCATGTAGTCATCTTGTCTCAGAGCAGTGGAATAAAAGATCCACTGACTGACCAAAACTCAAGCATCCAACACTAGGGAGCAACCCAGGGGGATCTTAGGGGGTCAGAAGGGAATGAGAGATGCTTGTACAGCTCACCTGCCTCTCTCCTTTCTTGAGTTTTTTTTTTTAATCAGCCTTCACTCTGAAAATGATTCTGCTGTCTCAGGATCATGATATTCGGCCCCCTCTGCTTGTAGGGTCTCTAAATACGAGGGCCTGCAGGAAGCTAAATGAGCCCTCTCTGTAAACATACCTTCTGGTCTTCAATACTCTATATAACTTAATCAAGGGTAATTTCACTTTATAGCTACTAAGCCCCTCTAATGTGCAATCACTTACCTTCAAGCAAACTCATGATTCATTTTTTGAGAATCATACTCTTAGGTAAGAAATCAATGTAGTTATAAGAAAAGGATTGACGTTTTATATATATACAATTCACATATGACTACAAAAACTTTGGTTGATATCTTAAACGTTTTCGGAATGAAACTTTAATAATAGCTCTACTTTAAAGGAGAGGATGGAGTCTTAACACTTAGTGAACATCTACTCTAAGGTAGTCAGTGCTGGGAAGAGCATATAACTTAACTTAAACACATTCACCTTTAGGTGATTCTGTGAACTTTCTCTTCTTCCTTTTTTCTCCCCTCCTGACACTAGAATAGCTCCTATGCCCTAAGTTCCAGAAAAAAGGATGGAACATACTATGAGCAGAGGAGCTTCACAGAGGCAGGAAACGAAGGTGACAGCTTTGATTACACAATGATGGTTTGTACTTCATAGTCTGACCAAGGAAAAATACCCACTACATTCCTCTCTATATTTACAAGCACATATCCATCCTCTATACATAGAAAACATAAACATCTTCCAGGTACATGCTGCACATAACACACAGATGTAGGTCCTTATTCATTCAGTGGATACAACACGATTTGAAGTTTAAATCTCATCTCTGCTATTTACTAATAGTGTGACTTTGGGCAAATCCCTGAATCTCTCTGAGCTGCATTCATTTTTCTTTTTTCATTATAAAATGCAGGTTTTAACACCTAGCTCATAAAATGTTTAGAAGATCAAGTCATATAAAGTAGGTAAAGAGTTTTTAATCATTATAACAGCTCCATTAAGGCAAATAAAATCTGTGCTTTACGGAGGAAAAAAACAGGTTTAAAGAAACCAAGTGATTCATCCAAGGCCACAAAGGAAACAGTCAGAGAAGTTAGCAGTTAATCCCATCTGACTTCAAACACTCAGATGTCCTTTTTGCCCCGTGGCACAGACAAATTCTGTCTCCCCTGCTGCCCTGTCTTCTGTGCTCTCAGACATGGAAAGACTTTCTAGGAATGGCTCATCCATCCCTGACCTCAGGGCCTTCTCTACTCACAGATACTGAGAGTTAACCAAGTAGGCCAAGTGTAGTAGGTACTTGGTTTGCTGGTGATAAAAATGTCATCAAAGCATCTGTAAGTCAGAAAAAGAGGAGACAAGATTTAGAAAGCGCCACTACTGCATGTGGCAGTTGATGGGACCAACAGCCCAAGGGGAGAGACTAAACTGTAGGGAGACTGATAAGGCACTAGGTAGGTCTAAATTTTGAAACTTTACTCTTCCTATCATTACTGACCCCAAATAATGAAACTTCTATACATACAGATTTTTATCTTCACACTCAGTGTCTAAGTCCCATTGGGGTTATCACAAAGGTCCGTGTGTGGCCTGGTGCCATGGGTGATGTGGAACAGAGCATACAGAGTGCTGACTCCCAGCCACCAATCACACCAGAGCCTTCGAAGGGCCAGGGCCAAGTGGAAGACAGTGACTTTCAGAAAGACAATAAGAAGCTGTCCACCATTTTTTTAAAATGTCAGGGAAAATCCTTTCTGTGGGCAGAAATCCGGACACTCTTCTCATCGTCAAGAACTTCCACCTGAAGAAGATAAAGGGTGAGTGAAAACAGCAAGCCACTGAGAAGGGGACAGGAAGCCCTGAAGCTGAGAGACCTGCATATTTCAGTTTTTCTTTTTCCCCCCAGTTAAATTAGTTCTGGCCATCAACATGCTGTTTAGTGTGCCCATCTATCTGACATACTGATAATTACGTGGTAACGTTAATTGATTTTATTATTGAATAACACGAGGAAAGTCTTTCTCCCATGAGTTTGTATCTATCAATTCCAGTATATGATAGCATTTATCCCATGAAAACTCACTATTAGCCTGACATTTTTCCTGGTATTTTGAGTTCACCTTGGAAATTCAGGTTAGTCAGGATCCTACATACCCCCATCTGCCCGCCCCCCAAATAAGAAACGGACCTATTATCCCAAGCAAAATGTCCACTGTGAATACAAAAATGAGGACATTTTCCAAAATGTTTATTTCTGCTATACTCCTCTCTCTCAGCTCCACATCCGTCCATCCAAGCTCAGCTTTATAATATTGGGGCTGGAATTCAAAAAACACATTTCTCTTTAGCTATCAGGCTCCCTGTTACATCAACAGGGGCTGCTAGAGGGTGCCTGAAGGCTGGAGGATGGAGAAGGGACTTGCTTCTTCCTGTTCTGCATGACCAAATGGCAGCAAGAGTTTGTTCCAGTTCTCAGCTTTACTTTACACTCCCAGAACCAGCCTCCTCACATCTCCTGAGAGAGGCCAGCACCAACAGAACAGCGCCTTCTCCTCAGGGATCCTAGTTCCAGCTCCTTAGGGCTATTCTTGAACTTCTAGCTTGTGAGGACCCCAATCT
Source organism: Pteropus alecto (assembly GCF_000325575.1). Classification (NCBI taxonomy): domain Eukaryota; kingdom Metazoa; phylum Chordata; class Mammalia; order Chiroptera; family Pteropodidae; genus Pteropus; species Pteropus alecto. The sequence continues at coordinate 22,501,403 of NW_006434709.1, forward strand.
CTTCCTTCTGCTCTCCCAACCCTAGAGATGGTGGCTGCTTTCTATGCCACCTCCACTACCCCCATATTCCCCATTTACCTGTTCTGACCTCCAATATCTGTCATATTGATTTCCTTTATTAGCTGTTAAAATAATGTCTCCTTTAGTGTCTACTTTGCCCATCTAATACAGTGCAGTTGAGAGCCACCAATTCGGTTACAATAGCAGTTAAAAGAGCAGACTCTGAAATCAGTCACATCTCAGTGGGAATCCATATCCATTTATGTGGTACCTGATAACTTCAGAAATATTAATTCACCTCTCTCTAGGTTTAATTCTTCTCAATCACTAATTTATTCGATTAACATTTATTGAGCATCTGCTAAGATCCAGGCACTGTGCTAGGCAGTAGAGATACAATATTATGCAAAACATATAAATTTCTTGACCTCCTAGAACCTTCTTTCATGTGACTCAAATAGATAACATGGGTAAGGCACATGTCATCAGCTTTCCTCTCTATATCGTAACAGGAGAGCACAGACAAATATGGGTCTTGAAGAAAAGTGTTTCAACAGCTAGATCTCTTCAGCAAATGAAACGAGTATCTTTTCCTCAACAAGGCTGAAGGTCTCAGTTAACATAATGCCAGGGATTCACTGTATGCCCTGTCCATTCCTCCTGATCAGGGCAAAGAAGCAATGACCTTGTAGCAGGATCCGTTTAGAAAGAAAAGGGACAAACAGCCCTAGAGAGAACACTACCAGGTAGCATTTTTTTTTTTCCCCAAAGAAATTCTAATGAGACAGGTATCTGTGATTCCAGGAAGGAGCAACAGGAGTTGCTATGCAGAATTGGGACCCAGAATGGCCATGGCCATGGGTGCCAGTGGGAAAAGATACTTGAAAGCTGCTATTCCGACATCAGTTAGAAAAGTCTTTTTTACCATAAAGAATATATATCTTAAATGAGCCAGAACTTACTTTTTGCTTTCTGCAGTAGGACTATAAACCTAGAGAGGCCAGGGAGGTGATGAGATGGAAAAGAAAGATTCATGATTCCATTTAAGCCTGAATCCAGAGGCCCCAGGCTGTGGGCAAAGAAAAGCTGGAAAGAAATCCAATCTCCATGTTTTGACACAACCCTTCCTTGGTCTTCTGCTGACTAGACATCAGGCATATTGTAGCAAAGATAGCCAAAGTTCTCATTTGCAAGGAAGTAATGTCTGCAAACCTACTGTGTAGCTAAATTCTTGAAAGCCATGTCTACACCATATTGATAGTCTATAAATGCAAAACAAACTCCTTACCCTCATTTTTTAATTCATTTCGACATCACTATGGCCATCAAAATTTATACTGGGAAAAAACCGCAACCACAGGAAATTATTACTAGAAAGTCTATTTTACATCCTTGCTCAAAGGCCTCATTATAAATAATTTACTATTGCTGAAGAAATTTCGATTTCTATAGACATGAAAAGCCTAGAGAGAGTTTTATTCATAAATAAATGCCAACATTTAAACAATCAAGATAGTTTCAAACTCCAGGACTATTGAAATGAACAATATATACTGCCTAGGTGATTTATTATGCTTGTGTTTATAGTCTAAATGGAAATATAATTCAGTTCCACCTGAAGAGCCATTATATATGGCCAATCCCAAGAGAAGTACTTTGGATAAGAGGCGATAGTTCTGTTTTTCCATTTCAAACAAATTATTATTTCTGTATTTAGGACATCACCCAGGCAATTCCTTTCATGACTTGTGGAACCCCTGAACAATTAAAAAAATTATAAGGTGAAAGAAGTAGGGGACAAATGCCAAATTCAAAATGATCCACGGAGTGCTGAAGAACCCCCAGAGAGCACTGCTGTCTCTGACAGAAGGCGAAATAATCCCTTCTGCTCAGGAAAACATAAATGAGCAGTGAGTATGCATCACAGCAAGAACATTATTACCCAGCAGAGGCAACCTGCTACAGACTTCATCTCCAAACAAGCCTCCTAAGAGGAAAAGTGAGCAAAAAAGGTGCCTCCTGAAGAGATGGAGCAATATCACCTAGCACATGTCTTCACTGTGGCTCATGGCTGTCTTCCTTCTTATCTCCCTTACCACACATTTAGTTCAATCGGGGAGTGGAAGAACCTGTTTGTTATACATTCTTGGACTTGGCATATGATGCCCTGGCAGGTGAGGGAAGAGGGGCTCTGGTCTATCAAGAGAGCCCCTGGAATTCCTGGGCTTACATACCATCTAGGCCATTGTGATGACTGTAGTTTCTTTTCCCCAAAATGCTCAGGGATGTGTGGTTCGGGGTGGTTAGCATCCTCTTGGTACTTGGGGTTTGCAGGCTTGGTGTAGATCGAATTACATTAGGTTTCTTCGAAGGATGGATCTCTGACAGGGGGAAAAAAGGTTTCTCAGCTCAGAACACGGCATTAAAAATCTCTGCATGAACTTCACCGGCTAATAGACACACATCTTATTTCTTAATGAGCTGAGAGTCAGTTCCTTATGAGCCAGCCTGTTTTCTCAAGGACTTGCATAATTAATCAGCTTCAAGTGCTGTTACCATGGCTGCTTTACTTATCAAAAGTGAGCTGGTTCTTCCCTGCTAGCTGGGGTCTGAGCTTCATGTTGTGAGTACAAGAAGAAGAAGAAAAAAAACACTATAGAAGATCACTTAACACGAGATTTACTAAGTAAAAATAAGGCATCTGACTTTCAAGGTATTCGAAATTCAAAAGTTATCTGGAAAGGTAGCCTCAGAGAAAACTGCCTCTGTGTTCTATCAAACCAGAACTTAGCATGCAGCATGTCTGCTGTGGAAGAGCTTTCTGAAAAACAGGATCCTCCTCTGGCTCTGTGACCAGGGTATAGGACCAGAGTAGATCACTCCTGGCCCAGATCATTTCGATGTAGATGAAATCTGACACCAAACCAAAACTAGGGTCAAGAGGCAGTAGATAAAAAGCTTCAACTGAGGGTAAATCACAAAACCATAATGTGTATGTGGCATATGCGTGTTTGCATGAAGTATGTTGTTGTTAGCTGCATAGCCCAGAATTGCTTGTACTTTCTGGACAGAGTCGATGGACAGAAATTGCCATACTGCGGGAATTACATTTAAGGACCTCAGTCTATTACTGGGCAATCTCTTCTCCAAAGCTAAACCTGCTCACTCAAACCCCAGTGTGCCAACTATGCACAAGCCAGGATATCAGGTGAGGGCCAGCATATCAGCCTCATTTACTGAAATTTAGGAAGAGCCATTAGGATTATTAGAATTACTACATCTTGTTCTGGTCAAAATCCTACACTTGCCAAAATTTAGGAATGGATCAAGTGATTTTTTTTTTTAACATAGCATTAGCCATCTGCCAACCTCATTTTTCATTACAACCTCTACACTCTGTGCTCCAATCAGACCAGCCAACCTGCATTCCTTGACATTTTCAGGTCCTTGACTCATTGAAGGCTTTGTTTATCTGGATTTCTTGGCCTCATAAGGGGAAAAATATTCTTTACTTTTTTTCTATCTGTTCAAATCCTACATATCTTTCAAGGCTGAGATCAAATATTACTTTCTTCAGTGTTAGGCTGCCCTAACACTCATCAGAAATAACTACTCCTTCCCCCAAGTGCCCAATGCACATTACCTGTAATTCTTTTATACGATCCAATCCTCTGTTTAGCTGTCCTGACCTGTGTGCTTCCCCAGTAGCCTAAGGTTTTTGAGGACAAGGCCTTATTTGTCTTGGCATTACCTTATTCATCTTTGGCTTATCTGACTAGGGACAGAGAACAATTTCCCCACAGGGGAATACACAATTACCTGTGGAAATGCTAATATGCAATGTCATATTCTCTTTTTTATGATCAGAAACTTTCCCTTACAGGTGAGAAGGGGCTTCTAGGATTAGGTCCTGCAAGGGAAGACAGACAACAAACTTCAAGGACTTAACCACCATGACCTAAGTCATACCTATGATAACCATGTGATATTTTCAGGGGCTATTAAAGCAACCCTTTAGCCTCTGAAGAATAAAATAAGAAATAAGGTGGCAGAATAATATCAAAGAGGCAGCTGTGAGCTTCTGACTCCTAGCAGGCTCTGATGAGGTCCAGATAATATACCAAGCTCAAGGCTACACTTTGATTTTTAAAAGATTGGATGTCTGAAGTTTGAACACTTCATAACTATAAATTCTGACAGCAATAAAGTTCAATGCAATTCTAAGTACATATTTCATTTTTACCGAGAAAATAAAAAAGTAAGAATATTAGCACAAAAACATGCCATTATAGCTTTTAGGTATATTAGGAACCATTATTTTATAAATTATTTCTCTTAAAACTTTGCAAAAAAAGAAAAAAGGAAAAGAGGTTATTGCCTAGTAATTGTTTATACTATACCTTAACTGTGATATTTCAACATGTAAATGGAACCATCATTTGGCAACTTTCAGAAAGCAATAAAAATGCTCGCCTTTCAACGTAACCTTAATTGGCACATCAAAACTAAATATTTTTAAAGGTAGGTTAAAAATCAATTTTATTGTATTTAAAAAAAAAAATAAACCAATCCTCTAAGAGTTGGAAATAGTGGAAGGATCTAAATCAAAATATTAAGACCATTCATCCTCTAATAATTTATTGATTCTTATTTTCCTCTTTTTGCTTAATCTGTATATATATCCATAAACATACATTGCATTTTTATTCAATAACTTTTTTTGGAAAAAGTAAACACATCATAACTGGTGTGTCTTGTATTTTGGTAGTAGAAGTTTCTAAAACAGAAGAAATTGATTATGCATATGAAAGTATCCAATCTCAGCTATTTGAAAGGCTTGAATTTAGTTGAGGCATGTCAATTTAGAATAGCCAACTATTTATAAGATACAGAAATTGTTCTTTGAGTTTGTCCTCTATCAGCAAATACGCACCTAAATACCCAATGATGCATGCCAAAGGTTTCCTAGTGCTTTTGCTTTTCAGTGGACTTCCAGATAGTTCGGCATGTCTGTCTGCATCTGAGGAGAGAAAGAAACACGGAGACAACCAATGAGGCTAATTTCTCTCCCTATACTACACACACCGCAGAAACAACAGATACAAGTGGAAAACAGTGCAAAATACCCACCAGATCCCTGCATAATTTCCTTTTGGGTTTGAGAAAACCATTTCCAGTTCTGGTTCCAAATTACTGAATGAAAAATTTACCTGGAGAACACTCACTTTAAAACCCCATGAGCGTTGCTAACACACATCTTACACACATATTTTGTGGGTGTCCATCTGCAAAGCAATGGAAATATGCTTCCTTCCTAGCCGTGGCCTTTCTACATTAAAGTAAAAAAGTTTCCATGAACTACAAAGTAGACTCAATCCTATATTAGTAAGATTAATCTGGCATGGAAGACAAAAAAGACAGCTGATAAAGATAACCCACTTAGCCATCCCCGACCTAGATGGAGTGGTTCTCCACTGAGAAGTCTTTGTCTAGCTTGGAAAACTAAATTCCATTAGATGAGAGCCTCACAAGGGTAAAAATGGGCCATTTGGCTTTATCACTGGGTTTTTATCCTTCATATCTTACTATGATGTCATTGGTGCTGAGATTTAAAAGGTCACCTGTATGCAGAGTATTTCATCCAATAGTCAGAACTGGCAAGATATTGTGAAGAGGGATGTTAGTTCATAAAAGTTCACATCGCACCCCTGATAGCCTACCATGACATTTCAGACATAGAAAAATAAAGCATAAGCACACTCCCTGCATTTCAATTAGCTGTCATTAGAAGAAAAGATGTGGAACATGGCCACCTCTCATACCAGAGTTGTTATAAAAACTTTGAAGGGACAAAAAATGTGTATTGAAGTTCCTTTAATTTGCAGATATTGTCATAAAGCTTAACAGAGTAGTTTCAGCAGATATGGGTCTAGTATGTTTATGCCTTTTCCCCACCTTCAAATGTCGGACATAAATGTCCTACAGGTTTTCTGATTCTACTAGAGAATTTGTCCTTTCACAGGCTGAGACCATATTTTTGGGCATATATACAGGAAATTTCCTTTGACATTCACAGGAATTCTCTGCATTATGAGTGTGTTCAAACGCACAATTCGATCTGGAACCTCAAATAATGTAAAATTGAAAATTAACTGTTTCATAAGCTCTAGCCCTCTTTCACCAAGCCCTTTTCTTAGAACTATTAAACAGAAAAGTGGGAAAATAGCATTTTAAAAATTTTTAAAAAGACAAAGCATATGCCCTTGAAAAGATCCTCAAATAATAGGAATCTGAACATGTATCCCAAACATTGGCTAATTATCATGCAACCACTGACAACTATAATGACTCTTATTTCTTTTCCTCCTATTCAACTGGTTTCCTTTGAGGGGAAAAAATTAATAAGCTGTGAAGATTTTCACCTATTGTTGAGTAATAAAGAAGATACAGGTGAAAAAATAATAAGCATATTTTGGAAGAGTAATCTAAAGAAACATTAAAAAGCAGCTCAAATCCTTCAAGGATCAAACACCTGTCAAATGACTGTGAGTTAAAGCTAAATAATTCCTTCCTAATATTATTAATTCACCTAAAATTCAAGTTCTATTTGGGATGAGGACAAAACTTTCTCTTTTCTATTAGTAAAATTAAGCTTGACTGAATCATCTTATTTTCTCAATGTTTTGAAGAGGCAATTGCTGTATTATTAGTAATAAGATTAACTTTGCTGTTTATTCCAGTCTATAAAGACCAAAGAAAAACTGCCAATGTGCTGCAATTGATGGACTCCCATATATTCATCACCTTGACAGGAATAAACAAATCCATCGAAAGTCACCAACACAATACCCAAAGATATTTCACTTTAAACTGTACTAATCAGCTTTTAATTTCTCATTAGTTAGATTATGTGATGTGCCAAGTGACAATTTACAGAGCACCTGAGTGGGAGACCAAAGCTCTTTAGAAGGATCCATATTCCACTAATCTTCATTATATTTTTTAAAAAGTAGTAAGTGGCAAGGATTATCAATCTCAACTATGAAGAAATTGGGACAAAAGGTGCTAACACTATCTAGTCTCTGTTTAATATAAACATTGCAGCCATTCAGTGATATATACTGAATACAAATAGGAAAAATACATTCTCCCCTGAAGGAATGATCATAAACATAAGATTATCAGGTCCACACTTGACTTGATTAAAAAGAAGCTTGGACTGCACTCAAGACCAGGCCAGTGGTGACACTTATTCTCAGTCTGGCTCCCCAATTACTCATCTAACAATTGAAACAGAGATAATTTACTAGTATGCATTAAAAGTACACAGATAAAAAAAAAAACAAGCAACCCGAGGAATATCCAAGAACCCAGAAGGAATCGAAATCTGCCCAGAGGGAGAACAACTACATCTCACTCAAATTATCTGACCGAACACAAGGCACTAATATTACTTTGGCTTCTGAGAAGATGACCTACATCTCCTTGAGGTAAAACTGGGAAAAGTTACTTTTATTGAAACTCATGGTCATTCTTCCAAACTGTTTTGGAAATATTGAGAGAAAATGAAATAGAAAAACTGCAAAAGATACCACTGAATTAAAATTCACAAAAACATCTCACATGGGATTTCAAGATTGCTGTCAAAATAAAACCATCTACAGAATTTTCTTTTAGGAATTGTAGAGGCATTTCTAAACAAGACATAAAATCCAGGTGCCATTAAAAAAAAAAGATAAATTCAACTATGTTTTTTAAAAAATAAACAAAGTGAAAGACAAATGAGGAAATATTCGCAACACATATCTAAGATCAAGAGCTAACTTCCTTAAAATATAAAAAGTTCCCAGAAGTTGACAAGACTTTTACCTAATAGAAAACAGGCTGGGGGCAAAAACAGTTGACAGAAAAAGAAATAGATATGGTTTTCAAATATATGCAAAGACTTTTGTCTCATTTAAAATGAGAAATGCAAGCTAATGTAACTTACATGTCACTTGTTATCTAGTTAAGTATTTCAAAGATGGATAACTCTGCTGGCAAGATCCTGGAGAAACAGGCATTTTCTACACATTGTGGGTGGGAGTGTAAACTGTAGTTTTCTGAGCGCGACTGGGCAGCAACTAACAAAATTCAGAATGCATGTTCCGTGACCCAGATCTTTTATTTTTACGAATCTCTAAAGTACATTCGCATTTCACGTATCAGTATGAAATGATATCCATATAAGAATATTTGTTGCAGCATTACTTTCAGTAGGAAATTGGAAATAACCTAAAACTTCTTGTTAACTTTTAAATAACAATTTCTAAAAATTTAAGTTAACCTAATTTCAAAAAGTAATCCAGAATACATCTGGATACCTCTGAAGAGGGTAGGAATGGGAATGACAATGAGATTTGTAACCACTTCTGTATCTTTAGAAAAATTTAAAGTATCCACTCAAAAACAAATTTTTAAACTATCAAAATTCACAAAATAAAAACCCAAACTGTTCTTTCCTAATGTTAGAGCTTAAAACCTCACAAGTTTATACAATCATTAATAGAACTTTTGCTGAGAAATCTCTAGACTCATTAAATATATAACGTTCCTTACGAATATTCGGCTTTGGGATACTTCAAACAGAAAAACAATGGCTCCGGATACCTCTTGAACTGGGGAATGATGCTGTCATTCAAGTCTGGTGTGTTATCAACTCAGAAACCACTTACTGACCAATACAAGCTACAAAGGTGGCAGGTAAATCATTTGGATCCACTTCTCTAAGACCTAGCTTCATCTATAGAATACTGCTAATACATCTCCTTCTATCTCAGTCTTTGAGGATCTTGAATTTTAAATAGTAACTTTGTGCTCATCAGGTGTTGAATGATTTTATAGATCTTTGGCAAAGTCATCTGGTAACTCAGAGGTAATGTCTGATGGCAATAACAAAGGAAAAACACCATTATCACACCTAGGCTTTTTTTTACCTAAGAGATAGGTATCAAGGGGAAGAAGAGACAGGCTGTCTGAAACTTAATGCTGTGTTATAGTCATGCTGTCGGTCTGCAAATCTTGTTGAGGATACAGTACTTTTCTTTATGCAATGTTTGGTTTTTGGTCTACCAAATGCATTTTTAATAAGCACTATCTATGTAGTAGAATGGACTCAGGCATTCTACTGTTAGTAAATTTTGGCATGGACTTACATATTCACACATAGAGGTAAGTTAATTAAAATGAATAGATATTTGGGGAAATTGGTTTTAAAAAATCATTTCATATATATTTCACACACACACATTTTTAAACATGTTGGTCATACTATATACTTTTACCAGTGTTTAGACTATTTTTAAATTTTTATTTATTTTCAAGATTAGAAAAAGTAAGATTTATTGAAGTACATTTCAAGGAACAGGCTACACCAGAGAGGGCTATAGCTTAGAATACTTAAAAATAGAAAATATATTCCCATGGTTCAAGATTGAAAGTCTAAAAGGATGTACAGTATTGTCTCCTTCCGAATCCTCTTTCCCCCAGCCTCCCAATTTCCCTTCCTAGATGCTATCACTTCTTTACACATATGCAAAGATTCCTTGTTACTATACTGTAGTCCTTAATATTGGTTCCTTAATGAAAATAAAGGACAGAGTGCTGCCGCAACCAAACAAAAATAAATTTCTTCTGAAACAAGGATTAACTTTCAAGTTAGGAACTCGGTTATGAGTATGCTCTCCCGCATCTGAGAAATTTTTCTCCTTAGCTCCCTACCTCTTCACTCTTATGCAGTCTGTCACTCTATAAGCTCTGAGAATGACACTGCTTGTGATGGTGCTACTGAAGAGGGTCAACTTTTATAGTGCTTATAAGAGAAAGAGGTTCAAGTTCACAGGGAAAGGTCCCAATATTATGATGTATTACTCTAAAATGCGTTAATTAGAGCTCTTGATCTATCAACATCTTTAGAACTACAAACTTTTATCTGAAAGTACATTCATACTGAATGACAGTGATTCTTGACTTTTGGGTGAAGGGCGGGGTCACCAGTGCCTTTGAGAAACCAAGAAAAGCTTACGAAAATAAAACACACTTAAATACTCCTACTGGTCCAGAGACATGGTTGCTTAAGTACACCAGGCTATTAATGCCTAATCTCCTGCATAACAAGCCAGGATCACGGGACCTGCTGAAGCGGTTGTAGTAAGGTACATATAAGAAAGATGACATTAAGAATCAATCAGATGCTAGGAAGCATTCATTAGTTGGTGTCTAAAAAAAATAACTGAGTAGATGTTGCTGAAACAATAATTTTAAATTTCAAGGTGAAATTAATTATTCTGAGAATCTAGTTCTATATGTAACTCAGCCAATAAAGCTAAATACAAAATATGTTATTACTAATATCATTACTATAGCTAGCTATATGTTTGTAGAAATAAAATACAGGTAATTTAATCTTTACCCCCTCCCTTTTTTAAAGCAGCATGGCCTTTCAGTTGAGAGGAAAAAATTATATGAGAAAACAGAAAATTATACTTCATTGAAGAATAATAAAAATAAAGACAATTTGCAAATTCACTAAAAAATAGAAGAGCCATGAGAAACAAAAGCTTCCTCAGAAGCCAATTTAGTTGGTAATGGTTGCTTTTCCATTCGTAGGAACAAAGATGATACTGGATCCCAATTTTAATGGAAGAATTTCATTCATCTTCTTTCTCAAATATTTTATTATTCTTTTTTATTTAAGAAATTATATATAAAAGAATGTTTTAAATCAGCTAAGCAAGAAATTATATATAAAAGTATGTTTTAAATCAGCTAAGTAGTTTAGAGGAATATATTTCCAATTCTTTAAGATGGATTTAAAAAGTGATAATAGCATAAACCCATGAACTCAGAAATGCTGGTACAAAACCTCAACGTAAACCTAAATTCTCAAACATACGAGTCTAATGTAGCTAAATTTTCTCTCCATGGAACTCAGAGATTACTACCAATTTCCACTCCCTTTACAAAGTACTTTTCTTCTTCTTATAAAGCTTTTACCTGTAAGTTTTAAAGCCTTGGATTGTTCTGCTGAAAATTATCTTTAGGAACGAAATGTTTTTGAACCAGTACTCCTTTTATGAATACCCTCTTTAAATCAAAATGGAATATCTCATCATAAGAATTTTCTTATCTTACAGATAAAGAAAAGCAAAGACTGAATATCTTTAAGATTTCTTATCTGTTAAGCCAGACAGCGAAATTTCTCATCTTTTAGGGGAAAAAAGTTGCATAGCTATAACATGCTAGTCAACAATGTGACTGAAAGTAGCAAGACTAAAATGAGAGCTAACACACAAATTATAAACACGTTCAGGGGTACACGGTAATAACAGAACAATCCACAATTCACTGGTACATATGACCTTTGTTCTAACAAAAAATTGAAACACAAGCAAGGCTGAATGCATTGAAAATGAGAGTAATAAAGTCATGTAAATGTTATATGGTAATATATAAATATAATTATGAAATGGAAACCAAATTGGACAAACAGGAAGAAGGCTGAAACACAAGTTCGGACACTAGCTTGTGAAAACTAAATGTATATTTTCAGAAAATTCACCCAAGACTTTAAAATTAATTTAAAATTTGTTGTGAAGCACTGTGAATTTCCACAATATCATATGATAATTATAAAAGGTTCATGGGGAAATGAGAGGTTTACAAAGACAATATTTAATTAGTGTAAACTGGCAAATTTTATTCAAACATAATGAATCCATGTTAAGACTGGACTGTGTGTCTCAGTTATGGAGTTTCACTGTAACCCCACCCTTGGAGATTTATTGTGGCACCCCTTACAGGTCAAAGTGCCTCAATAAGGGCTTCATATATTCCATCACGAAACTCTGGACAGAATCACCTCCCACCAATCTTTTGCCGAGCACTACTCTCTCATAAAGACTGCAGAGGCTTCAATGTTTTCTTTGCAGGCTGGCATGATACAAATGGCAGCAGACAAAAACAATGTTAAAAAAATAAACCAAATAAAAGGCTGTACACAAGAACTTATGTTTATTGCAAACAAAACCAAAACAAAACAAAAAAGAGAGAGGGAAAGAAAAAATGGTCAAAAGCACAACACGTAAGGTTAAGAATTTAAAAGCATCTTACATTCTGCCCTAATGGCAGCATAATTAATAGGAACAAACGGCCGTCTTGCTGCCTGCCGCAGCCGGAGGGTATTTTTGCAGACCTGACGAGCAAATTTTGTGAAATATGTAGTGTGAAGGAAGAAAGCTTGACGCGTCTTCACTGCAGACTTTGGGCTCCCAGTGTTTCGGACCGGCATCCCCTGCATGGCCTGGCGAGACATGTGGCTTCTAACACGGGGGTCCTGCAGAATCAGATACCAACAAACACGTGAAGAAACAAAACTGGTCAAAGTGCAGTACGACGTATCATGCTCAAGGAAAAGTGCAATGTTTAAAATCTTCCACTAAAGCATCTATAACTTAATACCCTACCCCAAAGGAAGACAATTTAAAAGTGCATACTTTGGGGAAGGTGGGGAGTAGAGAAGAAAACTGGGTTGGGAGAAGAGGGTGTGATCCTACACTTTTGTGTTTAAATTGACCTTAACTATTCTGAATCACATTCACAATAGTAAAATAGCGCCCAGGGGTTAATTAGATGATAATGATGATGATGATGATTAGCATTGAAAGACTCCTGAGATTTTATTAGCACCCAAAATGAACAGTCTCTCTCTGGCAGGCCTAGGTGGTCCGTATCTACAATCTAAGAGAATATTTACCACATTCCTATTTCAACTACTGTTCACCTCAAGATTAAGTCCATATCTTCTTCTCCCTCCTATGATAGCCCAGGGGTAGAAAAAAAAAAAGGTTCAATTTGTATTTAAGACTCATTTTCAATAGTATCTAAAGGCTGCAGACTGTTTTCAAAAAAACAATTAAAACAAACATTTAATTTGTAAGCTTTCTACTTATGCTAATGCCTCCCACACACGTATTGTTCTTTTGTCTCAGTAATCTTACAAGACAAATATTTTGAATACCTGAAAAGATTTGATTTGTCCCTGCCCCTCTCTTCACTCCCACCCTGAATACTGTGGTGCTGTTTAGCTATAAAAATATCTTTGTTTGCTTTTAAATTATCCAACACTGTACTTCTGTTTTCAAGGACCGATCCAGCCATTGAAAAACATGACATTTCTCAACGCTAAAAGGACTACTGCTCAGGTACCTCTGCAGCTGGGCTGGGAGATAACTTCTCTTCTTCTGACTGGGTGGGCATTTTCAGGCCTCCGTATTTTTTCCAATAGAGCCAACAGGTTGCACATAATCTACACTGCATATTAGGTGGGCCCCAAGAATACCACTGATGAGACTGTGTAGCTAAAGATGAAGGAAGAAAACAAAGAATGCTATGTAATTTATAACATTAATACTCATACATTCAAATACTTCAAAAATATTCCGAAGCCACTTTCAGTTTACGATGTTATTTTTCTTTCCCCAGCTTACGAGCAAATATGAATCTAATATACCCATATTTTTTAAGATTCAAATTTCATTAAAAAACATTTATTTCTATATATATCAAATTGCACGTGGCACCTATTTAGAGAGGCTATTAGATAAATAAAGTAGCCTATATTACATGTTGTGCTGCTGAGAAAGTTTTTGTTTGTTAATTAAAAATGTTTTCTCTTGTGTACATTTCTGGAAATAAGTTATCAGAAAGGTATTATTATTATTAGTGTTTAAAGTCTAAATCCAGATTTCCAAACTTATGGTTCACAAACCACCCAGAGTTTAAGGTGCTCAGAGGGGCCCCAATGATAGAGGCAGGAATGTGACTGAAATAGGTATCTCTTTTCCATTCCTTTAATTTAATCGATAGACAAAATAATTATTTTAAATTTCTCCCTTTAAAAAAGAGAATTCCTTTCAAGACTACAAGTCCACATTCAAGTGAGCATACGTAGCCAAGATCACAGTATGCTTAAGAACTAGTAACTTGATTGATTTATCATGTAGCTAAACATGGCAAACTTGTGTTTTGTTCTGCAGTTTGAATTACTATCATATAACATTGAAAGAATCCCCCTTTTGAAGTTTGAAAACACTGACACTAAAACATTAAGTTAATGAGGTGCATAAAAATTATTATAACTCTTTAAGTTTGCCTTGGAATATTCTTCCTCAAATCAAAATGTTCAAACAGCACAGCAAGGTGTCAACTAATACTTCACAAACTAATGTCAAAAAAAGAAAATATAGTGATCATAATAATCAAATTGCCTTTTAGTTTATTGAGACCAATACTGTGCACTCATCATGTGTTATTTTTGGAAAACTCCTTACAAGTACCAGCCTAAAAACCTTCTCTCTTAAAATTTAAAAACAAATAATAAAATAAGTTGGTTTTTCTAAAAACACAAATTATAAGAATCCTATATATTAGGCATGGACTTATTTCGGATCCTGAAAATAAAATTTTACTCATATTTAAATATACGTTTTAATGAAACGTAATTTAATATTTGTCAACAAATGTCTTTCACCATACATGATTAACTCATATTCAATTAAAAAGCTGATAAAATGGAAAATACCAACTTCTTTCTATAATGATAAGTCTTACATATATATTATAGTAAAAAATTTTATGATCGATTATTTGAAAATATGGGTCTAAAAGAAATATTATAAAATTAAAATTGCTTATTTGTCATACACATAAAAATTGCAGAATAATTATTTAAAGAGATATGTGAAAATATATCATGGTGAAAGGGGTCTGTAAATCAAAAAAAAGAGAGATTAAGCCACTATCATTTGTCTGCGAGATTCTTTTTTCATTTAAGTATATATATGAACTACAAAATCTAAGACTTCCCAGTTCAAAAACATTTTATGATGCAATCCATGTAAAGTCTTGATTAAAAGAGTCTAATTTTCACAAACTGTTTCCCCCTGTGAGCCCATGGTGAAGAAAATGGTTAGACATATACCACTTCTATGAAGTCAGCAATTTGTCTGGCTCACACCTTCCTTAGTTTCAGGAGACATAATTATATGACTTGGTTTTAAAAGCCTTTTCTAATGCTGAAACCTAGTGTGGAGTGTGGAGCACAGTCACAAATGTCTCTCGTTCCTCTGTACTTAGGGCAGCAGGCTCCGTCTACCCCCAAAGAGCTGCTGAGAGACAAAAACTGGACACCAAATAGACTTTTAATAAGCATTAGTTTTCTTCCCTCTCTTATCCCAGGCCACTTAGGTTTGAAGGAAACTTAGATGATAATGTCACCAACACTCCATTAAAAGATTATACCATTGTTTGAGATTTTAAATAAACATAAAAAGTATATCAACTATGTAACAGTTCATCTCAGTAACCCAATATATATAATATGATACTGCCAGCCTCTGGTTGGTTTTTGACATGGCTTAAATACACTGAGACTCTGAACCCCAAACCAAGTACCATAGAACAGCGTCTCCCAAACCAGTACTCTGAGGAAACCTGCTTTGAAGACTGTAACTAGCAGTTTATCCACACACAGGTCTTCCCTAAAGAATCATTTGGAGCCTTTAATCTGTCAAAGCATACTGAGAAACTCCAAAAGGGGATCTGGTATATTTCATGGGACCACAGTTTGCACAAAGCTACTATTACAACTCTGAAGGCAGCTTAGCTGACCCCATGACACAGGACCCCATGGAAGCATATCAAAGGAAAGCCAATACCCAAATTGAGTGTGCAGGTGCAAGGTAAGGATGGGCATCTACTCATTCAGAGGCTACATTATCTGCCCTCCGCGAAGTACTGACCTCATGTACCTTGAGAAAGCAGCTCAGCACCTCCCGCCACGGTGCCAGCAGAGTTACCTGCACTTCACTGAAAACAGGGCTTAAAGGGGAAAATAGAGCCCTGTTGGAAAAAACTTACCATAGCAGCTTTCACAGGCTCTCCCTAAGAGGGGATTCTGTGGCTGGAATGTGGTCCCCACGGCTCCATTCACAGCACCAGGTTTGCCATTGCTGGTGGATATTTGGTTAGGATTTGGTTTGCTGCTTTCAATGAAATGTAAAGTGAGGTATAAAAATGGCTTGTACAACAAGGCAAAAGGCTCTACATTGCATTACTGACTTATCTTAACCACACATAAATAAATGTCTGAATATCTGGTGAAGAAATAAACTGGCACAAATGAAGCCAAACCATTCATCTTTATAAAACAAGGACATGTAAAAACGAATCTCTTATGCCTGACACTCACAAAATAAATACAGCCATCTCTGTTCTCCACCCAAATACAATTCCCTTAAGACACTCTCTGATGCATTTGAAAGATACAAGTTATTAAGTTTTATCAGATATCACAAATCGTCCTGAGAAAATAAAATACTTTTTTGGATCAAGTAAATTAAGTTAAAGACATTGTGTTGTGGTCTGAGAAAACCACTGTCCTGTTCTTGCTGACTCTATAGGTTGGCGCTCAAGGGGACTGTTCAAAAGCTACATGTTCAACACAGATACTGAATGTCAACAGGGCATATCTCTAGAGGTAAATTAGCATTTCAGGAGATTATGACTGCTCATGATAATGTCTGTTACATGTTTGAAGTTTGAGAAAGATTACAAAGCATTTGAAATTAGAAAAACCAATAAATGCATTTTGAAGTTTTTGTTTTCAAGAAAAATTTTAAGAAGGAAGAAAAAGGTGACATCTATCAGAACTGTACGTGTAAATTTCCCAGAGGCCCTAATTCCTCATAAATATGTAGCCCAGATTATCTTCGTACTTAGTGTACCAAGACACTTACTGTAGCAAACATGGCTAACTTTTCCCATCTAGAGGAGGTTAACTGCCCTGCTTATATGCCATGCCCAAGAATACTGCACAGGTACACATAGTATGTCCTCAATAATCTAAAAATTCACTTAATATATATGTGTTCAGTATCTAGTAAACAGAAGTGCCTGACTCAAGGAGCTTCCATGTCTCTTTGCTAGACAGAAAATAAGCAAAATAAATTAGCCAATTATTAGTGAGAAATAAATGCTGAATGACTAAACACAGGCGATACTCTAACTTCCCATGGTTAATGAGAGGTCACGTCACAACTGTGAAGACATGGGAGTTTCCACACAGAGTGGGCTCAGGAGTTTCTTCTTTGCTATTTCTCATTCCTACAGTTCCATTTATCAGCAAAAACCTAGCATGTAAACTTGGCCTGATAGTAAATTAAGATTTCTTTCTGGTATTGTTACTCTCACTCTTAGGTGACACCTCGCCACCACCACAGAAGAAATCATTTAACCTCTGAGTCTGAGTGCACCAAGGTCCCTATTCTACAAACAGAGCTATTTATATTTCTAACTTGTACCAGTAATGTATTCTGAAGACAAACTGGTTTTAAAAACACATTTTAAGCCAGAATATATTTCTCTTCATTTTAAAAGGTACAAAATGAAAAGCAGTGATTTAGAATGCCTAAGATTTCCAAAAGACACAATAATATTTCTGATTTTTAAAAACCTACATGTACATAGAAATGCTGGCCTTTGAAGTGAAATAACTGATATAATGTCAGAATGATGGCCCCAAAAATGAAAATTTCTGACATTTAACCCAGAGTTAAATACATGTGTTGAAAAAGAGCTAATGCAAATTTACATAGTTGAGCTGCCTGAAAAAAAGAATAAGAGTAAACACAACTTCAGTTGTTCAAGTGAATCTACAATGTTGTTTGATTGAATAAACTGACCTTAATATTGTAATAATTACAAAATGAAAATAAGTGTGCAAAGACTGAATATAAACTTGCGAATCACTTAAAATGTTTTGCAAAACCAAATACCTACAAATTAATTCTCAAGGGAAAAATGACTGTCAATGTGACCATCTGAATAAACTTTTACTGTAAGACAAACATATAAAAAAGTTTTTAAACCCACATTATATGAAACACCTTTCTTTTATCTAACACCCAAAAACCTTTCCCCGCTGCTCATTTGTGCTCTAGATTCCACTCCTCCTGCCCTCTTGAGAACTTCGTACACTTGATTCTCTTTTCTGGACCCTCCTCATTACTATGTAAACATTATTTCTCCTATTTGAAAAACTCTCCCATTTCCTTATCATGACCTACCCCTCAAAACCAAGAACTCTCTCAACTGCTCTTTCCAGCTAGTCTTCTTTAGGCTGCAAATCTTCACTCTCTGCAGCTCCTTGGCTAATATGCGGTCCTTACCACTATACTAAAGATGACCTCCACGCTGCTAAATTCCTGGGCTATTTTTCACCAGCATCTGACACTGTTTTAATCCCTTTCCCTCCTCGAAACACATTCTCTCTTAGCTTTGATGATAATGTACTCGCCTCGCTATCCTTTTATAGCTATCATACTCTATCTGATATAGGATTTCCTCAAGCTTGGTCCAAGGTACGTATTTCTTACTGCTCCTCCAAACACAATATTATATGTTGTTGAAGTTCAGATTTGTATAGCTAGCCCAGAACTTTCCCCTAAGTTTACAACCAATATATCCAAAGTATATTCAACACTTCTTTGTGGACCGAAAACTCAAAATAACCTAACCTGGTTCACTGACACAGGTGCTTAGCTCGGTGAATTGCATGGCAATCTACCTGGTTGTGCTAGCCAGAAACCTGGGACTCAACCTTGACATCTGACCTCCACTCCTCCATACAAGTCATACAAGTCAATCAATCACCTCCAAGTAGCGTACCATTTCCAGGGCCACAACTCTAGGTCAACTAAATATCATCTTTCCTCTCCAACAACTTGATAACTGGTCTCCTTACACCCACCCTTACTCTCCTTCCCCAAAACATCTCCAAAATATAGCCAGTGATCTTAAAGTACAAATTTGATCATGACACTTCCTTATTTAAAATCCATTTCCACTCTTCATCAGATAGATACATTCCTGGTCCTTGCCTACCATACCAGCCACATAAAATCTATTCTCCATCTTAATACTTGTCACACCGAGTAACATGCTGTTTGGCATCTGTCTCCTCCACCTTAGAATGTAGCCTGTCTTCTTAACCTTTCTACTTCCAGTACTGCTAGGCTCAAAAGAATGACAGTATGAAATAATTCTTAATCTATTATTTGTTTTTAAATATTCTATTTCAGATTTAACTGGGAAATGCTTCGAAGGACTCAGATTCTCATCCAGCTCAATAATGCAGCTCATATATTCTATTTATGTAAATGATTTATACAACTTTTTTTTTAAAAAGTATGATTAGAAACCATCTTGAGCTCCAAAAATCATTTACCTAGATCAGGCTTTTGGCATAATAAATATTTTAAGCTTTGTGGATATTATAATTCCGGTGCAACTACTGAACTTTGCAATTGTAGCACAATAGCAGACATAGACAACACATAAATAAATGAATATGGTGAAATATGCTTTTACATTTTTTAAATGTACTTTTCCTTTGATGTGACAGCATTGCAAAGTACAAGAAAGTTGGTATGCTTGCTTTTGAAAATCTGAGACACAAGAATCACAATAGTGTTTTCTTTGGGGAGATGTTCTTTTATAAATTAGTCAAATAAATATATAATTTTCAAAAATATTAGAAACGACTTTGTAGAAAGGGCTTTATAGCTCTGAATAAAAATTACTGACCCTGTAAATTACATGTTATTTGCCTCAGAATGAAAGATTAATAAGAAATATTGTAATTAATTATCTATGAGGGCTCCTATATATAAAAATGTCTTAACATACTAAAATTCAGTAAACAAAGGCTAAGTATAAAACAACTATACTGAGTTCAAAGAATGAGAAAAATCTTGGAGTACATATAACTTTGTAATAAATTTCATTTTAATCCCCAAAGAACATAGGATAGCACTAGATATATGGTGCACGATAAACTAAATTTTCCTGAACAAATGAACAATCTAACTCTAAAGACCTCAAAAAAAATTGGAATTCATTTTAAAACACAGCAAATGAAAAGAAACAGGCATTCGTTTTGATGTGACAATGATTTCTAAATCCAAAGGATAACCAATCACAGAATGCTAGACTGAAACAAGCAAAACCTATTCATTGTTTAACATTTGCAAAGTATGATTCTTATTACTTTCCCTAACTCTTCCCTCAAGCAAACAATGTAAAATCATCAACCAAATAAACAACATATCTCAAAAGGGCAAAGCGCACTATCTAAACAAATCCATTCTATAACGTAGAAATTTCATAAGCTGCTAGCTTTCTGAAACATCTGCCTTGAGTAAGTTTCATAGGTTAGTTTCCTGCCACTCTCTCTGAAGCTATTACAGAGGTAAAGTACATGGCATTCTTCCTCTAGTCCTTTTGTTAGTCTACTTGGGGTTTCTCCCACCAGCCATTTTTCTCTCTAAAAATATTACTGTAGAGGTATAATGGGAAGCAAGTCTCATGCTTTGTAGTGGAAGAAAACAAGATACATAAAGAAATTCAAATTTTGCTGAAAATGACCAAAATGATATCTTTTGTTTTGAAAGAATACCATGACGAATATTTTAAAAGATTTCCATTACTTACTAAGTTGGGATATACACTTGTTTCAGTTTACTCTCAGCTTCTGCTGCTTTTAGACGTTTCTAATTTAAAAGATAGATAAAATAGTTTATATACAGTGCCTAATTATTATTAACATTTCATTGTTTTTAAAAATTCACTAAAAACGAAATTCAAAAATTGCCATTTAAAAATGTGCATATTTTTAAACTGCAGAAATTTCTAAGAAAACTCACGAGATTCTAAGGTATAAAACTCTAAGTACTGATAACATATTATACATAGATTTAAAAAAATAAAGCAATGAACAACCCCATTCCCCATGTAAGTGAATAAAAAGGACTTGTAAGTAACCATTTTCACTTTTACTTTCTACCTTATTTCTTTTTTGCTTTTCTGGGAGGAAAAAAAAAAATCACACATAATCTTTGCTTTTACAAAAATATCCAGAGATGATTAGTTTTTAAAGTTCATGCAAAAGAAAGAGATAGCAACTATTCTAAGTAAATTAAATAAGAATTTACCCTCAAATGTTGGGAGATATGCAGTAAACTTTAAAGCTTGGCTGAACTCACATCAGATTTTAGGAACCAATTAGGAGCCAAATGCAGGGAAAGGAATGGGAAAAAGATTATGTAATCAAATCCTGAGACTGATCAATACAATAATGAATGCACATAGGGAGGGAAAATAACATATGGTAGCTATCCAAAAAGAAGACAAAGCAAAATATAAGGCAATCTTTCGTCTTCCTAATGAGAAGAAAACAAAAGCATTTAGGGGGACAACTTTAAACTTTTAAGGATGGAGTTGAAATTTCTGAAAATAATTATATCCAAACACTTTTCAACCATCCTTGATGCCATTATGTCCACCCCATCTTTAGGGACTCTTTTTGCTCTGAATAACACGGGTTTTCAGAGCACATAGTCTACCTAAGTTCTCCCTAAGTTGTTTCAAATAAGCACTTTTTGAATTATATATGTCATTGACACTAGAAATATTTCAACAAGCTATTCATGATCTCAACTTACTGTGGTAATTTTTAAAGTGATCCTTTAAAATGTATTTTTATAGCACCCAATACTTGCCACTGTTTAATCACATACTTAGGAAAAATAATGTCTGTGTTAAATATATTTGCCCTTCTTTACTACTGGTTCTGACATGTGACTAGAAGGATACAAAAAGAGGTATTGATTGAAGTCATTTCAGGAATATGTGCCTTTCCTCTAAAGTAATATTATTTAAAATAAGTAACTTAGAGAGTTACATTGCTTTGAAACATTTGGGATGAAATCAAACAAAACAAAACAAAACAAAAAAAAACAAAGAGACTCCCTTCTTTTAGAAATAATTTTGGAGAAAAATTTATGTACAGTACCAAAGCATCAAACCAGTTAAGACTACTACAGTTACATTCCAAGATTTAGAGGATATATCCACACAAGTGTCATATAAGGAGATTTCAAAAGATATTTTAAAATATCTCAAATTGTATGGTTGATGACATTCGTCTAAATTTTTGATACTTGATAAAAATAACTTGTTTATAAGGTTTGTGTTAACATCACATCTTAAGTCTTTCCCATCAACTATACTCACAGAAAGACGAAGCACCAGGCACCTGTAAGGAAAATACTGCCTCTCTAGTGGTATCTTTCCCTGGTGTCTTTCCAAAATAGTTAAAATAAATTCCGAAGTCAAAAAAAGTTAAGACTAAAATCTCAAAATATTATCATAAGGATATGAAATCATGTAGTTTAAAATAGTCTAGAAAAGATAAAGCAAACAAAACAAATTTAAAATTAAGTATATTGCTAAGAAATAATAAAATACAAACAGAAAGTTCACTTTAATGCAATCGTATAGGTAGAAATATAAAAAATCACCTGCTGCACGTATCTGTCAGTAGTTTTCCACATGTAATAATATTCAATGATGCTAGTCAATGATTTCCAAGGAAGCTGAAAAAATATTTAACATGATAATGAAAGCAAGTCAGTCAGAGACTCTAATACAACACACTCCATTTCTCATTTCCCATTTTGTTAAAAATTATAAACCTTATGACTGATACTATTTCATGACTTACTCAAAAAAGCTGTTCTTGGACTATAGGTGCAGTTGAAGTACAATTTTTAGAAATGATATTTCAATAGATTTAGCCAGTTACTTTAACTTCCAAAACAGATGCCAGCTACAACTGGGTGTCAGTTGGTCTCTGGCATAATATTTCTCATCCTTTTAAAAACTGTTCTATTTTGACCTATCTTTTTTTCCTCTGTTTTGGAAATAACCTAAATCTCTGAAAAAGAACATAGCCAAGTGTGGTTTTTATTAGAAAAAATAGAAAGCTTGCCTTTGCTATTTTCCATTATTCAAAAATGGACAAATGAGCTCCGACTCATGAGACCCACAACCAAAGAATATATTCAATATGTCCCTCTGTAAAGGGAGATCTGCTGGTTTTCAAGATGCAAATCGAGGCAGATCAAACCTTCAAAAAAAATGACTGATCACATTTACGATTTTTAGCTGTTGTGGCAGATTTTACAGATAGGTGACTCAGCACTCTTTCTCTCTGGCTCCCATCTAGCTGATCCTAATGCACCATCGAGTTTAGAGAGTTAAAACCATGCTTCCCAGACCACACATTACAGCTTGTGACATACGTGTAAAACATCTATGCCACCCTTATCATCTTCACATTTAACTCACCTATATGATATGAAGAAAAAACAGATAGAGTTTAGGGAAGGGAACTTATTTTAAGCTTAACTGAGTGGCAACTCCAACAACAGTTACAAATGTGGTCTCCTTACAGGACCAGATCAGTGCGTCACTGGCATTTGCACTGCAACTAAAGCAAACAGTTTTCTCCAATCCAACAAGCAGGCTAATGGAGTTGAAAAGGTCCGAGGGATGGTTTAAGAACCTTATGGCAAGACCTCACAGGACAGTCACTGGCATAGTCCCCTATAGTTTTAAGCAAGCAAAAACCTCTTCATCTCCTAACTATACTTTTGAGAACTAACCCCCTAGGATGCAATTACCTGGAAGCCTGATAAAAGGAAACCAAGGGACCATATAACCTGAGCATCATCATGATCCATACTTCATCTAAACCATAAAGTCCTAATCAGGCGTGCTCAGCACCACCACATCCTTATCAAAAAGAAGAGTAGGTCGTGAATGCCAAAGTAACATGCCCCGGTATGCCTACTCCTGATGCAGTATCATTTCTCCCTCAGCCCTCACTTCCCTATGACAGGTCAATTTGGGAGGGAAAAAACCTGAATGTAGCAGATGGCGTGCGTGATATACTGCACCAACCAGAATTACATTGCTACAGCATTTCAGTCCTGAGCAAGAGCAGCTCTAAAGCACAGTGAAGAAGGGAGATCCTTTTGGAGGGTGGAACATTAAACATCTGGTTTTCTACTCTGAGGTGAAGGAGAGATGACAAGAAGCACTAAATCCATACCCGTTCATGGACAGTAGTTATTTACTTGTCACAATGATTAGTGACTTGAAAGGAATCATTTTAGAGGGTTGGTAACCATGAGGTTTAGAAAAGAGGCTTGTGGGACAGAGAACAAGATGGCCCCAATTCTTACTCACAGGCGCCCTGTGCAGAGAAGATGCTCATTAGTATCCGGTGAATAAGGTTATTGCCTCTATGGCTATCAGTCAATCAGCCTCTTTTCCTAACTACACCAATGATTGTTGCTCAAAGGATATATAAACAAAGAGGACACAGAGGCAAGGAGATAGAGGTTACACATGGGTCCCACTACATGGCTATCCTCTCACCAAATCTGACCTGATTACTCCAGGTGTCCAATCTGCAAGAAGCAGAGTACACTGGGCCTCCAACATGGCACCGTTCCTAGTAACACGTCAGTTACATTAAGACTTTCAGCATCCTTGGAATAACAGCTATCTTCTCACTGAACAGACACCTATTTTAAATATGACTTGCTTTTTCTGCCTATAGTGTATCGGCTAGCAATATCACCCACAGACTTATGAAAGACTTATTCCCACAGACCACTGCTGCTAACCCAGGGCTCAGAACCCTCAGGAAAGAAGGTTTGGGTCACCCTACTAGATTAAGAACTCTGGCATCAAAGGTACTAAAGTGAGAGAATTGTGGGGGAATTAGATTTTGAATGCCAACGAAGGCCTCAGGATGAGTTTCAGAAAAGGAGATAGGAAGACTAAGGAAACCATCCATATTTCCTTCCTTGCTTGGTATAATTATTTTCCTTCTGCACCCCAATTCCCTTTCAATTCATATAAGGTCTGTTGTTGGTAGTTTTATCTTTATAATTTAATGCAGAAGGTATAAGCTGTAAAGACGAGGTTGTGGCTAAAATCAAAGGATGAATACACATCAACCAGAGAAGAATGCTGTAATATTAAATTTGGGGCTCCCCATTTGAAGAAATAGTACCACAGTTTCTATTAATTCAGAAATAATTACTTTTGTTTAAAGTCGATGTATAGAAAGGAAGCATGTACAGATAGCAAGGACAGATGTTAAATAGCCAGAGAAGTAGGTAGTGGCAGATACTATCCATCCATTTCCAACCCAATTCTAGCTTCCTTCCTTGAACCTCTCAACTTAACTGTTTCCAAATACCTTAGACTTATGGGCCAGGCTAGCCAAGCAGACAAAAATGACACTGAGATATGGAAGTGAGCAATAAGAGATGAGACCGCATGCAGGGAGACTGGATAGTTTGGCAAGAACAATGACTGAGGTACCATGCTCTTCTGGGCCATCTGTGTTGACCTTTCTGCCATCGATGCTTGACATCATGGATGCTAAGCAGCAGAAGGCATGGTTGCTTCCACTGTTACTGGACGAGTAGCATCCAAACCTAGTTCTCTAGTCTTCCTAGAGATTCTATGAGAAACTAATATCCTATATTCCTTTCTACTTATATTAGATATAGTGAATTCTGTACATAGTAACTAAGAACTCTAATATAACCTATACATTTATTCTTTATTCTAAACAAGATGAGGTTGAGTTTCTTTCACCCA
Source organism: Pteropus alecto (assembly GCF_000325575.1). NCBI lineage: Eukaryota > Metazoa > Chordata > Mammalia > Chiroptera > Pteropodidae > Pteropus > Pteropus alecto. The sequence goes on from NW_006434709.1 coordinate 22,527,023, forward strand.
TAATCAAAAACACTCTAGCTAATACAAAAATTGTTAAGAAGTGAAGTATTCGAAAAACAGCCCCTAGAGATGTGGCATTTATTGACTAAGGTGAAGCAGAAATCAAGCAAGACTGGTGGTAGAGGCAGCAGACACTGTAATGGGGTCTCTGCTAGCACGTTGCCATTGTGAGGTTAGATATTGCTCTTGGCTTTACACGTCCTGGCCATGAAGCATCTAAACTTGGATCCCTGGAAACTCCCAAAAGTTCTGTTAGCTTTCTAACACCCTGTAATAAACCTCTTTCTCCTTAAACCAGCTCATTCAAATGGATTCTGTTGTCTCTTTTCCAACTTCCTTCTAGATCACTTTCCTATAATCAAAGGCTAGAAATCCAAACGTTATATTTTCAAGACTCCCTTATGATTTATTTCTTCCAGTCAGATATATGTACATAAGACCTAAATTCAGAAGTGAATTAAGCAGGATTAAGAGAGGATGGTGCGCAAGGCATCAATCTGCTGCAGCTGAACAAGGAAACATAAAATTGTTCTAAAGTCAAAAGCGTGGCTAGAGGTGTCCTCATCCAAAGATCATGGTTAAAGCAGTGTAATCCTGGAGTAGAAGTTAGGCCAGAAGCTTCCCAGTTTCCCTAAGAGGCAGAGGAATGAGGCGAGCGCTTGTGGGCCATTTCTGTGGAGTTGTTCTTAAGTCTAGCCTGGGGGCCTACTTCTCTAACCCTATCAATGATTTTAATCACCCAATTTCCAAAATTATATCCCATTCTGTTCAAAATAGCTCCTATAATTTTGTTATCTGCAACTGAAACCATGATGCTACAACTTCTAGGAAATAACCTTTGCTAAAAAGAGTTTCTATGGCGATGGACTAAATTACATGAAGAAGAAAGGCTTTGCTATTTTGCACTTTGAACTTTTCAGGTTACTTTACGTATTTCAGGTTCTGCTTCTATTTAAGATGTAGAAATCCACAAGAGAATGTCATTCTGTCTAAAAATGAGGAAAAAAATCAGATAATCTATAAAACCCTAACAATTCTTGAGTCTATCCAAGAGCTAAGGTTATGAGACTATCAACTGAATTCCAAAGTCACTCTGAGGAGAGACAGGACTCACGAACTATTTTTACTTTGGCAAAGGACAAAAGAGACAGGTAACCAATAAAAATGAAGGTAAAAAGAAAAAATTAAAAATTTACCAAATAACTAAGATCAACAGTGGGACAACTGTTAACATCTATGGAGGCTCTAGACACAAGAGAAATCCACACACATTTGCCACAGATCTCATTGTAAAGAACTGGGCCAGAGCAGAAAACCTGAAAAAGCCCCCAATGGTGGTGATAAAAATTTGAATCTACACAAAGAAATGAAGAGGGGCAGAAATAGTAAAAAATTTTAAATAAATACAATAATGATAAGTAAGCAAAAATTTATATAAATATGTTTACTTACATTTATATAAAAATAAATCTCTTTAAGAGATCATTGATTGTCTAAAGTAAAAATTAGTAATCATATACTGTATAAGTGGTATTTAATTTTAAGGGAGACCATGGTGCATTAAAGATACATACTGTAAACCACTAAACAAATAAAAGTTTAATTAGTAAGCTACTAGTAGATAAAATGGGAATCATAAAAATCAAAAAAGAGGAAAGAACAAAAAACAATGGGACAAATGGAAAATGCGAAGATGATAGATTTAAACTGATAATTACATTACTGATAATTATATTAAAGGGAAGTGGTCAACACCATAACTGAAAGGTAGTTTGTCAGACTGCTTATTTTTAAAAATCCAACTGTATTCTATCCACAAAAAGCCCACTCTGGACATATATAAGATAAAAGTAAAAGGATGGAAACAAGATATATCATGTAAACAATAAAATAAAGCTGGAATAATTATATTAATAGGAGATAAAGTAAATTTCATCCAAAAAAATATTAGCATTAATAAACAGGCATGGTATAAAGATAAAAGGGTCAACATATCACAAGAATACAAAAATCCTAAATGAATATGTATCTAATAACAGAGTTTCAACATAAAGTAAAAACCTAATTACAAATGAAAGGAATAGAAAAATCCACAATTATAGCTAGAGACTTTTCATACTGCTCTCTCAATAACAGAACAGTGGACAGAAAATCATTAAGGCCTCAGAAGACTTAAACAACACTATCAATAAACTTGACCTAAATAGCATTTATAGAACATTCTACCCAACAGAAAAATGTCTGTTCTTTCCAAGAGGACATGGAACATGCACTGTAATAGACCACATATTAGGTCTAAATCAATCAAATCTCAAAAACATAAAATTTGTTTTTTTTTATAGAGTATGTTTTCTGATCATAAAAGAATTAAATTAGAATTTAGTAACAGAAAACCTATGGGGAAAAAAAAAACACCAAATATGTGAAACTTACTTCTAAATAATCCATGGATCAAAAATCAACCAACCAATCAAACATTAAAAGAGAAATCAAGAAGGAAATTGAAAAATACTTTGAAGGAATAAAATGGAAACACCTTATCAAATTTAGTATGATGAAGCTAAATAAAGCAGTGTTCGCAGGGAACCCAGACACCCCTTTCTCGGGTGCTCGGCAGCAAGAACTGGGAGAAAGCAAGAGATCTACGAAAACCCCCACTGGTGGTGATGTAGGTGTGCAAAATGGCGATCAGCTAGCTGCCACTGGGGGCCAGGCAAGAAAACCCCTGGCTTCCCAGATCCTTCTTTCATACAAAGCAAAAGCTATCTACCACTGGAGAGAGGCAGAAGTTTGCTCTCATCCAAGAACCCCTACCAATAAAAGGCAACAAACACAAGGCAGAGACTGGCTGCCACAAGGGAGCTTCAGGAAGAACAGAAATGCAGTGGAGACTCTGTCACTGAGACTCATGTACACAACACCTGCCTAAGACTGGGGCTAAAACAGGACAACTGAGAAACCCTCTATGTCCTCGCCATGAACCCTGTAGGCAGTAACAAGCAACATCATGCTATCATTGGGAGAAGGGCAACAACATGAAGAGAGGCTGAGTAGTATAGGGCCTGCTGAGGTTGGGGCAGGAACACAGAAAAAACTCTTGGCATTCCATGCCCCACATTAAGCACAGGTAAGAATCTGAAGTCTGTGGATGTTCAAAACACTTCCTATTCACTACTTCAGTGAGGGATCTGCCCCTCAGAACAGTACAAGATGGCCAAACATACAACACACGACACCTGAGACAAGACAGATGAGACTAGCAGCAGTTTATTAGTGACACGTGCTCATAGGCCAGGGGAAGAGGATGCCATGTAGGGACACACGGGGGCTGCACTTGGGAACAGTGAGCCAGAAGGGCTTGTGGAAGTGAAGCTTTGTGTAACAAGAGGGGTAAGTGTGCCCTGGTTCCTAAAGAAGGTTCCGATGGGAGGATGTGATTGGCTTGTTTGAATAATCCTTCAGGTTGGCCAGGAAGTGAAACCTGTTAGGTTGCAGACTACTGGGTAAGGTGTTAGGGGAACTAGTCAGATGGGGATCCCTTCTTGTTGGGTGAAGGCATATCTGGCAAGAACAGGGGAATTTACAATTAAGCTATGAGGTTCAAAAATGTCAAGACAGTACATGAAATTGTAGGCCTTCCAAGACAGTGGTGCACTGATGGGAACTGGTCCAATTACTGACGAGACAGACTCAATCACCCACAACAATGACCTAAGAAGAGAAGCGGCATGCTCATTTCAGAATATAAATACTATTGAACTCAGTCTCTGCTGCTGTTTATACAAGATGTTTCCCATCCAATCAAAACTATAACATTTTTTTAAAAAGCATGAAAATAATTGTCCCATTTTTAAGAAATAAATCAAGCAACAGACACATCCCAATACAGCCTCAAATACTGGAAATATCAGACAGGAACTTTAAAGTAACTGATAAATATTAAAGGATCTAAGAAAAAGTGGATAACACACATGAATGGGGAATTTAAACAGAGATAAAAAGCATAAAAAATATAAATGCTAGAAAAAATATGCTATCATATTTGAAAATTCCTTTAACAAGTTTATCAGTATACTAAACACAGCAGAAAAGAATCGGAAGAAAAGACACACCCAGGCACAATGTAGTAATTAAACTGCTAAAAACCAGAGTAAAGAGAAAATCTTGAACACAAAGAAAAGGAAACATTTATATACCTAGGAAATTCTCATCAGAAACCACATAGGCATCTTTAGAGTATTAAAAGATACTCTAAAAAGAAAAAAAAAAGGGGGAATTCTAGAAAGAATGAAAAATTTTTTAAAGAAAACACTAAAAAGTTTTTCAAGCGAAGCTGAAATCATTAGCTTAACATGTATGACCAATAAATAATTGCATTGCAAGTAATGTTTCAAATAAATGATCTAAGCTTCAATCTTAAAAAGACACTAGGAAGTACAGCATAAGGAATATAGTCAATAATATTGTAATAACTATGTATGATGTCAAGGGGCACTAGACTTATCGGGGGGGAATAACTTTGTAAGTTACATAAATGTCTAACCACTGTGCTGTACACATGAAACTAATATTGAATGTCAACTGTAATTGAAAAATAAAAAAAGAAACAGAAAAAAATGTTAGGAAAAGACAAAGTATATTAGCCTAAAGCAAGCTGAAGAAAATAATAAACATAAAAGCAGAAATTAATGAAACAGATGACAGAAAAGTCAATCAAACCAAAAGCTGCTTCTTTGCAAAGATCAATAAAATTGATAAACCCCTAGGCCAGACTGATGAGGAAAAAAGAGACCTAAATTACCATTATTGGGAATGTAAGAGGGAACATCACTACAGATCCATTCCACAGCTCTTAAAGGATAATATGAGACTAATGAATAACTTTCGGACAATAAGCTAGACAACTTAAGATGAAATGGACAGGAAGAGAGATGTCAGCAAGATGGAGGAATAGGAGATACCAATCTTGGTGTGCCCCCACCAAAAACAATAATTAGACAGCTAGGGATAAATGAAAACAGCCCTGGGGGAGCACAGGAGTCAAATTAAGAACCTACAGCAATACTGCAGAGCAAATAAAGAATAAACACTCAGAAAGAATCACTAGAGAGAGAGGCTTGGCTGAAACATCTGGAAATGGCTAAGAACAAAGAAGGGTGGAGGCTGTCAGCAAAAGCCACAGAGTGGGTGCCACTGAGGTCCCCAGTGACTTGCTCTACAGAAGAGCTCTACAGCCTGTGCCACTGAGGACCTCAATAGCCCCCATGACAGAATCCCTGCAGCTTTCACAGCAGAGGACTCCATAGTGTTTGCTGGTAACGGACCTCTGCAGCCTGCTCCAGAAAGGAAACTGGCTCCTTTTACCACTGTGGTAACTCCTGGGGGAGCACAGGAGTCAAATTAAGAACCTACAGCAATACCGCAGAGCAAATAAAGTGGGTGCCACTGAGGTTCCCAGTGACTTTCTCTACAGAAGAGCTCTACAGCCTGTGCCACTGAGGACCTCTTGCTGTTGCTGTAAGACCCTGCTGAGCCACTCCCAGAAGACAGGGTTGCCAGCCCTACCTTCAACTGCACCCCAGAGCCCCGGCTGCTCCACATGTACCTGCACATCAGACCTCAGCTCCACGGCTGATCCACATGTGTGCACATTTTAGGCACCAGAGCCACTGAAACTGCAGGCTAGCCAGCATCCCAGACCCCAGACTGCTGTTACTCTATGAGCATACATGCCCCACTCCCGGATTTGTGGCTGAGCTAACCATGCCCATGCCTCTGGCCACCACTGCCACCACGGCTACCACCAACCACCACCAACCACCACCGCCACCACAAGAGAGTGCTCTAAAATGAGAAACACTGCCAAGAGGGATCCCATTGGCCGTGACACACCCATGAGAGAAAAAGAGGTTAGGAGGTCGCAGCAGCCTTTGCCACCAAAGACTGTAACAGCCCTTACTGCCACTGCAGACACCTGTTTCTTTACCAATACTGACTTCAGCTAATGGAGCTGAAGGTGAACTACGCCACTGGGCCTTTCTGGGAGTTGGAACCATTGCACTCCAACCATCCAGCACCCTTGCACACACCCACAGGTAAAGGCCTTTGCCCACTAAAACCAGTCTATAAAGTATGGAAGAGATGACTGCTCTATCAAATGCACAGACATCAACACAAGGTTACAAGAAACTTAAAAAATTAAGGAAATGTAACACCACAAAGAAACACAGTAATTTTCTACTAACTGACTCCAAAGAAATGGGTATCTACTATTTGCCTGAAAAAGAATTCAAAATAATTGTTTTAAGGAAGCTCAGTAGCTACAAGAAAGTAGACAGACAACTCAACATAAACAGGAAAACAATGCATGAACAAAATGAGAAGTTCAACAGAAAAACAAATAAAAAACAAAAGGAACCGAACAGAAATTCTAAAGCTGAAGAATGAATTAAATGAAAAATATAATACAGAACATCAATAACAGACTTGTCAAGCAGAAAAAAGAATCTGTGAACTAAAAGACAGGTCATTAGAAATTATCCAGTCAGAGGAGAGAAAAAGGAATGAAAGAAAGTGAATCCAGGAAGCAGAAGGAAGGAAATATATAAAGATCACAGGAGAAATAAATGAAGCAACAGAAAAGATCAATGAAACTACAAGTTGGTTTTTTGAAAAGATAGAATTGACAAACCTTTAGCTAGACTAAGAAAAAAGAAAGAAGACTCAAAAACAAAGGGTCATAAGAGACTACTATGAACAAATATATACCAACAAACTGGATAACCTAGGGAAAAAAGAGCAAATTGCTAGAAACATACAACCTACCCAGACTGAATCGCAAATAGAAAATCTGAATAATTATAACTAATAAGGAGATTAACTCAGTAATCAAAAACTTCTGATCAGACAAAATAGCAAACATTCAAGGAATCAATGCCAACCCTTTCCCACAACCTTGCCAATGTTTATACCTCGCCTTTCTGAGAACAGCCATCCTAACAGATGTGAGGTAATAGTTCATTGTGGTTTAGATTTATATTTCCCTAATGATTAGTGATGATGAGCACCTTTCACGTACCTGTTTTTCATCATTGAGTATGATGTTAGTTGTGGGTTTGTCATATATGGCCTTTAGGTTTATATATTACTTTTATAAGTATGGGAGAGAGGGGGGATAATTAGTTTAAACAACACCCAAAAACTACAAAAAACATTAACAGTCAGTCTCCTGGTGTTATATCTTCTTTAAGATTTTGACACAATTCCAGTCTCCAAAATACAACAAATTTTATGTGGTTTGGCTCAACCATAAGCATTCTAACCACTTTCAGCAAAAATATATGCCATGCTGCAAATTTACAAGAATTTTGTTAGACCACGAAGGTAACAACAACAACAACAACATCTAACAGCCTTATTATTATTGTTGTTATACTTATTTTCATACCATTATTTTATCTCATGTCAATCTTAGCCTCTATGTCCGAGTATATTGCACCAAGCTACTCTTCAGGGAGTTACTTCCTAGTCCTATGTCAAGTGTCCAGGAGTGCCATCTCCAAGTTTCATACCTCAGTGTACACTTTTCAATCTGCTGTCTTCTCAGTTTACCATCAGAGATCCAGTTGAAATGCCAGTAAATTCCATGAAAGCATTGCTGATTTGATCAGCAAAACTAATAGTTCCCTTCCCAATATGCCATAATACTGGTTCATTCTATGACAGAAATAACTACATTTTGTTTTAGTTGGGAATACATGTTTCAATCTCTTGATCTTGACTATGAACTCATTCCCTGAAGTAATGTTAAGTTTCTCCTGCACGTCTGGTGGCCTACCTGAAGGCCTGGCACATTGCTGATGCTCAACAGACATTTGTTGAACTGCACTGAATTCAGAAGGATTACCAGAACTTAAAACGAGCATGTCACACTCGGTGCCGGGAAAAGTAGCTTCACTTTAGTGTGTTTCTCACCTTCTACCTTTATCAGACCTGCAGCAGATTTTGTTCTCTAGGGGTTTTGTTTCTGTGGTTTCTATTAAGTGGTATCGCTATATTATATTAATAACTACTATATTAATAACATCGCACTGGAGTGTTATTCTGACCATCTGAAGGTAAATGCCACCAATGCATTTTAAATTCTCAGCTGTACATCCTCTAAATTGAAATCATGACATATAACAATCTGGGTATGAGTGAAGTTTTGCCAGAAGAACAAATGTCAGTGACACTGACAGCTTTAATTATGTTTGGAATTTAATGTATAAACCCATATTGATAAGGAACAATTTTGCTTCAGAATAATTTTTAAAAACTTAAAAGGCAGGATATTAGTTCACATCAAATACTTCACAATCTAAAAGATTCTATTTTCATAATTTAAAAAAAAGGATGACTGCTATAAAAATCTATTAACTTCTCAAGTGGAAATTTCTCCATTTCAGAGAGATTGTAAACTCCATTAAAGAGAGCACTTCCACAAATACAAAAACAAAAGGAAGTACATAATAGCAGTGTCTAAAAGGTAAATAAGATACTGCATATTATTAAGAGGAGTCAAAGATCAAAAAACCATAAATTCTCCTACTCTGCTTGGTACAGGTTGTTCTCATATTAAAGGCCCATAGCAAATTAGGCTCAACGATTAGATAATTAGAAAAATATCAAAGGTCTAAAGCTTAAAAAGCAGAGATCAGATATATTTACTGCAAATGGTTAGACAAGCTGTCTATATTTTAAACTTGGAACTCAGAGAGATGAAAAGGATGAATTCATAATGCCAAGGTTTATGGCAAGAACTCAGGGCCTCCTGACCCTGGGTCTTACAATTACTTCCCAGAACAAATGTCAATTCCTTCCTCTGTAAGACTAGCCTTCATTCTACATTGAGCAGATAAAAATTACTAAGTCACAGGCTTGCTAAATAAATAGCTTCAGGTTTACCAGATTTCTAAAATAAATAAAATATTCCCACTCCAACATTTTATTTTATTGTTTTCTACTTACAAAGTCTTGACGTATATCGTTGAAGTCTTTGCCATATTTTTCTAGTGCCTCTTCAAATAAACTAGCTTCGGAGGCTGACCATTCTTCCATTTCATCTCTGCATAAAACAGGTCCTCCAAGTGGCACTAAGACACTAATTGCACTGCTCAAATCATAACTGTGTCTATACAATGTATCCATAGCATGAAACTAAAGAAAACAAAAAAAAAACAGAGAAAATATCCGTAAATGCAAACTTCCTAGATTATTCAAGAACAGAAACACTAAAATGCATGATGTACTTAGTTAAAAATAATATATGTAGGTAGTATTTATTTTTTAACAAAATTAAGAAAAATTTAACCAAGATTACTTAATAATTATTCAAAATATCATTTATTGCTTTAAGAAAATGTTGATATATATCTTTTAAGGCGTATATATTTTTAAATGCATTCATTTGTTATAGCAACTTAACCACGAAGATCCAGGACCTCCAAGTATTAAATTGGGAACCCAGTAAGTTTCATCATCTTTATGGTTAAAAAAGCCAACATCACTTCAGCTTCTGTACAAGGTTGGAACAGCCTTCCTTAACAAGGGAAAAATAGGTAATATATCAGAGAGTGAGAAAAATATTCTCAGGTTGGGTTAAGGGAATGATGTATTAAGAAGGAGAAACAGAAAGAAAACAGTGGAATTGAGAATGAATGACAATAATACAAAACAAAATTACATATTCCTGTTAAACAAAACAAAACAAAAAACAAAATTACCTATCCATGTTAAAAGAATAACTTGGTTGAGATTTTATAAAACCAAGAATAGATGAATAGCATTGCTTGGAATAGCTAGGCCAGTGGGAGTTTCCTATATTTTTCAAAGGAGAGTGATTTGAAGCATAATTTGAAAGGAGGAAAGATAGGTTAGGATAATATAACTGGCTTTATGCAAAAGTCCCTTGGGTCTAGCTTATTTAAAAAAAACATTTTCCTCCCATCAGAAGCAGTCAATAAAGTAGATTCCAAAATGTCAAAACCTTGAGTTTTGAAAAACTTTTGATGGTTTTTCTATGGGAGAGAAAGCGATTCATTCATAACATGCATGCATATTTGTACATGTAGCAGGAAAACTGCAAAACAGGACATTAGCCTGTCTTTGGATAAGCATATAGGTGTAGCGCAGATTTGGCTGGCAAAGTGATCAAATCTTTGCCAAGTGAGAACTAGTTCTGTTTAAACTTTCTAACATGAAAGCCAAGTCTTGCACTTTTTTTTTTTTTTTACACAGAGATCTTCTGGTATTTATTAAAATTTTCATAAATGAGGAGGTGTATATTTATGTGACAAGTCTCTTAAAAATTTAGTTTATGAGTCATCCCTAAATATCTGGTAGGGGACAATGGACAGTTCCCTATTTGCACAGAGCATAAAAATAAGCTCAAATATCAACTAAAATCTGTTAAAGAAAAAAATCATTAGCAAACATATACAATGAAATATATATTTATACTGTGATACATTAAGACATTGAATAAGGGTATAAAACATGAACTTGTTGACAGAGTTAAAGACAAGACTCATGGTATGTAGACACGTTTAGGTACAGCAACTGCTTTACTAAGGGTTTACATCTCACTTAAAATAAATCACTGGATTCCACAAAATAAAAGCAAATAGGGATTTCATTACCAATTTCCTAGTTAAATCACAGCTAAGACCACCGACCATGTGTAGTCTTGCTTTATGTGTCACAATTATGGCATAATAACTTCACTTTCAAGTGAATTTCTTCTCACTCTTCTTCACCAGAGGTTAGAAAATATTAAAATTAATCTTTACTCTTTGTTTGTGCTCTACAAACTTCAGAATCAAAATCCATTTCTCTAGCCGATCTTCGCACTTGACAAACTTGGAAGTTTAGCTGTAGTGTACACTGCTATATACTTTTACATCATCCCTGAAACTAAATAATTATTGTTTTTGGATATCTGACCTATGAAAATGGAAAGAAAATGCAATAACATTTAGGGATCCCTTCAATTAATAATACATTTCTATAAATGAGTATTTTTAAAACTCCTAAATTTAAAATGGATAACGAAACTAAAAAAGATGAAATGGTATTCAAAATCAATAATTATACAAATTAACTGTGCTGCTGAGATTCCTCAGGAGGTAGGAGTAATTTTTATAATTAACAGGTACTCTGAAACCAAAGTGACAAAATTAAATCAGTTTTCTCAACTGATTATACCAACCACTCAAAGCATGAATGAGTTTTCAGTCTTTTGTTCATGTTGGATGAATGAAAATGTTCTTTTTACAGGCACTTTTAAAACTGATGATGAGGTATTATCTATTCAAGGCTTCAAAAAGCCATAGTAATATCTTAGCCCTTATAAGTAAGTGATTATGACCAAAATCTCAAGTGATTTAATATCTTCTTTACAGAGTGTGTTTGTGTTTTTGAACACTGAAGTAAGCATTTGCTTTTGGAAGACTAGCTCTTACATTGTGCCACCAATCAAATGGAAAGAATGGGTTAGACTCACAGCTGACTAGGAGCTATGAAACCTCTAAAGCCCACATTTATACCACAGCCCAGAGGAGAGTGCAGCAATGGTTTATATGTATAGAAAATAAACATCCACCCAGGCACATACAGTATGGAATTCCTAGGGAATACTTCTGTTAAAATCAATGACCAACTTCACAAAGAAAACCAGAGGATCACATCATTTGTTAGGAGTCCAAACTAATGCCATATTTCTGACACACATAATGGTTTCTTTTGAATGGACTTAATATTTATAGTCTAATCTTACCCTAAAAAGCTGTAAGTAAAACACAGAAGATGTTTTCTATAATAGAATAGACAACATTCAGTGAAGACTCACAGAAATAAGCTGAGAAAGACCAAGAAGTTTAACTAATAACCAATGACTATTGTTTATCAGTAAGATAATAACTCAAAAAGCTACACATAAGAGAACATATTGGTTGGTTCCATTTATATGAACTTCGAGAAGAGTAACAATTGATAGTGAGAAGAGACAGAATAGTCATTACCTCAGACGAGGGGGCTCACTGAATGGGGAGGAGCATGAGAAAACCTTTTTGAGATTTGGGAAATGTTCTTTATCTAGATCTGGGTAGTTGTTACATGGACATATAAACACGTAAAAACGTATAAGCTATGTACCTAGGTGTAGGGTACTTAATACACTTTACTATATGTATGCCTCAATTTAAAATACAATTAAAAAAACCGCAGTCTTCCCTTCACATACTTTACAAAGTTACCATCTTTACAATAGCTTATACAGATACACACAACAAGATCCATTCAAATCTAAATTTTAAAAATCATAAGAACTCAGCACAAGCTGTTCTCTTTGCCAAATAACACTGAAGGTGTTGTCACATTTCATCTCATTCATAACAGATGGAGATGACAAACAAAGTATTTTAGGAGAAAGACTGACAATGAAATCTTGGCAGTGGAATTCTCGTCTTTTGTTCATTAAGCAGAATCACTCTATGGTAGACTGGGTTACTGTTCAGCAAATATTCATTCCCTCCTCTGGACCTCCATAGGAGGGTATTCTTCTACTCCAATGTTGTTGGGCCTAGCCATGTGACTTGACTGGCCAATAGGATCTTTAGATATGTGATTTAACAGAGCCCTGACATTTGTTTGTGCATTTGGACTTGCCCTCTTGTGTTAATGACTTTTGTCAACAGAAGACAAAAGACACATGATGATCTGGACACAACCTGCAGATTGTCTAGGATTCTGCGGAACCAGAGTAGGCACCTAAATCAGGCCAGTCTAGTTCAGCAGAATTCTAGACAATCTGTAGAGAAGTATACAAGAAATTAATGCTCACTGTTCTAAGTCACTATAATTCTGGGCTGTGTAATGAATACTGTATTTTCCTCTTTGAGAATAAAGAACATATTCAGTCACAGCACTAGAAGTGGTGTGAGCAGACAGCTGTTGGTCCTCTTTGGAATGATCTCAATTAAAAAAGATTCATCACCCAAGACCATGCCCTCTTTCTGAGGCAGCCTGCCACCAATGACAGAGAAGTGTAAAGGCCCAGACTTTTACCCTGATTTGGGACAGCTCTTCAGAGCATCCCATGGAGTCAGCTGAGGCTTTCAATCAGACTGTACCATAGTCTACCTTCTCCCTCTCTTCTCCTGCTTCCTTCCCTTCACTTCCACAGTGGTTGATCCCTAATAAATTTCCTGTATGCAAATCTCCATCTCAAAGTCTGTTTCTCAGGAACTCAACCTGTAACATGTAGCATTATTTTGACAACAGCTAAGTGATACACATATATATTCAATACTAACTACTGATTTGCTCAGAATTTTACAAAAAACTTTATATGTATACCTCCAGCACAAATACAGCATTCATAACATCAAATCTATTTAAAAATTAATAAGCATTAATGAGCAGAAGGTGAATATAATAAGCAGAAGGTGAATATAAACGAGTAAACCTCAAACCATGATTAAGGCATATTTCTTAGATATAAAAAAAAAAGTATGCCGTTTACTCTCAATTTTTGCTTCAATGCATAATACTCAAAACAAAATCTCTCATTCACCATTCAATTTCTTAAGACTTAGCTGTCATTTATGCAAATCTATAAGACACCCTGAGCCATGTTCTTATGTGTACACATACCTTTTGATCATTATCACAAGTTATAGGGACAGCAGGCCATGGTAATTCCGTGGCCCTAAAAGTCATTTCCAAACTTACCACGAGCAGAACTATGGGTTCTTTATCCTTGGCTGTGACCTGGACACAAACTAGACAAATATATAATATGACTGTGAACTGTGTGAAGACACTGGAGAACAATCAATGCAGGCAAGGAGTGATTAAGATAATTCAGCAAGAGGAAGTATGACAGGTGAACTACTACTTTGAGAGCATTTTTTGGACTTTTATGAGGGAGACTAGATCCGAACAGAAAGTTTCCTTTTCACTAGGCTGAGATGAAAGTGGGCAAGGCTTGAAAAATAAAATCCTAGGGAGGATTATAATCCAGGCCCTAAAGGAAATAACACATTAAAAGAAGTGGTAGTATATGTGTTCTCTGACCACAATCTCCAAGGCAATTAAGATAAATTTGTGAACCTCATTTGCTTGGAAATTAGCAATCAAATGCAAAATTATAAAGTAAGTTAGAAAATACTTAGAGCTAAATGATAATGAAAATACTAATATATCAAAGTATACGAGAGGTGATAATTAAAGGGACATTTACAATTTTAAATATTGCTAAGTAGACGAATAAAATTAATGGGCTAAGAAATGGTCTTAAAACTGGAACAGGAATATCAGAGTAAATGCAAAGCAATGTAAAAGAAAAGAACAAAAAGTAAAACAGAAAAGCATACAATAAAAAAATCAACTAAACTAAAATCTCATTCTTTTAGACAAAAGAAATCTCTGATTAAACTACAAGGAAAAAAATGGCAAACAACACAAACAATAACATGGATGAAAATTATTTATAGCTACAGACAGAGCAAATTTTTCTAATTAGAAGATACTATAAAAACTGTGTTGATAAATTTGAAAACTTAGGAAAAAATGGAAAATCTCACAGGCTGACATAACTGACCAAAATGGACTTAAGTGTAATAAAAACTTATTCTAATTATAAATTAAATTATAACCACAACCCAAATCTAGGGACATTCTAAAAAAAAAAGGCCTGTACTCTTCAAAATTGCCATGGTTATTAAAAGCAGACAAAATATGGAATTGTTCAGGATAGAAGAAAATTATAAAGAGCTACAATAAGTGATTCTCAAGTAGACCTTGAACCAGAAAAGAACTTTTTCTTTTGTTATAAAGAATATTACTGAGACAAGTAGTACATCTGACTAAAGCTTCCAGATTAGATAATGGCAATATAGCGATGTTCATTTTCTGAATCTGACAATAGTACTGTGGTTATAGAAGAGAATATCCTTATTCAGCATCTCAAATATTTAGTAATGTGGGACATCTTTTCTGAAACTTACTCTCAAACTGTTCAGAAATAATGTGTAACAAGAGAATGATAAAGGAAATGTACTAAATGTTAATATTTGGGGAGTTTGGGTGAAAGGAATATAGGAAGTCTTAGTACTATTTTGCATGATCTCAAAATACAAAGATAAGTTTTAAGAAATTATAACCACAAGCCTTCATTAATACCTGTAAATACAAATCTCTTCACCATTAACCCTAGACAGAAAAAAATAATTACCCCATAGTTCATATCTATAATGATTTTTTTTTTTTTTAAGAATCAAATCTTCTATTTTGTGAAGGCTGTCTGGATTATAGTTTTATATATTTGTTGTCTTTCATTTTAGCGGGACATTTTTCTTTGGGAATTTATGTTAAAGCTTCTTTAACTATGTTATTTGAATTACTTTGTAGAATCCTCTTATCCTTTTTCTTTTCTTTTAATTTTTTAAATTAAGTTTATTGGGGTAACATTGGTTAATACAATTATATAATTTTCAGGTGTACATTATAATTTGACATCTATATATTCTATTGTGTGTTTACCATCCAAAGTCCAGTCTCCTTCAGCTACCATATATTTGATCCCCGTTACCTACTTCACCCTCCCCCTCCTCCTCCACCCCCTATCCTCTGGTAACCACTAGTCCATAGTCCATGTCCATGAGTCTCTGTTTGTTTGTCTGTTCCTTTGTTGCTTGTAGGTTTATATCCCACATATAAGTGATCTCATGCGATTTTCAATTTTTTCTGTCTGGTTTATTTCACTTAGCATGGTTATTTCAAGGTCCATCCATGTTGTCACAAATGGCAGTATTTCATGTCTTCTTATGGCTGAGTAAGATTCCATTGCGTATATGTACCACAGCTTTTCGTAGGACACTTTGGTTGCTTCCATGTCCTGTGAATAATGCTGCTATGAACATCGGTGTGCAAATACCTTTTCGGATATGTGTTTTCAAGTCTTTGGGGTAAATACCCAGTAGAGGGATTGCTGGGTCATATGGTAGATCAATTCTTAGTCTTTTGAGGAACCTCCATACTGTTTCCCTAAGTGTCTGTACCAATTTGCAGTCCCACCAGCAGTGTGTGAGTGTTCCTTTTTCTTTGCATCCTCTCCAACACTTGTTATTACTTGTCCTGTTGACAACAGCTTTTCTAACAGGTGTGAGATAGTAGCTCATTGTGGTTTTAATTTGCATTTCCCTAATAGCTAGCGATGTTGAGCATCTTCTCAAATATTTGTTGGCCATTTGTATGTCCTCTAGGGAGAAGCATCTGTTCAGGTCCTCTGCCCATTTTTTGACTGGATCGTTTGTTTTTTTGTTGTTATTGAGTCGTATGAGTTCTTTGTATATTTTGGATATTAGGCCCTTATCGGAGGCGTTGCTTGCAAATGTATTTTCCCATTCGGATGGCTGTCTATTTTCCTTGTTGACGGTTTCTTTTGCTTAGCAGAAGCTTTTTAGTTTGATGTAGTCCCATTCTATAATGATTTTTCTGATGCTTCTTATATTAGTGTCAAATTCATGGGGGAAAAGTAAAGTAAAAGGCTATGTATTTAAAAAAACAAACTAACTAAACTTCAATTTAACAGAAAGATGAATAAATAGACCTCAATACACACAAACAATTCTCCTAGGACAGTTTGCAGTATCTCTAAGCTCATTTAATATAATTTTAAAATTCTCATCCGCAATAGATCCTCAGACAAAAAGTGTGTCTAATGTAGAATATCATTGCCTTAATGATGTATCTACAAGGAAAGATAATTCCATGTTTCATTATTTGCACTGCAGTAGTAGTCCATTCGTTCTAATCTAATCTTACCGAAGCATGGATATTACTCATAAGTAAATTGACTTTTAAAAAATTATATAAATTCTCGCTCTATCAATTTTACATTCATTTTAAGGGCTACATTTCTGGTGTAAGTTGGTGTCTAAAATGTCAACCAAAAGATTTAAATGTGCTGCTGAGTCCAATTTCTTTAAATAATGTAATGACTGTGATTTGCAAACTCTCCTCAAATACCCAATATCCTCAAGGCCCTAAATGAAATATGTGATTTGAAGAGAACTCACAAATAAAGAAAATAAAGCTCAAGATTACTGGCTAGCATTTTTACAAAGAGTTAATATCTGAAGAATAAAATTATTGTTGGTTAAATCAACTTCCTATATTAGGAAAATAAGTTAATTGTCTTTTCAACGTTTTTCTTGAAGGAAAAATTTTTATTGTAAAAATTATTGCTTGTTTTAAGGAGAAATCATATAGTGATTTTCTTGTAACAATCATAATGAAATGTCTGGTTAGTCACAGCTTAATGACCATATTCAAACTTAGTAATCTACTCCAATGGTGGTAAAAACGGCATGACAAAACCCCTTTTAGATAATCAACAATGCTACAAAATCAGAAGAAAGTAAATGAGACTCAACAAAGATTGGAAGGGAAATGCATCACTGTTATCATCTCAATAACAACTTTTATTGAACTCTTACATTGTGCCACATGCTGTTCTAAATTATTTACAGGAATTACAACGTTTAATCCTCAAGTTGATGCTACAAGGTAACTCAGAGACAGACTTTTTGGGAGGCTGGAATGACAGTGCCAGAGTTCTTGTTCAGGACACTGAAGCATCATCTGCTTTCTTTCCCAATGAGGACAGGGCCCAGGACTTCAAAAGGCATAAGAGCCCAGTATTTGTGAACATTATCTTAAATAAAAGTGTATAAACTGTTGAATGTAATTTCCTCTGAAATGATGATGGAAGCTCAAAGATTTGTGAGATAGCAATAAATTAGTTGTCTTCCACCTAACCTGGGCAGCCGAAGTCACAGAGCTCTATACCCCTTAGAGAACCTAGGGCTCAGGACAAACAGCCCTGAGGCATGCTCTGCAGAGCCACTGCATTTCCAACAAGTTCTATATGCTTGGATACTTTTATTAGCAACTTATAGAGGTGCATCTGTATACCCTTTGGTCAATCCATACCCGCTAAAGCAGGGCAAATAGGTTTTATTATTATTCCCATTGCAGATGAAGAAACTCAGACACAGGGAGGTTAAATAACTTGCATAAGGCTATGTGGATTATAAGCTATAAATCCAGGGGGTAAAAAACCCATAGAATCATAAAAGTGTACCCACCATTTATACACCCATGTTCATAGCATTATTCACAATAGGCAAAGGTAGAAGAAACCTATTGATGAATGGATAAATAAAATGTAGTATACGCATACAACGGAATATTATTTTCAGCCTTAAAAAGGAAGGAAATGCTGACATACTACAACATGGATGAACCTTAACCAAGTGACATTAAGTGAAATAAGCCAGCACAAATGGGCAAATGTTGTATGGTTCCACTTAAATGGGGTATCGAGAGTAGTCAAAAATTTACGAAGAGACAAAAAGTGGAACACTGTGGTTGCCAAGGGCTAAGAATTGGGAGAATGAGGAGTTATTGCTTAATGAGTACAAATTTTCGGTTAGGGAAGATGAAAAAATTCTGGAGATCGATGGTGGTGATGGTGGCACAACAAAGTGGATACTTAATACCAGAGAACAGTACACTTATAAATGATTAAAATGGTATATTTTATGTTGTGTGTATTTTACTATAATTTTTAAACAAGTGTATCCAATACCTAAATTTTCTGTAACTCCTGGTCTTCAGACTGTATGTACACAGCTCTGGTGATATGATGAAATTAGAATTCATATATATTACAGATAAGATGCAGTTGGCAAAAAAAAAAAAAAAGATTAAAATGCTTAAAACAGACTATTTTAAAAAGAATCCATCCGAGAGACAGAAATTAATTTGTTTGTCCTCAAATATTTACTGAACACCTAGTATATAGGAATTACGTTTGGTGCTGGGGATTCAACAATGAGGAAAGATAGATATAGTCACTATACTAATGGATGTTAGAAGCTGACATGTGGGGGGTAATGGGAAGGAGAGAGATATAGTCTTGCTGACCTGCTTTTAAGGATCTGGGTTTTCACCCTAAATGCAATTAAAAGCCACTAAAAGGATATAAGACAGGAGACAGCAAAATCACAGCTACATTTTTAAAAGATCAGATGTAATAAAAGAATTAGAGATATTCCAGGATAATACTTCCTCCCTACTAAATCAACACAGCTTGACCTTTCTCAGAACCAGACTCAGCATCAGGAAGCCTAAATTTCTAGTTCTGATTCTGTCACTAATTAAATGTGAGTCTAAATGTAAGTTACTTTACCATTATTTCTAAAATAGTCTAAAACGGGAGATTTTGAAAGCCCTAAACAACTCAAAAAGCTCTTTTCTTAGGATCTTAATCTCCAATGTGCTTTAGTCCTCAGAGTCTAGGCAAAAGAGAAATGCAGTACCAATATAATTACCTATTCTCAGAGACTGAGGCTTTGCTTCCGCAACAGCTCCCTAACAATGTACATGGGCACTCCGTCCCTCCGGCCACAAGGGTGCAGACAACAAACAGGAAGTTAATAAGCTAGAGTATCCACCAACTACTACTTACTAACCACCACAGGGATTAGTTTGTTCTAAAGAATTTTGTTTCCACAAAGGAAGGGCGGGGGTGGGGTGGGGGGGGTGGCGCGGGGAGGAGGAAAGGTCAATGCAGGTATTGTTGTAAACTGACTTTTTCTTTGCATATTATACAAAGTATACCTTTTAATGAAACAAGGGTGAAATCTATGAAGCCTCCATGGTTTCAATGTACTAATAATTATAAATCTTATTACATATCTTAGACTAGCAGTGTTTGAAATTCACAGTCCAGCTATGTTCGTCCCGGATCTCAAAATGAGGAAGTTAGATCTAGTGATCAGCAGGCAGCTTAATTACCTACTGTCAAAATATGACTGGTGATTTGACAAGTGGCATATATTGACTGTCACGTATAAATGAATGTGTCGGATTAGGGATGCTGAAAGCCCAATTACAGTCCTCATGGAAAAGTCACAAAGAAAATCACCTAGAACAGGCTACTCAGGTTCCCACAGTTTCCGAACGAGGCATCTCTGCAGTGGGAGGTCTTCAGATCCACAGTGCGGTTACCGTATTGGAAAAAAAAAAAAAATACTAACCTGATATGTTACAGGAATGCAAACACTGTAGGAAAAATAAGAACTTGACTTTCCAAATTCAGCTGAATGATGAAACCATTTTCATTTAATGGTACAAAAGAACTTATCAGCCTTTCACAAGTTCTTTTTGGGAAACAATCTACAAAACTTATATTCTCAACATATTAATAATCAATTTTAACCACTCCCACTCATTTTTATAGAAATGCCTCAGGATCTTATATTTTAACAACAAAGTGGAAAGCATACCACTAGGAAAACAGGATTAAAGGTGGAAGTCATGGCATCTAATATAACAAAGGGCATTGATTTCTTCCTGCTTTCACAACTTCTAAGAGATGTCAATTATGGCACTAAAAATATGTCAACACAATAACAACATACAAAAAGAGTCTGAGTAAAGCTGAATCTAGAGTAGTTAGAGCAGGAAACCAGGGAATTTACATGTTGTAGACAAAAGAGCAGATCTTCTTCAGTGCTGCCTAATCCAAGGCAGACAAGAACATTTAAAGCCACGCCATTTTAATGAGAATGAGACAGAACAGGTAATCTGGTAGACAGGACTCCCCAGCAGGAGTCAAGAACAGATCCAAACCCTGTCTCCGAAACCAGCTGTACAAACATGCCAAAATACAATTTCCTGAGACTCTGAGTACACTTCTGCTTAAAAAGATAACAATTATAGTAATAAATAATTTAAGATAATAGATGTAATATAAAAGTGACCTCCAAATTGCTAAATACTAAAGGAAACCAAACAGAAGAGATAAAAACACTGGAGGATCTGAAAGCACCTGCCTAGAAGGAGCATAATAACCATGTATTGTAAAAGATACACCCAAATGATATTTAAAGTAATTAAGGTATATAGGTTGTGTCTTCTTTAAAATGCTTCTTTTATACATGGCCTTCATTGACAGAGACAGTTACCGAATCTTGAAAACTGTCCTCTTCCAAAAGAAATTCGTCTGCTGTCCCACCAGTCACCAGCAGTGAGAAGCAGAGTTACTGCACCTGCAAGCCAAGAGTCCATACACCTGCTGCTCACCTGGCAGACACATCTTCAGGCAAATCAGTCTCAACTGTTCTAAGAGCTTTGTACCACCTCAAGACATGACTTTCCACTCTCGGTCCTCAGACAAAATAGAGAGAATCTGCTGTGCTATGACAGGGATAGTATCCCCCGTTATAATCTGGGAAGCATTATCTCATAAGAACAATGTTAAACCACAAGAGACTGGGCTTCCTAAATAACCGTATAGCTATACAAGACAAGATCATGCAACATTAGAAAAAAAAACTTTCCAGGTTCTTATAATAGTGTTTATGTTATAGTGTTAGGGAAATATGGGGGGGGGGGGTTGAGGCAGAATAGAAGACTGTTCTAAATGACTTTGTGTTCAAAACAGAGTTCACATGGGACTTAAGGTCTTATCAGTTATCATAATTTATTATAACGTGGTGCTTGTGCAGGGACAAGATATATAGGTCAATAAAAAGAACAGATTAGGAATCCAGAAGCAGATCTAAGCATATCTAGGACCTTGAAATAAGATAGAAGAGGCATTACAAAATCATGAGGAAACAACAAATTTAATAAAAGGTGGTGGGATGATTAATTTTCCATATGGAAAAAATGTTAGACCCCCAACTTTATTCTTAAAAATAAACTAGATATACTTACAGTCTTAAATATGTATAAAATGTTAAAACTAAAAAAAAATAGAATAATATTGCAAGTGAAGATCAGACAAAGGATATAAATCCAAATTACAAAGAAGAAAAAAACTGAAGAGCTATAAACATATGAAAACATGCTTAAACTCACTAGGTAATCAGGTAAGTACAAATTAAAATGAGATAGCATCGAGTTTGTAAAAATGTTAAGTCTAAAAATACCAAGTGTTGAAGACAATATAAGAAAATGGATGGAGAAAGGAGAACACTCATTAAGTACTTGTGAAATTACAAATTTCAACCAGAAAAATCTGGCTGCATGTGGTCAATTTCAAAATGAGGACTGCCCTATGAATCATGTGAATTACTATTTCAATTGTAGTTCTAGCCTAGAAAAGGCTCACACGCATGTGTACAAAGGGAAATGTGTTGTAAATTTCAATGCAGCAAAAGAAAAATGTTTTTAAAGCACTTCAGATGTTCCTTGGTAAAAGAAAACATAAATAATGTGGTACAGTATTCTATAAAATACTACAAATACTACAAAGTAGTTAAAATGAGTGAACTAGGTATGTATTTATTAACATATCTAGATCTCAATAAGCAAATGGCAAAATGTTAGAGTAAATTTAAGCACACACAAAACAAATGATTATGTTGTTTGTGGATACATGAATACATAGTAAAACTATAAAAACAGACTATTATACATAATAATGTGTATTATGTATATATAATAATACAGTGGCTACCTCTTGACAGGAGGTAGGAGTGGTGAGGGTCATAAGTACAGATGAAGGAGGCTGAATAGGACTAGGGGGAAAATATTAGAGACTTCAACATTAACCCTAATGGTTGAAAATTATTTTAATGCAAAGAATTAAACTATTTATTTTAGGTGGTGTTATGTGGAGTTTTATTACATTATCCTCTGTCCTATTGTGTAATTTGCTATTATTGTTTATAATGCAAAATAAATGGCTAAAAATCAGCCAGTAAAGAATATTGTACTCTGGGTAATGAGAACAAAACTTTTTTTTGGCTCCTGCTGTACTGTATTTTTCAATTTTTCATTATAAGCATACATTAATTTTAGAATTGGGAAAATTTGGGGGGGGATGAAATATTTTTGAACAGAAAAATATATATGGTGGTGATTACATTCCATGGAGTTCTGGTTCATATAAATATCTGTCAACAAGATTTTGAAGGTTTTTACACACGTTTATCCATATTCTTGCTTCTTTGGTAGAATAAAAGTTTTAGACAACCTATTTTGAAATCCCTAAACATTTATATGAAATATTACTGTACCAGTGAAGAGAACAAAATTTGCTTCTATAAACAACATTCTAGTCTTTAAAAAGGATAAAGAAAGACTCCATAATGGCTAAGACTATGAAGGCTTTCATCACTATCTATAAATGTACAAAAATACAAGAAAGCATTATAGGAAACAAATTTGGTGTACATTCCGGTATGAATTTTTACATTATTATGATATTTTGTGGGAGGCATGTTAAATTAGAATATAATGAGAAAGTAATAAAATCTATCATTGTATTCTATTCTATGAGAAAATAAAATTGAAACTTTTATTACATGTAATATTGGTCAAATAACCTCACCAAACTTCAGTTTTATCTATAAAATGAGCAACCTACCATGCCCATCTATCTCAAAGGGTTGTGGCAACTGAATATAGTAATTAACTTCAACCAGCAAAAAACCTGCAGATCTACTTTGCTGAAGGGCACAGAGAGAGAAGCAAGTGCCAAGCCCAATGCCCAGCTAGGCATTAGTGGTATAATTAAGCTGAATACGGGCAGCTTTATTTGATCACCAACAGAAAAAAGAAATAGTCTTAGAAGATGGCAGCCAAAATGTAATGAAGTAATGTAAGAAAGTAGAACCTCTTTCTAATGAACAGACACAAAAACTTTAAATACTGGTACTGAATAAAGGTCATGACAAAAGAATAACTCCTATAACAATGGTTTCAAGAAGTGAAATCTTTTACACTTAAAAAACTGTAAAGCATTATGTATGCTTTAGGTAATAGATAGAATGCATGAAAATAACACAGAAGTGAAAACAAATGGGTGTGAATGTTAAACTGTGTTCCCCAAAATATTTGTTACCATTTTGTACTTATGCCATGAATAGTCATTCTTATTTAGCTCACAAACACAAGAGAGAACTTAAGAATTAGACACGCCAGTTAACCAACATGCCAAGCCAAATCAACCTTGCAGTCAGCAAGGCTAAGAGCCAAAAAGCTCTTATGTCTACAACAATGCTCTTATGGTAAAATTACACAAGTAGCAGAAGAAATAACCCCAAAATTTCAAAAAGCGTCTTACCAGGGTAATGTCTCGAGAAGCTGCAGCCGCACTCATATGCAAACTAGGCTGCCTTACAGAACTGCTGCAATCAAGGGCTCGAGCGAATGTCCCAACAGCACTGAATAAACCACAAAAACAAAAAGGAAAAGTCAAGGCTCTATTCTTTTTTTCTATTTAAAGTAATACATTTAGGTAGTGAATGAAAACCATAAAAGAAAAATCAAACAAGTTCTTGGATATTTGAGAATCTGCTATCAAATAAAAAGTATTTTCTATATGATTTAAAAATTGAGAAGACAATTCACCATACATGAATCATTACATATAATTAAATTAAGAAAAAGTAGGATTGAGGAATAAAGAAGAGAAAGATCTATTTTTAAACACCATGACGTAAACAATTTGGTATTGAAATGTGCTCAAAAAATGAGAAGTAAATTAGCTTACAGAGTTTGACTATTACTGCAAAGCAAGTACTGACCCCTCCCACCTTTTTTTAGCCCAAATTGTGAAATCTCAATAACATTTTTTCTTTAAAATATCATCAACCTCTTCCTAAGGGCTCATTTCCATTTTAAAAAAAATTACCATGACACTATCATCATTTAATGATTTGGAAGGACTTCCCATAGGTAGAGAACCCTAACTTTAAGAGACAAAGTATGAAATGAAGTTAAGACTTGCCGCTTGTTGCCCGTATTTTAAACACATTAGCTGAGGAAGAGATTTCTTAAACGTTTTAATTAAAATACAACACGTGTGCAGAAAAGTACACATTGTACAGCTATTTAATTATGGCAAAGTGAAAGCATCCATGTCACCAACATCCAAGTCAAGAAACAGAAGGTAACAGTACTCCGGAAGACTCCTTCTGGTTCATTCCGAATCACTACTCCTTCCCTCTGCCCCCAAACAAACCACCATCCTAGATTCAAACACTAAAGGTTAATTTTGCTCATTTGAGACCTTAACTAGAATCACACACTATGTACACTTTTCATGTCCATCTTCTTTTGTTCAAAATTATTTGTGGATTCACGCATGCTGCTGGCTATAGTTGTGTTCATTCGTTCTCCTTGCTATGGAGTACCTTTTGTATGATGCCCTACCCCCAACTCCATTCTACTGTTGATGGATATTTGTTTCCAGTTTAGGGCTACTATGGATAGTGATATTCATATGCCATCTGTATACGTACCTTCTGGTGCACAGGTGTGGATATGTATTTAGGAGTGAAACTTAAGGTACATGTATGTCAGATGACAGCAAACAGTTTTCCAAAGCAGCTATACCAACTCATACTCCCACCAGTAGGATGTGAGTGCTGGTTGCTCCACCTTATCACCAATGCTTGGCACTGTGGGTTTTTACATTTTAACCAGTCTGATGGGATGTGTAGTGTTTTTTGATTGTGGTCTTAATTTATATTTAGATTTTTAAAAAATCAAACAAGATACTAGGTGACTCTCCTTGGTGCCTCTCATCCTGGCTTCAAGGAAAAAGGAAACACATGGCCCTTGGCAATCAAGGAAAAAAGAAAATGATAATCAAATCTTGACACTGCAATATCTACTAAATAGAACAAAATTGGGGGCCAGTGTTTCCACCAATGATTCATTTCTACTCTTAAATCTTCAATCTTGTCTATCCCACTGACTTGCTCCTCCCCAGCAATGTACATCAAGTCTCTTCATTTAATCATTTAGTGGCTAGGTACATGGGCTCTGGAGTCAGAATGTGTAGCCACCAATACGATGTGTAACTTCCATGGTAACAGGAACTATGAACAGTGCTGTCTAAGACTGGGTAAGGCTCTTTTTCCACTGCATTTTGAAAAAGTTCAAGAGAAAATCAGAGAACATAATGAAGACCTTTGTAATCATGTCTGGATCTACCTGATTCCAATATTTTGCCAAGTTTTTTTTTTTTAAGGAAATAAATATTTTAAATTTTGTTATAGCCCCCTATACACAGTCCCAGAACTCATACATATATGTAATATGCATATGCATACATATGCCCATTGAGAAATAAGACACTGTTCACACATTGTAAAACTTTTTATAAGTGATCATAGTGTATGTATTCTCACTCAACATTATTTTTGATTTATCTCTTTGGTACATACAGCTCTCATTCATTTTAATTGTTGTCAAGTAATATTCCATTATTGAGTTTACCTATAGCTCTCATTCATTTTAATTGTTGTCAAGTAATATTCCATTATTGAGTTTACCTCCATTCATCAATTGCTTGCTGGCATATTTTTAGGTTTTTCCAATTTTTCCACTAATACGATGCTATGATAATCTCATTTACCTTCTACTTTGCAGCAATTCCCCCATGAACATCATTTACTTCTATAAGTAAAAAATAAAAATAAATTTTTATCCCATTCATTTTATCAAGAGAAGAGGAAAAGAGGGTGGGCAGAGAGGAAGTGAGTAAGCCAGGCAGCAGGCTTAGATCTCTCAGGGGAAAGCCCGATGCTTAGCAATGGGCCTCCCCATTGCATGGGAGGTATGGATGCAGTGAGGGGGATTCGAGGCACGCATTATTACTGGCACCTGAAAATTCACTGCTTTAATTAAAGTTATAGGATTTTAAGTGTTGAATTTCCTCGTTATATGTTTCTGTATTGTTTACATTCATACAAGGAGTATTTAGTAATAAATTAGTGGAATCTTAATTAGTAAAGTTTAATAAATCTATTTTCATTTTTAAAACTAATGATAATAAACTATATTATTTAGGAAGTGGTGTGATATATATTTGGCTTTATTTCAAAACTAGAAAAAAATATGACCAATAAAAAACAAGTAGAATATAAAGGAAATACATATAAATTCTTTTATATAAAGAAAAGATGTTTTTGACTCAATAGTTCCAAACTCACCGTGCTACAACTAAAAACTGGTCAATCTGTCGATCTGTAAGTGGACTATTTGGGTCCCACACTTTAACTTCCAATTTTGACTGCTCCCTCTCATCTGATTCTCCTGTTCGAGAACAAAGGAAACAGAGTCTTGTTACAAGATACACACACTGTCATGCACAACTGGTGACTGTAGTCACCACGGCATTGAAAATGTAAGGCAAATGTTCATGGTTTCAGTACATTCTTTCAGACAACAGATGTAGAGCACTCTATAAAGTGAACACTGATAATAACACAACCAAACCTTAACCATATAACATTTTCAATTAGTCATTTACATGTATTTCCTGGGTACCTCTATGTGTGAGTCACTAAGCTTCATGCTAAGGGATATAAAGACCAAAAAAAAAGAAAAAAAAAAAAAAGAGAGAAGCACTCATGCTGCAAGATGCTTAAACTATGATAAAACTTACACATAAATAACTATAATAGAAGTGAAAAAAACAAATGTCACAAAATAATGTATACTTTCTGAAGACTACAGAAATCCTTTCAAGCTAGCTAAGAACTAAAAGGTACGAATGCACTGGCAGAAGAAAAGGACTAAGAAAATAAGAAATGAGAACATGAACAAAGCCATGTCATAGACAGAAAGGTAGCTCATTTTCTCAGGAGTACATTAAGCGGGATGAGAAGAGATAGCTAAAAGAAGTAGATTACGAGCATGTTACTGAAGACACTGCATAGATTTTCTGAATAGGGAGGTAATGAGAAGCCCCTGCCTTCTTGGGAAGTGAAAGACCAGAACTAACCTTCACATCTCACATTTAGCAATGGTATATAATTTGTTCTACAGAGATACCTGATGAAGACAGACAGACTTGGTATTTACAATGATGACAGAGAACAAAGAGAGAAGATTTAGGAATGTCAGGCCTGTATCCAACAGGTAGATTTCAAGCCTTAAAACTATATGGACAGTGGTGGCATTCATAGAAAAGAAACAAACAGGAGGTGAGTAAGGGCTGAGGATAATGTAGGATGCTGTGTTTTAGGAATATCTCAAAAAGAGATGTAACAATCAAGCAGGATTCAATGTCAGGACAAAGGACAGTAATGGAAAATAGACTTAGGAGTCGACAGGAATTTTGATTTACAGCTATGGATTTCCTGTTAGGCTGGGGACTTTGTTTTGGGCTTTGTTTTGCTTTTGAATCACTCCATCCATAATATTAGGCAGTGCCTTGCACTGACTGACATACTATGAAGTTAAACATTTCCTGCTAACTGACAAACCCAGGCTATGGGCTTCTTGTGTGTTCAGTCCAATACAGGAGCAAGCGGGCAGCATCAATGGCTTAAACAGAGAAAGGGGGAGGGCAGAATCAGCCATTTTGTCTGCAACATCCGAGGTGAGCCACTCCTGTCAAGTGGGGACTTGCCCATCCTGCCCTTGTTTGAAGGCAAGTAACCAGAGAGCAATTACTTTCCCAAATATAAAGAAGCACAAGCAGAACAGAGAGTAGCAGGCCAAAGATTTCTAAAGTATTTGAAAGTACTTCGTTTTTCATTGTTTCTGTTTACAATTCTCAGCATGCTGAGCCAAGACATTCAACATTACGCTCAGTTAAAAACAGAAAAATATGCAAATTGTAGGAAACTTGAGAAAGAAGAATGA
Source organism: Pteropus alecto (assembly GCF_000325575.1). Classification (NCBI taxonomy): domain Eukaryota; kingdom Metazoa; phylum Chordata; class Mammalia; order Chiroptera; family Pteropodidae; genus Pteropus; species Pteropus alecto. Next base: position 22,555,748 of record NW_006434709.1, read on the forward strand.
CACAATTACACTTCCCTGTATCTTCAAATAATATATTTTAAGTGAGATAAAAAGTAATGGTAAATGAATGGAAGGAAGGAAGGAAGGAAGGAAGGAAGGAAGGAAGGAAGGAAGGAAAATAGTAGTGGTAAAAATAAAAATTTGAAATCTTTATTTTTAAATAATACGAGACAAAATGAGAATGGTATTCAGTATTAAGCCCTTCTGTTATATACTCCAGAACTTAAAGGTAAAACTGATATTTACTTTTAAAATTCCAGTAAAATTGATATATTTCAATCCCATCCATCCATTCTGCAGCACACAGCAGTAAGAGAATTCAGTTAAGAATTCTAAAATAAATTCTCTGCAAGCAATAAAAAACACTCCTGGATGCACTTATACTAACACCTAAGAAACAGACAATACCATGAGATGAGAACAAAAATAGCAACAAAAACAAAGACAATAAATATAGAAATGTTCTATATCAAACAGTCACTCAGACTAAACGAGAATTCTCCATTTTGGATTCACCATATAATTACATTTATATCACAATGTGATCACTTCTTCGCAGTAGCACTTTTTAAAAGCTCTTGAATAAACTTATTTAGAATCTGGTAGCTAAATTCTCAGCTAAGCCAGCAGATATCTTTGGAATGGTCTTGGTAACTGTGGTACAAGCCAGAGACTGGACTAAGATTATTAATTCCATGTTCTGGTCATGTTCATTCCAGTCACTGCAATAATCTCACTTCTCTCTTCCATTTATGATAATCTACTCAAGTCCTACACATCATCAAATAGCCCAGTTCATGAAGATCTCCCTAATATACAATCAGGCAGTTGGTAAATATATTTACCAACTGCCTGATTGTATACAGTATCTTATTTTTGCTTCATGTGTTTTTTTCTTTCATAATTTTAAAGAAATACAGATTCAGCAATGACTTTAAATGTGTTCTAACATTGCAGCTATATTTTAAGATATCTACAATATATGAATAAAGTACTTCTTCAGTATATACTCTTAAGAGCACATAATGTTGTTCAAAGACTATATGACACTGTCATCCTATAGGCCTTTTCTTGGAACACTGGAAATATTCTTGATTCTAAATATGATTAATTTTCTTTACACCAATCACCAAAATATTATACTTTTTATGTTATAGTTAATTCAGAAATATATAAAGATACCATTTATCACTATTTTTGTTTAATATTGTTCCGAAAGTCTCACCAATGTATTAAATTATGAAAGGTGAATATAAAAAACTCAATAGCATTCTAAACAAAAAACAATAATGTAAAAACACATTCATTGTGGTAAAAATGTAAAACGCTAAGAAATAAAGTTGAAAGCATGTTTATAAAAAGAAATTACTTGATGACTTGAATATAAATAAAAAGTAAAGATTAAAAATTTTAAGAGTATAATTTTTGTACAAGTAACTCAATAGGTTAAAATTAATACATTTTAGTCTTGGAAGCCAATAAAATGATCCAAATTCCAAGTCAATTCATAATTACAAAAATAATATTATTATGAAAAGAATAATAAGAAAATTAATTAAACTGGATGGGATTATAAGACATAGCAACATCAATCAAACAATGTTATACCAGCATAAAAATAAAACAGAATCAAAAGCACGAAAATAGACTAGATCATAAAATTACTGGAAAATTTAAGTATTATTATAATTACATAAATTAATTAATAATATTACCTAATATTTATTTAGTGCTGACTATGTCCCAAGAACCCTTTACAGCAGGGTTTCTCAACCTCAGCACCATTGACACTTTGGGCCCACTAACTCTTTGAGGTGGGGCTGTTCTGTGGATTACAGGATGTTCAGCAGCATCTCTACCACGACCACCTGTGTGACAACCCAAAAAGGCTACAGACATTGTCTAATGTCCCCTGCATATCAAAACTGCCCCGGGTTGATAATTACTGTTCAGATGGCTGCAGTCAACACCTGCTTACACTTAACTGTCATAGGTTGATGTTTTTAATTTGGGCAACATTCACCACATTGTTGAAAAGCACATTCTACAAAATTACACACTAAAAATAATAGGGTTTACCAAAAAAAAGGACAAAACTCTGAAAACATATGCAACTTGGTAACCAGAGCATTCAAAAAAAATAAAAATAAAAGTAACAATCATAATAAAAATACTAATGCAGCTAAATCTCCACTGATATTTGTTTTGCACCAAGCACAAAGGTCAGTGGACCTTTTATCTCCTTAAACTTTGGACTCATGCTTCCTCCACTAAGATATAGGTCATTGTACACAATTTCAACAAAATTAAAAATAGAATCCAAGGTGCAGGGTTTTTTGGATACTGGGGAAAATATCTTCATAGCCCCTTCATTTGTAACTACAAGCTGCTCCATATAGTTTTAATATAGTACAAAGTGCTACAGATTTTGAGGCGACTAAATCAGCCACTACTTTTACTAAAGGAAGGCATTTCAGTAGAATTTCCGTCTATTTTCCTTAAACTGTCTGTGAGAATACTTGCTTTCCTGATTGCTGGAGAAAGTCGCAGATAAACTGACCCAACTTCCACATTATACTGGCATTTTCCTATTTACCAAATGCATATGGGCTAATCCAAATTTAAAAACCATGTGTTACAGCAGAAGGGACTGTACTACTTTAACTCTAATTCTCAAAGATAGAGACTTCCTGAAGTTCCCAAACACTGATGAGTTATTTAATTAGCAGTAGATAGTAGCAACCAGGAGAGAAGCAATTGTGATAGCTGACAATGGGTGTCAGGTGCTGTGCTAACTGAATTACTTCATTTGATCATCACAGCACTATTATGTATGTATATACATTATTATTCCCATTTTAAAGAGGAAGAAATGGGAACTAAAAGGGGTTAAACAGTTTTCCCAAGGTTACTCAGTTAAAATAGCAGAGCCAGGTTTTATCCAAACTTGTGAATCTAGAGTCACTGTAGTTTAATAATTTATGTTACTATTACACTTTCTAAGAGTTATAAATTTTAATTTAATATGTAAATAGATTTCTTTCTTAAATTTTCAGTGTTTCAATACAGTGAAATAATTATTCAAAACTTTGCACATTATATCTTTTTCTATGGAAAATTCTGTGGGTGCTTTACTCCAATTCAAAAGAAGATTTAAAATCTCACAGAAACCTTTACCTTCTTTTGCAAACTACATACTGATCTTTCCAGATCTCAAGAGTTCATCAGATGGTGGGCAGCCGTAAATTAATTTAAAAATTCTAAAGTCACAAAAAGATTTATTCACTAGCAAGACAAATGCCACAACAATCTCTTAGAATCCATCAAGACACGTTCACAAAGAAAGCAAGCTTATAATATATTCTGGCATGGTGCTGATGCTGCCACCTACTCAGGATATTAATTCAAGTTCTGCAGCCCATGCCAATGCAAACTGGAATCTGGCTACTGGTCAAAATGTACCCACTCGGAGTATCAAAAGGGTTAGTAGGCAGAGACTGCAGCAAGTCCTAAATATCTGTTCTGGAATATGATGTTTTCTACTATTTAATTTCCCTGAAAACAGGTCCTGGCTACATATGACAGTTTCTATGATGGTAATGTCCATGTTTTTATATGAGGTTTAATTGCCGGTATACTTACTTGCAGTCCTACATCCTCTTCCCTAAAAATATATTAGTGAAAAAAGAAAAGAGGTTCTTTAAGTCTTGCATCTACCTGACTGCTTGATTACAACTGGAAAGAAAATTTTAGAGATGTTAAATGCTTTAGGCTGATATAAGAGTCCAAAGTGCTTTCTTTAACTATAGTTTAAAAAAAAAAAAATGTGTTTTTCTTTGTTAAAGTTGAATACTTACAAATAAAGCTAACAAATTCTAAACCTAAAAATAAGCTTAACCAAAAAAAAAAAAAAA
>NW_006434709.1:22559710-22565522 GCF_000325575.1 Pteropus alecto
AAAAGTAATGTAAAAACGATAAAACTAATTCTATATTTAAAAAAAAAAAAAAAAAAAAAACCTCCCACAAGACTCCAAAATACCCTGGAACAAAAGGAAAGATAGCCCAGTTTCTGGTTAAGATGTTTCAACATCATCAAAATGTCTGTTCTCCTTAAAATAACTCAAAAATTAGTTGCAACTCCAATAAAAACAAGAAGGTAGGTTCTTTTTTCTGGTTTTTAGTCCAGCTGATTTCTTTAAAAACTCACTTGGAAAAATAAGAGGGGGACTAGCATCATCAGATATTAACACGTACTGCAAGGCCTCTATAATTAAAAGTAAGTTACCTCAGCAGAAACAAACAAACCAGTGAAACGGAACAGAAATCTCAAAACAGACCCACACACTGCTCAATATTATAAAATGATTAATCACCTCCCCAAGTAAGATGTAATATTAATACAATTTAAATCAGAATACTAGTGAAATCTGAAAGGAAAGAAATTAACAAATTGATGATAAACCTCAACAGTAAGAAAAAAATTTTATAGGCGACCTCTCTGTTAAGAAATTTTAAAAGAACAATAGAGAAAATATGCCCTACCATAAAACATGTAATAAGAGATAGATAAACTTGGATCTAGCACACAACAAAACATTGCAAGGAATATAATTTCATGGATCTCTGTAATCCTTATGTAATAGTCTGGGAGAATATGCTAAATTAATAACAACAGTTAATAGAGGGTTGGAAGGGATGCTCCAAGGGACTCCTGCTTTTGTTTCTAGTATAATTGCATTATCTACCACAATTCCTATTATTTGCAATAAAATAATTTTAAGACTTAAAAAATGGGAAGAAGCAAATGAATACAGTGGTGCCCCTTCGTTACGCTATGTTACAAAGGGACTTCATCATAAACACTTCAAACTGTGTGAAGTTTATCTGGGGATTCTGATTATGTAATGAAGAGGTAGGATTCTAAGCGGTATGGAATACTGAAAAGCAGCCTCAACTTGTCATTCTCTGTATCCTACAGTTCCCTAAGGCACCTCAAGAGATTCAATGGGGGCTTCTCCCCACACCTCACCCACAATGACCTGATTTTCCTTTTTTGTTTAAGGTCATGTTGTATAATAGTTCATTTAAAGAAAGAGTTCTATTGCTTGAATAAAGTTTATAAAGCATTCACCCAGAAGAAACATTATGTTAAAGGCAATTAATACTCATTAATGAACTATAAGATCTATTATATTACTGAATATTTAGTCAGATTTTCTAAATACAAAGAATGCCTTTGTCATAGAACTGGCATTACTCCCTAAATGCCGCAAACTATTAAGAATCATTCCTCTTAACTAGAAGAACCTCAAGTCCATTTTGAGGACTATAGAATCAATTGTTGCATTTTATGTATTATTCTGTTTTCTAAAATAATTTTTTTAAAAATTCTAAACTAGGTAGATGTGTTTTCCAAATTATATCACTCTGCTTTTCAGGGACAAATACTATATTTAAATAATTTTTTGGATCAATGAGAACTCATGAGATTCCTTGATCGGATTTTTCTGCCCGCTGTTACTTGAAATACGCCAACTTCATTACTTGGTTCAGCATTTATCTTCACATGAGCAATACATAAAATTTTCTAGACTTACTATACACGTCTCGGCTTGTGCTCAGGGCTCAAGGGAGAACCACATAATCAATGACTCAGGCAGCACGAAATTTAAAAGTCAAATAATAAAATTAGCATAAAAATATTGTATGAACACAGGTCTCCACAGTTTGAAGAAGGGAGAGATCAGAGTTCAGGAAGGAGTAACAAAGGACTGCTATGGGGATTTAGAGCTTGGTCTAGGTGCCTATGCATACATGAGCACTAGAGACGTTCCTGGCCTGTGCACAGATGGACTTGCTGAACTATTTCCTAGAAGCATATACATTTGCCAAAAACTCAAAGAAATGCACACTAGAAAGGGTGAAATTACTTACTATATATAAATTATCCCAGAATTAAAACAAGAAAAACCCACTTGTAAATGAATACCTATAAGACAATTTGGTATTTTATACAAAATTTCAAAAACACATGCCCTATGATTTAGCAATTCCACTTTTAAGAATATATTTTCCAGTTATATCCAGAGTGAAAAATTATCCTTTATACTCATTGCAGCACTACTTGTAAGATTTTAAAATCAAGTGTTTTCTCCCAATAATAAATATTTAGTGAACACTTAGGTACAGTGATATAGGTCTAACATAGAACATTACTATAAACATTCAAAATTATTCCTAGAAGACAAGTTGATTTGTACAGATCAGAATGTCAATAAATGCAATCTCTCAGCCTATAATAAATACTCACAGTGTAGTCAAAAAAAACTGTCCAAACACAGCTGAGTACAGACACAGCATTCTGTTCTCCAAGCTTAATCATTATTGACCGACCTTTCCTGCTACTTAAGTTCATGAAAGTGCAGAAGTCTGCAGCCTAGCATTATTCACAACCATCCCACCTACCTACCACTGACATCAATGTGTACTATGATTCACAAACTCTACTCTGAGTATCTGCTGATTTAACTTTTCTGCATACATTTTCTAGAAGTAAGGCAAGGTAGAGAGAAGAACCTATGGAAGAACTCATATGCTTTAATAATCGGAGGGCAGAAACAAAAGTGGAGGCCTTTCTATGAGTAATGCAAATCACTCACAGGCCTTAAGGAAAAGACTAAAAAATCCTAAACTTCTGGATGACAAAGAAGTAAATAAATTTAAAATCACTATTTTTTCATCAAATAATAAAGTGGGGAGGATGTTTGCAATACTTGTGGACAAAGAGCAAACATTTTTGTATTTGTTTACCTTTAATATTCAAAGAAGTCTTGCTAAGACATGAAAAGATAAAAAACACAAGTAGAAAATGCATAAAAAATTTATAGAAGGGCTAAAGATAATAACGAAAGCAAGCATAATCTCAACGTTAAAACAATTTTTTTCAAATAAACACAATGAGATATCAAAATGCGGGGGCAGTGAATGGAGGGGAAGAAGATCCCTAATACTTACAGTGTTGGTGAAGACATCTGGTTCTTAAACATAGCCTTTTTGAATGGCAAAGAAACATTTTCAATATCTAAAATGTATACATACCATTTCCTTCCAAAAAGTTATGCTTGAGAAATATTTACAGAGCATAAATAAATGTATAGATTTTCTAGTAGCATCATTTGTAATAACAAAAAAATGCAAACACCTAAAAGTCTATCAACAGGGGACTGGAAAAGGAAGTTCTGATACATCTATGCAAATGTTAAGAACTGTACAGTCACTAAAAATAATAAGTCATTCTACTCAGATGGAAAGATGCAAAAGATACTGTTAACTGAAAGAAGCAGTTGTAGACTAACATGTGCAACCTGCCACACTGCACATGGACCACTTCTGGATGGAGCATAAGGCAAAGTGTGAACAAAACAAATATACCCTACCAAATCATAGTAATTAAATATGGGTTTGGAGAGAAGGAAAAGGCATGACATTAATTTCCTATGTTATACATTTCTCTATTTTGTGTTGTATTTTTTAATGGTAAGAATGTTTTACTATTGTAATCAGGAAAATATAAATTATATCTAGCTAGGAAAATGTTTTTAAAATGCAAAGCTCTGAAACTCTCTGGTACATAAACTACTCAGATCAGCCACAATCCCTACTAAAATTTAACTGTTCAAAATGTAACTGTTTCATGGCCTCCTCTGATAGATGACTTAATAAGGGCACTTAGGATTTCAAGGGATGAGTGTATCACATTAAAATGCAAGTTCAACAACACGAATGCTCGTAATCTTGTATTTAAAAGAAAAACGCAGCCAGGAAACTCATAAAAATGTGAAATCAAAAATGAATAATTATCATGGCAGCACAATTTACAATAGTCAAGGTATGAAAGCAACCTAAATGCCCATCAACAGATGACTGGATAAAGAAATTACGGTTCATATATACAATGGAATATTACTCAGCCATTAAAAAAAAAGAAATGAAATCCTAACATTTACAACGACATGGATGGACCTAGAGGTTATTATGCTGAGTGAAATAAGTCAGATAGAGAAAGACAAATACCATATGATTTCACTTATATGCAGTATCTAAGGAACAAAAAAGAACAAACTAATCAAAAACAGACTCACAAATATAGTGAACAATTTGGTGACGGACAGAGGGGAGGGGGATTAGCGGGTTGGGAGAATGGAGTGAAGGGTTAAAGAAGTACAAATTAGTAGTTGATAGTTGGGCACGGGGATGGAGTGCACGGCAGAGGAAATACAGTTAGCATTAATATGATAGCAGGTGGAGGGCCAGGGAAAGGAGGGAGCAATTGGGGGGATCATTTTATGAACTATATAAATGTCTAACCAATGTACTGTATACTTGAAACTAATTTAAATAAATAAATTTATATATGTATGAAAATGAAGTTAATTAAATAAATTATTATCCCTTCTATTTCTTGTATTTCTAAAATTGGAAGAACTCATAACACTTAAACTTTAGCCTAAAAGTTGTTTCTCCCATATGAGAAAAAGAATATTTGATTTTTAAAATATATTATATGTTTTCATAGGACTTGAAACTCAAAGGAAAACATACCTTCTAAGAGCATTTCTGGAATGTCTGCTTGATATCTAGGTCCCACTCTGATTTCACCTTTGTCAGCTAATAGTGTTTTCACTGAGGGGTCATAGACCAATGAGTAGAAAAAAGTATCCTGAAAAGAAAGAAAATATATAAGTAAGCTTTTATTATAAGACAATAAATCCAATGTCACAATAATGAAACCATACAACTTCAGATTGTATAAAATTTCACTTTAGTGAATAAATTCATAAATCTTTACGGAGATGCTCTTGTCATCATGTAAAACAATGTAGCATTAAAGCAAGTCAAAACAAATAGCATACAATAGAAGCAGAAGATAAAGACTTATTATTTGTTTTAGTCTAAAAGAAAAGCGTTTAACTGACTTAAAACAGAGTTTTGAAAAGCTAGCAAAGTTAAGCCATAAGTCAAAGGTAAGACACTTAAAATCAAGTAATCATTTAAACCTCTAAAGCCCACACTAAACAGTATAGATGCCTTCATAGATACCAGGCCCTCTTACTTTTAGAGTTTTCATCCAACATTGTATCAAAATATTAAAATGCATCCACATCCACAATAAATAACCTATAGAAAAGCTGAGCTTATACGTAGTCTACTATATTAATTATAATTCTGCAGTTCTCCTTGAAATTCTGAAGGATTGACAGATAGATAGATAGATAGATAGATAGATAGATAGATAGATAGATAAACACAACTATACATACTACCATCACTGGCGCACCTACTTAACTCTCCATGGTCCCTGAAAACTGGGGTCCCCAATCCCCGGGGCCATGGACCAGTACTGGTCCGTGGCCTGTTAGGAACTGGGCTGCACAGCAAGAGGTGAACGATGGGTGAGTGAGCAAAGCTTCATCTGTATTTGCAACTCCTTCCCAGCACTAGCATCACCGTCTCGGCTCCACCTCAGGTCATCAGGCATTAGATGCTCATAGGGGCACGAATCCGTGGTGCCACAAAGGTTGGGGACCGCTGAGCCATGGGGTCCCCTGTCAGTGGATCAAACACTAGGTAAGCTCTTGGATAGCCAGCACCCTGCACGGTGGAAAGGAACACTGGCCAGATATGATAAGAGCATGCGTGCCAATCCCAGACGACATGAATCACTGCCCCCTTCTCAGGTCAGAGAGATCAAGTGTAATCAACTTGACA
>NW_006434709.1:22565602-22612928 GCF_000325575.1 Pteropus alecto
TGGTATGGGCGGCAAAACAGACACACAGACCAGAGGAGTAAATCCAGAAGTAAACCTATGTTTATATGGGCAAATAATTTTCAACAAAAAAGCCAAAAATATATAGTGGAGAAAGGAAAGCCTCTTCAATAAATGGCGCTGGGAACACTGAAAAGCCACCTACAAAAGAATGAAACTAGACTGTTGTCTATCACTACACACTAAAATTAACTCAAAATATATTAAAGACCTGAATATAAGACCTGAAACAAAATGCATAGAAGAAAATATAAGGACTAAACTCATGGACCTTGTACTTAAAGAGGATTTTATGAATTTGACCTCAAAGGCAAGGGAAGCAAAAGCAAAAATAAATGAATGGGACTACGACAAACTAAAAAGCTTCTGCTCAGCAAAAGAAACTGTCAACAAGGTAAAGAGACAACCACCCGAATGGGAAAAAATATTTGCAAGCAACGCCTCTGATAAGGGCCTAATATCCAAAATATACAAAGAACTCATAAGACTCAATAACGACAAAAAAACAAACGATCCAGTTAAAAAATGGGCAGAGGACCTGAACAGACACTTCTCCCTAAAGGACATACAAATGGCCAATAAATATTTGAGAAGATGCTCAACATCGCTAGCTATTAGGGAAATGCAAATTAAAACCACAATGAGCTACTATCTCATACCTGTTAGAAAAGCTGTTGTCAACAGGACAAGTAATAACAAGTGTTGGAGAGGATGTGGAGAAAAAGGAACACTCACACACTGCTGGTGGGACTGCAAATTGGTACAGACATTATGGAAAGTGGTAAGGAAGATTCCTCAAAAGACTAAGAATTGATCTACCATATGATCCAGCAATCCCTCTACTGGATATTTACTCCAAAGACTTCAAAACACATATCCGAAAAGATATTTGCACACTGATGTTCATAGTAGCACTATTCATGGTGGCCAGGACATGGAAGCAACCGAAGTGTCCTACAGCAGATGACTGGATAAAGAAGCTGTAGTGCACATATACAATGGAAACTGTGTACCATTCCATTGAAGAAGAGATGAAATCCTGCCATTTGCTACAACTTGGATGGACCCCGAGATAATCAAGCTAAGCAAAATAAGCCAGACAGGAAAAGTTGAAAACCACATGATATCACTTATATGTGGGATATAAACCTAAAAGCAGAGGGGAGGTAGAAGGGGGGGAAAAAAATTTTAATCATTTCTTCAATTAAATAAATAAATAATTTTGAAAAAAATCTGTCAGCCTATTGCAATGTATGGATGGACCTTATTTGGATACTGATGTGAATAAAATTAAATATAAATATTGATAGGGGAAAAAATTGATAAAACTTGAAGAATTTGCTTTTATGAGTTTATTTCCTAGTAAATCACCTTTCCTTTTAAAAAAAATGAAATTTTTATAACATATTTGGAAGATTATGCTGTCGACTCATGAAATTTCCATTTACCAGCCTCATATTTCTATAGCATTAAAATATGTGGCGGATTAACTCACAGAATCTGGCACCAGTATGCCATAGGATGATCTGTGATGCTGTGTCTTTCAAGAATGTCTGAATGTAATTTTAATGAAATGTGCTTTATTTCAGTAAATTTAATCTAAATGCTCCTTTTTTAAAAAAGAGATATTTTAAGAAAATTAACACACAGATTTTGTGTTTTTGTATTAAGAATTATGTTTCATGAAAGAGAATACTGATTATTTTATAAACAATAAATATCACAAAATATTCTATAAAAAAATAAAAAATAAAAATAAAAATAAACCTAAAAGCAACAAACAAACAGGACAAACAAACTGAGACTCATGAACATGGACAATAGACTAGTGGTTACCAGAAAAGGGGGAGGGGGAGGTAGACAGGGAAAAGGGGTCAAATATGTGGTGACAAAAAGAAATCTTAACCAATGTCACCATAATAAAAATCAATGAATTTTAAAAAAACACCCAATCGGTGAGTGGAAAAAGACAATTAAGTTGCATCTGGTGGCAGGCTTTATGGTGGCAAGTGAGTTGAGGTACTTCAATTACACAGCTGCATCTGGTGGCATCTGATTCCGCATTATAGTGAGTTCTATACTTATTTCATTATATATTACAATATAATAATAATAAAGTGCACAATAAAGGTAATGCACTTGAATCATCCCGAAATCACCACCGCCACCACCATTCCTGCCTGGGTCCATGAAAAACTTGTCTTCCATGAAACCGGTCCCTGGTGCCAAAAAGGTTGGAGACAGGTGCCTTAAAACACAAAAAAGCCCTAGTTACTAAGCCCAATGGATAAATGACCTGGCCACCAGTCCTTTGCTGAACTCTGTATAACCAATGGAGGTCATCTGAACCAGTAAAGTCTCGTCCCTGTTTCCCACTATGATTCCGAGAGTCACTTACTGCACGAGTTCTCTGTTTTATACTCTGGAAGAATCTATCCTTACCATCAGCACTCTACTAAGACCCAGCCAAGTGAACTGCAAATAAGGGATAATCTGTCTGGTACAAAACTTTCTATTTTCAAGATCTTATAGACTGTATTAACAGGAAAGGAGAAAACCAACAAGGAGATACCATCCAGTGAGAAATTCTGCACTGTGTTTTAATCATGGGTTGCAGTCAGTAGAAAAGATTAAATAGTAAAACTGTTCAAAAGTCACACTGATATGTGACAATTTATGCATGTAAAAAAATGCTATCTAAGGAAAAGAAAAATCTGCAGAACATATAAAGCAGCCTGCTTAACAGGCTGATGGGGAGGGGGTCCCTATGGAATCAGACTTATTTCTTTGTTTTTTAAGACAGGAGAACAAAGAATGTTAATAGATAACTAAAGCTATTGCCACTGGCTCACCAACAGCTTTAAAAGTGGAGCTACCTCAGGTCATTTTTAGTTTGTGAAATGTTAGTAAGTATTCCACAAAAACAAGATTTTGCCATATTTTACTGTAAAATGAAATGAAATTATTATTTAGGGCCACGTACGTTGGTTGCTTAGACTCCCTAGATTTATATGTACAGATATGGGAAAATATTCAAAATGTTTTTAGTTAAAATAGAAGTTGTAAAAAAAAAAAAAAAAGGAGGAAAGAAGTGTTCTAAGAGATATTTATTCAGTCATTTTCAAGAACGCAGAGAGTTACAAAGTAAAAAATGATGATTAGAAAGTTGCCCTTTGAGTTACCATCTTCGAATATGCCAGTTTTTCAAGAACAATCTTATAATGGATAAAGTAGTAAATCTCAATCACAAAAGTATTTTTCAAATTGAATAAAGAATATAAATATAAGTTTTTCCTAAATTGCTTTCTGCCCACCCTCCCCAAAAAAAGTTTCCTTAAATACACTGCCAGGGGGCGGTTCCTATCACAAAGATTGATAAAGGACTAAGTGATGAAAAAAACCAAGTATAGAGAAAAAAAATCCTCAAAACCTTTACCAATTTTCACCTACTAATAGTCCTTAGCATATATAAACTGCTAACAAAGCAGAAGGCAAAATTCATCACTTTTCGAAAAAATTCCACTCTCAACAGCCAAATACCCCAATAAAATCCACTGTGAACTAATGCTAATTTCTGCTTCTGTGAACTACTGCTAATTTCTGAGCATTATCATTATCTATATTATTACTGACCATTCTGATAAACAAACTCTACAAACCTCTTTTCTAAATTTCAAAAGCATAAGTTTCATAAAGACTATGAGCCTTTTTTCTGCCTTGAATATTTATTTCCTTTTAGTTTTCTTTATTAGAGTTTCTAATATATAGTAGTTTTACCTATTTTTATTTATCTTTTTGGTTATGTTTTCTTCATTTGAGATCAGAGGACAATACTTATGATAAAAAATGTCCTTTTAATTCTTTAAAATACATATACATAAAAAATAAAGAATTGGGGAAATAAAAATACCACGAAACTATAAAGGTTAAATACTGAAACATCATCAGCAGTAAAACATTTTTCCATAATACAAATGTTAATAAGTCACATAAAACTGTACATAACATAAAGCATTGTTTATAAGAATTTCCTCCTTCACTGAAGCACATGCTCTAATTCAACTTGCTAAAAAAATGTTAAAATGTTAAAAATGTTTCTTGTTGAAGTTTCCAGAAAGATTTTTACTTGACAAAGTTTATTAGGGTTCCAGGAAAGAAAGCAGACCACCAATGGTAAATTCTCATCTGGAAAGAGTCTGAAAAAGAAGCTATTTATTTAAAAACAACGACAAAAACAAAAAGAAATGGAGAAGAGGACAAAGTAAAGCAACTTTTTCAAAAAGCCAAAAATATTTCTTCTACTAGCAACTAAATCATGTGCTATACTTTATAAAGCCTTCCATTATCAACTGAAAAAAGAGAGACAGACACAAGAGTTTCTGCCAACTCTTATTGCAGTTAACAATAAAAATCAAATTACCCAAATGCATTCCAGTCACTATACTTTTACTATAATACTGCTATTGTGGTGCAATAATTTGGTACAAGAAATAAATTTAAAGGTATGGGCTTCATGTGAAATAAAGGAGAAAAACAAAAAACAAGTATAATTATGAATTACCTCTTTATCAAGATATGACAATACTGACTCTGTCTCATTGAGAAGGGCAACACTGCATTTTCCCCTGTTGAAAGAGGGGAAGAGTGAACAAATAAATGTCAGAAAGGCTACTTCACCTTCACAGTGATGACATATACAAAATATACAAAATAAGGAACATTTAAAATGTAAAGTATTAAGAAACCAAATGGCAGTTAGGAATATATATAAATGTATATATACTTAGGCTGGCTTTACTATCCTGGTATTGTAATCCTAAAACTTACCTGTCTTTGTAGATGTTTTTTGGGAGGTTAATCTGTGGAAGGAATGGTGTGAAGAAGTAAACCTTTATAACATAAAACACTTTATAGGTATTTTCTAATTATTCAAGGAAAAAAAAGAGTACGATGAAACCTTCAGATTAAGACAGTTTCCAAGTCTACAAAGAATAAATACGAGGTGATTTTATATTTTTCATACAGAGACATTATGCAAACTATGAAAACCAGTGCCTAAAATAATCTTCAGATTTTTAAAGAAGCCACTGCATATGAGAACCAAAAAATAATACACATTCATATCAGATTAACTAACTTACCTTTATCGAAATTGCTTCAAAGACTAGTTAAAATTTAAACACAAGGAACTTCTACAGAGCAAGGGGCAAACTGAAAATCTACAAGCTCACAGACCTTGAAGTCTGATGGCATTTACCTTTGATCCTAAGCCCTAGGCGTGAGTTTGAAAATGACTGTCTATACAAAAAAAAAAGGCTTCCCTAGGCTTAAGAAAAATTAAGGTTACCCAGGTAGAAGTATTTATTAAAAGCACTTTTAAAATGATCCTCACTAGCTTGAAGATTCAATACAGCTACAAATTTGACAGAAGAATTTTGTTGGATTGTTCGAGTTATAAATATTGGTCACAGCTCACAGAATATTTTCTAAATGTCATAACATCATCTGATTTTCTAAACAAAGCTCATTACTGTTTCCCACAAAATACCAAGCAAAACAAACACATCACGTATACATTAAATAGAAAGCTAAAAAAGCAGTTGCTGCTGAATTATCAGTGAAAAACAATTCAAAGGAAAAAAATTACAGTTCTCTCAACATTTTGCAATGTTTTTTTCCTTAAATTAAAAATAAAATTTCCTTAAAAAAAAAAAAAATTTCCTCTCAGAAAATCACCTTACGTTAATGTCACTTCAAAAATTTCTCTGAGAACATGTGGTATTTCTCTATTATCCTGTCAAATCTCTATTTAGGTTACCAAGAGTTACAAAGGTTTTGTTTTTATAATATATTTTATTCATATATGTTACTAGAGTTTTTCTAAAGGGCGGAGCAAAAGTTGCTAAATGTTATTTTAATAGATACCACTTAATAAACAGCCAGGGCCACACCCCAAAACATAGATATCACTTTCTTTAATAGTCACTTGAATTTTAAGGGTTAACAGACGCTGAAAATTCATATAAACAATATAGCATACTTAAAGTCTCTATACTGTCTGAAATGACGAGAATTTAAGCTGAATCATTAAACTATTATGTTCATAATTATATTAGGAGATAAAACACTAGTTATACTGTTTTAGAGGCACATGATTAAAAAAAATCAATAGGATATGTTAGCCAATCTAAAATATAAATTATTTTTGAGAATACAGGTTTTATGGAAAGATGAAAGGATAATAGGGAATTTTAGTTTTTAAATTATCTTTATGGTAGCTATATTGTAGTTCTTCTCAAATTAGAAATAAAAATCCAAAACTTAAAATGTCCATATATATATACATATATATGCACACGCACACACATACATACATACATATATACATACATATAAACAGCTAACAGCTAACAAAGTAGGAGGCTGAGTCAGGATTATTTTATGAAGTTAATATAAATATGTAATTAACACATGAACCACATGCCCAGAGTTGTTGATAAAAAATAGTTTTAAAGAGATTTAAAGTGTTGTCTTCCTTAATACCAAACAAATGCTGGCTCAGAGATAAACACACACAATAAATTTTAAGCTAACCCCAAACAAAGAAACTATTATCAAACTCTGAATAAAGATAACCTGATTGATTTATGCTGAATCCTAAGCAATGATCCTAATTATTCTCTTCCGCAATACCTTAATCCTAATAAGATACCCAAACATGATGATTTAAAACATGTCAAAGACCAAATACAAAGAAAGATCATTCCAGGCTGATATAATTATTCATTCTGCTTTTCTACAGATCATTCAAAAAGTTCTTAACAACATACTGTTTCAAAGACTGTGCTGGATGCTGGGACAGAGACATGAATAAATAATTACAACACAACACAGTCCCATGTTTAATGGCAGGTGCTGATCAGCTTATTTGCTTAACACGATGTCCAGCATAATCTCATAGACTCAAAAACCATATGTAAAAACGTACATACAGGTTATATATTTATTTTATCTAAAGATGTTACCAATTCGTATTAGCAAGAAAAGAGAAAGTTTAAATTAGCATCCCTTTCCACACTGCCTGCAGTTTCACACAACTGCAGCTTGTAAAATGGTTCAGGACCACCATCCCTATTTGGAAAAATGCAAATTTCTTAGTGCTACACCAGACTGATTGAATCCAAGTATCTTGGGTGAAGGATAAAAGAATCCACATGTTTGACAAGCACCACTAGGTGATCCTTAGGCTCACTGAATTTGGAATGCCAGCGCTACAGATGCAGACTCTGACTTTACACTGTCCTTGTTCAAAGAAAGCCATTATTTTTTCATCAAAAAAAGGCATTTTTCTCATTGGCCTTATGAGTCTTATATTTGCTCTAGATTCTAAAGATTTTTTCATATAAAAACCATGTTAGGTTCTGTGACTGGAAATTCAACAAATAGTTTTATACAGCATTTCATCCACTGAATACAATGAACAACGAAATTAAAAAAAAAAAAATGAAGTTCAGAGACCCAAAATGCTTTCAGAAAATTACAACTCTCAACAGCAACACTGTAAGATAGGACAAAAGATTCAAAATTCTGAAGGAAATTATTTCCAAACCAGAACTATATGCCTAAACAAATCTCCAGCCAACTGTGAAAAACATTTTCAGATAATCAAGGACTAAAAGTTTCTTTACATTTTAGGTGACTAATCGAAAAGAAAAGGCAAAACAATCATTATACTCCAAGAAAAACAAAAGATTGTACGAGAAGATTATGTGAGGGAATATTTACATGTTCATAAAATACAAAGACTGATTATTAAGTTAAAAGTTGTGATATACTGGAAACAGGCAAGAGAAGAGAAAGTGAAGAGATTTCTAAAATTGAAAAATTAATAGCAGCAGTATAAAAACGGTAAACACGCAGAAGCCACTGTCAGAGAAGTTGAAAATGACTGCAGAAGGGAAACTAAGCATATGATTGCTCAGTATTATTAGACAGCTATACATATACATATATATTTTTTTTTTAAATAAAATTTAAAGTAAAAGGAGGGATCCTAATTAGATAAAGTGCACAAATTCGTGTGAATACAATACATACTAAGGGGGCAAGGATGATTTATGATGACTCTATGTCCGGTTTTCTCAACCTTGGCCTTATTAACATTTGGAACCAGATAATTCTTTGCTGTGGGGGCTGTTCTGGACATGTAGGATGTTTAGTAGCATTTCTGGCCTCTACACACCTAGTGGTGACTACCCAAACTGTCCAGACTTTGCCAAATGTTGTCCCCCAGGAGACAACACTGCCCCTGGATAAAAACCACTGTGTTACATTATAGAGTTGTTGAACCATGGTTTTCTTAACTATAGCTTAGTAACAAACATTTAAGGACTGCCTATGTAATTGAAAGAACATGATTTTATGATTCTTTGAATTATAAAAAGGAGAACAAAGAAGAGAAAGGAATCTGGAAACCTTTAAACATTCTATTCAAAGATATATTTCCTGTTAATATTGCTTTAACAGATATTAAGAAGTGAAAATTAAAAAAAGAGTCCCCCCTCACTCCAACCCCCTCCTCCCCCCAAAAAACTGGAATACCTGTTTTAGTAGGTAAGGTGGAGGAATGAAAAGCAAAGAAGAGAAGTTCGGGCTTAATGTAGATTTTGTGAAGAAAAATGACAAGGAGTGTTTTGGAAAGATCATTATGTCTATGGCATGTGGAGAGTACCAAAAGAACAAGACTTTAATCCATGATTCCGGAGATTTGATAACAAATATGAAAAAAAAACTGTCAAAGATTAATTCGAGAGGGGAAAAAAATCTTTTTCTTGGTGCCACTTTTCCCTTTTATAGCTATGAGAAACTGAAATATCCAAAAGGCAGGAAGTATTAGGAGGTTCCTATTCTCAAGAACAGGATGACAAACAAATTGTTTTGATTACCAGGAAAATCTCAGGCATTCCCACAATCAAGTGGAACACCAGTACTCGGGACAACATGTAGGATATACGTTCATCTAGCCTAGAGCTCTTCTGCATTGTGATTTGAGTTGGAGAAGGAAATATGTCAATTTGATAGGGATGAACTGATCATTTCAAAGGAAAACTTATAAATACATTTCAAGAAAAAGTGTGCTAAACATGTAGACTTTAAAATGTTAAACTGTAATATGATTTTTCTCCACTTACTGTATTTTTTCTCTAATTCTCCTACTAGCAATCTTATAAACCTAGAGCACACTGAGTAATTAACTTCTATATGTTAAATTCACTTAAGTAGCTCTATTTATAGTCAGCAGTAGTGCCCTTTTGGCTAATTCAAATTTTGTTTACAAAAACCAAGAAAACTGCCTTTATTAGAATTTTTTAAAAAGATTTGATTACAAATAAGTTTTTTAACATTAATAGTCAACTAGAGACTACTAAATTCAACTTGAGTACTATTTTATTACATACTTAAAAGTTAGCATTACTATCTTTTTTAAAATTGTTTTTTAAAATTGTTTTCTCTGAAGATAACAAAAAAGTTCTCAACAGACAAATCATAAATTAAATTTACAAATTATAAATCCTTTCATTTGAATCTCCTTGCTTTGATCAACACAGAAATATGAAGGAAGAAATACAAAATCCAGAAAGCATAATTAGGACATTTTCATCTATTTCACTTAGTTTAATTTACTTTGTACATATCCTCACAATCACACATGTGTGAAAGGACCCATGCAAGTTTACTTTACAGTATTAATTTTCACAGCAAAAGAATAAAATGAACCAAATATCCATCAATCAGGATTAAATAAATTAGAAATATAAAACAGCCATAGAAAAGAATGAGGCAGATCTTTATGATCTGATATGGAGCTATGTCCAAGATGTTTCATTTAAAAAGCACAACATAAAAGTGTCATATTTACTCCACAATTTACTTACAGATACAAACACATATACATACATAAAATAGTATAGTATATAGCTTCTGGAAGTATACAAAATGTTAAAAAGAAACAAAAGACCCAAAATGGAGTCACTTGTGATAAACTCCACCAAGGCTTAATACCTAATACCTAACTAACTGCAGGTTCTGTCTATCTTAGGAGAATTTTAAACCAATCAGTCTAGAATTTCTTGATCAACACTAATGAAGTAATCCTAATAAAATCCCCTGCCTTCTTCTAAGGCAGTGGTCCACAACCTTTTTGGCACCAGAGATCAGTGCTCCCATGGGAATCTAATGCCTGATGATCTGAGGTGGAACTGAGGTGGTGATACTAGTGCTGGGGAACAGCTACAAATATAGACAAAACTGTTAGCTCACACCAATCACCTCCTGCTGTGCAGCTTGGTTCTTAATAGGCTACTACTGACTGGTACCTAGGGGTTGGGGACCCCTGCTCTAAGGCAAGGTGACCTTGCCTGAAATAATGCATTTTTAACCTCCTTGTCCCACCCTCCTTCTGCCTATAAAAACCTTCTATTTTGTAAAGCCCCTCAAAGCTCCCTTCTGTTTGCCAGAAAGAATACTGCCCAACTCATGAATCATTTAATAAGGCCAACTACAACTTCGAATTTACTCAGTTGAATTTTGTTTTATAAAAATAAGATTCTAGAAACATTAATGGGCTGGAAGACTGTACAGAAGTGAGACATTTTATTGTATAACCCATATTTGATTTCTGAACCCATGTCAATATACTACATATCTCCCAAAAGTGTTTAAATTTTTAAAAAGAGAAGGGGCTAATCAGTTTTCTGTGATCCAGACAACAAAAAGGACTGCTCTACCATCCACTGCTTTTGGATCCCAGGTTACTCCAAGTATTCACCCAAACCAGGTACACCATAATTCACAATAAACTCACTTCGGCAATCTATTCCCATCAACTCCCACCTACGAACTATAGCTTTGCAGTCTTTGGAACATTTTTTGATTAAAAAAACCTCTGCTTATAGTTAGGCATTTTCTGTCCATTTACTAGTTTTTGATATGTATGACCATCTAAAGAATAAGTCTACCTCTAAATATTAATTGCTTTAGGTAAAACATGAATCAAAAATTTTTTCAAATTATGGCTTTTGAAAATGGATGGAAATTTTTTTTCCATGTTAAATAACTTATGAGAGTTAATACAGCACTTCCAAATTAGTTTGATAACTCCATTTCAGAGACAGATCCCAACATTGTAATGTATTTTTATTCAGTGACCTAATTGAAAGAAGTTTAAAGCATTCCAATGGTGAGGAGGTAAGATAATATTTTTAGTCTCAACAGAATAAAGATAATATTTTTAGTCTCGACAGAATAATAATGAATTAAATGACAGGCAAAGCCCATGTGTTTATTTCCTCTTTCCTAGGATCTCTTTAAAATGATAGCATGAGAATTAGAAACAAAAGAACCTAAAATCACTATAAGGTGGAGACCATCAATATATGAAAAATTACCAAAAAATTATGGAAGACAAAGACAGATTAAGAGACTGAGCAATGTAAACCAAAGTTCAGGATAAGCATTTCATTTAACCACTAAAATTAAGAAAAAGGCACAAATGCCCACTACATACATTACTATTAAACAGGGCATTGGTGGTTTTAGCTAATACACTTAGATAAAATAATTAAGAACCGAAGCCCGAAATATTCATAAAGAGAACTGATTCTAGGGAACAGAACTGATTTACCTAGCAGACACCCAAAGAAATTCCAGTAAGAATAGGACCTAGAATAGCCAGCTCCACATTCTTACAGGAAGCCTACCAGCAAAGTCTGCCCACATAAAGGGAGCTTCTGGTTGGCCTTGCTATTATTCCCTTGATTTTAAGTAAGAACAGACAGCTATGAATCACCTAATATTTGAGAAAAGACAACAACACAAAAGACGAGTACAAAAAAAAATAAAATAAAATAAATCAAAGATCAAAAACTGAACCTGGAGGAAACAGGAGTGATTTAAGCAACAAAAGGGAACTTTGAAAATACAAATTAGAATTCGTAAAAAGATTTGTGAGGATACTTACTGCATTCACAAGAAAAATAGCATGTGCTGAAAAATAACATTCAAGAGACAAAAAAGAGCTCCTGAAATTTTGAATTATGATTGGCAAAATTAAAATGTCACTAAGTGGGCTGGAAGATAAAAGTCAAAGATTTAGCTCAGAACCAAAAACGTAAAATATAAAAAGGACAGTAGGCAATAAATCCAGGAGATCTAACATACAAGCAATAGAAATACTAGAAAGAGAAAAAACATGAAAGAAATATTAGGAAAAACTTTCCTGGCAATAAAGGAAGACAGGTATTTAAAATGGTCTACCAAATAACCTCACCACTGCGGTATCACTTGAATTTCAGGATACAAAGAATAAGCGATTTCTAAGAAAATTTGAGAGGGAAAAAAACAGGTAATATGCAAAGTATGTAGAATCCATGTGATATAAAACTACAGTTCAATGACAATAGATGTGTGAGGACAATGGTTAATCCCTTTATATTTAGAGGGAAAATTATTTTCAACCCAAAATTCAGTAGCAAGCCAAGTTATGCATAACATGTGCAGTAATAAAATTATCTATGAATTTCATTTCAGAATAAAGAAGTATTAAGAAATACATAAGAGGTTGAGTCTAATAAAGTTGAGGACCTCTGCTGTAAGATATTATCCATTAAAATATAAAACATTAAAATATAGCATATAAAATATTATACATTAATATATAAAATATAAAATTTCTTTTGCTGTGCAAAAGCTTTTTAGTTTGACACCAGGGATGGATGTTGAGAAAATCAAGCTAAGTGAAATAAGCCAAACAGAAAAAGTTGAAAACCACATGATATCACTTATATGTCGGATATAAATCTAAAAGCAACAAATAAACAGGACAAACAAATAGAAACTCATGGACATGGACAATAGACTAGTGATTACCAGAAGGTGGGGGGTGGGAGAGGTAGATGGAGTAAAAAGGGTCAAATATGTGGTGAAAGAAAAAATGTAACTATGGGCAGTGCCTTACTGTTGAATTGTACACTTGAAACTTACTGAATTTCATTAACCAATGTCATTATGATACAAAAAAAATCCCTAAAATTAAGAATCAAAACCAAAAAACAGAATTCTTCCAACTAGTATATGAAGGAACAGTTAATTAGAATATCAACACTCTCTAACAACTATGATTTAATAGATCCCTAGGCAATAACTGTTAAATGTTAGTGACATTAAGAAAAGAAATATTATATACCTGATATATATACCACCTATGAAAAAGTTTTTGTCTCTTGCACCTCCCTTTTCTCTGAAGGAATGGAGGGAGGAAGTAAGAAAACTGAACCGCATCCTCTCTATCTAATGACCAATTAATTCATGAGAAATACAAGGGAGAGAGGGACCTGGTAAAGGACACCACAGAAATAAAATCAGTAAAATCCAAACATTAAGAAACAAACCTCTCACTTTGTCAACAAAAAATAGCAAGGGAGGAAAAAGAAAACAAAAAGCGGTGGGGGAAGTCTTCATTTATTTTCCCCTATGGCCACCCAACTTACTTGGCACCATTTCCCAAAAAGATCACCCTTCCCCACTACATTGCAGCAGTACTGTCATCAAATATCAAGTTGTATTATATATGTGGGTCCATTCTGGCTTTTCTATTCTGTTCCACTAATTTATTTCTCAATCTACTTATTATTATCACCCTACTTTAATTATTGTAACTATACAAGTGTCTTAATATCTAATGATAAAAGCCTCTAACATTTTTGTTCTTTAAGACTGATTTTGTCAGTGGTTCTCAAACGTTTTAGTTTCAAGATCTCTTTACATTCCTAAATTTGAGGATCTCAAAGAGCTTTTGTGTTTGTGGGTTTTACCTGTCAATATTTACCATGTTAGAAATTAAAATTGAGAAAAATTTTAACACTTACTAATTAATGTAAAATAAAAATAAACATTACATATTAGGAAAAACATTACAAACAATTACTATATTTCTAAAACAAAAAAATTAATGTGAACGGTCAAATTACTTTACATTTTTGCAAAGCTCTTCAATGTCTGGCTTAACAGACTAGATTTTCACCTGAGTTAACAAGTCCACTTCTTTTTTAAAAGACATCCACGAAATACTCACGTCTAAATAAGAAGTGCCTTTCAGTGCTTATTTCAAGTAAAAATGATGTTCTGTGAAGAACGCAGCTAGTTCAGCTTACATTTCAAACAATACCATAAATTTGGGTGTTTTTTCCCGAAATGACCATCTCACTTTCATATACAGCAGAAGTAATTTATGCATACTTCCTATTTCTTCACACAGAACATTAAAAAGATGTATAATCTCTTGAAACAAGGTAGAGGTGACAGTTGCACAAAATTAATGTACTGAATGCCACTGAATTGTACCCTGTACCATAATAAATAACTTTTTTTTAAATAAAAGAAAAAGGTATTGTGTGGATTTTTGATGTTGTGTAAACTTTCTCTTAATTTTTTTAAAAAAGACATGTAAGAAATAATTAAAAATTAAATAAAAATTTTAAAAAGACATAAAAGATCAAGATTTATTAAAATCAATAAATTTTAGTGTTTTATCAAGAACATTCTTCAGTGAAACTTGTTTTTGTTTTTTCATTGCAAATGAATATAAGTGAAGAATACAGTGAAAACTATAGCATGGTCTCGTGCCACTGCCTTGATTGGTACTAAGGTGCCAGTGGTTTATCCACCATTGCTTTTGCATATGCTTTTTGCTTTTGCAAAACCAACGCAGGGAAAAGGCAAATAACACCTTAATGTTATGAAAATAGTTTTGATCTCACAAAGCCCTTAAAGGGTCTCGGGGGACTCCCAGGAGTACCCAAACGATGCTTTGAAAATGCCTTGTTTTCACTGTTCTTGATCCTTTCTATTCCCATAAATTTTGTAGTTTCTCAATTTACACACACACACGCACGCGCGCACGCGCACACACACACACACACCCTGCTGAGCTTTTCTTTGGAACTGTATTTGAATCTTTGGATCAATTTGGGAAAAACTGACATACTGTCTATGCATTTACTTATTTACTACCCCTGCGTTTACTCATCTTTAATTCCTTCAGCAATACTTTGTAGTTTCTATGTAGAGTTTCTGCACATCTTCCCCTTTCCCCTTTTTTACAAATTTTTCTTTAGATTTATTCCTAGGTATTTGATGTTTTTGATGATATAAATATTTAAACTTAATTTCCTAACTGACCCCTCTCTTCATACCATATACATACAACAAACTTAAATACAGAAGGTGAAACAGTAAAACTTCAAGAAACCATAGAATATCTTCACGATCTTAAGAAATCTTTAACACATGGATTAATTTTTGCATGCGCTTTCTTAATTTAACTGTCCTCCCCTTTTGCTGCTCCATCATTCATTTCCCAACCATATTTCTCACATATTTAAAAACAAACCAACCAACCTAGAAAGAGCAAAGATAACAATAGTGACGCAGAAGAATGAGCACTACTTAACAACGGAGGAAGCTACTACACACAAGTAATGTAGCTCCTCTGCCATTCCAAGTAAATTCTAGCAACGTGCAGCCAAAATCCAACAAACACATATAAGATTAGAAAAGAAAATGCATCATACGCCAAAATGTTAGTGCTGCTGGGTGGAGGAATTACAAGAGCGCGTGTGCGTGTGTGCGCGTGCATGCATGCATGCCAAAGTCTTTTTCTGTATTTTCCACATTTCAACAATAAATTATAGTTTTCATTATCAGAAAACAAATAATGAGTTTATTTTAAAATTTTATTATGTAGTAATGATGCGAGAACAGCAAAATGGCAAATTCATAACATACTGTGATGGAAATAGAAACTGACAATAATTCTTGAAAGAAATTTACCATTTTGCAATAAAAATATTTGAAAAATGTACCCGTAAATTAGAAACAGGTCTGTTATCAAATGGTAATAGTAGTCCACGTAACTACTTCACTACTAATGGGGAAGAGAGTATAATATAATGAGGGGTTTCCAGTAAATTTCCATTTATTCTGTCTTCATCAGGACCAGTCACGTTGTCAGGCTAGGATGGGGATTAAATGAACACAAAATGACATTTTCCCTCTCTTAATGTCCAAATTTTAAAATATCACTTTTTCCCATTATATATCTAATATGTTTTTATTTCAGAAAAAATAGAAATACAAAAAGCATAAAAACAGAAGTTGCTTGCACTTTAATATTAAAACAATTCTGAAATCCATTAAATACCAAGTTCCTAGCTATATTTGTGATGCAGAAATATGCTTATTAATGAAAATCACTTTATTCACAAAAAATCATTAACTAAAAAATAAATAATTCTGCAATAAACATCAGTAATTATATTTCTACAAAGTTGCATGAGAATTTCTGTTAGATAAAATCCAAAAAGCAGACTTGCTGGGTCAGAAGATATGCACACATTACAATCGGAGTTTTCTGATTATCCTAACACTTGAATATAGAAGAGTTACCTATTCCCTATCTTCACCAGCGCTGGGTATTAAGAAATATTGTATTCCATCCCCTAAATGACACTGGTTGGCTAGGAACTTTTCTATTTCTCACTTTTTCATGGTTGCTATATACGCTTATAAATTCATTTTGTTTGGTGAAAATGTATATACAAAAAAAAAAAAAAAGGCTTCCTATCCTGTGCCTAGCCCTCCAAATAAAAGCTTTATCAAGAGTAAGTCACTCTCCTTCAGAGTCCTGAGCAACTTGTGATTCTATATATCCAATCTTTAATTCTCATAAAAGAGAAAGGCACATGATCTAAAATTTCATTTAAGATCAGTAGTAATCGGGAAGACATTATTCTATTATCTGTTGATGGCATTTATTTTTCTTTAAAGAGCAAAAATTAAATTAAATGAAAACTGCAAGCTTCAAATTCTGACTGGCTATTGTTTACTATGTTCCACAGTGGGTAGGTAAAAGGGAAAGAAAGATACTGACCTTTAAGAATCTTGAACTCTAAGACAATATCTGATTAGAACAATCTAAACAAAGTATACGTAAGCCCCAAGATTTATACCAACTGCTCAAGATACTTTTTCAACTAAATTAAAAAAGCTCCTCATTTTGGAGATGAGGAGACTATGTTAGAAGCAACATGGCATCATTTAAACCAAGACATGTTCACTACAAATTGTGGTTATAACTAGTCCTCTACAGAGCAATAATGGTAATTATGATGATGTTTTTATTCCGGAATCCTAACCTAAAATTGTATAAAAGGAAAAGAATGTAGGCGTTCTCTAAAGCATTCTGCCATGAAGAGACTGCTTGAACACTATGTGCACTAATATCTATAGGTTCCAGAATGGCTCCTCTGGCCTTTTTAAAAAGCATATTCAAGGTTAAGCAATGAGGTAGACAGGATCTTCACCAGCGATGCTCTGAAAAAGGCCATGTCTACCAGCATGGTTATAACAGTTTCTTTACCACTACTCATACATAACAAGACAGCTCCTAGAGCAAATCATCATTTCAAAAGCCCTCACTGTTAAGACAAATTGAGGCCAATAATCAAGAAGTACCTAAGTAAATGCTTTTAAGACACACTGAAGCATAACTTCAAAGGCTGTGATCTAGATCCCAAGGTTAGCCAGCAGGAAAGGATTGGCTCTTTTTAAATATGACTAAGTAGCTGCACCAGGGCTGGGAAGAGGAATTAATCATTATACAAACAATGCAGTAATTAGCAGCTTCTAAAAAGCCAGGCTTTGTGCATTCAATATGTGGAAAAACTGACAATGGAACATATATAAGACACATCCATAAACTTAGGCACCCAGTCAAGTAAATACCTCCCAGTTGCTACTATATATCTAGCATTATAACATCATCTTTTAGTATAATCGTATAGTTTATACACTTAACTCAGTTTTTAATTTAGTTCTGCCCATTTGACTTGAGCATCTAAACAGAAAAATTATGTGATAAAATAGAAAATCAAAGAGCCTACCTATTCGACAAAGTACTTAACAGCTTTCTTTCTCTTGACGCTATTAACACTTACAGTGATGTATACACCATAAAACTGTATGTCTGCAGCCAGGCAGTCTGGGTTCAATTTCTGAATCTGCCATTTAAAAGCTGTAAGTCTGACAAGTTACTTAACCTTTTTGTTCTTCAGTCTCCTCATCTGTAAAATGCAGGTTATAACAAGACCTACTTCATAAAGTCATTGTGAGAATAAGATACACATAAAGCAACTGGAATAGCACCTATCCTAAAGGTTCAATAAATGTTAGAATTTTTAAGATCCGAGTTCAATAAACATGGGCTATATATAAGACGAATAAAGTACTACATACACATATAACAAGTATAGCAGCTGGCATAACAATAAATTTCACAGTACTTTATAGTGTATGCAGCATATAATCTATTACTAATGACCTAAGGCACTGTGACTCTCCTCTTTCCCCGCCAAAAAATGTTCCAAAGGCATTCTCGTTGCTAAAGTCCTATCTACCTCACAAATAAGACGGTGGTGAACCACTAACTCTACCCAGAACAGTCCCAGGCCTGTTCGCTCTCTTCCAGCAGAATCAGAAGAAACTAAGAGTTGCCCCCCTGCCACTTTGAAAAACTCATAGCATCCAGTGAGTATTATAGCTAAGAAAAAAAAACCTATGTTCCATATAGCACAAGGAAATTCTGGGCACTTGATAATGTCCTTGAGAATAAAAAGCCAGTATTCACCAAATTACCCCTCTTTGCGGCCAAAGAACAATGGGGCTTCAGTAATTTTCTCCTGTTATAGCAGAAATAGATAGGGCATGATTTCAACATTAGCAAAATGTCAAAATCACTCCAACGTGCACTTGTTCTACATCAGCACGAAGGCTGATTAGCACGGCTCCATGCTTTGGCCAGAGACTGCCCCTAACCCCATTCAGCTATTTAAAAATGAGAGCCACAGATGAGAATATGTGCCTCCACACTACTCCCTCTCAACCTGGGGCGGGGAGGGAGGAGGGAAGCCCCAAATGTCTAAGGCATCTCTTCATCATAATTCAAAAGAATTGCCACATGGTAAACTCTTTGAATTTACAAGCTAGGAACTTTGTTTTACACTTATATCAAGCACTTAGTAAACTACCTAATCTAGAATATACTCAAGAAATGTGTTCAACAGTGACTGATCATGTATACTATGTAATTTCTGTGTTCAACATAGGGGTGCCTTGATAATTATATTTCAATATATTCTCTAAGTCTTTACAGAAGATGAACAACACATCTCTAGTTTTCCATTCCAAGCAATCTGTTAAAGAAAACCAACATTACTTGTAAACAGATTCCAAGCTATCAGGAGGGTAAATTAAAAATATACTTTCTTTTTTTTTTTGATACATTTTAAAAACCATTTGTCAGATTCTCGTTCTGGCAAGATTCTTAGAACTGGCCACATAACTTCTCGAGCTTAAAATGAATCTTTAGTATATTCTAGCTTCTGCCAATTAAATAATAAATGTATACGGCTCTTTAACATTTATTAGTTACATATATCTTTAAGAAAATTATAAAATGTTTTCATGTTCCATCTCTTTGAGCAAAAATTTTCTTCCGTAATTCCTTAAATACCCCTATTGTAGATAAAATGACCATTCCCCAATTATCTGGCCTGATTATCTTTTCCAGCAAAGGACCTAATTCGCACAGAATATACTAATTTCTAGCCAATCTAAACATAGAGTCCCCTAAAAAAAAAAAAAAAAAAAAAAAGAACAAAATAAAGCAATGATATGATATAAACCATTGAGGGGAATCAAGACAGTTTTGAAAATATCTGGAGAAAAAGGAACTACAGTTACCTCTGTCATACATTTCCTGCCTTAGAAAATCTCTATGTCTACTTTGAAAAGAGAAGTATGCACAAAGGTGCTTGGAGTTAGAGTAGAGGTGGAGGGCCTGGACATACGAGGACCAAATCAGAGCTTTAGGAAGTCTCCAAACCTGTCTGAGCGCAAAATGGCAGACTTCGATTTCAATACTAACACTGGGGGCTAAAGAAAAGGGGCAATTATTGAAATAAAACAGTTAATATATTTTATTTCCATATAGTAACAGTTTTAAAGATAATTATGACTAGTGGAGAGCTGAATAAAAGAAATAAAGACTGTGAACAAGAGTTGAAAGAATTTCTTTAACCTGAGGAGACAAAAGCACTGCATTCTCTCACATCCATCGCTGTGGCCACGTGCTGCTGCTCCCTGCACATATCTATGCTCACCTGTTTCCTCTAACTGAAACATGCCCCACAGTCTCTCAAAGGCTGAGTAAATGCCAACTCATTCTGAAGTTTTCCTGACTCTGAGATCAGTAACTGTCTGTCTTTTGAGTTCAAACATTTTGTTACACCTCCAAGATGCACCTATTACAGAAGGCACTGAGAAACAGTTTAACTGTGATTATGCTTAAATTTTACCGCTACCAGCAGATCATAAAAGACAACCATCATTCCTCCACAACTCCCCAAACTACAAAACAGGCACTCAATTTTTTCACCTTTACATCTCATTATTGCACAGAGCAGATAAGGGAGTAATAAGGGAGTAATAAAAAAATGTAAAGTTTTCATCACAGAAGTCCTCAAAAGAAAAGGCCATATATTCTAGACAGTCAAGAGTCACCTTCCTGGGAACCAGATCTTGGGTCCTAGTTCTTGGATTCTAATGACTCTAATGTTCTAGGAATCAGGGAAGACCAGCGTTCCCCAAATTGGTCTGCTGTACCCTGTTCTGCAGGATGCTATAGATACCCAGATAAACTAGGAAAGTCTCTTTTAAAATAAAGCTAAAATGATTACTGCAGAACATTTTTGAGGCTTTAATATGTTAATACACACCATGAAATTCCAAGATAAGATTGCATTACGAAGCAGTTTAGTAAATTAATTTAAGCAAGATCATGACGAGAGTTTGGAAAATGCCTCAAAGAAGGTTGTTTTGGGTTTTTTTTAATTGTTCAATATTACTGAGTACTTCAAACCAACTTCTAGAAAGTTCTTACCTGATATGTGTTGCAGGCAGAGATTCATATTGACGTGACAAAAAGAGTTCCCTATGTTTCAACTGATGTTTCTGTTTATCAGTCAAGTCGGCCTCAACAGTAGTTTCAGATTCTTCCTCAATTTCTTCTACACAAATAAAATTCAAAGAGTTCATTATTAAAAGCGCATTATCTATCTGGATATTAAGATAGAGCAAATCAACCCTTCATTTAATATTTTCTTCATACTAATTCATTTTAAATTTATATATTTAGCTTCTCATTTAAATTACATCCATAAAATTAAGTTACCAGGTCTTAAAGAAAGAGGAAGACCAGTTTAAAAATGGCAGATGAAACATATATATATATCTTCTCTTCCTCCATAAAACCACACAAAAGTGGCAATTAAAATGTATCAACATTTCAATGACAATAAAAAATGAAGCAATAATGGAAGATTTTCGACCCCTAAAAAAAAAAGTTTTAGCAGATGTGAAAAAAAAAAAAGTACATACTTAGCCAAGATAAGGCAGTGACAATCTGTATGCATACAGAAGGACGAAATGGAGAAGACAGGCACAGGACGTGACTGACTTATCCCAAAGATACCAAGTACTGTGAGAAAGAGGAGTGGGGTGAAAGCTAAAAAAAAACAAAACAAAAGGAAAGAAAGGGCTGAAAGTACAACATCCAGAAAGAAATAACAGAAAAAACAGATTTCTTTACTTCTTTTTGGAGGTGAGGGAAGACCTGTCATAGAAACGATTCAATAAAATTTCCTCTTACTGAGCGAGATGAGTATCCAGATTGAATTGTCAGCATAATTAAGTGCTAACATGAGAAGATCACAAAAATTTACAGGAAGGAAACGAAGATCACATACAAAAGATTTAGACTAGGGTGGAATCACATGTGAATAGCGACACTATGCTTTGATGGTAGAGCAATGCCATCCAAGAGAAAAAATGGTGTTCAACCTGTAATTGCATAGTAAACTATTTATCAAGTCTGAAAATAGAGTAAGGACAAACTTTCATTCACTTAACCAAGAGTTATTAGGTATTTAAACAGGCACTATTCAAGGTGTTGAAGACAAGCAGTGAACAAAACAGTTATTGCCTTCAGGTAGCAGGGTTAGAAGGAAGGGATGGAAGAAATAGGAAATGTTAAAAAAAAAAAAAAAAAAAGCAAAACACTATATTTAATACTGTTTAAAGACAAAAATGATCAAATTTCATTTACAGCTTCAATTGCAAATCACTTTAGATACAAAATTTTTGCACCTCTCAGGGCTCACAGATCCTCTGCAGCCTTACCTGAACCAGACTGTGTGGGTATGGGCATAGGTGGGAGCACTGAGATGCAAGGGTGAAACAGCTATAAGGTGTGTGCGGGGCTGTGGGGCTGGGACGGATGGCTCCTCAAACAGGAAGTAGAGCCCAAGTTCAAGCCTTTGAAATCTTTTTTTTTTTAATGCCAGTTTATTTTTTTCATACTATATTTACATAATTTTTAACATTTTATTTTTTTGAAATCTTAATTTGAGGACACTTATTGGCAACACACACACACACACACGCACACACACACACACACACACACACACACACACACACTAACCACCACCACCATCACCAATTTCTGTTCCTTGCAATTCCTGTAAGTACTTATTTATGAACCAAGGACCACAAAAGAGATTTTAACACATACAGCCCCCTAGTTGTAGCAGTTCTTTTGAATTGCATGAGGATCATGAATGGGCTAAATGTCAGATATTTTCCACTTTCAAATTTTGAAAACTCTGAATGGAAAATGAACCTAGAAAAAGACTGACCTGACTCAAAAAAAGAACAAAGTGATTTTAAAATCTTTGAATGTTCAAAAAAAAAAAAACTTTCAATGTTCTTTTTAATGAACTACTCAAAAGAAAGACAGCACTAAAAGAACCATTTACTTGCAAGTCTAATAACATTTCACCAATGGAGATCAATGAAATTAATTGTTGCACTGGCACTATTAGCCCCAGCAAATATCACATAAAAAAAGTTTACTCTTTGCCTAAACAGGATTTGATAAATTGTTGTTCTGTAAAATAGGAGTCCCCAACCCCTGGGCCACGGACCAGCACCAGTCTATGGCCTGTTAGGAACAGGGTCACACAGCAGGAGATGAGCAGCAGATGTGAGAGCGAAGCTTCATCTGTACTTGCAGTTGCTCCCCAGCACTAGCATCACTGTCTTAGCTCCACCTCAGATCATCAGTTATTAGATTCTCACAGGAGCACCAGTCCTTTGGTGCCAAAAAGGTTGGTGACCGCTGCTGTAAAACATAGCTAACTGAATTCTAATGTGTACCCTAATATGTAAGCATATAGAGCGAAAACAGCAAAGAGCTCTACAAATAATAACAGCAGCAACTCTTATTTTCTTATACAACCTCTTGGTACAGGGCGAAAAGGACTAAACTCTGACATCCGACCTAACCAAAGACAGAAATCACAACAGCATCTGAAACTCATTTTTAAAAACTTATTAGTTAAATTTCATTTACATATTTCTATAAATTTACTGTGGCTTCTGGACAAGAATGACTCCCATGCCATTAATACTCTAAAAACATTAAACCACCACAATGGCATAAATCTGCATTTGGACAATGAAAAATTTAAGAGACCAAATATAACTATCATCATCAAAAATCATGTAAATGGTAATGTTTATAATTTTCTAAAACCATTTTACCAAGCTTGATGGAATATCAAATTTTCTAAAAGTTATTAAGTAGAAGTCCCATACTATACACAATGACAGTAGAGACTGACATCAAATTATTTGCTTAAGTTTCATTACAGTTAGAAAAATTTCAGTATACATAGTTTATTAGCAATAAGGCTCTTGGGGCATGGAGGAGAGAAAGACTACAGAAGGAAGCTGTACAAAGGGATTGTATGAAGTTTTAAGGAGCAATATAGATATCACTGTACTTAATACTGATATCTTCTGTTTTAGCTGTATGGGCCAAGTAATGCGTGACCCAGCAAGGCTCCACAAATTGCAAGGTTGTAGCCAGCAGGATGAGAAAGAAGCCATGGCCAAAAAGCTCAGTAAGGCTAGTTACACATGCAGGCTGAGAGGAGGTGGGATAACTCTAGTAAAAATAATGTCTAAGAAGCAAGGGTCAGAGAGGGAAAGCAAACTAGCTGAGTAGTCCAGAGCACCAGAGCATGCAGCTATGGGATATGGGAGATCAGGCTCGGCAACAGGTTACAATTAGGAACTCAGACAAGGCTTTAGAGATTGGGTAGATGACATGTATTCAAGACCACAGCAGGCGAATGATCAAAGTAGGTACCTGAACAACAAGGGAAGAGATGTAGGGAAAGAAGAGCCATTACTGATTCTAGGTACTTTCCTTGAAACTGGGTGTTTTGGAACAGATCAGAATTATAATTCCTACACATTAGTTGGGAGGGATGGAATGGGGAGCGGGCAGGAGGGGAGTTCTCCAGAGGTTATTCTCAAGCTTCCTTATGTCTTTTTTAACAAAATATCAGCCCACAATGATATTAATTAGCTGGTACAGGCGGTACAGAAAAGCAGATGGTTAACAATTTGTCTATAGATGCATTTAACAAGTACCCAAATGTTTAAAGGCATATTATTGGACTGAAGATAGCTTAGTATTGATGCAACTCAAGCCTGCCTGGTAAGAAAAAAAAATCCTCAAAAAAGGAATAAGCAAGTTGAATAAAATTAGGATTTTTATGACAATTGAGATTTCAGGAAACTATCCGAATAAAGAGAAGCAATTTGGCAGTCTAGAGGCAAATGATCAATAAACAAAGATCAATTATATTTCTATCACTAGCAATGAACAATCCAAAACCGAAATTAAGAAAATCTCATTTATGACAGCATCAAAAGGAAAAAAAATTAAGAATATATTTAACAAAAGACAAAACTTGTACACTAAAAACTACAAAACGTCATTGAAAGAAATTAAAGAAGACCCAAATAAATGGAAAACTATGTTCACAGATTGGAAGACTTACTAAATTGATCTACAGATTCAATGCAATCCCTACCAAAATTCTAACTGCCTTTGTTGCAAACACTGACAGACTAATCCTAAAGTTCCTATGGACATACAAGTGACCCAGAATAGCCAAAAAATTTTTGAAAAGAACAAATTTAAGAAGACTCACTTCCTCTTAAATTTCAAAGCTTACCTGAAAGCTAGAATAAGCAAAACTTTAGACATATAGATCAATGGAATATAACCGAGAGTCCAGATAAGCCCATGCATTTATGATTAACTGATTTTGGACAGGGGTGCCAACACAATTCAATGAGGGAGTGAAGAGTTTTTACGAATGGTACTGACAACTGGAAAGAATGAAGCTGGATCCTAACACTATATATAAAAATTAATTCAAATGCATCAAAGGCCTAAATATAAGAGCTAAAACTATAAAACTCTTATAATAAATAAAACACAGGTATAAATTTTCATGACCTTAGACTAGACAATGGTTTCTTCACTGTGGTACACTAAAGCAGCAGGCCCCAACATTTTTAGCAACAGGGATCAGTGGTTCTATGAGAAACTAATGCCTGAATATCTGAGGTGGGGCTGAGGCAGTGATGCTAGCTAGCACTGGGGAGTAGCTGCAAACACAGATGAAGCTTCACTCGCTCGCCTGCCGCTCACCTCCTGCATTGCGACCCGTTTCCTAACAGGTTATGGACCGGTACTGGTCCGCAGCCCAGGGGTTGGGGACTCCTGTTCTAAGGCATAAACAACCAAAGAAAAAAGAGATAAGTTGGAATATTAAAAATTTTGTGCTTAAAAGAACACTTATCAAGAAAGCAAACAGACAACCCACTAAATGGGAGAAAATATTTATAGATCATGTATCTGATAAGAGTCTAGTATCCAGAATAGAGAACTCGTAACTCAAGAATAAAATGACAACCCAATTAAATAATGTGCAAAAGATGTGGAGACATTTCTCCAAGATAAGCAAATGGCCAATAAATACGTAAAAGGACATTCAACATCATTAGTCACTAGGAAATACAAATCAAAACTACAATGAGGTATTTCACACCAACTAAAATGACTATAATAAAAAAGATAACAAATGCTGGCAAAAATGTGGAGAAATTGGAATCTCTATACATTATTGGTGGGAATGTAAAATGGTGCAGCTTCATCATAAAAGTTTAGCAGTTCCTCAAACTGCCAAACAGAGTTACTATATGACCACGCAATTCCTTTCCTAGGCATATACCCAAGAGAAATGAAAACATGTCAACACAAAAACTTATATATGAATGTTCATAGCGGCATTATTTATAATAGCCAAAAAGTAGAAACAACTCAATGTCTTATCAACCAAAAAATGGATAAACAAATGTAGTATACCTATACAATGGGATATCATTCAGCCAATTAAAAGGAATAAAGTGCTGATTCATGCCAGAACATGGATGAATTTTAAAACGTACTAAATGAAACATTATGAAAGTGAAAGTCACAAAGGACCACATATTATATGATTCCATTTATATGGAAAGTCCAGAATAGGCAAATCCACAGAGATAAGAAGTAGATCAGTTGTTGCTAGAGAATGGGTAAAAGAAGAAATTGGGGAGCAACTGTAATGGATACGGGTTTCTTTCTGGAGTGATGAAAATATCCTGGAATTAAATAATCGTTATGGTTATACAAATCTGTGAATATACTAAAAACTACTAATTGTTCAACTTTTTAAAAGGATGAATTACATAGTATGTGAATTGTATCAAAAAGGAAAAAAGCTAAACTTAAAAAAAGGGGTAGGGGCAAATGAAATGCAAAAGATCGAAAGAATGGATAAATTTCAGTACAGCAATACACTTTATCCAGGGGGAATATGTTCCAAGACCCTCAGTGAATGCCTGAAGCCTTGTATAGTACCAAACCCTATATATACTATGTTTTTTTCCTATATACGCATCTATGATAAAGTTTAATTTACAAATTAGGCACAGTAAGAGATTAACAACAATACTAATAAAAAATAGAACAATTATAACAATATGCTGTAATAAAAGTTATAGAAATGTGGCATTATTAAGTAAGTTAAGGGTTATTTGAATACAAACACTGTGATACTGAGACAGTTGAC
Source organism: Pteropus alecto (assembly GCF_000325575.1). NCBI lineage: Eukaryota > Metazoa > Chordata > Mammalia > Chiroptera > Pteropodidae > Pteropus > Pteropus alecto. The sequence goes on from NW_006434709.1 coordinate 22,592,830, forward strand.
CTGATAACCAAGACGGCCACTCAGTGATTAATGGGCAGGTGACATACACAGTGTGAATTTGCTGGACAAAAGGATGATTTATAACCTGGGCAGAACAGAGCATTAAGACTGTGTGAGATTTCATCATGCTACTCAGAACCATACACCATGTAAAATTTATGGATTGTTTATTTCTGGAATCTTCTACTTAATATTTTCATACCATGGTTGACTGTGGGTAACTGAAACTGCAAAAAGGGAAACTGTGGATAAGCGACGGGGGGGGGACGACTACTGTATAGTCATGTAATAGAATTCTATTCAGTAGCCAAAAATGAACAAGTGAATCCACATACTAACATAGATAGATCTCAGAAACTTGATACTAAACAAAAAAAAGGCAATCTGCAGGACACGTATGTACAACAATATTTATTTTTTAATGCAAAACAATCCTCTATATAGATACAAACACATGTAGCAAAAGTATAAAAATATGCATGGAAAAAAAACACACAAAAGGAAGAGCAATTCACCTATGGGGAAAGTCGGAAAGGAATGGGGCTGGGGAGGGATACACATAGCACTATGAGAATCTGAAGCAAATATGTCAAAATCTTAAGAGGAGACAAAGCTGGTTGGTAGGTTCATAATTAGCACTATATTATTCTCTTTTCTGCTTCCTAAAAATACTTCAAAATAAAAAGTGAATAGGACCCAATGGAAAGAAAACATTTCTTTTGCCTGTAACTAAACTCTAATCCATGCTAAAGTTTTTTTCCAACTACCGTATGGTTGATAAAAATTTCTCAACCTATATCTCTCTTATATTCATCTCTTTCTATCATCATGCCAAAATATAAATTTCAGCTGGCGTTCTGTATAACATTAATCAATTTTCAAAATATATACAAATAAATTTTGGTTTTAAAGATTAAAAAAGGAGAGGAAATCAGAAAAGTAGCCCATCTTAGGAGATAAAAACAGGAAAAAAACAAGAGTCAAATGCTTCTAAAAAAAAATGCATGAGATAAATAGGGAGATTATTGGAGTGAGTGAGAAGTTAACAGTACTAAGAAGATTAATGTAAAGTTGTAAGAAGCCTCTGAGATTTTGGTACCCGATCCTTGAGATTTTAGCCAATCTTCAGCTGGAGGAGTCCGCTCCTATTTGCTACAAAGCAACACTCACACAAGCTTAAGGTATTTGTCACAATATGCCTTCCACTACAGTCATCTGATTTACTGGGTCCCTTGAGAACAAAGATGGGTCATTTATCTTTGTATCCACACTGTTTTACTTGAGCTAAAAGAGGTGGAACCTCAAGAAATGTTCACAGTGGACTAGGTAAGAATTATCAGCTAAAGCTCAAGTGAGTGGTTGCAAGGATATACTCACAAAGTTATGACATAAAACACTGTACAGAGTAACTAACCATCAAAAAGTTAGTGTTCAAGCGGCTCTACTTTTTACATTTTGTTCCAGTGCTTACTCTAATTTTTTCAGGATTTAACACAGGGTGAATGGGAGACTAGAGTCACACCTGAATTCAAAGTCTAGCACTGCACGTGCCTAGTTGTGTGATCTTGGGAAAATTTTTTACTACTTGGAATCTATAGTTTCTTCAACTATAAAATATGTACATAATTCCTCCCTCATAAGGTTATTGTGAGGATTAAGATAATACATATAAATTGCACAGTAACAAATGGCACTAGATTAAATACTATTACTTTTTTAAAATGAATTTTAATATGATTTTCTTTGACATTTGGAAAACGATCCCTATCTCCTAAAACAATGGTTCCTAATTAAGAAGACACATTATAGTAAAACTAAAACAAATTTAAAATGTTTTTACTTTTTGTAAACTAACAAAAATATTCAGACACCACCTGTGGAGATCCTGATTTAGAAACGGTGGGGTAGGGTCAGGCCAGCTGCGAATCATTTAAGTTAAGAATCATTACTATAAAACACTAATTTTAAAACGTTTTTCTGTTAGAACACCTATACCAGCATGCTTTTTTTCTCAGGACTCCTTCATACTCTTAAATCCTATTGAGGACTTCAAAGAGCTTTTACTTATATGGGTTATATCTACCAATACTGTATTAGAAATTATAGTGGAGAAATTTTTAAACCACAAGAAATCACAAACACACAATCTATTATCATGAATGATGATGTTATCATGTGTCATACAGCCTCCAGAAAAACTCTACTACTATATTCATGAGAGAATCAGTGAAATAATTAAATGACAGCTTAGTATTATTGTGAAAATGTTTTGTCTTCACAGACCCCATGAAAGGTATTCAGGAACTTATGCAAAAGAAATATTAACTGAAAATCTAACATGAAATGAAAGACAAAAACTGGCCGAAGCAAGAGTTTTTTACTTTATTACATTTAAAAAACCTGTCTCAGAAATTTTATCTTCACACTGTGAGATTCAATGACTCATAAGCTGTTCTATAGCAAATTAGGATCACATCAGAAATCTAAGCTATTTCTGCTTTACATTTATTTATTCAAAGAACATTGCATCTGGCAAAGGCTGTCCAATCTTGTAATATATTCAAAGTCCATCTGGAATTTTATACAGGCTTAACATGTCACCATGCGTTTTTCCATATGCTACCAATTTTAAAACTTAAGAAACAAAACAAAAGGATTAGAAGTAACCAAATTTTACAGCCAGACCACCATTCTCTCCAGTTCACACAGACACAGCAACTTTCGTGAGTTCTCCCTCACTTTTATAAAAAACCCTAAAGAGCTTTCAACCACCATTTGGATCAAAACATTCATGACTGAAAAATGACCTGACTTGCCTTATGTTTTCCCTATTTCCTCCCCCCAACCCCACCCTACTGGCAGCAAAAAAAAAGAAAATTTACTGATGTGCCTACCAACGTGTTCTGGGGATATGTGTAAGGAAGACATAAAAGTCCTGCCCTGATAAAGATTACAGCTGATCCAGGATTACAGAAAAGAATACATACTTTCAAGTATGATAAGTATTATAAATTAGGTAGAGTACTCCAGAAGTATCACAGAAGAAACTAATGTAGCCTGAGCTGCCAGCATAGCCTTCTTGAAAAAACACAGTTTAAGCTGAGACCTGAAGGAAAAAAGGCAATGGGGTGGGTGGGTCCCTGTCTTTTTAAACTAGAGAACTGACCCGGGTCCTTATCTGTACTTGAGCTTGACCTGACTCTGTGATTTTCCTGCTTTTACCTTCACATTCCACTGACTAAATCAGCTGAGAGCCTCATAAGGGTGATTAGAACTGTCCTGGTTTTAAAACGGAAATTTCTAAGTTCAGAGAATCCCTCAGTACCAAGCAAACCAACACGTCTGGTCACCTAGCCCTCGTACTACTCAACCTAAGTATTATGTTGTGGGCTACTAAAAGAAAACTTATGGTCCCATAATGGCTAAAATTTAAAGACTGAATATAACAAGTCTCATCAAGAACATAAACAGCTGGAATTTTCATATGGTAACAGAGGAAGTGAAAATTGGTTCAAGCACTTTGGAAAACTTTTTGGCAATATTTACTGAAATAAAGTTATACCTGCCCTATGAACCAATTATCCTCCTACTTGGTATTTACCAAAAAGAATGAGAGCTTAAGTACACCAAAAGACTTGCACGAGAATGTTTATAGTAGCTGTTTTTCATAGGAGCCCAAAACTGAAAATCACTCAAGTCCTTCATAGGAGAATGGATATTTCTGAGCCAAGAAAAAAAAACTATTACTACTAACAACAAGCAATAACATAAATGGATCCTACAGACATGATGCTGAGTGAAAAAAGTCAGGCAGAAAAAGGGTAAATACTATAGGTACGCCATTTAGATGAAGTTAAAGACCGGAAAAACTAACAGATGGTAGTAGACATCAGAATAGTGATTACCAAGAGTAGGAAGAGGGTGGTAATGACTAGGAATGGGCACAAGGGAACCTACTGGGGTATTAGAAAGTTTCTCTATCTTCATCTGAGTGGGAGTAACAAAAAGCACACACGTGAAAATTTACTAACTGCGCACTTTACCCATTCCACTGTATTTTATACCTTGATTTAAAAATTGTTTACAAAAACTAGGATATCTGCTCCCAGACAAATAAGTAACAGGGGCCAGATCTACCCTCCTGTCTGAAATTACCAAAATGATTAGAAAATTAATAATTTAAAAAGCAGACAAAACATATACATCAGTTTTATCTGCACGACCAGACATCAGGCAATCAAGAACAGTGATCCTGAGAGACAGGAAACAAAAAGGTGAGCCCTAACACTTGGCCTGCTTAATGCCTTGAGAGTTTCCAGGCAACACTGCAAAGAGGGGAAACTGAGGCAGAGCCTGGCAGACTTAAGGAGACAAAACTGAGAGATCAGGGAGACCAAAGTGACTAGAGTTCAGAAGATAGGGTACCAGGGAAGAGAAAAACCATGGAGATTGCAGAGGTTGATCCTCAGCAAAGTACTTACTAATCAGTAACTGCATGTGAGGAAACCATCAGGAGCCAAAGAAAGAATCAGAGGGAATAGTACCCATTGCTCACATGGAGCCATGCATAGATTTATCTCCAAACAGCCACACTAGAAAAGCTCATAAGTCATGGTGTATTGGGTAGAGTACCCAGAATGGTCTTGCCTAAGTATGGGGAACAATTAAGCCCTAGAGTAAGCATTGATTGTTCCATACCCACTTAACAAATACATGTTAAGTCATAAACACAACCAGAAGAATCAAACAGATTCCAAGTTACTTAAGTGCATCCCAGAGCAAAGCTCAAGAAGATTTATAAGAATACAAAAATATCTGAGATGCAAAAAAGTACAATTTACAATGTCTGCTACACATCTATTAGCAGGCCTAAAATTAAAAAGACTGACCATACCAAGTGTTGGCAAAGATGTAAAGAAACCAGAACTCGCCTACACTGCTGATGGAAATGTAAAATGGTACAATCATGTCGGCAGTTTGCAGTTTCTTAAAAAGCTAAAAGTATCCCTATCATATGATACCAAACCAAGAGAATATGTCTATACAAAGACCTGAACACAAATGTTCACAGCAACTTTATTTGTAATAGCCCCAAACTTAACAGTGAAATGTCCATCAACAGATGAGTAGATAAATTGTGTACATTCATACAATGGAATGCAACTCAATAATAAAAAGGTACAAGCCATTGATAATGAGACACACGCTGTGTTCATAGATTAGAAGATTCAATATCAATTTTCCCAAAATGAATCAGATTTAACACAAATCTATTTTGTGTTCAATCAAAATCCCAGCAGGCTTTTCTGTAGACTCTAAAATTCATATAGAAATGCAAATGATCTAGAATAGCCAAAACAACTCTGAAGAAGAGAAATCAAAGTCAGAAGGCTAACATTATTTGGTTTCAAGAAGTACTAGAAAGCTACAATAATCAAAAACATGTTATTGACAAAAAGAACAACAAATGGGTCAATGGACCATAATTCCAGAAACAGCCACATACATATGACCAAAAGATCCGACAAAGACACAAAAGCAATAAGCAATATAATGGAGACAGAATAGCCTTTTCAACAAATGTTACTGGAACAACTGGACATGCAAATGCCCAATGGGAAATAAAAGGAACTTAGGATCCAAACCTTGCATCATATATAAAAATTAACTAAGTAAAAACGGGTCATACTTAAATGTTAAATCTAAAACTACAAAACTAAATAACAGTAAAATATGAAAGTAAAATTCATTCATACTTTCTGGAAGGCTCTTCGAGGTTTTTAAAAAACCTTAAAACTGTACATACTCTCTGATCCAATCATTCCACTCCCCCCAAAAAGTAAATTCAAGAGAAACTACTTACTAGGATAGTCACTGAAGCATTTCTACTCTTTTTTTTTCTATAAACTACTAAATAATTTAAAATAATTGTGCAATGATACACTATTTAAAGTTGTGAAATATGTGATATATGAATTATCAATCTAAGAAACATGAGCCATATCATACTATTGGATATAATCTTTCACAAAGTCTGGAAATCAAGGGTTAGAAAATTTATAGTCTACTGCAGACAAAATAAAAAACAAGGATCAATTATAGGGTACAGAATTAAAACTACATTTCTTACAAACATTTTCTACAATATATTTTCTTCTGAGTGGGAGGCTTTGGATAAAAAGCATCATAATTTCTAAAAATTTCTTATAATCCTGTCATCCTTTCCTTTTCTATTTATAGTCATTTACATGAAAAGGTATACAATCTTGTTTTTAAAGTCATTTCAAATAAGGAAAAATATGGAAAACATTTCTCCAACTGTATATAGTGCTGAGTAATCTGAAAACAACCTCACCAAAGATGGATTTGCTTCCCAAACTATGAAAACCCAGCAAAGGAGTCAACCGTATTATACCTTAAGGGCAAAAAGAATTATACACAAACAATAAATAAAATCTTTTATTTTGTTATCTCTAGGGATGTCTTTCCAAGACTCTAACTTTCAATAATTTTTCTACCAGGTTGAAATTAATTCCTGTCAGGAACTGCAGTTTCACCCATATGAATTACCCATACTCTTTTAAGTGTCAAGCAAATTTGGCTAGCTAGCTATTTTACAACCTTACCAACAAAGGCTCACAAATCCCCACAATATAAAAATATTCATGCAGCTTTAAAAACTAATGGAAGTATTAAACACGGGGTCAGGGGAAAAAGGAAAACACAAGACAAAAGCAACAGATCATGAGGAAAAAAGTGTGCTAAAATGGATGAGTTTATTAAAATCTTTATGCAAAGAAGCTGGACAGAACCAAGATATTATAACTAATGGTGTTTTAAGTTATAATTCATTCCAGCATCTATAAATATTGGCCAACAGAAAGATTTAATTTGGCTACGGAAAAAATGAATTATTCTAGTAAATTATGATATAGTTAGAATCTAACTCTTTAATCCAGGTGAGAACTCTAAACTATTCTGACTTGGCCTACAGGCAAAATGCAGTTTCTACTCTTTCACTGAAGAGATTAAAAACAAAAACAAACAAACAAACAAAAAAAACAAGAGTCAATCTGATATGCAATATCAAATACAGGACACAAAAAACACAAAATAAAAGTAAACAGTAAACTAAGCCTCTTATTTCCCTTTAAAATCATATATCAATCTAGTCCTAAAAGTTCAAGGTCTTCTACCAGTGAAAATATGGTATATCCTTTGGAAGTTTCAAAAATTAATGCCATAAATTAAGGTAAATTTTAATGTGTATTCAAAAAAAATGCTGATGAGAGTTAGAATATAATGATTTTTATCTATTTCTATATTAGAACATAAAAGTCCATATAATATCATTCTTATTCTACCAAAGTAGTGTGAGGCTAGGGACCATTTTACTGTCCATTCTTTCGCCAATTAAAAAACAAAAGGAGATAAGACAGGAGAAAGTCCTTTCACTAACTGGGAAATGTCCATTTTTACAATTCGGTATTTCTGCCTTTCCTTCCTCCCAAAAAAGACTTAACCGACAAAACAAGTTTACATCTAAGAAATGTTAAAGGTTAAAAAATACTAATAATGTATGCCCAAGAGCTTTTACAAGAAGCCTTTTAAAGGGTATGGGATAGAGCTCTGCAATGATCATTCTGAGCACTAGTTTAGAAAGTTTACAGTACAGTGGGGGAGTATCCAGGGGAAAGGGAGAACTAGGAGGGCTTCTAAATGACCACCTCTTCCACATACATGTGTCAACCAATGGTCGACGGTCGTGGGGGCCAATTCAACACCAACAGGAATCCCCACTGTGGGGTGCGGCGAAGAAGGAAACTTTATATTCAGTGCAAACAGCTCAACTGTGACACAGCTCAGTTATGAAACAGCCTGCCTGTGAAACCGTGCAGCTGTGGCCCTCAGACTAGACAGCTCTGCTCAGCTCAGTTCCACTCTACTCTGCTCCACCTGCTCCGCTCCGCTCCACTCCACTCCAGAGAGATGTCGTCAGTGTTTCAACTCTCCAGCTGGTAAACACGGTCTTCAGTCTTTGGTGGAAAGGGGAAGTCCGCTCCCAGAACCAGAGAGGAGTTGACTTATATAGAGAAAAGTCTCTGCCCATGGTCCCTAACTGGTCCATGCTCCTGCAAATTAGGACTCCAAACCTTACAGTTTGACCCAAAAAACACTGTCCTGCCTAATCAGAATGGTGCCACTCTGGTCAGTGAAGATGCTAATGAAAATATAGCTGCACAGCTCCAACTGGATGGGGAAAGTCTCAGTCTGATTGGTTGAAATATAATTCCAAGAACTCCCTTATAAGAGCTGGCTCAGTCGGTAGGAACACAGTGAAGGTATCTGGGGGAAAAAAATAGAGAACATCCTGGACCTGAGGCCTAGAATTTTCCTTACGCCACAGATGCCTCCTTGGATCTTTAGGGAAGGAATAAGGCCCCTGGAAGCCTTACAGGAGAAAATGATAAATGGGCAATGCAAGAAACCATCAAAGATACCTCCCACCTCAGCTCAATTACAGAACTGCCAGATCCGAGAGGATTTTCTCCTCTTTATTTTAGTATTCTCTGCGTCTCTCTGAAAAAAGAATCTCCCATCATACTGTCCCGTTCTTACCAAAAATTGTCATGAAACAATTCACTTTACTCTTTTATAAAATGTATAGGCAACTGAAGTACTCAAACTTGTGAATGATCATTTCCTAAAAGCATTCAGTGTCACTTTAGAAGTCCCCTGACAGGGGTCAGGCATCCTTCCTGGGCATTTCACCTCTACTACAGCACTTACTACAGACTATAGTGAAAGAGCCTGTGTCTCTGACCCACAGAACTACTGGCTTTCTAAGAGCAGGGACAGTGTCTGGTTCCCAGCACCCAGAAATGACCCCTGCTCATACTGAGATGATGAGTGAATTATTTTTTGAATGAATAAAGAAAAAGATATTAAAAAGGGCATGGCCCACTGAAAATAATTGGATTTGGGAATTCCAATTCTAGTTTCCAACTTGTGCATAGGAACTGACATGAGATGTACTGGGAGGCTATCTTACTGAAACTCTTAGCCATTAGCAAGCAAAGTTGAAAATGTGTCCATTCTCCAAGTTCCTTGGTGTCAAGAAAAGGGCAGGCATCAGCAGCTTCTTGATATAACTGCTAAAACCTTGAACTTCAGGTGACCATTTTCCAACTTTCTCGCTGCGAAGGGCACCTGAAAAAGCATGCTGCTAGCTTAACTCTAAAGAAGGCTTTAGAGGAACCAGCTTCCCATGTGGGTCAGTTCTCTGTATTCTTCTGGGAGTCCTCCAGGGGCATGGTCTAGGATCTGTTCTTTCAACCATTCTATCATTTTGTAAGCACCTAATTCCCAGTAATAGATCAAATCCAGATTGGTTTGTTTCTTTCACTGACTCTAATACAAAAAGCTACCATTTTTTGCACGTATCATGATTTACCAGACACTTTACTCATTTAATTCCTACAACAATCCTCAGGACAGGGAGGGTAATAAAGTTGAAAGTATTAGCAAGCCCCTGGAAAAATAAAGAAACTAAGGCTCAGCAAGGTTAATTAATCTGCCGAAGGCCACTTGGCTACTAAATGGTAGAAGCAGAATTAATACCCAGGTCTAACTCTAAAACTCATTTTTCCACAATGCCAAATTGGATAAACACAAAATGGGGTAGAGTCATATTTAATTTCTCCAAAATAAATTTTAAAGAAATAAACAAAAGATAGAAAAAACAGCAATCGGCAGACAGAATATTCATCCATCCTGGTAACCTTGGGTCAAGGACTCAGTTATAAAATAGAGGATCTAAAGAGACTTTGTATAAGGTCCTTCCAGATCTAAAATTCTAGTTGGAAATGCTAAATGAAAACATACTTTGGGCTATTCTAAATAAAGGCAATATATAAAGGTAAAAGCACTAGTAGAAACAGAGGTAGCAAGAGGATTGATGTGACACTGATTTTAAAGTATTAATATAGTACTTGCTTTGTTTAAAAAGGTACTAGCAACCATTAATATTCAAAGTAACAGATCAATACGAAAATGTGACAGCAATCAGAGAAGAGAAATAAAAGGCATCCAGATTGGAAAGGAAGAAGTAAAACTGCCATTATTTTCTGATAACAGGATACTATATACAGAGAACGCTAAAGATTCCAACAAAAAACTATTAGAACTGATAGATGAATTCAATAAAGTAGGAGGATACAAAATTAATATTTGGAAGTCAGTTACATTTTTATACACCAATGGTGAACTTTCAGAAAGAGAAATCAAGAAAACAATCCCATTTACAGCTGCATCAAAAACAATAAAATACCCAGGAATCAAATTAACCATGGATGTAAAAGACCTGTTCTCAGAAAATGATGTCACTGAAAAAAGAAAGTGAAGAAGGTACATATAAATGGAAGCATATACCATGCTCATGGGTAGGAAGAATCAATACCATTAAAATGGCCATACTACCCAAATCAATCTACAGATTCAGTGCAATCTCTATCAAATACCAATGGCATTTTTCAGAGACCTAGAACAAATAATCCAAAAATTTATATGGAACCATAAAAGATCCTGAATAGCCACAGCAACCGTAAGAAAGAAGAACGAAGTTGGAAGTATCACCCTACCTGATATTATACTACTACAAGGCTACAGTTATCAAAACAGTATGGTACTGGCATAAAAAGATACACTGATCAATGGAACAGAATAGAGAGCCCAGAAATAAACCCACATCCATATGCTCATTCAATATATGAGAAGAGGCAATAATTTACAATGCGGAAAGATAGTCTCTTAAATAAAGGTTGTTGGGAAAACTGGGCAGATACATGCAAAAAAAATGAAACCTGACCACCTTTTCACACCATATACAAGCACAGACTCAAAATGGATTAAAGACTTAAATGTAAGACCCAAAACCATAAACTTTCTAGAAGAAAACATAGACAGTAAACTCTCTGGTAATTTCTTTTCAGATCTATCTTCTCAGGCAAGGGAAACAAAAGGAAAAAATAAACAAATGGGACTATAGCAAACTAAAAAGTTTTTGCACAGCAAAGGAAACCATCAACAAAATGAAAAGACAACCTACTGAACAGAAGATATTTGCCTATGATACATCTAATAAGGAGTTAATGTCCAAAATGTATAAAGAACTCATACAACTCAACAATAAAAAAACAAAAACAATCCAATTAATAAATGAGCAGAAGACCTGAACAGATATTTCTCCAAAGAGGAAATATAGATGGCTAATATCAATAAATATATGGAAAGATGCTCAAGATGCCTAATTATTAGAGAAATGCAAATTAAAACTACAATGAGATATCACTTCACACCTGTCAGAATGGCTATTATCAATAAACCAAAAACAAGTACTGGCGAGGATGTGGAGCAAAAGGAACCCTCATACACTGTTGATAGGATTGCAAATTGGTACAGCTGCTATGGAAAACAGTCTGGAGGCTTCTCAAAAATTAAAAATGGATCTACCATTTGAGCAAACAATTGCACTTCTGGGAATTTAACCAAAGAAAACCAAAACAATAATTCGTAAATATCTATGTATCCTTATGTTGATGACAGCGCTATTCACAATAATCAAGATATGGAAACAAACTAAATGCCCATCAACAGACGATTGGATAAAGAAGTTACGGTTCATATACACAATGAAATATAACTCAGCCATAAAAAAATTTTAATTCTACCATTTGCAATGACATGGATGGCTCTAGAGGTTATTATGCTGAGTGAAATAAGTCAGACAGAGAAAGATAAATACCACATGATTTCACTTATATGCAGAATCTAAGGAACAACAGAACAAACTAATCAAAAACAGACTCACAAATACAGAGGATAATCTGGTGACTGCCAGAGGAGAGGGGGGTTGGAGAGCTGGGAGAAAGGAAATGAAGGGTTAAAGAAGTACAAATTAGTAGTTGAGAGATGGTCACAGGGATGGGGAGTACAGCATAGGGAATGTAGTCAGCAGTAATGTAATGGCTAGGTGGAAAGCCAGATGTGTGATAGAGTAATAGGGGGGATCGTTTCATAAACTATATAAATGTTGAACCAAAGTACTGTATACTTGAAACTAATAATAAAATTAAATTTAATTTAATTTAAATTAAAAAATGCTTAAAAAAGAAAAGTGTATCATAAAACATAATTAACTTGTCAAATAATAAACCTTTGTAATATTTAGTTGATAATAATCTGTAAATATTATTTACAAAAACTTGCCACAAATGCTAATTATAAAGTCGTTCACAAAAATAAAAACATAAAATAGCAAGAGAAAAAATACCTTTATAAATAAATATTTATTAGTTTTAATGCTGTGACAGAAAACAGATCCTTGTGCCAACTCCAGTCAACTGGGAAGGATTGAGAATGGTCTTTGAGGACAGAGTTAGGGCTCAGTGTCTCACATTAGCCAGGTTTGTCCCTGGATTCAGAAAAGGCAAGTGCCAGGCTGAGATCTGTAAAGTATGTATATTTTACAGACTAAGAAACAACAAAACTATGGGCTATGATCTCATAATGGCAAACTTCTAAGAAAATACAACAGACATCTAGAAACCAAGTATATTTAGCCTTATCTCTGCTAATAAAATTTGTGGTCAAAGTACAGGAATTAGAAACAAGTAAAAGTTCTTCAAATGCCAAGGTGATTTTCTATTGTTGCTTTATTTTCTCTTTTCTCTTTAGTACTACTCCTGGAGTATTAAAATTTCAACAAATGGGCTGAATAAACCTCAGCTGCTGATCAATAAGTAAGCTGGGAGTATTATATCAAAGAATTCTCCCAGTTAGCCACATAAAGGTCTAAGAAATTAAAGAATGAGATCAAGTTAACAGAAATCACAAACTTTTGTTACTAGAAATTCCATAAAGAGAACAGAGAGAATAGAGGGACGACAGAGAAATAGAAACCTTACAGGAAAACATCCCTCAGCTGAAAAGAAATTAAAGGTCCTCCCTCATACCAACATATTCACTAAAAATGCATAGAATGGTTATTAAGTCCAACATCTAGATACATTAAGGGAATCCCAGAATGCCAATTCTAAAAGAGAAAAGCTTCCAGAGGACAAAAATGTATTACCTACAAAAAATAAGAATGAGATCAACATGAGACTTCTTATCAATGACACTGTATTCCAGAAGACAATGAAGCAACTGTTTTGAAGTTCTGAGGAACCTATTCTGAACCTAGAATCCTATAGAGCCAAACTAGCAGTCAAGTGTGATGGTAAGGACATTTTAAGGCATGCAAAGATTCAGAAAGTCCATTACCCACAGATACTTTCTGAAAAAAATTTGGATAAAGATATTTCAGCAAGGCAAAACACAAACTCAAAAATAAAGATGACTTAGATTCAAGAAACAGTAGAGAGGCAACAAACAAGTAAAACTATAAACCTTAAAAAGAGTAATTACATAATATAAGCTGAACTTATATGTAAAAGCACTTAGAATAGTGTCTGGTGCTATGTGTTATTAATCATTACTATTATTTAGTAAAAATCTAGAACTAAATGCTGTATAGTTTCAACATAGGGAGGTAGAAGACAAGGAAGGAAGAAAATGTTGAGCTTAATTTACTTTATGCTAAGGAGCGAAAAACTGGTAGAAAAATGTAAGGTTAAATAAGTCTGTTTAAATATAAGGGTATTTGCTTTTCTTTTCCCCTTATTGAGATATCTAGAGATTTCCTCCCTACAATTTAGCAAAAGTTAAACACAATATAAAATGGGCAAAGGATAGAAACAGTTTACAGAAGAGGAAATACAAGTGGCTTTTAAAAGAAAACCACATTTTCGTAAGAAATGTAAAAATAAACTATAGCAAGGTGTCTTTTTTCACCCATTAAATTAGTAAAGATCAAAAGCCTGATAGTAAATCATATTGGTAAGGGTGGGAGGGCACAGGCACTCATTCACTGCTTGTCCGTGAAAACTGGACTCTATCTGAGGCAGACTATCTAGCAATATCATTCAGAATTACAATGCACAACCTTTTGATCCCACAACTGCCAATTCTAGGAACTGATCCTAAATATGGATGCTGTACTCATACATGTGCTAAATGATATGTACTCTATAGAACAGTTTGAAAGCAAAAGATAAAAAACTCAACCCATTCACCAGTAAAGTGGTTAAATTACCAAAGTACGCCAAACTGTGGAATACAATGCAGCCATTAAAGGAAAGTACAGATATGGAAGAATGTGAAAGATAAGAAAAAAGCAAGGCCCAGGAAAAGTGGTATAAGTGTATCCAAAATCTTCAAAAGGTGAACCTGAACCCCTCTGGGGGCACATGAAGACATTCCAAGGGGTACACAGAAACAAAGGTTTAAGGAGATCAATTTTAGGTCAACTTCCACATGTACTAGTTCCTACTAACCTTCCTGAGAACTACCTCATGTTTAGTGCCCTCCTCTCACTCACCTCTCAACCACTCTACATGTAGACCACTCAGGGGAGTAAAAACCTCCAAGGCACCAAATAAAGAGACCATTGGTGGCAAAACAGAAATCTCTTTAACCAAGATATCATAAATTCATACAATAGGGTTTTGTATCTTATATATACTTCAGTTACAGAAAAGTGTGATATTAGAATTGGGGCATTTTGATGAGTGTTGGGATGTTATGAATTCAGAAATATTTGAGACTATGGCACCAGGTTTCTACCCAATGATCAAGCAGTAGGTAAATATGTGAACAATTTTCCCCTAAAGACTTCACTTTTTCCAACCACTGAATGGTGGTCAAAGAATACATAGCTCCCAAAAAAAGTCCCAAGAAAACAAAAATGAAACAAAGAGCATCTGTAACAATGCAAAACAAACAAACAAAAAATGAAGGCCCTAGTCTATCTCAGCAATGCTCTGAGCATTAGCCAGGAGTCTATCTTAGAATTCAGAAGGAGATGGTTGCTTGGAGATGCACAGTGCCCACTTATTAAAATTGGAAAAGCGGTTAAGACTTTCTGATGGAAAGTCAGTGAAAGTTAGTTGCCCGGTTTGTCAATAAGAACTGGATTGGCCATTAAGGTTTACTGGTGGTCATTTTCCATAAATGAATAAATGAAATCCACAGTTCCAACAATCTGATGAAAATATATTTAAATATGGTTCATATTATACTTTCTATATCAATTTACATATATTTAAATGTATTTTAAGAACATACATAGTATAAGAGTTGAACATTTTATCAGACATAAATTCAAAATGCAAAGGTATTCTTAAATGAACTTTATTTCACTTTTACCAAACCTTTTTGAATATAGTGGTTTAAATAAGGTCCCTATGATGGTTAGTTTTTTTTCAAATTGGCTAGGCTATAATCCATAGTTATTTAAATTCTAATCTGGGTGCCGCTGTGAAAGTATTCTGTAGATACTAACATTAGCTGCTTTTAAGTAAAGGAGATGATCCTTAACATCTACATGGGCCTCATCCAATCAGTTAAAAGGCCTCACCAGGAAAACTGAGGTTGCCCTAAGGAAGAAGAAATTCCACCTACCAGCCTGGTAGTCAGATTTCAGACTTGCCTGGCCAACCCCCACAATCACAGAAGCCAATTACTTGCACTAAATCTCTATGTTGTTATATAAACAAGTTGAAATTCTGTCTGTGTCTGTGTGTATGTGTGTATACAGGAGATTGCATGTGTGTGTATATGGTTTTATATATATATATAAATCTCCAACTGGTTCTATTTCTAAGTGATACAATCCCTATGGGTGAAAAAGTAAGAAGTATAATTAACGGTCATTTGTTAGGTCTTGGTAAAGCCTTTTTACTGTGCTCCTCAGAAAATGAGACCATGAACGCCTCTAACGACTGGTTAACAACCTTTTCCAAGTCTGATGGTTTCAAGTTCTCTGCTTTCAACAAAACTGAAGGAGGACCTAATTAAATTGTCAGCTGCTAAACCATTTCAAAAATCACTTTTGATGAAAAAGTGCCATATGATTTTTCACATACAACACAGAAAAACAAAGAATGAAATATCTGTAAGCACTGAGGCCAGGAATTTCTGCTGCTCTTATTCAATGCTTATCACCAGAGCTTAGAAATGTCCAGAACACAGCAGAAGCTCAAAATATATCTGATAAATCAACAAATGAGCAAAAGTCCACCATTCTCGTCTACTTACTTAGATGAAAATATTTTGTCAAAATCTACATCTATAAACACAAAAATCAGGAACAAAATCAACGCCAAGCTGTCTCATTTCAGCAACGTCTTGCATAATGCAAGGATTCATTAATTGGGATGAGAGGAAAACACATCCATCTCATTAAGAGATGATTTCCATTAAAAATGTATTTTTATGTTTAGCAATTATCGAAGTTTTTATATTTGCACTATAATCATAATAAATCCAAAAGAAATTTTTTAAGACTGAGGTTTGTGAACTCAGAAAAAACAATTTTTACATTTCAATTTACATATATTTTTATTACCGAGAATAATATGAATAAAACTTTCAAACATAAAATATGTTACGCTAAAATTCTGTGGAGAAAGCAAAATGGAAAGGAGCTCAAGAAGGAAAAAGGGATCATGTAAAATTTCAAATTGTTAAAGTAGAGCTTGTTCACGCATTTTTTAAACTTGTGATGGCAGGCAAATTGTTACAGTACTTTTTCCACCAAAATACTTTAAAGTGTGATATAACAATTTTTAAACATCACGCTCAATATATCTTTGTAATTAGTTAAATTTTTGATGAAAAATTTTAATGTCAACTTTAAAATATATAAAGGATTAAGTTTTTAAAATTATTAAGGGAAATTTGAGAGCAAATAACTTGAAGGGAAATACGTATATGCATATAAGTATGATTTCCTCCTATATACACTGATTTTCTCAGGAAAAGACACCAGAAATTAAGCAATGGTGACCTGTGGAGAACTGGGCCTTTGGAGACCTGATGTAGGGAGTTTTTGCACTTAATACCCTTTGCACTTATACCTTTTAAATGTTGGCTCATATGCAAATATTACCTTTCAAAAAACAAAACTTTTTAACAAGTAAAATAAATAAAAATGTGGAGGTAACTAATGTAAGACTACAATAGGATGAATACCTTCCTAGCAAATAGAAAATTTGATAAAACCAACACAAGGAAAAGAAACACACACACACACACACACACACACACAGGATTTAAACTACGATTAAACAGAAAATAATTAAATAGCCTTACTGAAATTAAAGATTCTCAGCATAGGTTTAAAAAGACCGAAAAAAAACTGTAAACAAGAAATGGTTTAAAGAGATACAGCACTCTAAAAAATATGCTAAAAGATTAAAAAATTAAAAGATAAAAAATGTATAAACTACACAAATACTAATGACAAAAATGGGAACAGCAATAGTACCAGGGGAAAAAAGTTCAAAGTGAAAAGCATTAGAGAAAGATATTTTCTATTATTTTTAAAAAGAATCCATCTAGAAGAACCTCTATGCATCTGACATCATAACTTTAAAACCAACAACTGTTAGAAATACAAGGTAAAATAGAATGATATACTTAATAGAAGTAATCAACACATTGGTAATCAACAGATCAGGCAAACAAAGCCTATTCATATAAATATATATTAGGTTAAAAAAAAAAAATGAAAGTATGTGCCGAGATTTGAGTTGGGATCTGAGGTGGAGGAAGCAGGAGCAAAATGTAAATGAATTAAGATGACCTTGATTAACTGTTGAAGCTAGGAGATGGTTAAATGGGGATTTCATTGTGCTCTTCTACATTTGTTTTGCTGAAAAAATTGGACTACTCAGAAGTAAATGACAAAGCATTACACAGCAAAATCTATGGGAGATGACCACAGGTTCTCAAAGGAAAATATGTACCTTAAAAGCATTTAGGAATATAGTCGATACTACTGTAATTGCTATATATAGTACCAGGTAATCGGGGGGAATCTAACCATTGTGCTGTACACCTGAAACTAATATAAAATCGTTTTTTTAAAAAAGCATTTACTAGAAAGCAAGAAGGAGAGGAAACAAATTAATATGACTCCTCCCTCTTTTTTTCCTTCCAGTTATGAATAGAATCACCCTGGCCAAGTTCCAGATAAAGTTCTATTAGGATTTCGAATGGAATTTCATTAAACTCAAAGATTAATTTGAGGAAAACTTAAACATTTATAATATTGAATATTTTTTAAAAACCAGTTTTGCTTCTGATTTTATAACGCCTATATTTCCCCTATTTCATTTATTTTTGCTTTTATATTTAATTCCTTCCTTCTTTTGGATTTATTTTTTCTCATTTATCTTGAATGCCTGGCTTTAATAATTATTTTTAAAAATGTTTTTCAAGGGTTGCTTTGAAGGCTTTAAATTTTCTTAAAAGTATCAATCTGACCTCACCCTACAGATTTTTAAGATATAGTACTTTTACTGTCATTCTTTTTGGAATCACTACTGCAGATTTTCTCTCTCCTTTAGCACAAAAGCTATTTATAAGCATGTTTTTTAAATTTCCAAATTGAATAGTAACGTGATTGGTTTTCCTCTAATTGTTTACTTCACTGCCTGTAGACAGAATGCTATATGTGCAGTTTCTGCTTTTGGTATTTGTTAAAGTTTTCTTTGGGCCTCACTGATAGACAAATGTTATGAATCAACAGTCTGTCTCTTAACAGAATTTATTCCATTCACATTTTTTGTCATTGATATGTTTGAACTCATTCTGGTCATCTTGTATATTTACCTTATTGGCTTTTTCCCCCCTCTTGTACTGAGTTTGGGTCTACTTAGAGCTATTTTAAATTTATCTATTAATCTAGTAATGTAGATGAAGTAAAATTAAATGATTTATTTGTATCCTTCTATTAGTTATCTTTCAGAGATGTAACCAATATGGTAAACTTTCTATTAATATAATAAATTGAACAGTACCTATAACCTTTTCTTTTTCCAAAATATCAGACTTTTAAAAGATTTTTAGTTCCCTTTTCCATTTCTAATGTTCTGATAATCTGGAAGTTTATTCCTAAATTAATTTATGTCATACTTACATGCTGAAAAATAGATTTGGTTTTCATATTGTTACTGAATTCTCAACCAAAAATAATTTGCTCTTCTAGTATCTAAGAAATTTGATCCTGATTCCTTTATTGACAACTTTCTCTCTAAAAACTTTACAGGATCCTGTTTCTCTTTTGTGTTCTGAAATGAAGTATTTGTGTCTTTTTTCTAAAGATTCTTGTCCATCTCTGGGGAAATGTTCTTTGTAACAATTTCCCCCTTTCATTTACTTTTATTACTTAAATCCATCATTGTCTTTTTATTCAGCCCTTCTGTTCATTATTTTATTTCAATAAGCATTTTTAATTTCCCCATTTTCTTATTCTTTTTTTTCATTTTCTTATTCTGATTTTTTTTTTATAACTAATTTTGTTTAGTACGCTCGCTACGTATATGCATGCCAAATATATATGACACACAAAAATTCACATATAAATGTCTATAAATTTTACTTCTCATATATTTGCCTCAAAATTGGGGTTATAGCTTGCACATTTATCTAATTATTTAATTTAATCATATATTGTGCCACCTATGTTGATATTTACAAATCTATCTTCATTTAAATGGCTGCAAAGAAAGCATTCCAGAATATATGCAGTAAACAAACTTTGTTTAGTTCAATATCCTATTAGTAGACACTTAGGTGTCTTATTTTTTACTATTACAAAGGCACATTTCCTCGAGCACTTGACTATGATTAGTATGAAGTAATGGCAATGAAAATACTGTTTTAATTTTGCTAAGTGTTGACAAATGATCTCAGGTCAAGACTATCAATCCTAGCTGTATAGATGTATAGGCATATAGAGGAGGACAGTCCAGTAACAAAGAAATGATTCAAACAACTTTCAAATGTCTTTCTGGACATTTATGTAGGTAAAAACATAATTCTGTTACCTTAGACTAGAGCTAATTCCATTTTATGTATGAGAACACAAAGTATTTTGGGTATGATTTTAATATAACTGAATTTTCCAGGAATGCAGACAGCATATATATATA
>NW_006434709.1:22612973-22628275 GCF_000325575.1 Pteropus alecto
TATATATTTTTTAAATATATAAAATATTTTATATATATATATAAAAAAGGCTAGATTTTGTTTTGTTTAGAACTTACCGAGAGTACCATTTTTAAGAATCTCAACAAATATTAGTATTCCTAATATATCCGTCTAATTTACAACTGCTGCATTGCTAGTGATTATATGCATACATGCAAGCATTTCACAACTTCATTATATCTTCCACTACATCATGACTCAGAATTTACACATATTGTAATACAGTACATATTATCCTAATACATATTCTATTATTCTATTATTATTGAATATTCTATCATTTTATTATAAACTTTTTCTCTTTTATGTTTCAGTTAAAATATATTGAGTTTGTTTTGTTTTTTACATTTTTTGTACAAGTTACGCCATTGATGAATTCACTTCAGAATAAAGAGGGCAATTTTCCTGACTTGTGCTCACTGTGGCCAAAAATCATTTATAAGAAAAATATCCAGTGTAAGGCATCAGTGCAAGATCTCTTCATTTAGTCAGTCTGTCAAAAGAAAATGAGTTTTACTCAGAGAAAAATAATAGTTCATTAGATATTTTTAGGAGGCAGTCATAAGCTTAGATATTAACTCTAAACTGTCATTAAAAATACACAAAAACAGAAAATCTACTATGATCATGTTCCAGTTACCTATTGTTCAGTGACAAATCACCTGAAACTTAGTGACACAAAACAACAACTATTTTATTTTGCTCGCAGGTTCAGTGGATAAGGAATTCAGAATGGGCACAGCACTGAAGTCTTATCTTTGCTTCACAATGACAGAGGCCTCAGTAGGAATTCAAAAGAGTGAGGCTGGATCAGCTAGTTGCTCCTTCAGCCACATGTCTGGCACCTGGGCTCAGCTAGGACTGTCAACCACAGCACTTAGACATAGCTTCCCCATGAGGCTTGGTCTTCTCAAAGTATGGTAGCTGAATTCCAAGCAGGAATATCCTGAGAGCAAACATTCCAAGAGAACCAGGTGGAAGCTGCATGGCCTTCTATGACCTAGCCCTGGGAGTTACATAGCATTATTTCTACCACAGGGTGCTGGTCACAACCCCACCCAGATCCAAGGGGAAAAGACATGGATCTCCACCTATCAATGGAAGGAATGTCAAAAAATCTGAGGACCATGTTTTAAAACCACCACAGATTCTTTTCAACCAACCAAGATGCTAAAACAGAACAACTGGTAGCCTGGCTGTTCAGATTTGTGCCCCTGGAAAATTTAAAGTTACAGATATTTATGGAGCAACTATAATGCACATGACATATAAAGGCTGGAAAGATGATCAAGACTGTGCCTCCAACATTAAAGAATTTATCACCGAGCACTCAGAATGCACAAAGTCTGAGTCAAAGCCATATAAGCAGATATATTCAAAATATCCAATTTCAGTGCTTTGAACAATTGTGATTACTGGTTCAAAGCTTTTAAAAAGAGGTGTCAATTCTTTTATAAAATCTCTTTTTAGCCCAAAATCCCATGAAATAATTAAACATACTACATATTTTTAATAATTCTTAATCACATACTGTATGAATCTTAAAAAATAAAGTTCCCAATGTGCCCTTTGACACCAAAACATTTTATAAGAACATGACTTAGACTAGGATGTGATAACAATTGTGTAGAGAAGTCACCTCATCTTTTACCTGAAACAAATGGCAACCTTATTGCCTAATATTATTACCACATCCTAAATGTCTCATTATTTAAAATTTTAAGAATAGCCAATACCACTTTCTGATTCTACTCACAATAGCATAAAAATGCCAAAATCATTAATAAGTTGGTAAATTATATGAGCAGGACTTAAAATAGGCAGGATCAGCTTATCCCCAATTCTCTCCAACAGCTAATTCTGGTTTGGTGATTCTGAATAGGTATAAGTAAATTTTCTCATTTTCTTTCCTCTTCTTCTTCCACAAAGCTCCAAGTATGCATGTGTTGGAGTGGGAAAGCAGGGGCAAAGAGAATAAGCATTAGTAAGTAAAAGAACTATCCTCATTCACTTCACTCTTCCCTATATCCCAACTTTAGCCGAGAGTAAGTGACATAAAAATTGAAAAGTTAGGAAGAAAATACTAAGGGAGGAAATAGGATATAGGTACAGGAAACACTCTACCTTTTGACTAACAGGTTAAAGATGAAGGTGACACAAAATTTTCTAAAGCTTTACATTTTAAGAATCAATGTAAAAATACACCATACGTCAAAAATATCTAAAATATGCAAAAGAGCCTACAAGTCCAGTGAAACATGTCCATCCTAAACTGGCATCACTTCTTTAATCTGAAATTCCACTTCTAATAGATTAAGAGAACCAAGAGTGCTATAAAGTATGTATACTGGCTTTAGTGAAACTACCTTAGAAGAATCAGTATCAAGTAACTCAAGTCAGATTTCTTTTAATTCTGAATAGTCCAACCTGTTAAAATAGTCCAACTTGTTAAAAGTACATGGCAATCTAGGTATAGCGCCACCCTCCCTCAAAAAAGAGTCCATCCCCTAATGATCAGATTGTAGTCTCCAAGAACATTTCTCAGTAAATGGAACCAGAGCTCCACGGAGACAAAGTCTGGGGCAAGAAGTGGAAAAGGTAAGTCTGGAATATCTTGTCATACCAGAAAGCAAGTAAAATAATAAAAACTACTTATTTCAGAATGACTCCAGAACCTAAATAAGCCCTGCTGGTTAAAGATGGGACAACTTGAGTAACAATAAGGATAATAATTGATAATAAATATCAAATATGTACAAATCCTCCAGTTCACTATGAAACTAAAAAAGAAATAAATTGATGATCTTTGGAGGATGCCAGGAACCACATCAAGCATTTAACCTATCCATCCTATTAGACCTTAACCTGAACAGTAACCCGATAATTGACAAGGAGAATATTCTCTTCACAGAAATACACCACTCAACAAATGAGAGCATGACAGAATTAAAAGCATAATTTTTGCAACTTTAATAGATTAAAGCAATCATCAATCAACAGTTGATAACATTAAAAAAAGGTAATTTTTAAATCCTTATTTTATTTTTTGCCATAAAAGCGTTAGTAGGAAATGCTGCAAAATCTGAATAAGCCTATAGACTAGAGTACTGTGATGCGGAGGTTAAATAAGAGAATGTCCTTGTTCTTAGAAGGTATTCACTGAAGTATCTTTAGGGGTTAGGGGAACTCTGCCTTCATTGTACTTTCAAATGGTTCAAAAATACTAACAATATGTACATGGAATAGTAGACCAAATATAGTAAAATGCTAACATTTGAGAAATCTAGATGAAGAATAATATATGGAAATTCTTGATCATGTTTTTAATAATTTTCTATGAATCTAAAATTATTTCAAAGTAAAATGTTAAAAAAAATAGACAACAATTCATTATGGACCTCATGAAGTAATACATGAAGAAGTACACAATACAACCTACAAAGTAATCCTGCACCCCCTATTTACTCCCATCAAAAAATCCCCTGGATTTAGATCCTCTAGAATCTGGATCTAACTACCCATCTACAGAGAAACATGGTAAAGGACACAATAGAGATGCAATAAACCAAAAGAATTCCAGACCAAAAGAAACTCTACAGAATGAACAACCTCCTATCTTCAACAAAATATAGGGGAGGTGGGGAGGAAAGAGAGAGAGACCGAGAATGAATATAAATAAATGTATATCTATAGATTAAAAGACAATAATGTCCACACAAAAACTTGTACATGAGTATTCATAACAGCATTATTCATAATAACCAGAAAGTGGATACACTCCAAATGTCCGTCGATTGATGAATAGATAAATAAAATGTGGTATTATTTATCCAATGGGATAGCATTTAGCTATTAAAAAGAAAAAATGAAGGGGTCCCTCTCAGTGCCTTTACTCTGTCTCTCTTTCCTTCTCTTGTACTGTCCCTCTCACTCTCTGCCTTTTTCTAATAAACTTTCCTTTTGACTCTAAAAAAAAAAAAAAAAAAAAGAATTCATGCTATAACCAGGAAGAGACTTGAAAACAAAAAAAGCCAGACACAGAAAAACACATAATGTATGTAACATTTATATGAAATAACCAGAACATACAGACAGACAGTAGATCAGTGGTTGCCAGAGCCTGAAAGAAAAGGAGAATGGGGAGTAACTGCTTTCTTTTTGAGGTGATGAAAATATTCTGAAATTAGATAGCAGTGATGGTTATACAGCTTTGTATTCTAAAAACCACTAAACTGTTCAATTTAAAGAATGGATTTTATGCTATGTGAATTATATCTCGATTTCAAAAAATGAATTGACAAGGGGGAAAAAGGGAGACTTAAGAGTCTTATCAACTTATCCTCTATTAACCTTATTTGGTAACCTTATTTGGATCCCATCTTAAACTATAAAATAATCATAAAAAGAGAAATGTGAAAACCAACTAGATATTAATGATACCAATGTTTACAGAATCCTAAATGATTAACGGATGCTAAAAAGAGTAGGTTAAAGTTTGACCAAGAACAAGATATTTACATAGTTGCTGAGTATCTCCCCCAAAATAACTATGAAATACAAAGAGACACTACCTTAACCAAGTCATCAAACCTAACATCACCAATATTAAAACAAAGCCAACTGCCTCCTAACGCAATTCACTGAGAAGAACACATCATCATTTTTGTGGCATCCCTATAGAAATCTAACCATGAGGAAACATTAGACACAATTTAAGCTATAAGCTATATTCTACAAAATAAGTGGCCTGTTTTTGTTGAAAACACTAAGATTGAAGAACTGGTTTCATATAGAAGGCATGACAGTAAAATACAATGTGTAAGCCTGGATGTTATTCCAGACAAAGGAAAAAATATATAGCTGTAAAGAACACTATTGGGACATGAAATTTGAATAAGGGCTGTGAGTAAGATAATGGTTTTATATATTAGGTTTCCTGACTTGTTTACTATATCATGGTTATGTAAAAGCATTTCCTGCATTTAGGAAAAACCTACCAAAGTCTCCAACTGATTCTCAACTTATTCAGGAAAAAAAATATATATATATACACATTTACGCATATAAATATATATAAAGATAATGTCAATAGGGCAAATGTAAATTGCTAAATCTGGGTAAAGGGCATGTAGAAGTTCCTTGTATATTCGTAGCGCTCTGTAAGTTTGAATGAGGCCATGTGTTTTAGAAACACATACTGAGATATTTACAGATGAAATAGTAAGATTTCTCTGATGAGCTTTAAAGTAATACGGCAATCAAGTAGGGGTCTAGATGAATGAATTGGTCATATACTGGCAACTGTTAAAGCAGAGTAATGGAAACATCGGGTGTTTGTTTTTTCCGGCTTTACTGAACTGTTAAGATTTAGCAAGCAATCTACATATGTTGTGCTTATAGTTGCCTCAAGAGGCCACGCTGGAAACCGAGGCCAGCTGCCACCAGTTTGAGTTTTGGAGTTGCTCAACAAGGAGCACCGGACCTGAGATAACAACTGGATGCAGCTTGGGTGGGGCGGCGTTAGAGGAGGTGGAGTTTCAAAGAATCCTCTGGGCGGAGTGACCTCTTATCCAGTTCTTTGACATCTCAGATATGGAAACTCTGAGGCTGCACACTGGGAGAGGGGAGGTTTTCAACAGAGGAACAATGGACACCTCCAGCACTTCTGCCAAGAAGAGAGCCTCACCTCTAGCCCTCACTCTGACAAATCACTGTTCCCTTGTAAATCCCTGGTGCCCCCCATGCAGCCAACCCGGCACTGGTGCTCGGAACAAGCAGGTCCATCACCAGGAAAGTCCGCTCAGACACGTCCCCTTTAAGAGGCATCTGAATAAAATAAAAAAATACACACACACACACACACACACACAAATCGCTCACTTCATTCTCACCAAAAAAAAAAAAAAAGGCATCTGCAATTGCTGGCAGCTGCTGCCATTGCTGTACCCTCTGTGCCCCTCAGCTACTTGGAACCGGGCAGCCTTGCATCTTCACCGCCTCCTACCTTCTAACGCTGTAGGGTGATTTCTTATTTCTCTCTCTATTTGTAGTGCTTCTGTTCATCGAGATCCCTGGTGACTTTGCTTGCTCCAGGTGCTTCTTAATGGGTAAACTAAGGCTCAAGAAATTTAAGTGTCATCCACACCCAGGACTCCAGATTTTAAATCTTTCTAATACATAACACTCTCTCCATTAATCCTCCCTTAAAATCTCTTCATAAAGCATGAATTTTTCAGACAATTTTATTTGTTCTCCCCCACTCTGTTTCAGTCACTACCAACAGAAATAGTAAGATACCTCTAACTCTACCGTACCTAGACATATAGTCACCTATGAGAGTAAAATCAATAAATTATGAATGAAAAAAGTAAACATAGATTGAAGTAATCCACCCAAAGAGATGCCCTACAATTACTGAGGAGGCAGAAAAACCAACTGACATTTACTGAACGCCCATTAAGAGCCTTTTCCTTGGGTCATTTAACTCTCATATCAATTTTTTAATTGCAGCAAAATACATACAGCATAAAATAAGGTGATTTTATTCAATCACTCTTTACAGATGAGAAAAATGGAGATGAGTGAGAAGAAATTTTCTCATACCGAGTAGCAAACGAGAATCTGAACCCAGGTGTCTCTCTAAGCTGCATGACTACCAGTATATAATTTGATTAAGTCTCTCAAAATTTGGTTTCTATGAGTCAATATCAAGACTCTTGTAAATTCTGAAAAATCTGTATTTCTATATCTGAAGCCTAAAATAGCCCCAAGATGCAGGCATGCTAAGACCTTCCATGAATAGTTAGCAGATCCACTAACAATCTTTATACTTCACTACCTTTGCAGCAACAAGTTTAGAAGCTACATTAGAAACTAAATTAAGTCTGAAAGTATAGGAATATAAATGAGACATTTTATCTTTCTCACATTTATGTTGTAAACAGTGAATAAAATCCAAATATTTTGCATAGACACTTTACTAATACACTGAATTTATAGATTTTGGCCAAATTTTAGATTGTCATTTTTTAAAGCAATTCTTTTGGTCCACATGAGGGACAAACATGAATGCCCTGAATCTGTCAATATTTAATTTGTAAGTGTTATACAACAACCCATATCATAATGAACACTTCCTATATAAAAATAGAAAAAAATTGAAAAACACCATGAACTATACAGCAGAATACATAGTAGGAATTTAATCTATGAGACAAGGGATCTGCCTGCTTAAACTGGCGACACGGTGGGAAAATAATTCTCAAGCAGACACAGAACAAACCTGTGAACACAACAGGCTCCCTTACCCTTTACCAGATCACTTCTAAAGCCTCAGAATCCTGATGAACAAAGTATTACAGATCGCAGTATCAAAGTGAAAAATACACATCCATATGATGCTGGTCTCATGTATTTTGTAGAATGAAAATGGCTTTCAAGACAAAGTACTTATAATACACATACACCTTCTTTCTTAAAATTTAAATCACTTTTTTATGATTGTGTTTGGTGCTTTAAAAAAATCATAGATGCTAAAATGTGTCAAAGCTGTTGATTGGACCAAAAAAATAAAGATTATACTATAAAGAAGCACTCAGAGTTGCTATCTATAAGAATTCACATCAAAATATCACTTTGCACTTCTTATAGCACTTTTTTCATACATACTAATACTTTATACCTATAATACTCAAAGTTTTTTAAAATGTAAATATTACCCAGTTGTTTAGAGGGGGAAAAAAAGTCCTCCAAAAAATAATAGTGAAATATAAATTTCCTCATACACGTACCCTCAAACCACCATCGAAAATAGGAGATGGCAAAACACTGCCCTAATTGTCTGCTAAAGCCTACTTGCAACAACTTCTTTTTCAACATTTTGACTAATTGATAAGCACATAATGTAACCTAAAAAAAAAATACATCCTAAAACACCAAGCACCATCCAAAAAATTACTGTCATCTAAACTAATAGGAAGACAAACGAGAAAGCAAAAAACTATAGGTAACAAAAAAAGTATTTTTCTTCACATGAAAAACGAAAGACTTAAAACATTTTTGTGTTAATCCAAGGGAAAAAAACAATTAACTTACTAGCATGCTTGTCTGCAAGCATTATAAGCGTGTTGGAAATATCTCGTCGTCTATAAAAGCACACTACTTTTGCTTCCACGTTGCCAGTTGCGGTCTAAAAAATAAGAAAGATAAAAGTCATCGCTGTACTGAATATTAAATTCAAAGTTTATAAAACAAAACTAGAAACAGCACAATCATAAGATCACTCTCATTACACTGTGCCAACCACAACTGCAGGATAATCAGAGAGCTGAAAACTTCAAATAAGGATGAGCAATATTTGTCCAGGTTCCAAATGAAACCAAAATGTCAAACATAAAATAACTTACTGGCATCAATTAAACTAAAGTGATCAAACCATTTTAATAACTAAAGCCAGACATGGTTAAATCTGATTAGCTTTAAGAAACTAATTCCAAAAACTTCAACAGCCACAACATAACTTACTTAAAACTGTTAAACGTATCTTCTCCAAACCCACTTCCAGAAGCACAGGCTAAGAATAAAATCACCCAGCCCTCTCCTGAACACCCCTACGTTAGACTGATGAAGTTCTGTAGGTGTGGGGTAGCCAGAAAGGACCAGATGACTTGGAAGAGCATTCTCCAGCCCAAGAGACTCTGTGAATTCATAAGTCAATAATCTTAGTAGTACTTAACTTTACCTTCATATATGAAAGTATTAAAAACCTTGAGTTATGAACACTGAAGCTCTTATTTCTTTCTGACTACAGTCTCGAATACAATCAATATTGTTAGGTTGTAATTTACTGCAGCTGGGGCCCAGGCTCCAACTCTCCTATTTATGAATTCTGAGAGCTTTCAAGAAGGTCAATCATTCATTACAAAGTTCCTTGTAAAAACACATATAGTACAATAAAATGCTATTGCGATTTCCAATTTCAAACACATTTGAAAACAAACTTTCAGAATTTCTCTGGGCTTACAGATATATTTAAATATAAAGAAATAAGAATATATATGTGCTGCAGTAAATTTGTCTATTTTAAGTTCAGCAGCAGTTTTAGAGTGAAAAATAGTCTTGTAGAAATATTGCCCCTTAAAACTGAAATCATATTAAATCCTAAGCAAAGAGCTTCTATATTTCACAATAGGTGATCAAATATATCCTACAGAAGTAATCATCCAACAATCTGCTAAATGAATGGGCCACTATTTCCATGTAAATAAGATCTATCAATGACTTTATTTTTGTCTTCTTGACACAAAAGTATGTTAAAAACCCAAAGCAAGAGTTTCAACACATACTTTTTTCTGCCTCACCAGTGAGTTCCTTCCATAGGGATACTCTACAAAACTAATTAAATTCTTATTTAAATCTACTTGGGGTAGAGGGGCACAGTTCAAAAAAAATACTCTCTTCTGAACTACACACACCCTACACCCTCCACTCCCCACCCCCACTCCCACCCCCACTCACCCAAGCATCCCTCTAAAGCTGGGCTACTCAAATTGCGGTCCAAGGCCCAGTACAGACTGTTGGTGAGTTTAAGAGTTTAAGGTTAAGAGTAAGCATATCATAGCAATTGAAAGTTAATTTTACAGCTATTAAATCTAACAATGAAAAAGAGGGGCTTGTATTCTTATAAGCCTATTTCAAATTTCATTTTTCTACCTTTTTTAAAATTTTACAAAAGCAGTCTAAGATAGTGAAAATTCTTTAAAATCCTTCACTACAAGCAGTTGAAAAGACCCAAGCTAAATATTTAGTATGTATAAAGTCTGGTAATTCATATATATATGTAGATAGAAGTGCATATTCTTTGGTTATTCACTAAATTTCTCCTGGGCCTTTCCTATGTATCCAAGCACTGAGCTAAGCACTGTAGATACATGGTGCCCGTCCTCACTGAGCCTGCACTCCAGCAAGGATGCCTGGTCACATTATCTCCTCTCCAACCTTCCAAAACCCAGGTGTAATCTTGTCCCTCACATGACTAGAAACCTTCACTGGTTCCCCACTACTAACGCATAAAGGCAAAACATCCTCAACAATACTCCCAGCACTATTTTCCTTTACTTCCTCCTCTCTCCTCCAGACTCCACTTCTCATTCATAGAGGCAGGAAGTACCACCTGTTGGAGGAAGGGCAGAAAAACGCTTCAAGGAGGAAATGGGGTAGAGGGGCCTCAGTCGGTTAGGAAAGGAAGAGTCCAACAGGTGAAGCCTGGGGGACTGAGTAAAAGGAAGGCACTGAGCATAACCCACAGATGGGAAAAGCAAGGACATGTATAAAGAAGAACCCACCATAAACATGAATTTCTTTCCTGGGTTCTTTTCTCCATTTAGGTTGCAGCCTCTTAAATCTCTATTCTGTCAAACACGTTTACTAAAATATCCTCTAGCAGTAAGAGGCTTTCCCTAAGCTCTAAAATCACTTCAGTCAACCTCATACTCATGTCTGTTTCTATCTCAGACTTAGAAAGTACGAGTACATTATTTTTTTAATTTTTTTTTAAAAAACACTTTCCATTTCAGAAAGTCTATAGTTTACCCAAAGTGAAGAACAAGTAGAAAGGAGGGTGCTTCATCAGATGCTCAGAGAAGTTAATGACTCTCCTCCCCCACCAAAAAAATTAAAATCCATTAAAAATCTCAGAGCAAGTTAGAAGACTAATAAAATATACAGAATATGAAGACACATATAAATTACACAAACAAATAAAAAACAATAGCAAATAACATGCTAATTTATCCACAAGCATAATACCTAAAACTTCCTGATTATGTGCTCAAAGATTTCTTTCAACATGTATGCAGGCTTAATCTTTAGAAGCAAGAGCAATATTCAATCTAGATAGTGACTAAATAAAATTTTCCAAAAAGTTTTTTTCTATTTTAACCTTTTATTCTTTCTCCAAGATCATCTTCACTATATCCGAGAACAAATTAGGAGAGAGGAAAAGGGATTATAAAATAAACAATATTGAACTGTATTCATCTATTGATATTTAGTTTTATACCTAAAAGTTCTCAAAACTTTTCTGGAAAAATTTGAGACTAAAATCTATTAGTATAATTAAAAAAAAAAAAGTGTAGTTCAGCTTTCAAACTAAACAAGTAACATTTTAAATAGGATTTTTTAAAAAACCAGGAGCCATCTTATAAAAGTGAATTTTCTATAATAATGGTGATTGACAGCTTTTCTTAAGAATTTGGTTAAAAAAAAGTTATGATAGTTAATAAAATAGGTTAACACCCCTCCCTTCTCCTGGCTTATCAAATATCTATCAAGTGTTCTTAAAATCATCTGGATTTTCTAACTGACTTTGACAACTTGACCTCTGACCTTCTTAAGGCCTTTCTGGAACACTCTTGTGGCCTCTCTCCCATGGCTACCTCTTTCTCATCCTTTAGTCCTCAATGTCCTTGAAATCCTTTTTTTCCCTATCCAAAGGAAGTGACCTCTGTTACTCCTTATGTCAAGGCTCTTACTTCCTTCTCGGAAGTTAACACCTATTGCTATTTTCTTTATTCCTGTTAACTCATTTTTTTCATGTGTCGCCATCTCCTTCATGTAGACCCTGTGTGGGCAGAGGCCATTTCCATATTGTTCAGTTGTATCTCTAAGCCTAATATAGGTACTCAATAAATATTTGTTTAATGAATTAATTAAAATGAGATACCTTCTTCACATCCCTTTGGAAATAAAGGCCCTATGCAAATACTTAATATTTAACTAGCCAATCTCAGTTCTTGCTCACCAGTACTCCATCCAAACTGCCATTATCTGAAATTAGAGTCCCGTTTCTCATAGTTTAGTCTTCCCCAGCTCCCAAAGGACCATAATTATATTAATGCCTCTTTGCTGAAAGCAAAGGGGCAGGTAAAAGGTAAAGATTGGTGGGAGGGGGATACTTTTGAAGTGAATGGTAACATGATGATAAAGGAGTGTGAAATGATCCAGGTTCAAGTTCGATGTGTAACCCAGTCATTTAACCATTGTGCGCATCACAACTACAATTCATAATGCATCTACCTTAAAGGTTCTAGGTTACTGTGAGGCTCAAAAGAGGTAACAAATGTGAATCCTCAGATTATACACTTTCAGAGCATCACGCTCTGACATTTGTAAATCTAGCATAGCTGCAATTTTCCTTCTATTTATGGGATTATTTGGCTGAAGGCTGTCTCTACCATCGGACCTATTTTTATTTTTGTTCACCCCTTAATTCCTAAAAGTGCCTGACAAGTAGCAGATTCTCAGAAATGTCTGTGAAATGAATAATTCAAAACACTCTGTAAACAGTAAAACTATGTACAAGGATTAATACCAGATTTTTGAGAAATCCATTAATTCAATGAATAGTTACTGAATGCTATAACTATGTGCCAGCCACTTGGGATGCATTAGTGAACAGAAAAGATCATTACATGTGTAGAGCTAACATTCTGGTTTGGGAAAAATAGGCAATGCAAATGAATACAATAATTAAGAATATTTGAAGGTGATAAAAGATATCGAAAAAAGAGCAAGGTACATGAGATGGTAACAATCAAAGCGTACTAAAGGTGGGTGGGGGTATATGGGAGAAACAGCGCCATTTGCCGTACTTAGAGACAAATGAATGAGGCAGAGAGCAGCAAGAATGGAGATCAAAGAGAGACAGTTCTGGCCCACAGAATGATCCAGTCCTGAGGCCATTGTCTTCATTTGGTGATAGTCTCAAATATTACAGAAATTTTAAAAAGGCCACTGCGGTAATCCCAGAAGCAAACCAAGATTTCAAAGCTTTAAGCCAGTAATGCCCTTTGCCAAATCTGGCTTCCTGAAACTCAAAATTAGACCAGTCTCCAAATGGTATTTTGGAGGGAAGGTTATCAATCAGCTAGACAGCCCCAAACATTTAACACTATGAATTCTCATAAGCTACCCAAATAACACTCAAAGTGGTTTGGAGGAAACCCGAGCATCATTAGAAATCTATACTTCAATGTAGTTTTATGACTATTTTCATGTGCCTCCACTGTAAAAGCTCATCTACTATAAAGTCATAATGTTTCTGATGTCCCGGACACCCAGCGATCGGGGACAAACCTTAATGTAAAAATTTTACTTACTTGAGCCTAAAATACAAAGCCACTTTATATTAAACCAAAACTGTATTCTTATTAGTTAGCCTAGTCCAGAATTTTACAAATTCTCTTCAATATTCTATTTCCTAGCTTCCTCTTTCTAAAGCTGGAAGAGGAAAAAGGAAGAAATATGAATTACGACTGTAACTATAAAAAGGGACTGAGTTACAGGAGTGACCTGCTCTGAGAAGTTCTAAGCAATGTGTAGAAAATCTGCATATGTTAAATATTCAGTAACATTTAGTATCAGTGGTAATTATAAAAAGCGAAAGACTTTTCAGAATCCTGAACAACTCTCTAATCTGAAATCTCAGAGAGTCTGGGACTGAAACTAAAATTATCTCTTGTGCCCTTTACTCAATTACCGTCAATGGAAAACAATTATTTTTTAATATTAGAATCAAGAACACTCAAGTGTATATATACCTTGTTGAGTTCTTCTATCCTCCTGATTAGGTATGGGTTGCTAGAGGAATTCTCAAAGTAGACATAATCTGTAATTAAAGGAAATAAAGAGCTTAATCTTTTCAACAGAAAGTTCACATTTGTATATCTATGACTTTTTGCATTAGGTAATTCATATTCAAAATGAAGCATGTAACTCATTCCCTGGTAAAATCAAACTTTAGTAATGCAACTTTAATATATTCTCGTGTGCCTACTATTCACAGACCCTTATTTTCCTGCTTTTTCATTTCAATTAATGTTTTATCAAGTTTCTTGGACCCCTGTCCCATACGTCATTTCTTTAATAACAAACAAAAAAAAACCACCTCTTGTCATCACTGAGTAGTCAGGGCTGACTAAACATGTGTCTTTCACACTATAACTGCTTCCACATCTTTTCTCTCCAAACCAATTTGCCCTAGAGTATGTTTCTCACATAAAACTATTGACCTAAAACAAATTCAGAGCATCTTGAAAGGCTCAGCAGCCCAAAGTACATTTCAATCACCAAGTTAAAAAAAAAAAAAAAAAAAATCAGGTGAGCTGAGCAAGTAAGAGAAAGCACACTGACAAACTTTTTTCCACAGCTCTATCTAGGAAGACAGGGGAAGAGGGGAGTCACTTTCTGACAGAGTTCTCCGAGGTGGTATCAGAGTCTTTTTTACATCTTTTACCATATTAATCCAGATCCACTTAGGGTCTTGTTATAAAAAAATTGCTGCAGGCTTTCAAAAAAAAAGGATAAAAATTTTCAAGTGTGGCTTTTCCTCTCATCTAATAGGCTCGTTGGAAATTTCCCACTGTGTGTTTATTGGAGAGGCTGGGCTGCATTGTTATTGTCTATCTTAGTGCCTCTTTCCTGTGTCTCTTCTGCAAAGTGGCCTCATTTATTTAGCCAGGCCATTCCCAACACCATCCATCAGGAGCTCAGCTAATGAGCAGAGAAGCAAAAGCAAGTCTCACACACAAACGCGACACTTATCTGAATTATTATTTTACCAGGAAAGAGGGAGGAGGGCGTCGTGAGTAGGGAGAAAGTTTGTTTGACCTTATTTCTCTTCTGCAGAAGGCCGGGAAGAGGCAAGACAGGAGAGCAAACGTCCAGGCAGAGCTCAACTCCCCACGTCTGTCTGCGGTGCCTTGGCCCTACCAAGCCCTATTCTTGGGGCGCAGGACAAGAAATGTAAGGAGGGTGGGAAGAAGGAGAGGTGCAGGGCCCTGTCCCCGCAGACAGGCCTATCCAGCTGTGCCCCTGGCTGGACCCCATCGCCCCTGCCCCCACCCCACACTCCCACTGAAGAGAAGATGGGGAAATATCCCCCATCCTCTCCAACACCTACTGCCTAGAAGCCACGCAAAGAAAGACCACCCAATCGGGGGACTCGACGGCCCCAACCCCATGGGAGTTTCATGGAGGGGGGCGTCTGGTAATTCACACCCCCAAGTACAGGCCTGGCCTTGAAACACTGGGCGGGTATGGGGGTGAGCCTAGGCCCCTTGCGAGCCACGGTGGGGGGACAAGGGGTGTGAGAAGGGTGGCAGGGTGGGCAGCCCCGGACCCCTCTGCGAGCCCCGGCCCCCCCCGCCCCCCGCGCCCTCAGCCTGAGCGCCCGAGGCTCCCAGCGGTTAGGGTTAACTCGCCCCAACCCCCCACTCCCAGAG
>NW_006434709.1:22628466-22700716 GCF_000325575.1 Pteropus alecto
TTCGCCGCGGGGGGGAGGGGAAGGAGGGAACGAGGGGAGGGGGAAGTAAAGGGGAGGGGACGCCGAGAGGTGGGGGCAGGTGCCCGCCCCCAGCCTCCGGCTAGCAAGGCCAAGTGGGCCGGGCCAGCAGAGAAATGGGGAGGGGGCCGGTTTGGGGGGCCTTGCTGGAAGTGGAGGATCGTAGGGCAAGGGTCCTGACCCAGGGGACGCTTGCACTCGCAAATGCGGACCAGGGGCCATTAGAGAACTGGGGTAGGGGCAAGGGCTCAGCCTCTGTGGAGCCCCTACCGTCCCACCCAGCGCACTCTGTCACCTGCGCACCCCGAGACAGGTCTTCCCCTCTGCTTCCGTCCCTGGAAGCCCCAGTAAATGTGAGCACGTGAGTTCCAGTCTCGAAGCAAACACTAGGATGCAAATGAGTGCACGCGGCAGGGCGCCTTCCTTGTGGTGATGTTAATGTGGCGGGCCAGGAACCTGTAGGCCTTGGGACAAGGAGGACCCTAGGTGGTTCCAGCTTCCCCAGGCAGGGGCCCAACTGTGGACAAGGCAAGAAAAACTGACTGTCATCCAAATCCACCCTAAATGCATTGGCAGGTCTATCAACGTTTACCAAATTGGACTGAACAGAACCCGCTCTCCCACACCGGGAAGACTTGCCTCCAGACAGCCCCTACATACAGCACTGCCTTACTAAGCGAAGACGGTGGGGGCAGGGTGTTTCTTTGTTCGTAGGGGAACAGGGCTCAACATACAGTTCATCACCACCACCCCTAAAGGAGGGTATAGTGTCAATCAGCTTGCTGTTGATAGACACTTAACTCGGTTATGTGCCTAAAGCTTTTACATAGTTGTTAGTTTTCCATGCTAATTCTCTAGACAGTCCTTGTTTTCTCAGCCTTCCTACCCTCACAAATAAAAAACCAAATAGAGTTGAATCTTACCTGGCTATCCCCCAAATAAACACGAGCAACTTTCTTTAGAGAAGCCAATCCATTTCAAACTGCCAGGCATTGTTGTATAATAAACATGAAGATGATCCCTTACTGTTGTGGGCTGTTTGCAGTTTCTGGTGATTTACAGCTATGTGTTGTTGACTCTGGGTTTGAGGTCTGTGCAGGGATGGGAGGTGTCTCTAGAAAAGAAGATCCTGTTTTCGTTTGTCTGGTAATGACATTTGTGATGGTTCACTATTACAAATTATTGAGATAAAAAATAATTTTCTAGATAGCTGAGGCAAAGTAAAAAATAAAATTACAAAATAAAGCACCTTTGCCTGAATTACCTTGATTGATTGTGTGACCCAAGATTTCTCAACTATAAAATGGGGACACTGATTCCACTTCGCAGGCAGAGTAAGGATCAGTCATGAAGATATCTGAAAATGCTTTGTAAACTGCATAAAGCACTATGCAAATAACAGGTATCTGTTGCTTTTTTTTTTAATTCCAGAAAGTTCCAGATTCCTAAGGGTTTTTATACCATGTGACAAATTGTGAGCCTGCCTCAGCTCTTTTGACCCAGAGAAAAAAGCAAGTGTTCTGTTATGCACACTATATAGCTGTTATTTATCGTAATCCTTTTATTGGAGATCTTACCAAAACATTGTGACTTATCTGACATCACTGAATTTCTGAACTGACACATAAGTAGGTTGAATAATTCACCTGGAGTCCTCCAGGACACTGGCAGCAGTACTGGCATTATAATTCAGCCCTTTCCTCTGGCCTAGAATTCTCTAAACCAGAAAGCCTTTCTCCAAAGCAAACAGGCCATCTAGAATCTATAAACTGCAAAGAAATGGATCACAAGCTTTAAAGGGTATTCCTATTGTTTTTAAATAAATGAGCAATTTTTTCCTGTCAAAATATTTCTGCATTTCTGTTAGTTTCTTGTCCGCCTGTCTCCTTTTCCCAGCTTTATGCATCCTTACCAGGTGTTTGTGATAACTTTACTAACTTCAATAAGTGGGCAAAAGGTGCCAAGAAAACTCTATTCATACTTACCTCCTCTCCTTAGGAATAGCCTTATCCAGAAGCCCTGCCCCGAAAGTCCTCAGAGACTTGGCGAGGAAGAGCAGGAGGAAGCGCTAGTAACAGAACCTGGGCCCTTTTCTTCCTCTAGATTCTGTGTAGTTAGCTTCTTCCACCTCAAGCTCCTGGGCCCGTGTCTTCTATATAATAGGTGCTCAATATCTGAAAGAATAAATGCTGGTGAATGATGGGCTTGATATCTGGGGGGAAAAAAATGCCAATGAATGATGACCTCAGTATAGTTAGAGAAACAGGTACAGAGTTGAATGTAAGGACTTTGTCCATGAAACCTTTATACCTCCTAATACCAAAGAAGTATGCACATAAGGGGGTTCTGCAAATGTTTATAGAATGAAAGAATAACTCTAACCTGACAAAGAAGAGTGGAAAAGCCTGCACCTTCAAAGAAAGTGAAGGTACCTCTACTTCCTTACATTGTATGGTTCAGATCACAAACTTGTAATCGACCAGCCCAAACTTCACTCTTAGGCGGTTTAGCTTGAAGAATTTGAACAAGTTACTTAACCACTCTGAGCCTCCAATTCTACAAAATATAACTAATGATTGACAATTACAGCAAAGGCCTTGTGCAAAAATTAAGCATATAAAGTGTTTGGCACATGTTAAGAGCTTCATAATTATTAGGTGCCTTTTCTCTAATCCAGCCATCCTCATTACAAAGGAAGAAGTATCTCTCAGACCATGCCAGAAATACCAGGGCAAATCCAGCCCTCTCATGGGTAAAATTTCCTAACATGACTGTTGTGATTAAAGAATCAGATATGGGATTGCCTAAAAGCACAGGACATTCCCTGTGTCAGTCTCTAGTGTCCCACCATTTAGCTAAGGAGAAGTGGATGCTGCAAAAGAGCTATAGATGAGACAGAGAATTGGTTTTGTTTCAGCTTCAGGATTGAGTTTTTATACATGCAGAAAAATAAGATGGAGCTGGCCACAGAGTCTGGGAGCTTTGTGATATTGAACTCAGGAATGGAGCCTGGGGGTCTAGAATGTAATTACAGTAATCTGAAACCAGATGCCAGGCTTTAGATAAGGGGCTACATCTTGCTTGTGTTTTTATAATTTGTTCCTTTTTTCTTTCTTTTTTTTTTTTCATGAATTTACTTTGTTATAAAGTAAAATTCTTTTGGAAAAAAAGCCAGCCTGTTTCAGCTATTCTAAGGAGGTCCTGGGTTTTAAAGGCTGTATCCCAGGAGAAAGGTAGGTAGGCATGTAACAGCAAGAATCAAAACAAGGGAGCCCCTAAGGGAAAGGAAACAAGGGTAAGGAGCAGTTTCTACAGTCGTGGAGCTCCTCCTTCCATCCAGCCCCTGTGCTAAAAACAGGAGACCCAGGACCAATCCCAGAATGTCATTTTTGGAAGTGTGTGTTTTAGGATTCCATGGTTCCCCCATGCTCTCAAAGGGGAACTAGCTCAGCCAAGTGGTTGCATCCACAAAGAAGTCCCTTCTCTAGTGACAATAATGCCTCCAGTTAGTGGAAAAGAAACTGGAAGTCACAATGGGGACAGGGATGAGCCCCTAGAAGGTTAACATAATTGACCTTAGTGGTTCCCTTTTTTAGCCTATGGAGTGCTGTGAATTTGAATAAGACGTAGCTGGACATTTGAGGCAGGGAAAAGAATCCTAAGGGACAATGGGAAACACTGAAGGGAAATACAAGAGAATGTTTATAGGAATGATTCAGGCTGCAGCAAAAAGAGTAAGTGGAGAGGGCAGAAAACCCAGGCCAGGAGATTAGTGAGTGAGAAGGGATGATGGCTTGACCTAGGGTAGAATCGGTGGGATGTGAGAGATGTAAATGGGTTTGAGAGAGATTTCGGAGGTAGGAGCTTCAGGAGGCATGGAGGTAGGAGCTTTGGGGAGGCATGGAGTAGAAAAGTAGTATCAAGTAGTACCAAGTTATGAGCAACGAGGTGGAGAGAGGTGTGATTCAGTGAGTAGATAATACAGGAGGACAGGCAAGTTGGGGGAGGAGGGATAGTTGACAGGTTCAGTGTTAGATGGGTTGCGTTCAAGATGTCTCTGGGAACATCAAGGTAGATGCTTCCTCTTTAGGAAAAAGATGGATGAACAGGCCTGAAACTTGTGAGAGAGATCTGGGCTGGAAATATTCTCTTCTGTGTTACCATCAGCACAGAGCTTGGCCTGTCTTGTCTAAGGAGTAAGCCAAACCCTGGCCCCAGGGGAAGAAGCAGGTTCCCTGAGTCCTTCAGCTTGGGTGAAAACAGGGTCAGCAGGTTCGAGTTCAGAAGATCAGAGTCCAGGTCCAAATGTGCAAACATGCAGGGCATGGGCAGAGAGCCACACAAGTCATTGACCAAGACAGATGGTGAAGACAAGAGGGAATGCCCCAGGCTGATCATCCCACAAGAGCCAGAGAGCAAATTTCTCAGATAGAGATAGTTCTGCTCCCAGATCTAGAAAAGCAGCCAGGGTGGAGTGGAGGAGGGAAGACGAAAAGAACAGGAAGAGAAGGGAAGGGACACAGCTTGAAAAAGCAAATCTATTTCCTACCTCTCTCGCTTGCCTCTAAGATGGTGTATTGGGTTGAATGGTGGTTCCCCAAAAGACATGCCTACCTGAAACCTGTGAATGTGACCTTATTCAGAAAAAGAGTATTTGCAGATGAAATTAAGTAAAGATCTGGACATGAACTAGACATGATCATGCTGGACTAGAGTGAGCCCTAAATCGAATGACAGTGTCCTTATAAGAGACAGAAGAAAAGATGCAGAGTAAGGAGAAGGCAAATAGGAAGGTGGAGACAGTGATTGGAGTTATGCAGCTACTAGCCAAGGACTGCCAAAGATTGCCAGCAACCACCAGGTAGGGGAGAAAGGTATAGAATAGACATCTTGATTTCTGACTTCTGGCCTTTAGAACTGTGAGAGAATAACTTTGTGGTAATTTATTACTGCAGCCCTAGGAAACTAATAAAGATGGTACCCTCCGCTCAATTGTAAGTAAACATAGACTCCGCCAGAAAACACTGAGCACTATATGCAGAGACTAATGGATACAGAAACAGAATAAGAGAGTAAAAGAGAGATACACAGGGCAGAAAGAAGGCCCAGTACCACTCCATCTAAGTCTTATTCATACCCTTGAGACAGAGCTCAATTTGTCTCATCTCAGTTTGTCTCTCCTTCTAGCTCACATGGTTGGCTTAGTGCTAAGAAAAAAGAACACCCAGATATTATGCCCCTCAGCTAAAGGCCAGTGGCACATCCACATTCCCATGAGCAGCAGTAGATTACCAACATGGTGATGAACCAATTAACCCCTTAATTGGATTCCTTTGTCTGAAGTACTCTGGCTCCCCAGATCCCAATTCACGTTTCTATGGTAGTTAGGGGGGCGGGGGTAGGGGAGATAGGAGGGTGTGGATGACCAAGAATATAAGACTTGTCTTCAAAAATGCTCTTTTCATTCAACAAATATGTATTGAGCACTGTTGAAGGCATTGAGGATACACCAGTGAACAAGACAAGGTACCTGTCCTCATGGAGCTTGTATAGTAGACAGACTATGAGCAAGTAAATAAATCAGTGGATATGCTAGTATAGAATAATAAATGTCCTAGAGAAAGTAAATCAGAGTAAGAGAACAAAAAGTAACAATGGTGGTCAGGAAAGGCCTCTTGGTCACAGTAAGAACTGAAAAGAGACCCTAATGTTGGGATGGAGTGAATCATCTGGGGAGCAACATCCCAGGAAATGGGAACAGCAAGTGCAAATTTCCCCAAATCAAGACTCAGCTTGACTTGATGTGGGTAGGCAGTGAGGTCAGGGATGTAAGCTGGGTCCAGATCATACAGGGCCAGGTAGGCTATGGGAAAGATTTTGGATTTTTTTCTAAGTATAATGGGAAGATTTTGGAAGGTTTTAAACATGGGAGTGATGGGGAACTGATTTATGCTTTTAAAAGATCACATGGAACACAAAGAACACGAGAAAAGGGCCAATCTTGACTTCCAACTCAAAAAAGCATGACCGTGTTCTCTGGGGGCATCAAACCTCCTGTTGCCACTAGTAATTCAAACTTACCAATCCAAAATTTATGGTGATGGAAAACCAAAACTTCTGTATTTCCTTTGGCATAACAGTGAAAGAGACAACTTCCCAATCCATCTGTGGTTCTGAGACCTATGTGTAATTGTATAATGGCTACGAGAAAAACGGCAACATATACTGACCAACTTCTTAAATCCTATATCAAATCCTACAAGACAACATCCAATCATGTAAGCTATTGTTCCCCCTCACCTCTCTTTCAGGTGAACTGTATCTTGCTAATGGGGCACATGGTAAGACAAGTGAATTCCAAGTGTATGAGTTACTTACTTACTGCATTTTTTCATTTTAAAATATGTTTCTTGGTTGTAAGTGATGCTATGTGTGCTATCATGGCCTGCAATAAAGCCTTCCGAAAGTTTAAAAAAAAAAAAAAAACAGCAACAAAGATCACAGGCTACTGTGAAGAGGATGGATTGTGGATGATGGAAACAGGAAGACTAGTTAGGAGAGTAACATAATTCAAGGAAGAGAGAGGTAACAAATGTTTGGAATAGAATGGTAGCTGTCATGGCCAGTGGAGATATATCGTTAAGGTAGAGCTGATAGCTCTTGCTGAAGGATTGGATGTAGGAGATGAGAGGGCAAAATCAATGGTTATTAGTATTTCCATATACTTCTAAATATCTGTTTTGAGAGTGTTAAATAGATAACTGGATCTGGGCTCTGGAGCTCAGCACAGAGGCCCAGGCTAAAAATGCAAATTTTGGAGTCAACACTGTGTAAGCAGTCTGTGAAACTGGGGACTGGTCAGATCACGAGAGAGAGTGTGTGGATGGAGAAAGGGGCAGAAGCCTGAGCCCTGGGGCAAGCCAACACTGAGAACAGTGGTTGATTTTGTACCCTCACTCCACCAGGACCCCATCCCCAGAGATCCTGATTTAATTAGTGTGGAGTGGACCCTGATTCTCAGTAAAAAGAACAAAAAAATTCCTCAGACAATTCTCATGTGCAATCGAGATTGAGAACTACTCATTTAGTGATCAGAAAGGGAAGAGCCACAAAGGGGAACTGAGGGAGGAATGAGGGAGGTAGGAGAAAAGTCAGAGGATTACAGGTCCCAGAAGCCACGTGAAAAAAAGGAAGGGTCCAATTGTGACAATCCAGAGCAACAAATCGACCACTGGATTGGGCAAGGTGCCGGTCATTGGAGACCAACTCCCCTGCCATCTTTCCTTTGTGGCTCCTGATTGCCCAGGTCCTAGGCACCTCGAAAGAAATTGGTAGGGTTCTGGCCCTGGATATTCTATAATGTAGATGACTCCAAGGGCAGGCAGGTGGACTCATGACGTCCCCCCAGACAGAAGGATGGAGACCAGAATTTGTTCTTTTCATCAGTTCCTTTTATCTTTATCTGTAGATTTGTAGCAGCTGCCCTTTCTAAAAGAGACTGAAGGAAGTTTATTTGCATTCCTGATTTCAAAAAGGACAGAAAATGTTGGAGGGCTCAACGCTAAACTTTGAACTCCTGGATAAATAAATCATTGTTTATGTCTTCTTTTATCTCTGCAAAGTTCTGGAAGAAAAAAGCATGAGTATTACAGAGCTGCCCCAAGGAGGTTCTTTTTCAAAGCCAAGCCAGAACCATATCATTAGTGGCAACCAACACAATGTTTCCCATTTAATTGCACACATCAGAGCACTGAAGACCTGGCTCCAAAGAGAGGGCACCTGGAGGCAGTATAACCTTTTTGAGGTTTTGGCAAAGGATGCCCAGTACCTGTCCAACCAAATCCTGTCGTTGGTTCCTCTCTGTGAGAGGAGACAAAGTGTCCATCTCTCAGAAGCCCCGATTTTCCCCACAGGCTCCTGGTGTAATGGGGTAAAATCTGGACTGTGTTCTTGGAATAGAGGGTAGAACCCATGTTAAAAGCCAGAATTTTGGAGGCAGAGAGAGAAGGTTCCAGCATTTTATGCAGTCTCCTTATTCCTCAGCTGAACTTGAACTTGACTGCCTCCTCCTACCTTATGTTTTTGCCCTCTGCTCCACACTCACAGAGTCTAAGTTGAATCTTTCTAGGTGGCCCTGAAGTCTCTCCACCAGATCAGAGCAACCCGGAAGGCAGAAATTGAACACTCTGTGGCCTTGTGTTCCTACTTCCTCCACTCCTCCCCACCAACACACCCATCCTCACACCCTCCACGATGCCTCTCAGATCTGGGCTGGAGTGGGGACTGTTTGCCATTTACAGTGATGCCCTCAAGGAGTGGCTTTGAGATAAAGCCTTTAAGGCTCAAGACTGACTTCTCTGTCCTAGTCCAGCTTCCCCCAGAGCAGCTGCAGCAGAGGGTAGGCCCCAAGACATGAAGGATGGAGTGACTCCCAGCCAGTGGCATGTTGCTGGGACTGGATACATTATTTATGACGCTGGTGTCAGCATGGCTCCCAGGCACCAGGGGAAATGGAAAAGGCACTTGGGTCTGTGCTGATTAAACTAAATATTTAAACAGGAATCAGGAATTGAGGCAAAGTCCATTTTTCTTCAGTAAGGCAGAGAGCACCACAAATGACTTCAAGTCTAGGGACTTGGTAAACACCATGCAGGTCATAAGGGAAGGCTGGAGGCTCTAGTCTATGGCTTTCCTCCACAGTCAGCTCCCAGCTCCTTCTCTGGAGAGGTCTAAAAGGTCTGCAGGGGACTCAGGAGTCAGAGTAGGGGAGGGGAGATGAGGAAGCAGAAGAATGATTTGAGCCACTGTGGGAATGAGATTAGGAGACACTAGAACAAAGTCAGGCTGGATTCATGCCTCTGGTTGCTTTTTCTTTTTCTATAGACCTCCATTTCCTTGTCTCACAAGATCTGTTCTACTTCATTCGCCCATATTATCACACTTACCTTTAGATTAGCCGGAAGGAGGGTGGTGGGATGTAGGGCAACCATGAATTAATACTCTTGTCTTGATTCTTCTTATCGCTCCTAAGATAGGTCCCAAATCTGGAAGACAACCTCCACTTACTGCACACAAACACAGCAGAGAACCTATATAGAGAAGACACAAGGGAGCCCGACCTTCTATTTACAGTATCCAGAAATCCCCAGATTTGAAGAAAGACAAGATCAGAAGGAAATTTTCTGGTGGAAAGAAACAGTTGCCATTTGGTCTGGCTTTTCCTACTGCATTTTTCCCCTCACTTATATTTCCATAGCAGTCCCCTTCCTTGGCCCCTGGGGATGTGCTTTTTTCTCAGTCCTAGCATAAGCGAGAGCCCTTTTCCTTCTTTCCTCTAAAGACAGATGAAACAGGCTGACATTTTCAAAATTAATTTCTATAAAAACTTAGGAAATAAAAAGAAATAATTGCAGAAAATAT
Source organism: Pteropus alecto (assembly GCF_000325575.1). Lineage (NCBI taxonomy): Eukaryota > Metazoa > Chordata > Mammalia > Chiroptera > Pteropodidae > Pteropus > Pteropus alecto. The sequence goes on from NW_006434709.1 coordinate 22,637,905, forward strand.
AAATGTATAAGTTCAATTCAATTCAACATTTATTGAGATTCTTCTGCTTAGTCAACGTGCTATGCTCTGGGTTACCTTGATGGATGAAATAGCATTCTGGTCTTCATGAGGTTCGCTACCCAATGGAAGAGGCAGGCATGGGCATATATGAGTTATAATCTAATAAAATAAGGGCCATAATAGCCTTGAATTAGAAACAATTAATATAGCCTGCTGTAGGGAGGGGCAGGGCTGGTCAAAGAAGGCTTTGACAGACGATAATATTTGATCTGGGCTTTCAATTAAAATAAGGACCTTTGTCTGGTAAAGAGTCAGAAAGGACATTCCAGACAAAGGGAACAGCATAGAGGTAGTACATGCATCATGACATATGAGAAACAACTGCAAAGTTGATTGAGGCCAGATAATAAAGGCCTCAACTGCCGAGCTAAGGAGTTTGACTTAATCCTACAGGACCTATAGGCAACAGGGAACCAACATGACTGTATTTAAGTAAGAAGCATAGTAGTGGCTAAAGTGTAATAAATTGGTATTTTGATTTATGCAACAATCTTCTGTCAGTTAGCTTGGCATAAATATATCGTGTCTAGCCCTGCAGAGCTGACAATAGAGCATGGGCTAAACTACTGCCATCCTGCAAAGCTCCCTATAAGATTTATCTTTAAATTCAACAAAAAGAAGTATTTGAGAAGATGAAGGATAAAATAGAGCTCGTTGCTAAAGTTCCATTCTCTTTTATTTTGTTGTAATTGACTGAATGTTTGTGTCCTCCCTCTCCCCAAATTTGTATGTTGAAATCCTAATGTGAAATTCTAGTACTATTATGCTGGTATTAGGAGGTGGGAGTCTTTGGTAGGTGATTACATCATGAGGGTGTAGACTTCGTGAATGGGATTAGTGCCTTTATAAAGGAGACCCTAGAGAGCTCTCCTGTGTTTTCTGCCAAGTGAGGATAATACAAGTTGGCAGTCTGGAGCCCAGACGAGAGCTCTCACCAGAATCTGACCATGCTGGCATCCTGTTGTTGGACCTCTAGCCTCCAAAACTGTGAGAGATAAATTTTTGTTGTTCGTAAGTCGCCCAGTCTGTGGTGTTCTGTTATAGCAGCCTGAATTGTTTCAGGCACTGGGGAAAGGCAAAAATGACCCAAACATGAAGACAGGTGGTATTATTACCTAAGCACCCCTCCTGTGTGTTGGCCCCCACTTCAGATATCCCAGATGTCTGAGGCCTTGGGATTCCTGGAGAATGAGGTCACGCAGGCCATAGAAAATTCTAGTCAGGGAGAAGCAGATGAAGATTTGGGGGCTCCTAAGACAGGCAATTATTTAGACTGCAAAACATGAGGGATGTAGTTATTCAGGCCTGGGAGATTTCCAAATGATGGAAACTTGGAGATTTTTAGGAATCTGGAATCATCTAAATTTGCGAAATCTGAGGATTGACATTGTCCGGGCCTTTGAAAAGTTAATTGAAGAGATAACAGATGGCAAAATTATAACTAATAAAAAAAAGTAAACATTAAGCCACTTGAGAAGAAATGCTGGGTAAGGGTGGACCAAAACTTATAACAGTTCAAAGGATATGACCCTGTGTTCCCTCTGCCATCTTTCTCTGGGCACTAAAGATAGATGAGTATGCACCTCCAGGTAGAGGGACCCTGATCCTCTTTCCTGAATCAAGTACAGAAACATATATTTTAAAATTTATTTGTTCACATAGACAAGGTTGAACATGTGCAAAAGAATTTAAATGTCTAAGAAATTTAGGAAAAGACCGACCAAAAAAAGGATACAAAACATATTATTAAGTGGAAAAAAAAAAAAAAAAACCAAGCTGGATTAAAATACGTATGATACAATTGCATTTAGGACAAAACAAAATTAGATATTTATAGTGTAAATATGCAGGCATATAAATGTAAGAAGATTGGCTAGAATCTTGGCACCAGCAGATAACAGTAGTTACCTCTGAGAGCAGAGAGTCAGAGGCATGTGAAAAACTACTCAATTTTCTTCTCTGTACTTACATATTGTTCAAAATTTTTTACATCGAGAATGTGTTTTCATCAAAAACATTTTTTTAATTAAGAGAAAATAAAAAGACCAAAGACACAGACACAAAATTACACAGTAGAACTTTCTGAAGCAAAGTCTAGCAATTCTCTGGGGAGTCCAGCCTGCCCTTCTCCCTGCACCAATCCTGGAGTCAAGCAGACTGCTGGGCCAAAAGAAGAGATGGGAGAAGACACTGAGAAAGAGGGGAAAGGCAGAAAACTTCTCCAACTTTCCGATGCACCTCAGATTGCTGTCCCTTTCTGAGATATAGCCCCAGGTTCATGTGACACTCCTCTCCTTAATAACAAATTCCCCCCTACACACACTTTTTTTTTCTTTTTTTTACTTAAGTTAGCTTACAAAAACCAAAAGGAAAAAAAGAAAAGAAAACTTACTACTATAAAACGATGCCAAATCACAAATGCCTGTGTCAACAGAATCACTAGAATCCCCTCGGGTTACGATGTAAAGTTTATTGTATGGAGACAACAGGGAGCCACTGAAGGGTTTTAAGCAAGGATATGACAAGCATTTTGGAAATACCTCTCAGAAGCAGCAAGGAGGACAAATCTGAGAAAGGCTAGACTGAAGCAAGGTGTCCAGTTACAAAAAGCTTTTTCAATAGTCCAAGTGAGAGACAGTGTTTCTGTATTTATGGTTTTAAGACAGGCTTCTTCAAATTCTGCTCTCAACTTGCTGATTAACTCTGTGGAGGGAGAGGGAGAGGGAAATAGAGAAATAACTGAATCCCTACAATGGCTACAAGAACTTATGCTATTCTTATCTCAAGGTATCAAGTACATAAGAATAACCTTTGCTGGTTCTCCAGTATCTCAACAATCAAGTCTAGATTCCTTAGCAAAAAATTCATGGCTAGTCCTTTACGACCTGTCTCCAACTTCCCCTTCTCAGTCTCATGTCACACCCTTCTCCCTGTGTAGTCCACCAACTCGGAGCCACCCTCAGTTCCTGGAGCAGGGCATGAACTTTACTCAGCCGTGGACTTTGAACCCACATTCTCAGGACCTGGCCCTCCTTCCTTCTCTGAGGGTGGACCTCTAGGCTTATATACAAACTTCCTTCCCAGAGTGCTAACAACCCTTCACACCACTCTATTATAATATCATGATTATTTGGGCCTCTCCCTCACTACATCTATGTCTCCAAAACTGGATGATAAACAGAAGAACAGGGCAGGGCAGTTTTTTGTCTCGTTGTTATTGTTTTTTTTACTAGACTCCCAGGCCCAACCCTGGATTTACAAAACCTGCGTCTCTGGGGAAGGGGCTTGGGAATCGTATTTTATAAAGTCCTCTGTTGACCTGTAGTCATAAGCCAGGAGTGGGAGGTCCCCTGTAGCTCACAGTCTACATTATTGTGAAGCCTCCCAACCCTACCCCACTGTCTCCCTTAGCACGTTGTTCCCACCTCTGTATTGCTCTTGTTATAGGATCTCTGTGATACGTATCCCATTCTGCCATATTGTATAGTTATTTGTCTACATGTCCCACTCAGCTGTTTACATGTCCTATCTCCTATCCAAACGTGAGCCCATAAGGGCAGGGACACCATCAGATACCACTATAGATTCCATACACATGGATGCTTGGAGAAGACTTGCAACATACATAGAAAATAAAAACAGAAAAAGCCTCTAAATCGAGTGCACTGCATGTAGGAGACTACAATTATTTTCAGTTCTTTTTTGGTTGGACTGGGAAAAAAGACGATCAACAATCTGGTTGCCAAATTGGACGGTAGGTGGCAGCCACCCCTAGATTTGATTATATATATTTTACTAAAAAAACAGAGGTGCTGGGAAGCGCAGGGTCTTGTTCAGGTCACAACGCCAAACAGAGCTAAGGAAGACATCCTAATTCTGGGCCCTTGGCCGCCAGCATCCACACAGACTTCTCACCTAGTGTGGGACCAGGCCACACCCTCCACTAATCTCCCTCCAGCCTTTGTTTGATTGGAGCCAACTCATTAGCATTTAACAATGGACCCCAAGTTGCCCTCCTGTTTTCTATTTACAATTTAAGGGTCCGCAGTCACCAAGCTCCTCCATTGTCATTGCTATTAGCTGAAGTTAGTGGGGTTTTTTTTGTTGTTTTTATTAAAACTCCTTCCTTCCTCTATCCCACCAGGTTATCAAATGAATTCCTGAATCAGCCAATCACAGTTTCAGAATTGGCACAGTGCACCATTATAATTGTAATTATCCTTCTTTCTTTACTTGGAACATTTCTGGGGAGGCAAATTCAAGATACTCTGCTTAAAAGAATTTCAACAACCAGAATTTCCAGTTAGAAATTCTTACAACTGCCACAAGGCATCGCAGAAGGCTCCAGGTCTCAGGTCATGGCCTGGTCTGGAATCTCAACCCCATCCCCCACTTACTTGGAGAGCTGGAACCCCTGAGCCTCGATTTTTCACATCTATAGGCTGTCTGCCCTTGTATCCCACACTTCTGAGGATCATATCATGCAATCTATTGAAAATGGTCTGTGATCTTTAAAACTTCTTGAAAATCTGCCATGCACCAGGCAAAAAACTAGAGGCTTTATACATTTTATCTAGTGAGGTAGGCATTATATTGTTAAAGAGAAAATCACAAGCTCAAAATGGTGTCACTTGTGCTAAAGCCCGTGATACCAAACCTAGACTTAATACCTGACTTAACTGCAGTTTTGATCTTTTCCAGAAACGTAATCTTAATCAACAAGTCTGGAATTTTCTGGTCAACATCAATGAGATAATCTGTCGCAAGGGCCCTCTCCACCCCCACCTTCTAGGAAGAAGAGGCAATCTACATGATAAAACCCTCGCTGTTTCCTTCCTTCCCAAAAGTAGATGACGTGGTCTAAAACTATTTTTTTCTGCTATTAGCTCCCTTGCCCCATTCTTTTTTACCTGTAAAAACCTTCCGTTTTGCACAACCCTTTGGAGTCCCCATTTAGTTGCTAGGTGGGATGCTGCCTGATTCATGAATCACTTAATAAAGTCAATTAGATCTTCAAATTTACTTTAAAAAACAAACAAACTATATTATACTCTTCTTTTACATAAAGAAAACCAGATTCCTCCTCGACACCTTTCCCTGTGCACGAGTGTCCCCCCCATTTTTTTTTACTAACTCCAGCTCATTGATTCTCTGTGATCCCCCCGTTTCCACTACATTCCAGGAAGATGGCTTTCACCGCCCTAGTTCTCTCCCAGAGCATTTCTCTTCTGAATCACTGACAAAGTCTTGCATTTTGTTAGGTTCTTTCTACACTCCTGAGGGATCCCTTTGTCCTGCAAATCTCTTGAAGCCACTCCTCTAATATGCTCCACTGCCTCCTCTACAGTTTAGCTGGGCTGCCACCCTCCCCCACCACACACACTCTGCTACACCATACTGAAATGCTAAACGCCGAAAACTATTCCTGTGCTCCTTCCATCTCCTGGCCTTTGTATCTGCTGATCTTTTCCTCTTTGACTGCATCTGGCAATTCCTACTTGAGACTCAGAAGTACCTCTCCCTTAAGCACGAAGCCTGATGGATGCTCCTCCTCTGGGCTTCCTTAGCACTCGCACATAGCTCCATTATGGCATATTACATTTCTGTTCATTGCCCTGGAATATGAATTCTGGCATCTAGGTTGGAAAATACTTGTGTCAGGAAAGGTGAGAAATTGACATTAATAGGGTGTAAGAGGAGGTGATGTGTAACGCCTGGCATATAATGGGAGACAAAGCTGGACAAGCAAAAGCTAGATAATCTTAAGAGCCTTAATTGCTAAGAAGCTTTGGATTTTACTCTGAAGGTGATCAGAAGGTTTTTAAGCAGGGAGCAGCACTAGGTTTATGCTTTTAATGAGATACTCCGATTCAGCGTGGTAAATGGACTGGAGGACTGAGAGATAAAAAGGAAGTTAATGAGGAGGCCACTGCAATTGTCCAGACAAGATAGAAGTGTGCTTACGCAAAGGGAGCAGTTCTGGGATTGGAGAATGAGGACAGATGGAGAGGATGCAGGGAGGCGTCTAGCTTGGCAGTAGTTAGAAGGAAATGCCATTGAGTGCTTGTTGGTAATGTGGTAAGAGCAAATTGTGGGGGAAGGTAGTTTTGTTTTGGTCATAATGAATTTGGAGTACTTATAGCCATACCCAGGGCAGTTGGAAATCTATCTAGAGCTGAGTGTAAAGGGGAAGGCTGTGGTATAGATTTATGGGTCTTTTCTATGACAGTTAAAACCACAGAAGTGGAGAGGATCACTGAGGAAAAAAATCGTAGAGCGAGATAAGAATCTAGCATTTTTTCATATGTCTCTTCTTGTTATGTCACAAATCCATAAGTCAAATGACATTGGTTAATCCACTTGAAAATTCACTTTGAGGACAGCATTTTGGGGGACTAAAAATCTGGATGGTTTCATGACCAAGCTATTTTCTGCTTCTATCATCATCTAGACCTGGAGTACCAAGGGTCCTTACTCTCTGTGAAACCTCAACAAATCATTATGTTGATCAAAAACGGGCTGTTCAAGGTCAAATACTAGTTGATTGTCAACTATCAGCTGTTGCCAAACAGCCAGGCAAGAAATGGACAGGGTGGCTCTCGGTGTTCAGCATCACTCTATTCATATTTGGAGATCTGTAGGAGGAAATTCTCAGGTAGATTCTAAGCCCATGACCTACATCCTATGAGAACTCACCTACATTCCCAACCCCTGCACTGAGCTGGGACCAGGGCTGCATTTATCATTTGGGACCCTGTTCCCCTGACCATAGCCAACTGGAATAGGGAACATGTGACTATTTCTGGCAGTAAAATAATAATAATAATAATTTAAAATAATAATAATAATAATAAATAAATAAATAAATAAACATTTTATGATTTAAAAAATAAATTTACTGAACCTAAAAAAAGAAATAGAAGACTTCTGACTCAAGTGGGTCAGTTATGCAAGAATCTGGGGATAGGAAATACAGATACTTGAAAGTCTGTGTACTTGATGTAGGAGTACAAATTCTCAGCATACACATTTTGGAATGGTGGGGATGGGGGACAGCTATCTTCCCCATGAGCACAGAGAGGGCTCAAGTGCAGGGAAAGCAGAATAAAGCAGGAGACATCGGTGTAGCAAGAGTGAGAGCACACACGAAAATGGCTGCCTTGTACCTCACAGCCTTCCATTTCCAGATTTCAATCCCTCCAAGGCCTGTTTTTTTGATCTAAAGGTTCTGTCACACTTTTTGCCTAAGCTGAGCTGAGCAAACTTCTGCTATTTACAAGCAAGGAGTCTTCATTAATTGACAATAGGTAGCTAGGTAAGGGCCTCAAAGAGAGAAGAGGTTAGAATAGGTATTACTGAGAAGACTCAGGAAATACCTAAATCCTATCAAGAGGCTGAAGTACATCATCTTTAGAACTGAAATGGATTTAGTGAAAACCGTAACCTAATCAACTGTTACGTGACTGAAGAAAGGATATTGAAGGGTACAGAAGCTTAGTACAAAATGAGTGCTTTGCAGTGTTTATTGAATGGCTATAACTAAAACGAAACATCACATTGGGCAGAAAATTCACAACAAAGGGAAAATACTTTTATACACACTTTCACTTCTCATTTTAGTAACGGTTTCTACAAAACTAATGCCCACTGTTGATTGTAATGGGCATTATTTTGTCCATGACAGTCAGACCCCTCCTCCCCCTTCACTTCATTCAACCCCTGTGTCTGGACAGGGTATGTGATGCATGCTGGATCAATCAGAGCCCTCCCCTGGCATTTTTTCATTTCTAGCTAGAGAGAAGGAGGAAAGTGCAGCTCCTTTCTGATGGGACATGTGAGGCTGATTTGCCAAATTCTCAGCTGAGTAGAGGAAGCCAATCTGCAGCAGAAAGAAAAGATGCAGATGATGCAGAGAATAGGTGGCATCTGAGTGTCTGACTCCTGTTGTCCTTGAGTCCAGCCACCCCTGCCGTTCTTGCAGTTTGGTTACATAAGCAAATAAAGCCACTAATTGGGACGCCTGTACTATGGTCAAACTTGGGGCATGAGGGAACACTACATATTCCTAATCACCCAATTTCTCACTGAGGCAGGACTGCCTTCGAGAAGGCCTTTAACTTGCCCCTGTGCACAGACTTGATTTACTCGATGCCCCCTTCATTTGTATGAGACTCAGGGGAGATCATTGGAGGGTCAATGCTCTGTGGTTTATTTTTTATCCACATGCTCATGCTGGAAGCTGCTGTATCATTCTGTGGGTACTTTCAGAGAGATGCAGGTCATCAACATGCACCCAAGGAGTACAAATGTGTCACTTATTCCTGTATTCATTTTCCTCTTCTTTCTTAGAACCTTGATTTTATTCAAGGCAGTAATTCATCTATATTAAAGGCATCCCTCCCCCCCCCAAAAAAAATAATAAAATAATAAAAAAATATAAATAAATAAAAGGCATTTCCCATCCTCTCTTGAAGTGAGACGTACCATGTAACCAAATTCTGGCCAATGAAATTCAAGTATATTGTTATATGACACTTCTGAAGAGTCTCCTTAAAAAGATGGAAAAGGTCTTATTCCCTCTTTTTTCATCATGAGACAATAAAGCAATGATAGCTCCACTCATTGTTATTCAAGACATGGGTTCCTTCTATCTTGCTTCTCTACCCTCATTAACTCATTGTCTCATGGTCCAAGATGGCTGTTAGAAATCCATTCGACACTTCTCATTAGGTTCACATAATAGACTAAGTCCAAGAAAAAGTAACAAAATAAGAGTATTTCTCTCAATTTTCTTTTCTCCTTAAGAGAGAAATAAAGTTCTGTATTGTTTATGCTACTGTTATTTTGGGCTGTTGACCTTAAACAAATAGATAGCCATATATTTCTCAGCAAAATGGGTTTATTTGGGAACAACAATCAACTACAATTTGTGACATGCAGGTCTAATGGCAAACCAGGCACAAGTAAGGAGAAACCACTCTTCCATAGCCTTAGGAAGAGCTGTTGTAAACCAACCCACCATTGGAGGAAACCGAAAGTTCAAAGTATAGTAACTTTTCATTGGCTGGGCTGTGGCAGTCTCCCATTGGCTGGGCTGTTACTAGGCAAGGAAGAAGATTCCTCCTGCTGAGGTAGTAAAGTAGTATCACTTCCCGTCAGAAAGGAAAGGTACGTCTCTTCCTGTTGAGGTCAGTAGTGTGTGTTGATTGACAGGTGCAGGAAAAGTGCTCTCTCCTGGTCTACCCCACATACCCTTTTAAATGAGGTTTCTGTTTATTCATTTTCACAGGGTTTTATCTGTTATATGTAACTGCACTGATTCATCCATCAGGTAACCTAGGGTGGCCACTGGAGTATGGTGGCAGAGTTGGTCAGTGATGGGGCCAGTTCCTGGCCCGCGGCGAGTAAAGGCCACTGCCCTCTAGGGATCTGCCCCCCACTTTCGGAATCCTCCGGATCTTGTGAGGGCCTGCCACCAGGCACACTTGATCCAAGCTGCTTCTGAGAGGAGGAAGGCTGAGAGGGTTTGTGGCTCTGCACGGCGGCCTCTTTCCTGAGGGCAAGGCTTCAGGTTCCCTAAATGTCCCTGCTGCTTTCCTTCCTTGCCTCGGGATGTCTCTGTAGACCCGAGAGTCTAGAGAACCACTGCCCCATTATGTGAGCAGGGACGGTTTACATCCTTGTTCATCGTTCCGAGTCTTTGACATCCAGTGTATATTTGACGCTTACGGTGCATCTCGGTCCAGCCACGGTTTAAGTGTTCAGGGGTTCCAGGTGGCTGGTGGCAAGTCTAGACTCTGCTTGGACAGAGCAAGTCTAGACTCTGCTTCTGTTCTCCTCCTAAGCCAGCCAGTTCTATCTTTCGTCTCTGGTTGTAATCTCTTTGTTAAGCTTTTTGCCTGTCTGCCTGACTCCTTTGGATTGATGCTTTTTTTTTTTTTGAGTTCTCCTAGATCTTTCAGAGCTTTTTTGCCTCCTGGCCCGTATAGTCATAGACCAGCTTATCTCCATTCGATGCCTAGCCTTGATGATCCCAGTTGTCAGAAGGGGAATTTCAGATGGGTGAAGTTCCTCAGGTGCTTCTCAAATACATGGCTTCATATAGGCAGTTTCACACCACTGCTACCCGAATGCCAAGAGTTAAGGACTTGCAAAGGAAACAGAGTGGGAAGCAGAATCACATGATGCGTGAGCTGATTCTTGATGACAGTCTCTTGGGAAACTGGCACGTCCTCAGATTGGAAATAAAAATTGAGGTATAGAGCAAAAACAGGTGCAGAAGGGCTTTCTCTCTTTTGGTTCTTAGTTGTCCAAAGGGTGGGAGGTTGTCATGTGGCCCTTGGCGCCTAAAGAAAAGTGAGGACCTGGAGCATGAGGGATCACGACCAGGTGCTGGTGAAGTTGTGCCAATTCCTGTGGATAGAGTAGTGATCTTCAAACAGTACCCCGTGAAGTTCCTAGTTTGTGGAGATCCTCTGGGCTTTGCCTGGAATAGGATGCAGGGGGAACAAAGAGGAGGCCTAAAGAATAGAATTCTGTGCTTCCCCAAGCTTCCCCTCAACACAAGCAGGGTGCCTTTTATCTATTTATATATTAAGGTTTTGCATACTATTTCATTTAAAAATGGCTCCACTACTTAAAAAAAACAAAAACAAAAAAAAAAAAACTGAAAATGGTTGAGATAGATACGAAAGAAACTGACACTCAGAGGACAGGTGATTTTCCTAAGATCACACAGCTAATCAGTGGTAAAGCCAGGATTCCAAGTACCAGGTCCATCTCCTAAAGCTAAGCTCCTTTAAAAGAGAAATAAGTAATTTCCTTGGCTCCTGCGAAGAGATGTGCTGCCTAGAGAGTCATGAGATCAAGGAGAGATCTCATGCTATTTCATGGAAGGATGAATCTTTAACATGTAGTTGTAGAATCTCTGCATAATGAACTCCTACTGAGAATGTGGCCTTAACAAGCAGAGGAGAAGTCTTAGGACTCCACAAAAGATTTTTGACATTTGTTTTGTTTTTTTTTTTTACATTTTTATTTATCAAGAAACAGAATTTTTTTGTGTGAAAAAGAAAAATTGTTTGAAATACGTGAGAAGACTGAAGTTTGAGTCAAATACCTTCCCTGGGCTCTTCAACCCTGTATTATCTCTTTCTGTCTGTAACACCACGGAGGTCAAGAGGACTTAGGCCTTAAAGCAGGGGTCTCCAAACTCTAGGTCACAGACCGGTACCGGTCTGTGGCCTGATAGGAACCGGGCTGCACAGTAGGAGGTGAGCAGCAGATGAGTGAGCGAAGCTTCATCTGTATTTACACCCACTCCCCAGCGCTAGCATTACCACCTCAGCGCCACCTCAGCTCCACCCCATAACGTCGGGCATTCGATTCTCATAGGAGCACTGGTACCCCAAAAAGGCTGGGGACTGCTGCAAAGGGCTCATAGCCACAAATGAACGTATTCTCAGGACCACATCCAGACATTTTCCTTCCAAACTGAACGTTAAAAAAAAATTTTCAGTGAAGAAGGGAAGGAAAAAAGAGAAAAAGAGAGAAAGAGAAGAAAGAGAGGAGGAGAGAGAGGAAAAGGGAGGAAGGAAGATAAAGCCAAGTTAGGCTTCAGTATTCCTCTAACACACTCAATATGTTGCTGTCTCAGGGCCTTTGCATTCCTCTGTTCCTCTTCTCTAGAAATCCTCACACCTTATTCCTTTCCTTCACTGAGGTCTTTGCTGAATGCAGAGGCCTTCTTTGACTATCTATCTAAAAGGGCACTGACCCTGCTTTTTCCTCAGAGCATTCATCAGCATCTAATATATTATATACTTATTTTTTTAAATTATCATTAAATTTTATTGCACAGTTTTGAGTTATACTGGCAAGTATCTTGTGGAATGTTTATATTTACTTTTTAATGTATCATTTCCCTTTTTCCACTAGAATGTAAGCTTCCAAGTTACAGAGACTTTGTTTTGTTCATTGCCATATGCTCAGGTAATAGAACAATGCCTAGCACATAAGAATTTCTCAATAAATGTTAAATGCAAGAATGAACAAAATAAACAAATTATGTTCCAGAGATGGGGGGAGTTTGGAAACAAATTCTACATAGACCATATTCCATGGTGCCTAGAGATGAGGGTGAATGTAGCTGTCTTCAGGGTGCTTGTCATTTGTCTGGGTTCACATGGCAGAGCACACTGAGTGTTGGCAGGGCGAATAGAAGTTTTAAGGAATTTATTAATCACCTTGGTAGGACCCTAGAGGCCTCCAGAGAAATGTGAGACATAGGTAAAGCTATGACTTTTGGCCTCACCCAGCAGGGCAAATAACCATATAGGGACAGGCAGCCACACCTACACCTGCCTTTCTTGGAACTGAGTCTGAGTGATGGAGCTTGTTGGTATCGGATTGGTGTTATTGTTGGTTCTGGGAATTGAGTTCTAGGTCTCTTTGGGGTTATTTGGCTGTAGATTTCTCTGGGTGGCATTTGAAGTCCCTGGACACTCTGGCTTCCTGGGAAAGCATTGATTGGCATGGCATTTCTTTCTCTGTAGCAAAGGAGAGGTTGAAATTGAAATGCAGAAGTAATACAACTCAATGCATCTGTCATGTCTCACCCTTAAGAGACCTAGAGGGGTTCAGGCTTTGGTCATTCAATTGTATGTCATGAGGTATTGGGTCCCTCTAGGTTGGCCTTTAGGTTTGGAAGGTGGCCTTTCTGCAGATGCCTCTTTTTTTTTCTTTCTTTCTTTCTTTTTTTTTCTTTTCTGATAACCATATAGCCTTTTTTCCTCTTCTACCAGTGCCAAAATACAAAGTTTTAGGGACTTAGTGCTTCCAGATTCTGAGACAAGGTAGCACCACCCCAAGATTGGAGGCATCGATCTCTGGTATAAATCTTGGCTCAAGGGAAGTGAAGATAGACACAAGGGTGAAGAGGGCATTTAACTTCGCAAAATGATGGTTGCAACAAGTCTAGGTAAATATAAAGCTTTTTTTTTTTTTTCCCTCCCAGGAGGCCAATCAAGGAGGATTTGTGGAAAAGAGAGAAATCAGATCAGAGGAATAGCCTGTAAAACTCAGGAACTGCTTTGTGTCTTTGATGGCTTGAGGAGTTTTCAATCTATAACCAAGGTCTCTTTTGCTAGACTCAGCATGCCCTGGCTGAAGATGTACCCTGGATAGTCACCTTAGGCCATGATAACACAGTGTCTCTGTTAAAGGAGAGGTGATTGTATTAGTTGTGGGGAGAGAGGGTTTCTAAGTTAATGTTCCAAAGAGAATCCCAAAATCCGGTGGCTTAAAGAACAAAAAAAGCTGATTTCTCTCTTGCATAACATCCAAGCTGTGTCTAGGTCCGCAGGTAACTTTGCTTCTTGAAGTCATATACAGGTTCCTTTCTCTTATAGTTAGTTCCTTCTCTCCCTATGGTTTATCCCATCTCCTTGGTTGAAGCTGGGCCATTTGCCTTGTCCAGATTCTGGCAGCAGGAAGGGAGAAAGAGACCCTGTGTTAGCCCACATTTAACACTTTCAGGCTAAGTTCAAGGAATATAGATTGAACTCGAATCTTTTTAGGGTAAAGACTGATTAAAAAAAATTAATCTTTGCATTACCAAATCTCTAGAACTTAGCACAGTAACTACATATAAAGTATGCTCAATAAATACATGTTGAAGTTTGTGTTAAGTTTCTTTTGTCTGCAAAAAAATATTAAGAGTTTAGTGAAAAGCTTCTCTGAAATTGAAAAAAAAAAAAAGATAATTAAGTCTTGGAAGGAATAGGAACTATCATATCTACAGGGACCTCACCAGCTAGAGGTCATGGACACTATGTCTAGGGCAATACTCTGAATTCAGCTCCCCAAACTCTCAGGCTCAATATCAATTCATTGAATGTTCCAGACTTATAGGCAGGAGAACTGTGGTTGTCTCAGGCTGGGCCAGCTGTCAACCCCTAACACTTAACCCCAGCCAGGAGCAGGAAGGAGAAACATAAACAACACCCCTGGGTGCCACACCAGTGTAAGGACCTGTTTTCAGAGAAGGACAAATTGTCATGTGAATTATTATCCAAATGCCTGATCACACCCTGGTTCAGGAAAGCATTACAAGCTTCAGTTTCTTAGGTGCTAGAGTCCAGCAGGGGAGATACAGCAGCCAAAGAGTAAGGTTATTCAAAAGTAGCTGAGCCTTGGAAGTGATTTTGAAAATACATACACTTGGAACATACACCAGGCAGTGGTAATCTTGGCAGAGTCCCAGCTTGCTTTACAGCTCTTCTAGGAGGCTCTGGGGGGCACCTTGAGGATGCGATGAACCCCCTCCATAGGTATGGATCTATGTGCTTCTGGAGGCCCTATATCTTCTCCCTTTTCCTGGCTGTGCTTGGACCCCAGGGATGAGTGGAGGCTCAGTCCAGTCTTTACATCACCACTAGGACCACGACTTGACTTCCCGCCCTTCCCTAAACCAGAAGCATGAGCCTCCAGCTCTGCCAAGCTGTTTGCCTATGTGTCTCATTCCATGACCACTCCTCCCTGAAAGTGGGTGCTAAAAACAAACACTATTCCAGAGCAAGCCCCATACCAAGAGCTAGAACTCACTTGCCTCAACCTTCCCAGAGATGCCGCAGTGCTCTAACTGTACTCTTGACACAAACTGCAGACACAGATATCTTATATTCTGCATCAAATAACCCTATGTAATTCTATTGCCATGTCGAAGTTAGGAAGGGAGGATGGTTGTAACTATCTCTGTCTCCCCAGTTGGGTTTAAGATAAGAAGGCTGCTCAGGCAGCCTCCATCACACAGCTGGAAAGGTTAAGAAATTATCTGTTTGCATTAGAAATTTACACAGCTTGACTGGCTGCTTTTGAAGGAATCAAGTGCAATTATCTGGCAACTAGCCAACCTAGATGAGCCAGTCTGACAAAGGGCTTCCTACAGTGGCTTGAAAAGTTGAAAGGAAAGGATTCTGCCTATTCACTAGTTCCATTCATTCCTTTGTGTGGCCCTGGATTCATGGCCCTGCATAATGATATCTGGGATCCACGGGTGACATTGGGCTACACCCAATTAGAGTTGTCCATGAATGTGGTACAAGGGTTTGAGAGGTGTATTGGTTATCTATTGCTGTGTAATAAATGACCCCAAAACTTGGTGGCATAGAACAATAGTTATTATCTCAGTTTTTGTGGTCAGAAATATGGGCACAGCTTAGCTGGGTATCTCTGGTTCAGTGTGGCTCGAAAGGTTGCAGTTAACTTGCTGGCTGGGGGTGCAGTCAGCATAAGGCTCAAATGGGGTAGGATCTGCCTCCAAACTCACTCACATGGCTATTGGCAGAACTTGGGTCCTCTCTGACTATTAACCAGAGACATCAGTTCCTTGTCACGAGAGACTCCTTGTAGAGCAGCTCACAACATGACAGCTGGCTTCTCTGAGTGAGCAAATGAGAGAGAGAGAGAGACAGAGACGAGAGAGAGAGAGAGAGAGAGAGAGAGAGAGAGAGAGAGAGAGAGAGAGAGAGAGAGAGAGAGAGAGCGCGCAAGAGCACAAGAGAATAGCACAAGAGAGAGCACAAGAGAATAGCACAAGAGCACAAGAGAGAGCGCAAGAGAATACACCCAAGATGGAAGCAACAGTCTTTTTATAACCTAATCTTGGAAAAGACATCCCATTACTTCTGCTATATATTTTTTTCAATTAGAAGTGAATCATTAGGTCCAGACCACTCTCAAGGGGAGGGGATCACCCAAGAAATCACTGGGGGTCATCTTACAGGCTGCCTACCACAGGAAGTCACTGAAGTGGGATGACAACAAAGAGAATGTCACTTGTTTGTCAGTAGGAGATGCCAGGACAGAGAAATATTTTTTAAAGTCAAGGACTTGAGGCCATAACTAGGGGGCTTGGATGTCAGGGTAAAGAGGTTAGGCAGAAGAGGAACCAAAGAAGGAATAAGAGGCAATAATAGGGTGGTCTGAGACAGGAAAAGGTACAAATGAGTCGATGGGGGCACTGAGGAAACAATTTTAGGAAGCTTGCTCATAACACACAGCTATTCTCTTATGCTTATGGGACAGGATCTTGAGGCATAAGACGAGGTATAACTGATGCAAGTGGATGGTGGTACAGTTAAACAAGATAAGAAGGAAAGAAGATCATTGATTTGCTTTGGAACAAGTTGATTTTGTGGTGTTTTTGGGTTGTTCAGGTACAAATGTCCTCTGGACAATTGAAAAAAGATGGAAGATCTAGAGAGGGCTGTATGTACAGGGTTGGGAACACAGACACTTAGACTAGGGGCAAAGGCAGAAGCAGGGACCATCACTGTAGACTAAGGAACAGTCAGATCCTCAGGCAGCTACTACTAAAAGTGTTTCTAACATACTCTTTCCTCTTTGAGACCTGTCATGAACCTGCTATCCTAATTTGTGTTTATATTTTTCTTGAACTCAATTTTATTTTTTAAAGAATAAACTTTATTTTAAAAAGTATTAGATTTACAAAAAAATTGTCGAGAAAGTAGTCCAGAGAGTTTCCACGTGCCCCACACTTAGTTTCCCTTATTATTAACAACTTGCTTTAGGATGATATATTTATTACAGTTAGTGAACTAATACTGATATGTTATCATGGGCTAAAGTCCATAGTTTATTCAGATTTCCTTAGCCCTTTTTCTGTCCCTAGATCTCATCTAGGATACCATATCACATTTAATTATCATGTCTCCTTAAGTTTCTTTTGGTTGTGACAATTTCTGAGACTTTCCTTGTTTTTGGTGACTTTGAAATTTTGGAAGAGTACTGGTTAGGTATTTTTGAGAACGTCCCTCTAGTGGAATTTCTCTGATATTTTTCTCATGATTAGACTGGGGTTACGGGTTTTAGAGAGAAAAAGTGCCATTCTCATCACCTCATATCATGGGATACTTAACCATCGACACATCATTGGTGATGTAGACCTTGATCACCTGGCTGAGGTAGTTTGCCAGTTTCTTCCCTTGTAAAGTTACTCTCCCCACCACCTTTCTATACTGCACTCTTTGGAAGGAAGTAACTATAAGCAACCTACACTGAGGAGTGAAGAGTTATGCTACACTTCCTTGAGGGTGGAGTACCAACACATATTATTTAGGATTATTATGCATGGGAGATTTATTTATATATTTATGTATTCATTCAATCATATATATTAGTATGGACTAATGAATATGTATTTTATACTCTGGGTTATAATCCAATACCATTTATTTATTTTTTTGCTCAAATTGTTCTAGCTTTGGCCATTGAAAGCTTTTTCAGTCGGCTCCTCTGTTGCTTTGACATCCTGTCATCAACATAATGGTTTTGTTTTATGAGCACTTCTTTACTTTCCGGCACTATAAGATACTCCAGGTTCTTTGTGTATATTTCCTGCCCCAGTCATAGAATCAGCCATTTCTCCAAGCAGCAATGATATTAGAAACTAAGATTTGGCCACTGGGTGTGCTCAACTACATCTTCATCCTCTACTATTTCCTTACCCTATGTAAAGTGTGTTATACTTTTGCATAGGCCTACTTTTGTTTCCATTTTGGTCTCCTAATTTCTTTGTGTACGCTGATACTCATTTTTTCTTTGCTTTCTCTTGATATTTAAAGCTGTTTAAATGGGCTTTGGCTGGAATGATGTCCATGGTTGTCACCACTAGATTTCTCATTATATTTACTGTTTCAACTCTAGACTTGAGCTCTTGCAGCCATTTCATTCCTCCAAATGTAAGGGTATTGCCATTTCATAAAACAAAACAAAACAACAAAACTATGACATTTGCTATGAGTTTGTAAGCCTGTGCAAATTAGAATTCTATAAAACCATTGTTGGGGAAGGAGAGACGGAGTCACCCGGACACCTAGGGAGCTGGAGCGAATTGGGACCCTAAACCACAAAAGGCTTGAATTTTATGAAGAGGTGTCCATTTTCTGTGCTTAATAGAAGGCCTGGATCAAAGGAAAAAGGAGTAGTATTTATGGTGTTTTAAAAATAATTTATATTTGCTGCTGCCACCCAAGCATAGCCAAAAATCTTTCCCCCTTCGGTTTAACAAACACAGACTGAGCTTTTAAGAAAAAGACTGAGCTTTTAAAAATAAACACACACACAAATGTAAAAGTGCAGATTTTTTAAAAAACAGCATAGAAATGGTGAGCTAACAGAGCACAGTTTTCTTATCTTGAGATAACCATGATTTGCACAATTTTAATTATTACAGACCTGGGATTCTTCAAGGTTTCACTCCCATCTCTTAACCTGAAGTGGAGTGGGGGCAGCATCGCTGGGTCTGGTGGAAATGTGAGGTCCTTCCAGGGCCTTCCTGGGCATGAATCCCCATTCACCCCTCAGACCAGCCTGGGATGCCTGGCCATTTCTCAGGTTCTCCCCAATTCCCACCTTACTGACTCCAGCACTCATTTTCTGGGCTTCAAGTCAGCTGGGTCTAATTTTCCAGATGTCTCTCCTGGTGTCCCTCTTTCTCTGCCCTGGAAGTTCTACCCTTTTCTCTGTTCTATCTGACTATCTGAAGAATACTTCTGAATCCTGAAAAGCCTGGTTATACTCTTCTACGGAACAGGGTCTCTTACCAGCTTTAGGTGTAGTATCACCATTGAATGCCAGGTGGCTCTGGAGGCTACTGCCTTGTTAACTTGGAGTCTGTCTCTTTTCCAGGATGTAGTCACTGCCCTTTCCTTCCTATGCCTCCTAGTGGTCCGCTCGGGAAGTTTTATTTTTTAAGCCCAACATGTTCAGTTCTAAGGATAATTGTTATACAGAGAATATTGACCTACTCAAGTTCAATGATGGTAAGATTCTTTCTCAGATTCTGAATAGGGACCAGTTTTTCCAAGCAGTTTTCATTTTATCCCTTACGATCCCTCTGATCCCAATTAGTTTTTGCAATATAAATCACTACAATTTAACATCCAAAAAATACCTTAAACGGCTAACAAGGTGCTTGCTAAGGCAGAGGTGAAATGGGGTGCCCACTGAAGGGGTAATGAACAACTATGTGTCGAATGGATTATTTAGCAAGATAGAAGGGCAGAGTGCATATTCTTCTAGGAAACCTTATGGTAATGGAATCAAATGAATTGGCACTATTATTTGTATATCTTGCATTTTCATAGTCTGAGAGAATTGATTGTTTGACACTATTAATATTAGAGTTTCCTAAAGGGTTCAATAAGCAAGAGGATGTCTCAGCAATGTTTAATCTATATAGAATATAAATATCACTTTTGAGGTGGTTTCTAGGGTGAAATAACAATGAATGTCTTGACTAATGCTGATTCAGTGGAATTTATATTCATAATTTCTCCCTTTTCATAAGTATTTGTCACTATTGAGATAGACCACTGGTACAATCATTGAGTGTCTGCTAATCCCCTGACACTGCATAAGTTAAATATACACTCTATCTAGAAAAGAGAATGCCTTGGCATGGTCAAAAGAAACTTGGTAAGGCTATTTTCTTCTTTCTTTGGAGATTTACACTGACATTTGTTCTAACTGTTCTTGCAGTTTCATCCATCACAATAGAAATTAGTGAAAGGCTATAAAAAGCTTCTGTGTCTTTTGCTACAAAAATTTTTATTTGTGACTACTTTCCTCTGGAAAGAAAAAATTCTACTTGGAAGACCTAAAGTGCTACCAAATGTGAAGCAGAGGGCAAGGTTCCTTGCAGGCATGGGTAGGTCCTACCTGGGGATAGGATCTGATGTCTCTGGGCCACACCACCACATGGAGTTACAATGGGCATTTATCTCAGCATTTTTTTTTTTTTTTTGCTAAGCCATTGGTTCGGTTCTCTTACCTAGGCCTGAGACAGGCTTATACCAACCTAACCACCTTTGCTCCAAGCCCCCTTTAAAAACTGCAGATCTTCCAGATTGCTGCACCTTTCAGCTTTCCACTAAGAGTGTATCTGTAAGAACATCTGTCTCAGGAAAAATTGAGGCAAATGCCTGGAGTTTTTGCCATAGAAGAGTAAAGGGATTACACACACCAGAATTAGATTATTTCATCTCCAGTTCTTAACTGGAGAAAAATAGTCTGTATTTTAAATCCTGTACCTGAAGAAAAATGTAATTGCTGTTGAAGAGTATATCAATTATTAAGTGTAGAGCCAGTGCTATTTTGGTTGTATCTACAATGAGAAGATCATTTCCAGGAATACTATATACTTCACTTCAGTCCACCCCAGCCCCAATCTTCCTTCAGGCAGAAATAACAGCACTGGGCATGGGATGGGTGTAGGAGATTGTTGGGCAGGGAAAGATTGTTACAGAGACAGAAGGATAAAAACAGTAGGTGTATTTGAAAACTGACTCCTGAAGTAGTTAATTTTGGTCCATTAATGGTGATAAAGGCAGCTGTCGTCTTTGCAGAATGGGGATAGAACACAGTGGGGATCTTTCGTTCATTTTGAAAATGTCTGATTTTTCTTGTGAGTAGAATCCTCTCTCAGGCTGTTTGATTATGCCCTGTGATATAATAAGGGGTGGAGTGGGGGAATCCCTCTCACTCTGCTTGGCTCTCCTACTTCTTTCACTTCTGGGCTCAAGGCCCACTTTGTTGGAAAGCTTCTCTTCTTAATCTTGAGCACCCAGTTAGGCAGTTGGGTCTCTGAGATGTCAAACCATCACCAGGGCGCCTTTTATGTCCATATTTCCTATAGTTCCTGAGCCAAGACACTCTGAATCTCCTGGATCCACATCCAGTCCTTTCTGGACAATTTTATTTTTATTTTTTGGAAACAATTTTAAAGTGTTCAATTCGATGGTAGACAATTCTTCTTTCCTTGCAGCCGTGGTCTGTTTCTACATCTCCTTCCTCCAAGGACGGGTAGGAGAGGATGATGGGACCCAGATACGACTGGAACTGATTCCAAGAACTTTCCTGACTAAAGCACCTGCTAGATAAGGAATATAGGGGTACTCACTGATTCAAGATTGGGGCCCACTATACCTGTAAGGCTTCTGAAGTGCTTGTAAATGCCAGGAAACTGGCATACATTGTAAGTAAAGAGGCCAGACAGTGCCAAGATCTTCTCTGCCAGTGTGACAGTCATTTAACAAAATAAAAGTAGTTTTTCAGAAAAAGCCTAGTTTTCTCAAGTTGGTCAATTCCAGCCTCACTATATGTATACACTGATACTGCCAGTTCAGCACTCAGAGAACATTATTTTAATCAATAGCAATATTCATTCCTTCAACAAATAGCTATTGGGCTTCAATAAGGAGCCTGGCACTGTTCTAGGAGCTGGGGATACTGCTGTGAACTAGACCCAGGGTCCCTGCTCTCAAATGGAGCAAGCAGCTTCTGGTGTGTGTGTGTGTGGGCGGGGGGTACAGATGATAAGGAACAGGTGGATGAGCAAGAAGATTATAGTGAGAGGGGAATAAAAAAATAAGTTGATGTGCTAGAATGGGTAGTTGGGGAAGGACTCTTTGAGGAAATAACATTTGACTAGAGACTTGACTGATAAGAAGTCAGCCACATGATACTCTAGGTCAGAGTGTTCCAGGCAAAGGGGGCAGCAAGTGCACAGCCCCAGATGTAACTGAGCAAAGATGGAGGCCAAATTCCTGACATTCGGCATGCTGATGTTCTACAGTATCTGGGTCACCTTCCTCCTTATCTACCACAGCATCAAGGGCAATGTCATGGTTGCTGTGGAGATCTTCTCCATCTTGGCTTCAAGTGCTAGATTACTAGGCTGCATCTTTGCCTCAAAGTGCTACATTATTCTGATAAGACCCAATAAGGACTCCTCAAAAGGTTTAAAGAATAAAATAGGTTCCAGGAGAAACAGACATTCAGGTTTTATCTTGTAAGGTTTATCTCATAAGGACACAGCAAGGATGGGCCCGAGGAAAAAAAGAGAATGAGAGAATTTGGTAGGAGGATATGTGCTGAGATTTTCTTTTTTTCTAAACTATTTTCAAAACTGAAAACGTAATTCTTGTACTTGGTTAAAAAAGAAAGGACAAGTTTTAGAATAACCAATAACACGTAAGTCTCATATCTACCCAAAACTTCCTGGTCTCTCAATGAAGAAACAATCACCCATAACTGTATTTTATGTATCCTTTCAGAAATCATATCATATATCTAAATTTATATCTCTATATATCTTTAATATGAAGAATGAATAATTTAGCTCATAGCTCAGGATCTAGGCTTTTTTGTTTAGCAGTTTGGCTTAAAAATGGTTCTCTTTGAGCCTATCTGAACAATAGCATTAGATTCATGGATGTGCTATTATTTAAATAATCGGTCTCCGAATTATGGACATTTAAGTTGTTTCTAGACTTTTGCTATTAAAAACAATGCAGGAATCCTTAAAGATATGTCTTTGTGAAATATGTGTCTCTATTGGTAGGATAAATTTCTGGTGTTAAAATTGCTGGACCACGAGGTGTGTGCTTATTGAATTTTAATAGCCACGGCCAAATGTGTGCTGAGCTTTTTTAAACTCTGGAGAAATTGGAGGGACTCTTCATTACAGATATGGTGAAAGAGTGCATTTTGGTCTAGTCTAGAGGAATAATTGTCCATATGAATAAGCTTAAATGAAGCTCAAGGTTTAAATTTTTTATTTTAACTCTTTTATTATGGACGATTTCAAATAAATAAAAATGGGGAGAGATTAATATAATTACCCAGCTTCAACAGTTATCAACTCATAGTCAATTTTGTTTCATCTATATCCTCATTAATTTGCCCCTCCCTGCCTTTATTTTGAAGCAAGTATCAAATATTGTATCATCTCAAATATTTCATAATATAAAAAGGTGGCTTTTTAAACATTAGTTATCTTGTAGAATGACCCACATTCAAAATGTGTCAGATTGCTTCTTCTGATATTACTTAGCTTGTTCCTCCCTCCCCAGGGGTGTTTGATGCTTGGTAGAGAGGAGAGGTGGCGGTGAGCCAGCATGGCAAGCAAAGAGAGCTTGTATGGACTTTACGTTCCATTACTGGGTCCAGCACTTACGAGGTGGCTATGGGACCTTGAGCAAGTCTAATCTCTTGAAACCTCATTTTCTTGTCTGGAAAATGAAGGTGATAACAAGAGTGCTTTTGTGGAAAGCTGAGCTTGTGGTACACACAAAAGGGGCTCTCAGTCCCTGTAAGGGGCAAGGAGAATGTAGCAGTGGTGGGAAAGGCCATCCCAATCCAACAGAGCAGCAGGACAGGAGTGAGGCTTGGGTGAAGATGACAAAGAAGAGGGGCCGTTCTGTAATGGCACCAATAATGTTTTTGCTGTTAATAATGAAAGGCAGCAGAACATGCCACCCAAAACATGTCACATTGCCATGAAGATTATTTTGGGCTGAAACCACTTAAAAAGTGGTATCCCTTTTTTTCTTCCTAAAAGCAGGAGGTAAAACCCTCATAAAGGAAGATGTCTTCCCTATATCAGGAGGAAAGTACCACCCTTATCATCAAGGACTGGAATTTGAAACCTAGAGAATTTTGCACAAACACACCTTGTTGAAATATTTCTTATCTTCCTTTAGCCTCCCCATATATTTTACTTTTCTACAGTTGCCTCTCTTTGTGCAGCCTGGTATAAAAGCATTTAGGTTTTGCCACTTATTTGGGTCATTTCCTTATGAGGACTCCCATGCCACATAAAACTTATATTAAATAAATTTGCATGCTTTTCTCCTGCTAATATGTTTTATGTAAATCTAATTCTCAGGCCCAGTTGAAAACTCTAAGTGAGTAGAGGTAAAATTTTGCCTTCCCTATAATGAATACACAATGATTCTCTCAAAGCTCGAAATGTAAGGACGATAGTGTTCCTTTTGCTTGAGTAAGAGCATAAAGTGTCCTGGAGCAGAGAAAAAGGCAAAGACATTGGTGTGGGATGGGATGACATGATCCCTTGCTGGCTTCTCACCTTTGAGAATGGGGTCCTTGTGGTGGGATGGTTCTGAGGACAGTTTATTGAAAGTTACAGCTTTATCCTCTACAGGGGTAATTATGCATAATGGGTGAAGTCATTGGAGTCTTTAATTTATATAAAATTAGAGACGTTGGCAGCTATGTTTCCATTCAAAAAGCTGACTTTTGAAGCATCCACTGATTCTTACAGATGCTGAGAAATAAACTGGTATAAACACAAACACTTGGAAATATAAATTAACAGCAGAGCGAGGGCTTTCTAAAGCACAGTTGATAAGTAAGCTGCAAGAACCGGTAGTGCTCAGAGAGTATTTCAACTTATGAATCTTCGGGGCAAGGTATTTAGAGTCCCTAAACACATCCAGTCATGCAATGCAAAATGATGGAAGAATGTGTTCAATTCAGAGAGTGAGCAGTACATTAGGGTCACAACTTTTCACTGAATATTTGACGTTTCTGGTTACTTATTTGCTATTAGTCACATTTTAAGATGAATCAATTCACTTGTCCAATTCGTATTTATTTGGAATCCAGGAATGAGAATGAGCAAGGCCTGTTTGGGTTGGTGGAAGCATACACGAAGTGCAATTTTTCCAGAGTCACACACTAAACTATAGGCCACCCTCAAATCATCTCATTTATCCTCACATCACCCCTTTGATGTAGCTATCATTATCTCTCTTCTATGGAGGAGAAAGCTAAGGCTCAAAGAGGTTAAGGAATTTGTTCCAGGTCACTTAGTAAATAAGTTGTACAGCAGGATTTCAAGCTATGGGGGGATCTAATAACCAGTTTGGACTTTTGTACAGACAACAATATTGTAATATTGTAATTCTGTGGATATATACTCCTTTTTGGTTCTTGTATTGGGTAATGATGAAACTTAACATAAGGAAGAGCTGTTTGATGGCATAATATAGGATTCACAGGGGGAAGAAAGAACTGGTGTGCAAAGAGATCAGCTAGAAGGTTGTGGCAGCAATAGAGGCTCTGGAGATGGAGGGATTAAAGTTTGGAACTAGAAAACCTGGTTCTAGCCTTGTCTCTACCATGATGCTATGCTGCTGCCTGGGGAACCTCAGGCAAGTTACAGCCACATTGCTGAAGCTTTCTTACTCCTCCTTAAACAAGGGTTTGATAAATTGAGATGAGAAAAATCTCTTGGTTCTTTCAAACTCTAAAATTCTGCCTGATACCTTTGAATTTTAATGCATTCTAAACTAAACATTTATGAGGACCCTAAATATCATCCAGAATCTAGAAAAGAATTTAGATATAATAATTCTTAACCTAGTCTTCTTTCCAAAGTACAAAGGAGTAGAATTGTTTTTAAGAATGCTTTCTAAACCAGATAAGCCAATCATTTCTGCATCTTACTGTTGTTTTTGTTGTTGTTGTTGTTAAGAAAATGATATGGCTTTTGCTGTTATAGCAGTGATTGATGATATTAAAATCAAATAGACATATTATTCTTGAAACAAATGAAGTGATTTAAACCAATTGCTAAGAAAGTTTATGAAAATATACCTAGGAGGCACAAATTATATTGCCATCAAATTAATTTGTTTTCTGAGATAAAATTTAATTTAAAATGTGATATTTCTTTAACTGGTTCAATCAACAGACTTTAAAGGGATTTTAGATAGAGAACACAGGAAATAAATACAGTAATGTCGGAGCAAATAATCAGCGGAATAGTTGTTCTGTGTTCTGTGGCTTGTGATGCTTCTAGAAAGTATTTTTAACAACTCCCCGAGGAATTGGCTCTTGTTGGTGTGAAGCCAGGCTCTTCTCTCAGCTCACATCTGCAAACTTCTCCATCCTCATATCCTATAACAAATCCATTTCTAAGCTCTGCTGAGCCCTTGGTCTCAGTGTTTCTCAGAATGGAACCTTTCTCATCTTCAAATATTTGGGGATGGGATTCTCATTGGTGGGTTACAGAAACAGTCTTCTCCTCAGAATACCCCAAAGGGCAAAGGAATCTTCCCAAGATAATGCTTTCATTAAGCCATTTCTATTATTAAAACCTTCTGATATCTCATTGCTTATAGGATGAAATCTAAATTCTGCAACTGAGATCCCCATCCTTTCAGCCAAGCAAATATATTAACTTTCTTTAGACTTTAATCCTTCACTTTTGATATTTTTCTCCTTGGAATGCTCTGCTCTTTTTCTATATCAGCTCATGACCACCACTGCCTTTGATTCTGTCTGGAAACTCACTTCCTTCAGGATGTTTTCCTGGTTTAATAGCTACTCAGCAAATAAACAACTCCTGCTTTTGAGCTTTTAATCACATCAAGTGCTTTTAAGATAAATTATCCAAGTCTAGAGTAAACAACTTATAGAGATTTTCATTCTTTAAGAAACCACCCAGAGTGATTTTACTTTGTGAGAGAAAGCATTCCAGTTTTGGGGTGTCTGCTTCTTCGCTATAGGAATCCATACTAGAACTAGAGCAAAATGGCTCTTTATGGTGACCTCTAGTGGGCACGGGACAATCCTACAAAATTATGAAAAGTGAAGGGCAAAGTAAAACCCATCTCAGTAACCAACTGGGTTACTCTCAGGTCAGATGACTGCATCCCACCCTGCTCCACCATTATTTTTCCTTCCAGTATTTGTTTTGCATTTAACATAGTTTGCCTTACGACTCACCTGTTTCGCCTCTGGCGGGCACTTCGTGGGCTGGGCTGCCGGTGTCGGATGTCGTGTGACTAGCTGGTAGCAGTTTAAAATAATCCCTGCCAAGCGGCACCCACTGCCCGGGCATTGATCAGAGCAGAGAGCAAGGCGGTTCGCTCTGCGGAGTCTTAAAAAGCTCTTAAAGCTCTGAGGGCTGGTGCTGCAGCCGGCTTGAGGATGCAAGGGGGAAAGAAATCAAGACTTTATGAAAAGGAGGATGCAGATGAAGGCAACGAGCAGTTCTGTTCTTGCCAGTGGCAAGGCGATTCTTCTCAGACTTTCACCCTACTGTACAGAAAGCTTCATGATGGGGTCCAGGCGCACTACACGTAGGCGCCCTCTTAGGACCGGTGCCCCAGAAAGAGGGGGCTGGAGCTGCTCCCTTCCGTGGGAGGGTAGCACCGAGGCTGGGTGCTGGGGTGTGTGGCCGCCTTCGGAGCACACGGTACGTGATCTCCACACCGGGAGAGGAAGAGCAAAGTCGACAAGAAAAACAGTTGCTGGGATGCTTTCTCTGAGAAATCCTTTGGGCGGTCTCAGAAACCGGGCTGGGTTCCGGATACTTTCTGGAAAAAGCTCTCCAAACGCCTTCTGTCTCCGCCCCTCAAATACCGCACCCCAGTCCTCACCTCTCCTTACCATCCAGTCTCCTCTCTTTGGGACTGTCAAAAGGGCCCTTGGAGGCTGTCCAAGTCATCCCGATGGCCGGGGGTGGGACTCGGGAGAGGCACCCCGGCCGCGGGGTTTGGCACTCACCTCCACCCTGGGGCTCCTTGCTCCCCGCCCCATGGACCCCTCCCGGCCACTGCAGGCAGGAGCGGAGGGGGAGGACACCGTCATGAGGCGGGGAGCCCGAGGTCCAGGGCGGGGCGCGGGGGAATCCCAACCCCAGCGAACCAGGGAGGTGCGGGCGCGGGTGGGAAGAGGAGGGCGGCGCGCAGAGGGAGGTGAGCGGAGCGGAGCTGGGAGGCAAGGAGGCCCCGCCCCCGCCTCTCTCAGAGCCGGCTCTTGGTCGCCTCCGAACCCGCTCACTTTGCTGTCGCCTCTGGACGGCGGCGGGGCGGTTGCCAGAGCTGCAGCGGGAGGGAGCGCCGGGGACCGGGAGCCATCCCGCATTGGCATCTCCACCGGTGCCCGTGCCCGTCTGGGGGGACAGCGCCCCTGCCTTAAAGGGGGCACCCCGGCCTCGGAGGGGGCATCCCTAGGGCTCGAGGGGCAGCGGCGCTGCTATCCTCGTTCTCGGCCAGTGGGGCGCAGAACTGGCGCGGGAGAGGACTCCCGGCCACCTGCAGGTACCGCCGCGCCGAGGGAGAGTCTCTAGGAGCGACGCTGGACTGCCGAAGAGGCTAGAAACGAGGGACCACTAGGACAGCGAAGGGCAGGAGCGGAGCCCCGAGGCACAGCGGGCCAGACAGCCTGTGGTCCCCGACGGCGCGCTCCCGGGTCAGCTAACATCAGGTAGACCTCGCGCGGCGGCCGGGGCACGGCGGCGGCGCCCTCGGGCCTCGGGGCCTCAGGGCCGCCAGCCATGACCTTCGGGCGCAGCGGGGCCGCCTCGGTGGTGCTGAACGTGGGCGGCGCCCGGTACTCGCTGTCCCGGGAGCTGCTGAAGGACTTCCCTTTGCGCCGCGTGAGCCGGCTGCACGGCTGCCGCTCGGAGCGCGACGTGCTCGAGGTGTGCGACGACTACGACCGCGAGCGCAACGAGTACTTCTTTGACCGGCACTCGGAGGCCTTCGGCTTCATCCTGCTCTACGTGCGCGGCCACGGCAAGCTGCGCTTCGCGCCGAGAATGTGCGAACTCTCCTTCTACAATGAGATGATCTACTGGGGACTGGAGGGCGCACACCTTGAGTACTGCTGCCAGCGGCGCCTCGACGACCGTATGTCCGACACCTACACCTTCTACTCCGCGGATGAGCCCGGCGCGTTGGGCCGCGACGAGGGGCGACCCGGCGGTGCCGAGACGGCCCCCTCTAGGCGCTGGCTGGAGCGCATGCGGCGGACCTTCGAGGAGCCCACGTCGTCGCTGGCCGCGCAAATCCTGGCCAGCGTGTCAGTGGTGTTCGTGATCGTGTCCATGGTGGTGCTGTGCGCTAGCACACTGCCTGACTGGCGCGCCGCGGCAGCCGACAACCGCAGCCTGGATGACCGGAGCAGGTACTCTGCCGGCCCTGGGAGGGAGCCCTCCGGGTAGGACGCATTGCTTCTTTGCCCGTCGCGTCCGTCCTGTCGCGTCTGTCCATCCGTTCCGTCGGTCCCGTCTCTGTCCTGTATGCCTCTGAGCGGCCTAGCTGATCTAGTTCTGAGTCCAGCGAGGCCCCGAGCGTGGCAAGCTAAGCTAAGGGACGCGTTGGGCCTCACTCCCCACCCCAATTTTCCCAGAGCACAGACGGGCTTTGGTCCATGCACTAGACGCCCTTCTTGTGGGCCATTAGCCAGGCTTGGGGAGGGGTAGATAATGACAGGCCTCCCTCCCATCTTTGTAGATTACTTTTGAGCAATTAGCAACTGCTTAATTAGATTTCTCTAAACTTTTATTGTTAGTATTAAACAATTTAAAATTGAGCTAAGAGCAGTTTGAGTTATTTGCCAATTTTTAGTGGTGTTTGAAAAGACGAAGTCTTGTTAAACTATTATACATTCTGCATAATATGTACTGTAATGGCATTGTTGTTATAAAAGAGATTAACTTAACATAGACTCTAAATGATGGATGTCTGTGCCCTTTTCTTTCCTCCTTTCCTACAAAGTATGGAGTTAACAACGCACCTGCCACCACCAAAGAGTCACGCCGTGACGTTCATAGGGGATCTTCAGTATGGGGAGGGAAAAACCGTTACCTTGGGGGAGGAGAAAAAGCTGAAATGCCCTAAATCCAGAAACAGTATATGAGTGGTTAATATATATTTTTTCACTTTACAAGGATGAGTGGAAAGTATTTAAATCTTTCCTTAGATCATTCTTACCTTTCAATAATGATAACATGCCTTTGTTCTTAGTACTAGTTTATTTTGCATATTTGGTAGGAAGAATAAGCAGAGTCTAGTTGGACTTTTGAGGGAGACAGCCTGTTTGGGCACAAATACAAAATTTCATATTTTGTTTTACCTTTGGTACTGTTTTAAGATTCCTTCTTTATTCATTTTTAAAATTAGGTTGCACTGGGTAATCTTTTCATGACAGGCATGTGCATGTTTCTAATGGTGCTATGTGCCTAGATGTTGCAGTGGATTACTTCCTCACCATATTCTTCCTTTGGAAAGTAAATATTTTAATGGAAATCTAAGTAAATAAAATTGTCTAGTACTACAGAGTCCATTAATGATAGGCCATCTTGGCATGAAATCCAAGATACATGCTTTGAAAGGAAATTCATTAGGAAACTCATTTCGTTTAGTGTATTAAGTTCTGAGTTTTCAATTCACAGATAAGAATTACTAATTTGTTACTTCAGCAGTACAATGAAATTAATTTATATACCTAAATAGATAAGTACCCTTGATTCTTTTAAAGGGTCATAGGAAAATAAGCCATGAGAGATTGGCCTTGAAATGATTCACTAGTAATTACAGAATTCTAAGGTTAGTGAAGGTTCAAGCTATATTAGCAAAGGAAATAGGAGAATTGAATTATTGGCACAAAAACTGAGGGGAGTTGGCTAAATCAATAAATAAGCAAAAACAGTCAACCTGAACAATAATTTTAGGGGGATGGAGGGAGTTTGGGGAGAAGAGGAGGGCAGCCTGGAGATACTAAAGTAAAGCATTTGGAAAGAAATGAGAGATATGAATAATAATTTAAGAGAGAGAGAGAAAGAAACCAAAAAGGGAAGAGACAGATGGAAAAGAGGAAGACTGCAAAAGAAGTGAAGGAAGAAGATAAGAGTAATGCTTAATTTGTGTATACGTATTTTATGTATGTATATAATTATTCAAGTCAGAACTGTTTCCTAGAGACGCAGATATTTCAGGCAAAAGCATATTTTTCTTGGCTTAATGGTCCAGTTTCAAGCTTCACTCTGAGGGACTGACAGGTATATACAAACCAATACCTGTTATCCCAAACAGATAAACTGAAGGATGGCTGAATGACTGAGGAGGCTGCACATTACAGAGGGAGCCTCCCACAGGTCTCCAACTGAGAGGGCCCCTTAGCTGGTACTTTGTGTATTATCTCTCAGCCCCTGCTTGCTTATGGTTGCTGAAATTAGTCTTTCTGAAATATCATTCTGAACATTTGGCCATATTTGGCATCTACAAAGTAAAGTAGAAACTTAAAGGCCAATTATCTTGGCCTTTAAGGCTCTTTATGCCACAATCCTCCTTTCTGGACTTAGTCCATTGTAATTTGCAAGCATCTTTTGAGTTATCTGCTGTGTTCAAGATACTCTTGGTGTTCTAAATATTATAACTTTTATTTGTAAAGAAAAGGAGTCAAGTTGGCGATGTAGGAATCAGAGGCACAATCAATCCAATAATTGAATTGAGTTGTTCTGGGGAGGCCTTCAAGGTGAGGGAGGATGGAAATAAGTTATCTTTGGGAGGTTGCAGAGATTGTACACTGCTTGACATGGGCAGGGAGTATCATTTATATAAATTACAGTGTTTGCAGCCTGTGCAACCATGTGTGCCCCACCTGGGAACAAAATAAGGATTTTCCATGTAAAAGAAACAGTGTGGACATGGGCTTGAAATTTTTATGTTTAGGGGACATTAGTGGTAGATGGAGAGCAGATGTTAGAAGGACTGGAATGAGCGGGAGAATCATTTTATGTTACAAGGAGTTAGCTGTTGGTGGGTTTGGGTTATATATGTAAAGTAATGTTGTGATTGTGTACTGTGAATTAGAATTAGAGGGACTGGAAACAGGAGGATGAGTTTGGAGAGAGTTTTCCAGAGGGAGGGAATGAGAGCTTAGATTGCTTTGAGGTGGCGAGAAGAGGAGAAATGACAACTTTGGGAGCTGTTAGGAAGAATCAAAATTAATCCAGGGCATTGGAAGGATACAGGTCCAGGGACTGATTAAGTAGACTTCCAGGAGCTAGGAGCACTTCTGCCACCTGCAGGCTCCATTTGTCTAACCTGGCCTGTTCACTGGTTCCCAGACTATCCAAATGTGCCTTACTGTGCATTCCCTTGCCTATTGAAACTGGATCATCCATCAAGCCGCACTCAGATTCTATTTCTCTTTTGAAGCCTTTCCTTATTACCCTAATAAATGTTATTTTCCTCCTGAATTTCTTGAGGGATTACTTACTAGTGCTACTTATTTGGCACCTACAATATTCTTCCTAGCATAGTAGTTATTTTTTCATATTAACATGTCCTAGCTTCTAAACTAGATGTGTTGAAAAGCCCTGGAAGGCAGCTACATTCTCTTGTTCTATTTATTATGATAGCTACTAGAAAAAATTATTATTCCGGCACAATAAATATCTACTGTTTATATTACATTTCAAAATATAACCTTACAGGAATATATCTTCCCTTGCAGTGATTGAATAGTTGTGTAGGATAAGGCTGTGGGCTTTAGGCAGTGGAATTCTTAGTTGAGGAGGATGAGATCTTGTGCTGGAATGAGAAAAAAGTCTGTTAAATCAAGGAACAATTATTTATCAAGTACTTATTGTGTAAAAGTTATAAAGATAAGAATAATACAAAATTTTCAATTAACCTCTAAAATTTTGGAATGGCATACAATCTGAAGTTTGGAAGAAATCTTGAGAGGTTTTCTAAATCAATAATATGAAACCTTTTGGGGTATGAACATGGTCTTCTAAATTGATTTGTTTTAGATGATTAATAATCATACAGATAATAGTTTAAAGTCCAAGAGCTCCAAAAGCATGCCTTTCTCCATTCCCTAGCAATTCAGTTATTTTCTCTAGGTATAACCAAAGTAATGGTATTTTGTGTCATTTCAGAGGCATTTTATATATTCACAAGCATATCATATATATTTACAAAAACCAGTGAGATAACACTGTTCTGAAATTTGCTTTTTTAACTAACCAACATGTCATAGAGATTGTTCCATACAAGTCTGTAAAGAGCTGCCTGATCCTTTTATGCAGCTGCAAAATATCCCGTTGTATGAATGTCCCATAATTTCTGGACATTTACATTGTTTTTTGGCTGCAGGATATGTGGTACTGAATATTCTTTTGCTTTATGAAAATATATCCATAGGATAAATTCCTAAAAGTTAAGTCAAAGGGCATGTGCACTTTTAATTTTCATAGATAATTCCAAATTGCTTTCCAAAAAGATTATATCAGTTTATGCTCCTATCAGCAATATGTGACAGAACATGTTTATTCATAATCTACAAAGTGTTAATTTTGATCTTTACCATGGTGAAAGGTGAAAAGTGATATCTAGTAGTTATAATTTGTTTTTGCCTTATTTTGAGTAAAATTGCGCATCTTTACGTATATTTAGGGGTCATTTATCTTACTCTTTGGTGAGCTTTTTATACCTTTTGCTCATTTTGTCAATGACTTTCCTAGTTTGAAGATTTAAAAAATTAAGAAATTGGCCTTTGTTTATCATATGAATTAAAAATATTTTGTTCTGTAGTTTAGGACTCCATTTAGAGAAAACCACAATTGCCTAGACCATAGCAGCTGTACTTTTAGTATCTATTTATTGAGGAAAAATATATTATGATTAAAAAATAATTGTGAATTCTAACCATTTATCAACCATTTTTTGACTCTTCTGACTATGCCAGGCACTGTTGATACAGAGGTACATAAGACAGGGTTTTTGCTCATAGGGAGCTGGTAGACTAATGGTGGTAGTAGAAGCGGGGGACAGACAACAAAGTCAGCAAATAAATAAGAATTTCAGATAGTGAAAGAAAATCAGTCTAGAAAGCAGCAGGAGTGCTCCTTTGCATAGGATGTGAGGAGGTGGCTTGAGACCTGAACAATGAGAAAGATCCAGTCCTGGAAGAGGGAGGGAAGAATATTCTGGACAGAGGGAACAGCAAAAGCAGACACTCTGAGATGGCAATGGACTTGGCTTGTCTACAGAACAGGAGGAAGTTTCATGTAAGCTAGCACTTAGTCTAAAGGTGGGAGAGGGGTAGATGAGGTTTTAGGGAGACAGGGACCTATCAGGCAGGGCCTGTGTGACGTGGGAATGAGTTTAGATTTTATTTCAAGTGCAACAGTGAAGTCTTTGGAAGATTTTAAAGCAGAAGAAAGGTATATGATGTGTTTTAAAAACACCACTGACTACTTGGTAGAGAATGGACCGAGAGGGCAATGCCAGAGTCAGCAAGACCTGGCAGGTGAGAGAGGCAGGGCTTGAGTTGCAATGGAGATGGTGAGAAGTGATTGGATTCAGTTCAAAAGATGGATTTTTATTATGTTACTAATGATGACACATCTGCCAGTACTAGGACAGTGTGTGAGGTATTATTTTTTGAGTAAAGTGATACAGGGCCCACAGACATTGGAGTCCCTCTTGCTTTACTGCCTTGGCACACATATAGTGAGGTGGGAAACTAGTTCTTTCCTACAGGATCTGTTTTCCATTTGGGGGTGTTGTGTGGAGAAGTCTCTCAAAGACAGATCTTTTGAAGGTCGGTGGGAGAAGGGTCATGTGCCATTTTCCCTTTTGTACAACCAAAACCATCTATCTCATTGAGAGGACTGCTCCTTCTGTTAAAGATCTTCGTTGAAAATATTCACAACTTCCCTTAATGCACAATTCTGGTAACTAATATTAGAATGGTGATGTTCTTAATGTTATATCTGATTGATAGGACAAACTGAAGATTTTTTAGACAGTTTGCCTCACAGTAACATCTGAGTATCATTCCAACACTGCCAAGGAGATTAATGTTCTTTTGGTATTTTAACATATAGATATATAGTCATCTTTTAAAATTACTAAGTACTGCTGCCTATTTCGTAAAGAGATGCTCTTTGCTAGTCAAAACTTTGAGAAAAGGGTGAGATATAAAGTAGTTGTTTCTTTTTGGTCTCTTTTGCTTCTGAACTTCGATTCCCTCAGTCTCAGCTGCAGTGTTCTTTTTTGACTTTTAAATCTCCTTAGCATGCAAAGTCTTGCCATAATTTTAATCTGTTCGTTGGAAATTATTTCTAACAGTTGCTTTATGTTAGAACTTTGATCTTTAATTTGTATTGTAGTGGTGAGAATTTGAGGAAATGTAAAGATGTTTAAATTTCTTCTGGTGTTATTTTAAGCCCAAGTTTAAAAAATGAAATAATCACAATGAAACACCAGGTGATGGAAATTTAAAAATCAATTGTATTATTTCTATTGCCTTTTCGGTCAGTATTACACAAATCCGATAAGTTATTAAGTACTTTAAAAATAAAAATAGTATTTGAAACTGAAGGTGGAAGTCTGTAGCAGATAAGGTGAATATTTTCAGAAGCCAGTAATTAATAGATTTCTGATAGGATTGTACATGACCTAGAGCCTCAGTTAAAGTCTGTTCTTTCACAGTGGACTGTTTCTTTTAGTATATGTATAGGGTTTTTCTACCCGCTGCCAATTTCAGAATTCAGTGGAAACTTTCTTTTGTCAATAACTTCTCTTTAATCAAGTGCTTTTTTCCCTACCTTTTGGTAAGCAAGTCCTCTTTAACATTTTTCTTTTAATTTTTAAAAATAAGAAATTTGCTCATTGGAAAAAAGTATGGTTCTAAGTGCTATGAAGTGAAGAGTAAACATGCTCCTTTCTCGTCAGTCCCATTACCCAGTTTCTGAGTATTCTTCCAGAAATGTTCTATGCACATATAAAAATACACACACACATATGTGTATATATACATATGTAATTATATACATATTATATAGATTAAAATATTATAACTGGGATCATTCTATAATCTTGTTTAGCAATTTCCTTTTTTTACTTAGCATCCTGGAACTCTTTCCATATCAGTGCATATAAATCTTCCTTATTCTTTTAAAATTCATATACTATTCCATCATATGGAAAGCCCACAATTCATTCAACAAGTGTCTGTCCAGTTGAAAATAGTAATGGCTGCAATAGTCAATATTTAATAAATAATTAATATATGCTAGTAACTTGTTAAGTTTTTAAAGGTATTTTGTCATCTAAGCCTCATAACAATCCTATGAGGTAGTACTATTATTATCTCCATTTTATGACTAGGATTTAGATAGCTTAAGATTTAATAGGTGACTTGGGATTTGATTTCCTTGTCCCTGATCTACCCTGCTGTGGAATGATTAGTTTGACTCTAGTTTTTCAAACAGTACTGCAGAGCACAATCTTTTTCATGTATCTTTGCAAATTGATATGAGTGTATATGTTGGATAAACTCCAAAAGGGAAAAATAGCCAGGTCAAAAGGATTGCGTTTAAAATTTTTTTGATAGATATTGCCAAATTTTCCCCTAAAATATGAATGAAATTCAGCATTATTAATAATAACTATTATAATAATGCAATTAATAATGGATAGAATACTAATATTACTAATATGTTAATAGCAAACATTTGGAAATAATCTCCTTTTAAAAATATAAATGCTCTATTGAGATATAATTTGCATACTAGTCATTTATACATTATATTCAACAGACATTTATTGAACATCTACTAAGTATCTGGGACTGTCTAGATGCTGGGTATATGGCAGTGAACAAAACAGAGTCCCTGCCTTCAAGAACCATATATTCTAATAAATAAATACATAACAGATGATAAGTGCTATGAAGAAAGAAAGCAGGATAAGGAGTTTAGAGTATGTATGAAACATGATCAGGAAAGGCCTCTGTGATAAGGTAATGGATGTCTGAACAAGGACCAAGAGGGATGCAGGAGGCAGCCAGGAAGATACCTGGGCGAGAGAGTTCCAAGCATACAGCACAATAAGTGCAGTCCCCTGAGGTGTATGTGACTTTGGTCTGTTGGAGGAACAGCAAGGAAGCAGACTGGTAGAGAATTGGGGGTGAAGGTGGAGGAATATAGATCTTATACAGCCTTAGAGATGCATCGACTAAAAGGATTTATTTTTGATAGTCTTCTTTTTTAAAAGAGAAAATGGTAAGGACTTTGGATTTGTATTTGATTGTAGGTTTTAAGCAGAAGACGTAATTTGACTTAGTTTTAAAGATCACTGTGACTCAGGAGTGGAGAACAGATTCTAGGGGACAAAGATGGATGAAACCATTGAGGTCAGTTAGGGCCACAGTTGCAACTCAGCACTCAGAGGGGCTGCCTTGAGTCCTGGATCTAGGCAGCTGATGGTCATGTTGGTCCAGGTTGTGGTGGCAGGGTTTCTTTTTTCATTTTTTGGGTAAAGATATTGTTGTAATCTGCCAAGTTTGCTTCTGACATCATTCAATGAAAAGAGTTTCTACTTGTCCCCTATACCCAGTCCTTGCAGGACTGGTGGTGGTCTGGAGAAGGGGTAGGAAAACTGTGGTCTGCAGACCGCTCAGACCCACTACCTATTTTTCTGCAGCCCCTGATCTATGAATGGTTTTCACATGTTTAAATGGTAAAAAAAAAAATCAAAAGAAAATATTGTTTTATGATGCATAAAAATTATCTGACATTCAAATTTTAGTGTCCGTAAATAGAATTTTATTGGAGCACAGCCACACTCACTCATTTACATATTGCCTATGGCAGCTTTCCCATGATATCAGCAGAGTTGAATAGTTGCAACAGAGACTGTGTGGCCTGCAGAGCTTAAAACATTTACTATTCGGCCCTTTACAGGATAAGTTTGCCAACCCCTGGTCTAGAATGGTTTGACACAGGGCCTGGGCCTGCCCAGCTGTGCTTCCTCAGTCACATTCCTTCTCCACGCCTGAGTTTCCTCGTTTGTAAAGTAAGGATAGAGATAGTACCTGTTTTGAGAACTGAGAATTGAGGATTAGATTACTGATTCTTGTATTCTAACCAGCCCAATGCCAAATGCTGCCCTTGGATCTCAGTGAGGACCACCCTGACTCACAGATTGCTGTTTTCCCAAAGAACTTTCCCTAACCAGAGCTTATTTTTCTATCATAGGGGTTCTGGTAAAGTGGGGGCTTTTATTAGTATTTATGGTTGGTGTGGGAAGTCAAGTACTTATAAATTAGGGACTGTCTGTATTGATTTCAGATTATAGATGTAGATTCACCCAATTTACTCTGAATTGGTAAATGAGGGAGATGGCTGGGGGAGGGATGAATGATCAAAACTGGGATTCATGAGATAGGTCCTGTTAAATCAGGGACTGTATTTTTGTAACATGTTAAAAGTTTGATTTTATAGGAAATAAAATGGGAAGTACATTTCAAAAAGGAGTGAGTCATATTTATTAATACACGGAATAACTCAGGCAGCCTTGAGGCATAACTAAGACAGCCCTTGCCCTTCTCTGGAAGCTTCCTGTACATTGGGAGGAAGAGCCACAGTCATTGATGATAAGAAGGTGAGATGGTACGGGCTATACAAGGGAGCACAGGTTTGGGAGCAGAGCTAGGGCAGCCTGGGGTGTCATGGAAAGGCTTAAGTCTACGCTGCATTTCCTGAATGCCGGGCATAAGAACACAGTAGAATTGGCAGAGGACTCAGATTGTTAGTTGTATTCTCCACCACCACATACTTACAGTTTAAAAAAATAAAAATAAAGGTTCATCTAAGAATCCCTTGACAAAGCAGTCAAATTATTAATTTTATTATACCTTGACCCTTAAGCATATATTTTAAAATATTCTATGGATGAAATGGGAAGTTTCGGGAAGTACTTATGAGGAACACTGAAATACAGTCTGTCTTAAAGAGAAGCACTGGTGCAATTGGATGAGTTGCGAGCTGAACTAGTTGCTTTTTTCATGAAATATCATTTATTTTGAAAGAATGACAAACTGTGGTTAGTTAGAGTTGAGTATGTAGCAGACATTTTCTCATAAATGAACTAGGTGAGTCTGTCACTTCAAGGAAGACAACGGACAATATTTGTTGCCAAAGATAAAATTAAAGCTTCCAAGTAAAAAATTAAGACATTCAGAACACTAGAACCTGCCACTGCGTGCTTGCCAGCTCCCCAATATTTAACAACTTTTCTGATGAGGTTGGTGGTGATATTAATGCGATTTGTAAAATATTATAGAACGAAATGTATTAACATTGGAAGAGCAGTGTCATTCAGTAACCAACCGGTACAGGCTAAATGACCAATACCTGATGTTACCAAACTATGCGTGGACAGAAGATCCACTCCCAGTGTCAGAGGGACCAGCAGGTTTTAATGTAACCAAATATCAGAAGTTCAATGATATGATTTCAGTTTCTATATTGCAGTTAACCTTTAAGAAACTACCACTTTTCGAGTTTTGGTGTAGTATCAAAGAAGTATATCCGCATTTATCAGAAAAGGCTATTAGAGTATACTTCCCTTTTCTCACTACCTATTTTTGTAAGGCTAAATTCTCCTCATATACTTTAAAACAGCATATTTAATGTGGAAACAGATAGGATAATTAAGCTGTCTTATATGAAGCCAGACATTAGTGAGATTTGTAGAAAGGTAAAAGATGTCACTTTGCTCACTCACTTGTTTTGGTTTTGGAAAATGTACTTATTTGTCATTAAAAAATGTTATTTATATGTAATAGATTTGTTGTTTTAAATTGAACAAATAAGTATCTTTCAGAAGTCCTAGTTTTAATATCTATTTATGCTAAGTATTGGGTCCTCAGTAATTTTTAAGTGTAAAAGAGTCCTAAGACCAAAAATTTGAGAGCCACAATTTTAAAGGCACCAGTTTCCAATCCCTCAACTTTAGTATGTTCACTTTCATGAAACAGTCTGCTTCAGAGCATGCCTACGGTGAAGGCAGTGTTCTTTTATAATTCCTTCTCCTAGTTTACAAATGAAGAGCATTTCTCTTACCATCCTGAATCTTATTAAGGTGTATTGTCTCAGGGTATAAAAACCTATGGATGTTAATGAAAGAGATGACACAGAATATATTTCTTTTAGTAATTTTGCCTCTGCCATTCTCTGAGAGAGTCTTTTGATAGCAAAACAAAGAGGACATTGGTAGGAAAATCTGAAAGAATTGGATCCATGAGAAAGTATCCAGAAGTATCTTATATCATCCAGGCAGCAGACTCATGGCAATGCGCAATCATCTTTTCTTTTTTATAAAAATTATAATCCAATACTACTTTATTTTCTTTTTCTTTTTTATAGCAATCATCTTTTTTTCTTTCAATTCTTTTTCTCTCCTCCCCTTCCCTCTCTCCCTCTTTTTCTCTCTCTGTGGTAGAATTCAAAAGTTAGAAGGTTGTCATAGGGAAATATATTTATACATCATTTGAATTGAAAAAAAAAAATCAGTCTATTCCTTAAGAAAGTATATCTGATTTGAATGATTGATTTGACAAGGAGGACTGACTTTGCAAGTTCAATTACATGGTGGGCATTTTCCATAAGCTGAATAAGCTAGGTGTGTAATTCCAAGGTTTTGATGAAAATGTATTGAAAGCACATGATAAGATGCAAATAATAAAAATGTTGTATTGTCAAAGATGTATGGAAATATTTTAATATCCCAACCCTCTCTAATATTATCAGTTTTAGAACTGGTGCTTCAAAGTAGAAGAGTAACCAGTTTATTTAGCAGTCACTGGATAATTCTTGGTCTGAGAATTTTTTATGCAGTACTTCCTAGGAAGTGAGAAAGTGAATGACTCTAATGATGGACAACAAACCCTATTGCAAGTTAGGTGATTGTCAGTTTTTGCTTTTAACAAATTTGAAAAACAATTGGTTTTACAGCAGATAAATCATTAAAAATAATTGTCCCAAATTTTAATTTTATAAATATCAAACACATAGGAAGGTTGCAAGCAAAATACAACGAACAGCCTTATATGTTCCACCTGGATTCACCAGTTGTGAAGAGTTTGCTTCATTTGTTTATATCATCTATTATAATATGATTATTATGATGATTCATTTGATTTAGCTATCTATCATCTATCTATAATTATTATTACTTTACTGAAAATTTTGAGAGTTGGTTGCAAGCATCTTGAGACTTCACCCCCTAAATACTTAGGCACTCATCTAAAAATAAGGACATTTTCCCATCTAACAGTACAATGATCACATTTAGGATATTATTTAACATATGTTTTTGAAAGTCTAGGTCAGTTGTTTCGTAGATGTCCCTTAATTTGAACTTGTCTGATGGATTCTTCATAATTATATTCAAGTCAAACTTCTATAGAAATAGTACATAGGTGTAAAAGAATTTTTGATAATAGATCAAAATATAATATTTTTTACATATACTTGGAAGGAGGTAAAAAAATTGAATAACATTCCTATAATATAATTTCTGTTTTCCTCTACTTGTTTAAGTAAATAAGAATTTTCAGCCCTTTTATCTGTAAAAGCAAAAAATTGGAATAGAAGTGATGCTGAATCTATGTCATTCATTCTACCAATAAGCATTCTTCATTTATTAATTAGCATGTAAAATATCCAACAGCTAAAAAGATACGAACTAATTAAAAAGAAAAAAAACCTATCCATGTCATTAAAAGATGTGGTTCAAATAAAATCTTACTTTTTAATTGGTTACATACAGAATTTTGTAATGACAACTCAATGAAAAAATAACAGCTTGTAGGAAATTAAATTACAGATTAATAGGAAATTAAGATAATTAAAGATATAAGCATAATTTTATTATTGCAAAGAAGTACGATAGGATGTTTAGATTTTTTTCAAGCATGAAAAATATTACATCAGAGCAAAATTATGTGGGAGAAGTGAAATGGAAATATGGGTTTTATGAGAAAAGGTAACAATGTATAATTTATGTTAAGGAAGAGTTTGTTAGTGTGTGTTTTTTAAATGAGAGTTGGTGGGTTGTATCAAAACACTATAGTATTTGGATTCATTAGATATTTTTTAAAAAGTGATGTAACAATTTCATTTTTTAAATGTTAATATTACAACATGCTAGAATTTGCATGCTTTTTAGCTATTTTAACTTAAGAATTGTCAAAATAAAAATGTCTGAGGGTGATATATAGAAATTCTTTCAGGGGTGATATGAGCAAAAAGTTTGGGGACTATGCAGTGGGCTAGAGGCAGGCAAGAGCTGCGGGGATGGTTTTGAAGGACTGCATTGCTATAGGTCAGTAAGTTGAGACGGTGTCATGAAGTGTCTGGAGATGAGGATAATCGGGGAAGGGGCATTGGGAGGGGCCGCTGCTCCCCAAGTGACATAGTAACTTTAACCTTTGCAGGAAGGGGACAGGATGCTAAGGAACTGTGTAGTGGGCTAGAGGCAGGCAAGAGCTGCGGGGATGGTTTTGAAGCACTGCATTGCTATAGGTCAGTAAGTTGAGACGGTGTCATGAAGTGTCTGGAGATGAAGATAATCGGGGAAGGGGCATTGGGAGGGGCCGCTGCTCCCCAAGTGACATAGTAACTTTAACCTTTGCAGGAAGGGGACAGGATGCTAAGGAAGCGTTTAAACTCTAAATATTGATACTGAAATGCCTGGGAGACAACATTAAGTTTTTGGCTTTTATAAAATGCCTCTTCATGATAAGGCTTTATTCACCCTTTTATTTATTTGCGTTAATTTATGATTACCAAGGATATGACGGTATGGTATGATATATTATGTTTTGAGAAAAAACAAACATTTTCATTTTTGTCACTCTAAAGAAAATTCTTTGAAGCAGTATGGTTAGTCTGCATGTCACCCTGTGAGCACCTTTGTATATGAGAGTAAGTGAGTAAGTGAGATGGGAGTAAGTGAAGTAAATATTACAGAGCTCTCTATTTTATGCCCAGCAACACATGA
This sequence comes from Pteropus alecto, assembly GCF_000325575.1. Classification (NCBI taxonomy): domain Eukaryota; kingdom Metazoa; phylum Chordata; class Mammalia; order Chiroptera; family Pteropodidae; genus Pteropus; species Pteropus alecto. Next base: position 22,680,456 of record NW_006434709.1, read on the forward strand.
ATTGCCTTATTTAGACAAAGCACTCTTAGGTTATTAGTATATCAGGCTACAGGGAAGGCAATAGAGAAGCCAAGTGATTTACTGTGGGTCACGGAACATGAGAGAGCTGGGAATCAGCCGGGGTTCGGTTCCAGAGCTTGTGTGCTTGGCTGAAACCCCATTGCTTTCTGTGAGACAGCACCACCACCTTTGCGCTTGTAAATGATATGTAGGGAACTTCGACTTGAATCACAAGAACCAAATTAAGGACCACATTGAATTTAATTGATAGTGATTTTTACATATGTCATTTTACAGCAAGTAAATGAAAGTGCAGAATTTTTCAGTTTGTATAAAGATAAAAATTAAGATTTACTAGCTAAGAGTACAATATACAATGGGCTTTTAAGACAAATTGTTCCTATTTCTCAATTAATCTGTATAACTTATTTAAATGTTGGTGCTTTAAGGCATTACAGCAAATGCTCTAAAGAATTTTTTTAAAATACAAGAGACTATTGAAAATAGAGCAAAACTTAACCATTAAAAAAGTAGAATTCCTTATGCCAATCAAAATGTGTTTTCTTTGACTACAACTATCCAAAACTTAAGAAGCAGAACAAATCAATCTGTGAAATAAAAGACATGTTTTACAGAGGTAGAAGAAGAAATTATGCATAAAACCATTATAAAGTCTTTCAGGCATGTAAAAAAATATAGATTGTACCTACCAAACAACTTAAGAAATAAGAGATAAAAATACAGTTGAGTCCACTGGATGCTTCTTTCCTATTTCCCACAGAAATAGCCACTTTCTTGATTTTGATGTTATTATTTCCACACATTTAAGCATACTCCTTAGGCATGCTTTTATTATACGTGTATGTATCTACACATAAAATATAAGGCTGTTTTGCATATTTAAAACCACTTTTATAAAATGGTATCATCAATGGAATCGGCAGCTTACCTGTTTACCTCAACCTTTAGCTCAGCTTTACGTTTTTGAAGTTTGTGTGTGTTGGTATCTATAGTTATAGCCCTTTCACTTTAACTGTAATGCAGTAAGCATTGATTTATTTGTTCTTCTGTCGGTGGAAATTTTGCTATTACTGTAGTGCTGCAATGAATAGTTTTGTTCATACCTCAGTGTACATATAGGAGAATTTCTTTAATGTATCTACCCAGTACTAGAGTTGCTACACTGAAAGGTTTGTGCATCTCTCCTAGATGTTGCTAATAGCCCTTGAGTGTGGTTCTACTGATTTCTTCTCTTACCAGTAGTGAATAAGAGTCTTGTTGCTCAATCTTTGCTATTTCTACATGTTGTCAGACTTTAAAACTTTTCAATTTTAACAAGATATAATTTACATTAAATGAAATAAACCCATTTTTAAGTATACATTTTGATTGACATTTGACAAATGTATATATTTGTGTTATTACTATCCCAGTCAAGATATAGAACATTTCTCCCACCCTAAAAAGTTTCCTTCCATCTTACTGCCTTAGGCAGCAACTGATTTCAGTCACTGATTTCTGACACAGAGTTGTATAGTATGTACTCTTTCATGTCTGGTTTTTTTTGATCAGCAGTATGTTTTTAAAAATTCATCCATGTGTTGTTTGTATCTGTAGTTCATTCCTTTTAAAAATTGAGATATAATTCACATAATAAAATCCACCATTTTAAAGAGTACAATTCGGTGATTTTTACTATATTAACTATATCGTGCAACCATCACCACTGTTCCAGAACATTTTGATTACCCTAAAAAGAAACCTCCTACCTGTTAACAGTCACTTCCCAGTCCCTCCTCCTCTCCCCTGACAACCACTAATCTACTTTCTGTCTCTATGGATTTACATATTCTAGACATGTCAAGTAAATGCAGTTACACAATATGGAGCCTTTTGCGTTTGGCTTGTTTCACTGAGCATAATGTTTTCCAGGTTCATCCATGTCGTAGCATGTATCATTGTTCCTTTCAGTGATTGGATAATAATCTATTGTATGGTTATGCCCCATTTTGTTTATCCATTCATCGACTGATGGACATTTGGATTGTTTGCACTTTTTGACTTTTATGAATAATGCTGTTATGAGCATTCGTGCATGAATTTTTGAGTGAACATACATTTTTCATTTCTTTTGTGTGTATACCTAGGAATGGAATTGCGGGGCCTTATGGTAATTCTGCATTTAACTTTTTGAGGAAAGCTCATTCCTTTTTGTAATATTCCATTATATAAATATACTGAATATACCGCATTTTGTTTATCAGTTCACCAGTTGACGGGCATTGAGACGACTTCTTGTTTTTAGTAATGAATAAACCTGTTATGAACATTCATGTTTAAGTGTTTTTATGGACATGTTTTTTTTTTTCTCTTGGATACATACCTAGGAGTGGAATTACTAGATCATAGGACAGATGTATGTTTAATTTTTAAGATACCGACAAACTGCTTTCCAAGGTGGTTGTACTGTTTTATACTCCTACCAGCAGTGTATGAGAATTCCAGTCGCTTTACATCCTCACTAACACTAGTGAGGTATCGTAGATATTGTCAGTCACTTTAATTTTGGCTATTCTAGTGGGAGTGTATGGTATCTCATTGTGATTAATTTGCATTTTCCTGATAACTAGTGAAGTTGAGCATCTTTTCATATAATTTTTTGCCATATGGGTTTCCTGTTTGTGAACATAAAGTTTTCCCACTGCCAAGTCGAAAAGATGATTCCGATGTTTTCTTCTAAAATCTTTATGGTTTTATCTTTTATCTTTAGAACTATATTCTATTTCATTAATTTTTGCATGTGGTATGAAGTAGGGATTGTAATGTGTTATTTTTAATTTTTTAAAAATCAACACAAGTACATTATTTTGTCATATCTCTTTGGGAGGTCTGGGGTGGTGATGAATGTCTGCTGACTGCTGGGCATCTGTCTGCTCACATCCTTGTAGCTATGACTCTGTGCCTCTGACAGCCAGCCAGTGGCAGGGTCTTGTTGAAGTCTTCTGACATCTATCTCCCTTCATTTCATTTCGTTCTGTTCCATTGCGTTCCTTTCCGTTCCATTCTTTCCATCATCTCCTACCAGTTTGGGCCGTCCATTTCTCTTGCCTCTGTCATAGTCTCCTGACTGTGTGGATACCCTTTAGTCATCCCATAACCTCCTGCCCGATATTTATTCTCGCAGTACACATGATCTCTTCCCAGCTCGCAGGCTTGGCAATATGCCTAGCATATAGTAACCTCTTAAGAAATGCTTATTGAATGAATGAATTCACCTGTTGCCAAATCTTTAATGGGTTCCCTTTGGCTTTAAGGATGTAGCTTGACTTTCCGAACCCATCAGCTTTGCCATAAGGCCTCAGTGTACACACCCAACCATAATTCCTGCATTCACTTCTTCATCCCAGTGCACACCTCACTTTACAGCCGAGTAAGGCTCCATGTTCTCTGAGCACCATGATGCTTTTCTGCCTGTGTGCGTTTTCTGACCTGGCCCCTCCTCTCCTTTTTTCCACTATCACTGCTTGATTTCTGACCTCGATTCTGTTTTTGAATATTTTAGTAGTTTCCTAACCAGACTTTCTGTTTTCAGTCTCTCCCCTAGCAGAAATGTTCATGCTGCAGACCCAGCACCCAGCAAGGCCACTGACTTAGCCTAGAGATGGTTTCCTCATCTGTGAAAAACGGATAATACAATAGCAATGACCAATTTGTTGGCCCTGAAGAGTAATAATAACGTATACTTAAAAGTTATTTTAAAAATCACATAGTTAATACTTGAATACATTCTAATTGTGAAAAAATCAACTCTTCATAGATACTTATAGTAAAAAAAAAAAAAAAAGATTCCTATGTTTACAATTCTTTACCTACCAATCTTCCTCTTTTTCCTGGGATAACCACTGTTTACAATTTGATGACCTGGCTCTATTTCCAAGTACATATGTACCTATAAATATGACATGGTATATTTAAAGTACCAGCTTCATTGCAGTCATTTCATAAATGGTACCCATGATTATTGCCATCAAACTTCAGGCCCCAATTTACGTTTCCATCTTTATCACCTGCTACCTCCCTTAGTTTTTTGGGTTTTTTTTACTTCTTAAATGTAATTGCTTTCACTTTCCCAAATTTACCAGCACTCTCCTGCCTTTGTTTGTGCAAGTCTTTCATAATAATTCAGTTGCCACTTTCTCAAAGAAGCTTTCCATCATCCCTCAAATGAAGGAAAACTTACTTCTTCTAAACTTAATGTACATTAATATTATAACATTTATCACTGTCTACATTTTATATTTGAGTTTATATGGATAAGGTTGTCGTAGAGGAAGGGATATCTTACCTTTCACTAAGTTGTAAACTTTTAAAAGCTAAGTTATAACTTTTGTTGTTTAAATTTTGTTTTTTGAAATAACTGTACTCACAAGATGTTGCGAAAATAGTATAGACAGTTCCGGTGTACCCTTCATCCAGTTTCCTCCAATAATAACATAAAATAACATCTTACATAACTAAAGTTCTATTTTTAATTCATCTTTATAGACCTCCTGGTGGCTCTGTAGAGTCTGGCTTACTGTAGGTACTCATAGCTTTATCGCTTGATGAATGAGTTAATGTTCTCCATGAGCTTAGGACCACATCCAAGTTAATAGATTGTCCACCCATCCTTACTCCAGGGCTGGCTAGAACTGACTGGCCTCATGAGACCCAGACTGAACCCAGGGACATTTCCTGCTTTCTTTCCTTTTTGAACACTTGGTTGACCCACCAGTCAACCAAGGATGAGAAAGGGTTCTGGAACACATGCCCACACCTGAGATTTTAAAATATTTCAAAATAATGCTTGAGGAGGGAAGTGGATGCAGGTGTGGAATTGGCTGTAGGCTGATGGTTGATGGTAGATGGGGCTGGGTACTTGCAGGTTCATAATACCATTCTGTCTTCTTTTGTATGTTAAATGGTTGCAATTCTTCATCTCAAAAGTTAAAAAAAAAATACTGCCACATTGACAAAGCATCATAACCACTTTCTTAGGTTTTAGAAGCCATCTCTACTTAGTCACACTAGCAGGACAGAGTTCCTAGCAAGATATATACTACAGACACACCTCATTTTGTTGTATTTTGCTTGATTGTGCTTCGCAGGTGTCGTGTTTTTTACAAACCGAAAGCAAGACCTTCCACCAGCAAAAAGATTACAACTTGCTTTATTGCGATACTCACTTTGTTATGGTAGGGAATCAACCCCACAATATTTCCGAGGTATGCCTGAACCTCAGGTTTTGTCCAAATGCATTCAGTTCATGTATTTGGGTTGAAAATGGAATTGATTATGCCAGGAGTCAGAAGAGGTAAGGATTATTTGTAGTAATTGCCTGTGAGTTTTCACAGAAGCACACTCTGATCTTTGATGGAGACTGATATGCAATGAGTAGCCTTCCTGCCTTAGCAGAGCAAGTATTGGATGTAGAGTCAAGAATTTGGTTGTTTCTTTGTAGAGGGTCATTGGTCCCTGTTTACCTATAAAGAAAGCGTATGGATCTGGTGCCTATGTTACCAAAACAGAAGCCAGAGTAACAACAGTGGAGAACCTGCAATGCAGTTAGGAGGTAGAGACCCAGTTTACTAACCTAGGAGAGAGCTGTCTGCTAAGGGGGAAGTGAAAAAAGCAAGGGCAGCTCAGTGAAGGTGGTTATGGGGAAAAGAGGTCCTGCAGAATAGTAGCAGCCTCTTAAAACCTCCAGGGAGGAGCCCAGCCAGTCCTCTGTAGCCAGTTTCCAATGGTGGAAGAGTAGCCTTTCTATTCTTCAGTGTCCTTATCCTGCACATAACCTAAAGAAATCGTCATCCAAATAGGAGCATGAATAAACAAAATATATCAAGCAAGGAACAGAAAATAACAAGTATACATTGATTACAGCTACAAGGAGATATGTAAATCTCAGCCGAGATTCGATATACTACATAATCAGTGTGTATGTATTATTAATCTGCCATTCATTTATTCGCTGTGTGGCATGAGCAAGTGACTTCTCTGTACGTCAGTTTTCTCATATAAAAGTGGGAAAAATAACAAAACCTATTGCATTCAGTTACGAAATTAAATTAATTGTGTAAATTTTTTAGAAAGATGCTTGATACTTGAGTAAGTGCTTAATGTGTGTTTATATTTTCATTATTGATCTAGATTGGAAGATAGATGAAATGATGTAGATTTATTTTTCTGTAAGGTAATTAAAGTGCATAAGAAAAAATCAAAGAAAAAATTTTTTTTGCTTTTTTCTCCTCATTTAACTTATTGTGGAGAAAATTCTTGTAAGGACATGAAAGAGACTCTAGGTAATGTGGTGGACATTGATGTGTGATTTGTTGGAAATTTTTATTACACCATGTATTGTTACATTGTACGTGACTGTTAGAAATGTGATTGAAAATGTCTCGTGCATTTAAATCTGAAAGCTTGGGGTAGGAAGGGTGTAACTTTTCCTATTGTGGCACTCCTGGGGTTGTGCTGGTTGATTCAAGCTGCTGACAACTCCATCATGGTGATTGCTCTTCTAGTTAGGCATGCTTTTAATTTTTTCCTAAAAATATTTTTTAAATTAGAAAAATGATATGTGACATGTTGTAAAGGATTTAACAATACAAAAGGGAGTAAAGTAAAAAGTGAGTTTGCATCCTGCATTAGGCTCCCAGGCTCCCTCCCTAGAGGCCACAACAGGTGTTAACAGTTTCTTGAGTATCTTATTAACACGCACGTGTGCATGCACACACACATGCACACAACTATAGCATAATATATGTATTATTATGCACCAGAATGTTCCACATCAAAGCACAGTACTGCTCCTCATCCCTTTTTTTGCGTACATAGTATAGAGTCATAAAATTGCTGATATCAATTTTATATAATTCAACCTAATAATTTTGACAAATTCATTTATATAACAAATCTATAGATAGATATTTATATATATTTTTTGTTCTTGGATATTACGAACAGTGGATCTCATTGTACGTGATCTTGTGTAAATAAAAGGGTGTGTATGTAGGACAAATTTCTAGATCTCATATGCAGTATTGAGCTCGAAAGATCCTGCCAATTGCTCTTTTAAGTGGTTTTGCAAATTTATGCTGCAACCAGAAGTGTATGAGAATATAGGCAGAATTCTTGAAAGAAGAAAGATTGAAAGAATGGTGCATTCATTCTTGCCTTCTCTTTGCACTCAGAAAGGTATTGAACTGATCTCCTTTTGCATGTTGAAGGGAGGACTATGAACCCAGAAATGGTTTGTAATAATGATAATTATAGCCACAATTTATTGAGCACCTACTATTTCATATTATTTCATTTAATTTTTATAACAACCAGAGAGATATGTTCTATTATTATTATTACCATTTAACCAATGAAGAAAATTTAGGAAAAGAGACTAAATAGCTTGTCCAAAGTTCCACAGTCCCTAGTAACCTCCGTTCTACTTTCTGTTTCTATGAATTTGACTACTTTAGATAGCTCATGTAAGTAGAATCATTCAGTATTTGTCTCTTTGTGGCTGGCTTATTTCACCTAGCATAATGTCCCTGAGGTTCATCCATTTTGTAGCCTGTCACAGATTTCCTTACTTTGTAAGGCTGAATAATATTCCATTCTATATTTATACCTTGTTTTGTTTTTTCATTCATTTGCCAATGGCCATTTGGGTTGCCTCAATCTCTTGGTTATTGTGAGTAGTGCTGCTGTGAACATGGGTTTGCAAATCTCTCTTCAAGATCCTGCTCTCAATTCTTTGGATATATACCCGGAAGTGGGATTGCTGGATCATACAGTAGTTCTATTTTAACTTTTTTGAGAAATCTCCACACCGTTTTTCATAGTAGCTACACCATTTTATAATCCTACCAACAGTGCACAAAGGGTCCAGTTTCACTACATTCTCCCCAACACTCGTTATTTATTTATTTATTTGTATAGTAGTCATACAGATGGGTGTGAGGATACCTCATTATGGTTTTGATTTGCATTTTGGAGATGATAAATGATATTGAGCGTCTTTTCATGTGCCTGTTGGCCATTTGCATATCATCTTTCAGAAACGTCTGTCAACTCCTTTGCTCATTTTTTATCAGGTTTTTGATTTTTTGTTGAGTTGTACGAGTTCTTCATATAGCCTGCATATTAATGCTTTACCAGATATATGATTTGCAAATAGTTTTTCCCATTCTGTAGGTTGCCTTTCAACCCTGTCGATTGTGTCCTTTGAGGCACAAAAGTTTTTAACTTTGGCGTAGTTCCATTTGTCTATTTTGTTGTCTGTGCTTTTGGTGTCATATCCAAGAAACGATTGCCAAACCCAATGTCGTGAAGCTTTTCCCATATGTTTTCTTCTAAGAGTTTTATAGTTTAGGGCTTACATTTAGGTCTTTAATCATATTGAGTCAGTTTCTGTATGCGATATAATTGAATTCAGCACCATTTTTGATGGCAGACTTCAGTTATACCTTAAAGGTTCCAGAAGAACCAATAGACTTCTTGTGGCTGTGGAGTGGCCATCCCAGGCCTTTGAGTTCTAGCAGAGCCACTTACAGGTGCTAGACAAACATCTGTTGAGCACTTGCTAAATGTCTGATGGGTTTGGGAAGTGAGGGCAGGAGATACAAAGATGAATAAGTAGGGAACTCTCTAGGATGATGTTAATGCTCTATACCTTGATAGGAGTTTGGATTATAGAGGTTATGCATTTGTCAAAACTCAGTGAATATACACTTAAGGTTTGTACATTTCGTTGCACATAAGGTTTACATCAGAAGAAAAAAATGAAACAAATACTGAACTCTAGTTAGTGATATGCACTCTGAAGTTTTTAAGGGAAATGTACTTATGTCTGCAATTTGCTTTAAAATGCATCCAAAAATTAGATTAATCGATGCAGGGAGGGGCGAATAGGTGATAAGCAGGTCTATTTAAACTATTGATGAATTTGTTCCATGTTTGAAATTTTTCATAATAAAATGTTGATGGAAGAGTATGAGAGGGTAACACTTACGGGGGGACTGATCCTTACCTCACACCGTTAATGGCCTCTTATGTCCTGTCCTAGTCTTTTTGGGGGGAGGGGACAGGTAGGAGGATGTGGGGGTAGATCTGGTTAACACTGAAAGCATTTGCTCCCCTTTGGAGGCTGTTTTGAAACCTCTGAGTCATTCCCAGATATGCTTTCCATCGTGAGGGATCTGTGAGAGTAATTGTTGAGGTCCTCCAGTACCTACAGAAAGGAATACGTTTTACATCGTTACTTAGTATACAATTATATTTAACTAAAACAAAGTTTCATGAAACTATACTTTGATGCATTCTGATATTTCCTATTTATTTCTGAAAAAATGTCAATTTTGAATCATTAATGGGCTAAGAACTGATCGTTTGAAAAATGCTGCTCTAACATGTAAACCGTGAAAATCAAGAGATTGACATAGATCATTTAATATCAACAGTGAACAGTCATAAAAATTATTGGCATTTTTAAATGTTCCTTAGAGCTTCAAAGCCCAATATTTCCAAGTTTCATTATATGTGCCACTAAAATTCTTAGTAGTGTGACTTTAGAAAAAATGATTAACTTTTCATTCTCAGTTTTGTCATCTGTAAAATGGAGATAGTAGAGGAGCTACACACTTCATGGAATTCTTGAAAAGGATTAAATGAGATGATGTCTGAAGTGCTTAGCACAGTGCCCAAATGAAAGGCCTCAGTAAGTGGTAAATATTTTTATTAGCCATGAATTCATGAACTTCTATATGTGTGAGCCTCAAAAGAAATCAGAATGGACTTCAGAAAAATAAGTTGTCTTTCAGTACCTTTTTTAGTTCTTTTTCCTTATTTATTTTTTTATGGAAGTAGCCATTGGGAGTACCCAATTGTTGGCTATAGCACTCAGTAAAACAGTGCTCAGTTTTGCAGCAGTTGTCTGTGGGGGCATTGGCAAGAGTGTCATTTGGAAACGGTGGGGGGGGGAGGGTGGATTTTGGCAGGCTTGGTGGTTTTTGCTGTTGAAGACTATTTTGGCATAATCCTAGGTGAGAGAGATGCCTGGGGCTTCTCACTGATCCATCCCTTTAGCCTAGAATTCTGAATAAGCTGCGTCTAACTTGGGGAGGTGGTCAGGAAGAGCCCAGAGGGCTTTATTAAAGGGGAGCTCACCTCTTTGAAATTCTCTTACTGAGGATTATTCTGCACCATTTGGATCTCTTCCTTTTTTTACCTTAAGAAGTTTGGCTTCTGGTGAAAATAATTAAACAGAAAATGGTCTGGTATTTTGGGCACAATTAAAACTTTTACTCTTCTTAATTTAATAGAATATTAAGATTTTATTGCTGGAAGAGCCCTGAGGAGAATCAATGCAACTCTGCCACTTGGTGGGTGAGGATCTTCCTTCAGAGTCGGAGTAGCAGCGGGCCTTTAGGCATCAGGTCCAGTGCTCTTGATTGTGTCTGGCTAGAGAAGAGACAGTACTTTAGCTGGAGAACTGGTACATTTTAACCACAGCCAATCTAACAAAACTATTACCATTATTACTGTATGTTCCTGCAAATCCCTTTCGAGTGTGCATCTTACCGCTTACTATATTTACCAGTTTATTACCTAGGATAGCAACCCACTTAGAAATCTCAGTGGCTTAACACAACAAAGATTTATTTGTTGCTCACATATTATGTCCAATCAGAGTCAGGCTAGGGAATGTCTGTTCTCTGCACAGACAATCAGGGATTTGGGCTAACAGGGACCATGTTGTAGCCATTTAATACACATGCTTTCCAGGTTGCCATGGCAGGGAAGAGAACTAGCATTCACTCATCTGTGCTCCTGCCCAGAAGTGATAAAGTCATTTTTCTCACAGCTTATCTGTCAAAATTGGTCATGTGACCCTGCCAAACTGCAAAGGGGCTGGAAATACAGGGGAGCATATGGAATATTTAATGAGCATTGCCTGGGAGAAGTGCTACATGGTAATATATATGGTAAAACTGTATATGGAAAAGAAAAGCAGTTTCCTGTCCTCTATATCTACCAAGTTTTATTACTCTCCTAGTTTTCTAAGCTTCAAGGTTCATAGAGGCCATCATGGCTTTTATGGATAGTCTGGTGGAGACAGGGAAGCTGCTGCCGACCACAGGGTAATGGGGTCCGTGAGCATAGCAGCAGATAAACACAGTGGAGAAATAGTGGGGGTAGGTGTGATTTCATCTGCTGGGTTTGTGTGGTAGGCTGAAAAATATTCCCCCTCTCCCCTCAAAGATATCAGGTCCTAATCCCTGGAACTAGTGGATGTTATCGTACATGGCAAAAAGGATTATACAGATGTGACTAAATCAAGGGTCTTGAGATGGGGGATTATCCTGGAGTATCCCAGTGGGCCCTAAAGGCTATCACATGTATCTTCATAAGAAGGAAGCAGAGGGAGATTTGACACAGTGACAGAGAGGAGGAGGCAGTGGAACCATGGAGGCAGAAATTGGAATGATATGGCTATAAGCCAAGGAATGCCAGCAGCCATCAGAAGCTGGAGGAGGCAAGGAGGGCATTCTCCTCTAGAACCTTCTAAAGGAGTGGCTCCCTCCTAACGCTTGAGTTTTGGCCCAGTGATACTGATTTTGCACTCTGGCCTCTGGAACTGTGAGAAAATAATTTTCTGTTGTTTTAAGCCACCAAGTTTGTGGTAATTTTGTTATGGCACTCACAAAAAACTAATACACTTACATTCCCAGTTTCTTGGTGGTCAACCACCGTTCTAACCAGTGCCCTGAGGAATTGGTGACTGGAGCAAAGACTGAGAAACTGGGTGAGAGTGAGAATTTTCTTTATGTTCTCTTTTTTCACCTTCTAAATTTGAACCATGTGAATGTACTACCTGTTCAAATAATAAATAAAAATAATCTTTACAGCCCTGGGAATCCTACAGTAGGGGAACATGGTTAATTTTATGTATTCATTTCCCTGAGCGACATCCAGTGCAATCTGTATTCTGTGGAATGCACTTGGAGTAATTCTTTTCAAAAGGTTGCCCCACGGGCTTGCCTATGTCACCTACTCCAATCTTTCTCTCTCCATTGTATTTCTGATGTTTGGGTCTAGCTCAGTGATGGGAAAGAATTATGTGGAGAAAAATGAATGATGGTGTAATAATTATGTTATTTATATAAAGGTAATTTAATTAAAAATGACCTCAGAATCCCCTGTCACTCTGGATCAAGGCTTCCTGACTGGTGTGGTAGCCAGAGTACCCAGGCTGGTGAATTCCGCTTCAAGAATATAACCCCTCAACACTAGTGTGCTATGTAAATATTATTATTTTCAATGTGTGCAGTGATGTGGAAAGGCTGGTAAATACTGCTCTAGCTAAAATGAGGCCATATATTTTTAAAATGTACGTTGAATAAAAATAGCTATGGAAAACAAACTAGTTGGGTCTTTGGGAAAGTCGTAGTGATTGTTTTGCCCTAGTATGGGACTCCTCAACCTTTCTTCCAGAGTGACACTCATGGGAGATGGTGGCACTCTGTTGGTGAGGGCACTGGCACTTCTTCCAAGCCCCCAAAGCTGGCTCAGCTTCAATAACTTCCGCACAAAGCCTATAGGAAAAGAAGACAGAGTAACATTTTAGGGAATGACCTTGAGTTCACTCTTATTTACCAAGAAATAAATTGAAAACTTGAGTATGTCAACTCTATAGGAACAAAGTCCTCTGACCTACCTCAAACTGATGTCACAGTTGAGAACCATTGTCCTCACAGAGTAAGTACCACTTCATTTTGTGACTAGCTGAGTATAAGTTAATTTCAAACCACCAAATAAGAGAATCTTTTTTTTAAAAAAATATTAATACAATCAAAAACAATTTTAATGGTATTACATGCAGTATGTAAATAAGAACTTTATCAAATTCAGCTTTCATTTAAACTGTACTGTTTGTTGTTCTGTTATGTCCTAGTGGGTCTGATGATGTTGGTAATGCTGTCTGTTCTTTATGTTTTCTGGAATAAGTAACTGAATTAATATGTCAGTGTAGTACTATCTGAAAAACTCTAAGAGCTATTAAAATGTTTAAAAATAAAATGATCAATTCTTCTTTTGTTCTCTTGACAGGATAATTGAAGCTATCTGCATAGGTTGGTTCACTGCAGAGTGCATTGTGAGGTTCATCGTCTCCAAAAACAAGTGTGAGTTTGTCAAGAGACCCCTGAACATCATTGATTTACTGGCAATCACGCCGTATTACATCTCCGTGTTAATGACAGTATTTACAGGCGAGAACTCTCAACTCCAAAGGGCTGGAGTCACCTTGAGGGTGCTTAGAATGATGAGGATTTTTTGGGTGATTAAGCTTGCCCGTCACTTCATTGGTCTTCAGACACTTGGTTTGACTCTCAAACGATGTTACCGAGAGATGGTTATGTTACTTGTCTTCATTTGTGTTGCCATGGCAATCTTTAGTGCACTTTCTCAGCTTCTTGAACATGGTTTGGACCTGGAAACATCCAACAAGGACTTCGCCAGCATCCCTGCTGCCTGCTGGTGGGTGATTATCTCTATGACTACAGTTGGCTATGGAGATATGTATCCTATCACAATGCCTGGAAGAATTCTTGGAGGAGTTTGTGTTGTCAGTGGAATTGTTCTGTTGGCATTACCTATCACTTTTATCTACCATAGCTTTGTGCAGTGTTATCATGAGCTCAAGTTTAGATCAGCTAGATATAGTAGGAGCCTCTCTGCTGAGTTCCTAAATTAATGCACTGCAAATCAAGTCTTGCATACACTTTGATTGAAAAAGTTGATGCTACTTCATATTCATGTGTTTCTTGCTCGGCGAGCACTGCAGTGGTACTGTCATTATCTTGGTAGGGTGAAAATTATCCTTCCCAGCCGAAGGGATAAAGCAATTTACTTATTATGGAGTAAATAAAATTGAGACTGCAAAGGAAAGATACTGTTTCTTAGAGTAAATTTTAGGATCTTGTTTTATTTAGACTTGTCTCCTCCTTCCTTGCCTTGAACAATTAGACTTTTTGTTTTAAGGTATATTATCTGAACATTTTAAAATGGAAAGCTGTATTTTCCAAATGTTTTTCCATCTTATGAATTCAGGAGAAGCTTGGAAGTTAGTGTTGTTTTTTGTTGGAGAGTGACATTTTCATTTCTAAATGTTTTATAATCTCTCATATCAATGTCAGAAGTATCCTGGAAACATATGTCACATGCAGGAACTGTTTAACAAATACTTTAAAAATTTGGCTGAATTTAAACTGTATAATGGAGCTAGATACAAGCAAGGATAGTATTTGGAAAACGTTTCCAGCATATTTCTCAATTCTCTGACTTATTTTTGTTCCTATTATTCACCTTATTATACAGCTTCATGGAAGCTTGAGTATGTAGTCCCCTTTCCATTTTGAATTTCTTTTATCTCTTTACTGAAATGACTCTAAAGAGTATTTTAGAATGAAGAGAGTTTGTATTGTTTAGCATTTTATTGGAGTTCATTTTATTTGAATTCTTTGCTGTTACTAGGTGATAATTGTCCTAACATTCAGCTGTCCAAACAAGGTTTTGACATAAAAATCGATAATAGAAGTAGTTTGATGTTACAACCCATATTTATCTTCTTCTCTCCTCCCGCCACCCCACAAACAACGTGGGTTTAAGTCTTAGATGAAAAGATATTTATGTAGCCTTTTTGTACCAAAGTCAGGTGTTGTCACTGGATTATCATAATGAAAGAAATGAAATATTTCCTTACTCTTGGTTGCTGTGTAGCTAAGCCAATTTTAAGCCTGCTAAAAGCAATGAATATATAATTATTTGATCTAATCTTTACCATCATGAATTATGGCTATACCAAATCTTCTTGCAACAGTATTGAATAATATGTCACATTAATCTCAGTAGATTATTAGGACTAGATAATGTAAAACTGTTAACTGTTTAGTGCTAAATTTTGGCAATGTGAATTAAGATCTTTGTTAACCACTTGTTGTGTATAGATTCATGATGTTGTACACTGTAATTTAGTGGAGGAGGAGGGAGTGGAGAGAGGGGATGACACCTTGATATATTTATCTGAGAAAAGGTTACCAGAAGTGTTTATTAAAGGAACTTTAGCCATCATCTAGTTCAAACCTCAACTAGTACAAGTAGAAAACCAGGGCAAGAGAAGATACGATTGTGGAGTTGGGGCTAAAACCTAGATCTCTAGAAACCAAGCCCAGCAGCTTATTCTTAATAAATCTCTGGGTTTTGAGAAGAGCTTTGCGAAGCCGTAATTCATTGCCATTGCCATTGCCGAGGTAATAGCAAAACTGTTCCTTTTCCCTAATTCCCTTTCCTGAGTTTGATATTTTGGCCATTAAGAATATCACCCCATATTCAAAATAAAGTCTGTTATTTATTGTATATTTATTATACTTTACTATATTTGAAATAAATGGCATGGATTTATTTTTTCTTACCTAATTGGGGTAAGGCTTTGTGATTCATGCAAACAACATGTAAATGACAGCATCTCCGTATTACTTACTAAAATATGATAGCCATCCATTTTGCTAATACTGGGAACTCTTCATGGGAATATTTCTTATCTCTCCAAGGAAATTATAACAACAATCTTGAGGACTGGACCCTTTTTCCTGCATTCACCTTGATATCTCCACAATGTCTCAGACAGACTTGGGCACAAACTATTGATTGATTTTGGGGGAGAAACTTCTGAAGAGGCAAGGAGAAGGAAATTCCTATATGTGTACATGTGTGACTATACATGCACAGACTTTGAGGCTGCCCTTAAGTAACCAGTAAGAAATGTCTTATTGGTGATGCCAGACTTCTTAGGAAGGAGCATGTTGGATAAATTCTAATGACAGTTTAGCTGCCCTTTGCGAAGAATGATGACCAGACATGATAGAGTAGTTCAATCATGAGTGAAAAAAAATCACAGGTATTGTTATGTTTTAGAACAGGCATTTTCATAACTTTCCCTGAATGTCATTGCCTTTAAAAAATCATTTAGTAGGACTTCTTTCTTAGTTGCGCTTTTAGACATTTTTCATAACTCAGTCTTCATGGCAGAGATGCTTTCGTTAGGATCCTTATTAGTAGCAGTAAATCAGATATTATCCTAATTAGAATGCCCCATGAGGAAAGAAGAAGCCTGAATGTTTTGTTCTGATTTTACCACACCTGAGATTGTGACTTGCTCTTATGTAGAACTTGCTTTGTATCTTCTAAAATGGGAGTATGTGTTTGAAAGTGAACATACTCTAACTCAAGGCCTTATTTATCTTTTGCTTTTATGACCCTATAGTTATTCTGGGTTGCTAATTGAAACATTGCATTTGCTTTGCTCAAGAGTCTTGCAGTTACTTACAATCACACCTTTGTAAGGTCTTTCTTACAAATATAGAAATATATTCTTTCACAGTGGCTGTCAGTAAGTCAAAGTAATATTTCCTATTTTTAAACTTTTGTCCAGATATCTTGCCTAGGTCTCCTGTGATCTGAGAGTAGGGTACATGGGGATAAGTTGGATGTGGGTGTTGGGAGGATTTTCTTTGCTGGCTTGATATTTTCTAGAAGCAGCTTATTTTTCCTCTTTGCTATAGAAATGAAAAATAAAAAACAGAAAACTCCTAGCTCTGTTTTACTATTAAGCTTATATAACTCCGAACTTAATGCATAGCTTCACAAACTATCTCCAGAGCTCTCGATCCTTCATAAATATACATTCATTTATGGTATACACTATAAAATGCAATCAAACACAATGTAAATATTTCACAGGGTCATAGGAAATTAGAGCTAAGGGACCTTGGAGACCTGAAGATCTCTTTCCTAGGCCCTTTATCCCATCCGAATGTCAGCAGCCAGGGAACTGTGCTCCCAGTGGGTTGGACTTTAGCCATTAACACTCATAGGGAGACAAACTTGTCCCAATTGCCTGGGACCTTCTTGATTTTAGCACTGGAAGTCCCCCATTCCTGGGAAATCCTCCTGTCTCAGGCATACTGGAAGAGTTGGCATCCTAGTATCAGGTCAGGCCCCAGAAACCTGGTTTCCAGACTTTGGGTTCAGTACTCTTTGGATATACTTCTTTTTTATTTTGTAACATCAAAAGGCATGAATGATTTCTTTTTAAAATATTTTCCTTGGGGCCCCTTTTTACAGGTCAAATAAAAAGCAAATGTTGCTTTTAGACACCCTAGGTGTCAGGAAGGAGGTCTTGGGACCAGTATAGAGAACTCAGATTTTCAATAGAGTTTTCGAATTGCAAAACTTTACAGTTGTGCATCCATTTACATATATACGAGTAAGTGCGTTCATAGTTATTGCAGTATTTAGAAAGTGCAGGCTGAGAAATGACATAGCTGAATGGGAAGTAACATGAGTTGACGCTCTAATGGAAAAGTTCCATTTTGGTCAGGAAAGGTTGCATATACTTCTCTGTTTAACATGCTTTCATTACTTCCTGTCTTCTCTGACCCATCTGCACTTAGAGGACTGGGCATATCAGTTTGGCCCCTGAAAGTAATTTAATGATTTACTGCCCCATACTGTGGAGCCTTCCCAAGATTTATGAAATGTTACCCAAAAGCGTGATCATATTGTCTCATTCTGTGATTAACTATTTTCCTTTTAGCAATTGACCACTTACTTATGCCTAAACTTTCAGATTTTTCAAATTCTACCAGACATTCCTAATAAATGAACTTTTGACCATTAGTGCAAGCTCAGTTGTCAATTTATTATTTGTCTGTTTAGAAAATTGAACTTGATAATCTGCATTTATGCTGTAATTTAAATTAATTTTAAGTAGCTTTGGTGAGAATCCTTTTATTTATATTTAAAAAAGCACCACTATATCAAGTATAGTGAAAGTATAAATGACCTTTAGTGGATGAAAGACAGAGGGAATAAATATTTGGATTACACCTTATAGGACTAAATCATGCTATGTCATTTCTATCTGAAGTAGTACTCTTCATTTATGCAACATTTTATTAAAACTAAAACTAAAATTTCCTATAATTTTGTATTAGGTTTTCTTTCTATGGATTTCAGTTATTTCAGTTGTTTAGAAATAATTCTATAACTCTGCCCATGACAGAGTAGAGGCCACTTGCAGGGTGTATTGTTACAAAGTGTTTTGTTTTGTTTTTTAAAGAAAGGAAGCATCAGTAATGACAGGTGTTTTTGCTGTATTACTATATAGTGATTTGTTCAACTTACATATTGCTTTTTAACTGTATGTTACAAGCTTGATCTGCAACTTTGATGGAATTCCATGCTTTCCAGCTCTACAATACAGAGGGCATGAGAATTTCACTTCCTTAGTGGAGAGCAGTATTTGAGTTATAAATCCTGAATTCTGATGCAAAAGAAGTGTGCGTGTGTGTATGTGTGTGTGTGTGTGTTATAGCTATACATATATTTATTTTATTTTATTTTATTTTATTTTATTTTATTTTATTTTATTTTTAGCCATACTCAGTCTTTCATATGAAACACTTGGAAGTAAAATGCAAAATCATGAAATTGATATTAAGGCTTAGCTTTCAAGTCCATGTGAAAGCTGTTTAGTTTATGAACAAATAAGACAGAAATGGAAAGTTTAGATTTTTTGCTTTGAGATAAACTGCCTAACTTTATATCTGTATTTTTTTTTTTAAGTAATTCTTATAATTTGGAAGGTTTAAAAAGATAAATAATACAGGTATACCCTTGAGAAGGTATGGGATCATAATCAGATCAAATTATTGAAAAACTGCTACATGTGAAATTAAATTTGAGGAATTATGATAACATTTGACTTAATAATGAGGATTTTTATCAACTAATATAAGTGTGTGGTTTTCTGGTACCCACAAAAGTTTTCTAAGGGGTAGCTAGGGATGGTAGATGGATACCTTCTTTTTATTACCTATTCTAAATCTTTTCTGCCTTTCCCTCTCTCAAATTAATGACCTACATCTTATTCTGTTAAAAACCACACAAGTGAGGTTAAGCATGCCTTTTGTTAGCATTGTAGTTTTGTCGATAAATTTTAGGCTATTTTGGAAGACTAGTTAGGGAATTTAAAAGTTAAACTAAATAAATAAGAAGTGACTATACCGATGCATTTTTTTAAAACTGAGATATAATTTTTACATACTATAAAATTTATCATTTCAAAGTATACAACTGTGGTTTTTAGTATATTCACAGAGCCTTGCAACCATCATCACTGTCTAACTCCAAAACATTTCCATGTGCCCATACTCGTTAGCAG
Source organism: Pteropus alecto (assembly GCF_000325575.1). Taxonomy (NCBI): domain Eukaryota; kingdom Metazoa; phylum Chordata; class Mammalia; order Chiroptera; family Pteropodidae; genus Pteropus; species Pteropus alecto. The sequence goes on from NW_006434709.1 coordinate 22,699,777, forward strand.
TCACTCCCCGGTCCCCACTCACCCATCCCCTGGTAACCACTAATCTACTTTCTGTCTCTATGGATTCACCTTTTCTGGACATTGCATAGAAATGAAACGTGATCTTTTGTGTCTGGCTTTTTTCACTTAGCATTTTTTCAAGGCTCATCCATATTGTAACACGTTTCAGTACATTGTTCATTTTACTGCTGAATAGTATTCTAGTGTATGGATATACCACATTTTGTTTATTTCTCTGTTTGTGAACATTTGGGTTATTTTGGCTTTTTGGATGTTATAAACAATGCTGCTGTGAACATTCATGTACAAGTTTTGTGTGAACATATGTTGTCAGTTCTCTGTATATATACTTAGGAATGAAATTACTGGATCATATGGTAATACTATATTTAACTTTAAAGAACTGTCATACTGTTTTCTAAAGCAACTGAACCACTTACCATTCCTACTAACAATATATGAAGGTTTCAATTTCTTCATGTCCTCCTCAACACTTATTTTCATTAAAAAAAAAAAAAATAGCTATCTTAGTGGATGTGAAGTAGTATTTCATTGTGATTTTGATTTGCACTTCCCTAATGACTGATGATATTGAGCATCTTTTAATGTGCTTATCGATTATTTGTATGTCCTTTTGGGAGAAATGTCTATTCAGATCCTTTGCCCATTAAAAAAAAAATGGGTTATTTACCTTTTCATTGTTGAATTGTAAGATGTTTTTTATATATTCTGAATACTAGACCCTTAGCAGGCACATCATTTGCAAATATTTTCTCTCAGTTTGAGGGCTGTCCTTTCACTTTCTTACTGATATCATTTGCAGCATAGTTTTAATATTCAATGTAGTCCAATTGATTTTGTCTCTTGTCTCTTGTGCTTTTGGTGTTGTATCTAAGAAACTCAAGGTTATGAAGATTTATTATATATATATATGTATATA